>NW_027507791.1:67573304-68230305 GCF_037356315.1 Lithobates pipiens | reverse complement strand
GTAATCAGGGCTTCTTCGTCGTCAGAGCTATCTGACATGGAGGCGCTGTCCTGACAGGTGTCTTCCTCTTCACTATCTGTCATGCTCAGAAACATGTAGGCCTCTTCACTAGTGTACCTTCGCTTTGCCATTTTGGGCTCTAAATTTAGGGGTACAGTAGTGAGACTCACAGGTAAAAAAAGCACCTAGCCTGTCAGCGACTGTATAAAACGCTACAAAAAAAAAACTGTTAGCGATCGCAGGGATCAAGCCTGACTCTGCGAACGCTGCAGTTATGTGTGTTGTGTTTTGTAAGTGACAGTGATGGCTGGGCTGGGCAGAGGGGCAAAACGCAGGTGCTAGCAGGTATCTGGATTGATCCTGCTAACAATGCGTTTTTTTAGAACCCTAAATTGCTGGGCACGCTAGTATAGATCTGATCAGATCAGATATTGATCTGTTCGGATACTATACCACTAAGGGAGGTGTATGCTTTGCGCGTGGGTGTTAGCGGTACTGGCACTAACCTAGCACTGCCTGGGGCGACGCAGACCCTTTCTGACCCTAAAACCAAATTTATATCACCCGCCGGGTGATCAGGGGGTTAAACCTTTATTGGGTAATAAATGGCGGGTGCCCTGATGCTATAAAAAGCGAACTACCTAACCAGCGTCACCCGTAACACTTATACGGTGATCACTGGTGAAAGGGTTAACTAAGGGCAATCAGGGGTTAAACCCTTTATTGGGTATTTATATGGGGGTACCTGAAGCTTTATAAAAACCTGACGGGGAACCTAAATAACTAACTGGCTAACCAGCGTCACCAGTGACACTTATGCAGCGATCGCTGGTGAAAGGGTTAACTCTAGGGGCAATCAAAGGGTTAAAACCTTTATTAGGTTATATATCGGGGTACCTAACGCTATAAAAACCTGGCGTTGAACCTAAAAAAAAAAAAAACTAGCTTCCTAGCGGACCAGTGACACTATTGCAGCGATCAGAAAAACGATCGCTTAGTGACACTGGTAAAAGGGGGTGAAAGGGTTATAACTGGGAGGGCAATCAAGGGGTTAAACCTTTATTAGGGGGGGGGTAGGGGGCTACCCTGGACCTAAAGGGGCCTAACACTAGCTGCCCTGACACTTTTTACAGTCACAACTGACACTAAATGTAGTGATCAATAAATAAATGAACACTGCATTAGTGACACTGTGACTGGGGGGGGGGGGGGGGGGGTGACTGGGGTGAAATGTGTGCCTATGTGTACCTATGTGTCAGTGGACTGTTGGTGCACTTACTTGTGTGTCTTCACTCCGCGCTGTCCGGTCAAAAAGACCGCCACGAGGAGCGTGACATCACTTCCTCCTCCTGTGTTTACATTTTCACAGGGGAGGAAGTTTGTCACTGGCCAGGAGCGATCGAGAGGGGATGGCCAGAAACCAACGGCCATCCCCTCATCGCGGATCGCTCCGGCACCGATCGGACCCCCCACCCGCTGGAAGGCAGGCACGTACATGTACGTGCTTGTGCCTGCCTGTGCCATTGTGATGACGTACATTGGCAATACGGCGGTCCTTAAGTGGTTAAGGGGGCTCCCGGATTCCGATAAGCACCCCGCCCGCAGATCCTGACAACCAACGGCCAGGGTTGTCGGGAAGAGGCCCTTGTCCTCATCAACATGGGGACAAGGTGCTTTGGGGTGGGGGCCCCCCCCCCTTCCCCAAGGTACCCCCCATGTTGAGGGCACGCGGCCTGCTACGGCTCAGGAGGGGAGGGAGGGCGCTCGCCCGTCCCCACCCCCTTTCCTGGCCGGCCGGGTAGCGTGCTCGGGTAAGGGTCTGGTATGGATCTGGGTGGGACCCCCACGCCGTTTTTTCGGCGTAGGGGGTTGCCCTTAGAATCCATACTAGACCTAAGGGCCTGGTATGCTCTCGGAGGGGGAACCCACGCCAATTTTTTTTCATAAAATTGGCGTGGAGTTCCCCCTTCAGAGCTCATTCTCTGATTGGCCACGGCAAAAGTCGCCTGGCCTGGGGAGACTTAAAGTCGTGTTGTAAGTCGTGTTAAAGTCATCTCCAAGTTGCCTCACAAAGTCGTCGTGTCGCCCCTGTGTGAAGACCCCTTTCTAAGACCCCTTTCATACCACACCGCCCATTGTGTCGGCGGTAAAACGCCGCTATTTTTAGCAGCGTTTTACCGCTGGATTTGCGGCGGATTTGCGGCACATTTCAGCCGCTAGCGAGGCGCTTTTACCCCCGCTAGCGGCCGCAAAAGGGTTAAAACCGCCGGCAATACGCCGCAATAGCGGCGTTTTGCCGGCGGTGATACAGCGCTGCCCCATTGATTTCAATGGGGAGCAGCGGTGGAGGAGCGGTAAACACATCCGTTCCTTCACCGCTCCAAAAAAGCTGCTGGCAGGACTTTTTTCTGACGTCCTGCCAGTGCACCACTACACATAATGGTGCAGCTTCTTTAGGGCGGATTGCAGGCGCTATTTCTAACGCTATAGCGCCTGCAAAACGCCCTGGTGTGAAAGGGGTGTTAGTGCCCATGTACACATGGACACTTGCGTAGAAGAGGAGCATTTACATGCTAAAAAAAAACGTCACCAGCGTGTTCAGGAGAGGAGCTTTTGTGCAGAAAGAAATATCCAAACGCACACAAACACAAGCTGACACATTAATGCATTTGACAGGCCAGAATAAATCATCATTTTACATTCTGGCCAAAAGAAAACCTTAACACCAAAAGCACTGCATAAACACATGTAAACGCGCATTAGCACGTGTGCAAATTGCAGCTTTTATCAGCATTTATAGCAGCTTTTCTCCTACCAGGAAAAAAAGTCATTTAGAGGAACTGAGAAACGCTCAGTGGGCATAAGGCTTTAGGATGACTATAAGCCCCCATTCACACCGGTGCGACTTGTCATGCGATTTGTCCCTATTGCCAGCAATGGAAGGGTTCAAAACGGTGCATAGACATCTGTGCATGAAGGCACACAGGTGTCAACCAAGTTGCACCTGTAGTCACACTGACATGCAGCTTTGAAACGGTGCGATTTAAAGTGAAGTTGCAAAGCCAAATTAAGTGTGTACCTGGACTAACGTGTGTGCTGTTAACCGATTGCCAACCAGCCACTGTAATTTTACTGCGGCAGGTCGGCACGATCCCACGAACCGTCGTAGCTATACGTTGGTTCGCAGGATCGGGATAGCAGGCACAAGCACCCGCTGAACATCGGGGGTGCCGATGCTCGTGGCCGACGGTCCCAATGACCACCAGCCACAAGCGATTGTGAGCATGAGAGACAGAACAGGGACAAGTTTGTGTAAACACACACTTCCCTATTCAGTTCTAATGCCGCATACACATGATCGGAATTCCGGCCAGAAAAAGACAGATGAGAGCTTTTCATCGGAACATGCGACTGTGTGTATGCTCCATTGGAATTTAGCTGTCCGAATTTCTGCCAGCCAAAAATTGATAGCATGTTCTCAATTTTCCAGACGGAAAAACTTTCCGACGCGCCAAAAATCACGCATGCTCAGATTCAACTACGAGAGAGAAGCTATTGGCTACTGGCTATTGAACTTCAATTATCTAGTCCCATTGTACGTGTTGTATGTCACCGCGTTATAAACGATCGGAATTTGATGTGACCGTGAGTAGGAAAGACAGCTTGAGCCGAATTCCATCGGGAAAATCATCAGAGCTTTTTCCGACGAGAATTCAGATCGTGTGTACGCGGCATTAGAGGAGTGACAGATCGTGTGTTCCTATTAGCTAAGAACCACAATCCGCCACTTCCTCTAGTCAGTCTCCTCTTCCTTCAGTTAGAAACAGGTACTAGGGAACACAGTTAACCTCTTGATCGCCCCCTAGTGTTAACCCCTTCCCTGTCAGTGACATTTTTACAATAATCAGTGCATTTGTATAGCACTGATCGCTGTACAAATGCCAATGGTCCCAAAAATGTGTCAAAAGTGTCCGATGTGTCTGCCATAATGTCGCAGTCCTGATAAAAATCACATATCACCACCATTACTGCTAAAAATTTATAATAAAAATGCTATAAATCTATCCCCTATTTTGTAGATGCTATAACTTTTGTGCCAACCAATCAATATACGCTTATTCCAATTTTTTTTTGTACCAAAAATATGTAGCAGAATACATATCGGCCTAAACTGAGAAAAAGATTTGCTTTTTAAAAAAAATTAAATAAAATAAATAAATAAATAAATAAATGGGGATATTTTTTATAGCAAAAAGTACAAAATATTGTGTTTTTTTTTTCTCAAAATATACGCTTTTTTTTTGTTTATAACGCAAAAAATAAAAACTGCAGAGGCAATCAAATACCACCAAAAGGAAGCTCTATTTGTGGATAAAAAAAAGAAAACATAAATTTTGTTTGGGTACAGCGTTGCGCGACCGTGCCATTGTCAGTTAAACCGACGCAGTGCCGAATCACAAAAAATGGCCCGGTCATTCAGCCGCTAATCTTCCGGGGCTGAAGTGGTTAACTAAGTGTGTCTCAATGATGATTATAAATTTAGGAGACATTTTTTTCTTTCAACTATATAACATACACACACACACCCATATATTTACAGTGGTGTTTATTTACTAAAGGAGTTATAAAGTAAATCTTCCCTTAGCTTAGGGAATAAGGTGAAGCAGTGTTCACTTTGAACACCCAACCGTGTTTTCAGATCACATTACATTTGTTTCTTCCCCCGCCATACTGGTTAGAGAGACAGTGACACCAGAAATATAAGAGATTAGTAGTGAAGAGACACCACTTTCAGCTACTGGGCAGTATAGATAAATAAATCAGAAATGTAATATTGATTTAAAAAAATAATGTACTCACCGTAAAATCCTTTTCTCTGAAGTTCATTGATGGACACAGTACCTTTAATCTTGACCTTAGGGTTACATCGCCACCTTCAGGAGAGGACAAGGCAGAACATGTAAAAACAGCAAAACTGCACAGTACCGCCCAGGGGGCGGTCCCACTGGCTATAACCCCTCACTCTGCTTCTAGCACCTCAGTTCGTCAAAAAGTAGTACAAACATAAATTGGAGGGGTGGGTGCTGTGTCCGTCAATGAACTTCAGAGAAAAGGATTTTACGGTGAGTACAAAAATCCTATTTTCTTTTTTGTTCATTGATGGACACGGCACCTTTAATCTTGATCTTGGGGACATTCCCAAGCAGTGTCAAAAAACGAGGGGTGGGAACAGCAAGAAAATAAACTCCACCCATAACAAAAAGAACTCCTCAGAGGAGTTGCAACCTTAAACGTCCGAATGCAAAACCTTGCGGCCGAAGCATGCATCCAAACATGCGCTCACATCAACCTTGTAAAATTTTGTGAGTGTGAACGGACGACCAGGTCGTCGCCTTACAAGCCTGGGAAATGGACGCTGGATGTCGGAAAGCCCAGGAGGCACCATTTGCCCTGGCAGAATGTGCTGTGACATGAAAGGGGGGCGCCCGCCCCCTTATGGCATAAGCCTGAACCACGATCTGTCTGATCCACCGAGAAATGGTGGCCGAGGAGACTATCAGGGCCTTCTTCGGACCAGCCACCAATACAAACAGCAAGTCTGACCTCCGGAAAGGAGCTGTAGCAGACAGATACCCCCGCAGAGCCCGGACCACGTCCAAAGAATGCAAAGCCACCTCTCTGGGGTGTGACAGCCGAAACAACCTTTGGAAGAAATGAAGGCTGCGGATGCAGTACCGCCTTATCCTTATGGAGGATCAAGTAGGGAGACTTGCATGACAAGACTGCCAACTCAGAAACCCTCTCGGCAGATTTAATAACCACTATAAAGACTACTTTCTGAGAGAGTGTCAATAAGGGAATCTCCCTAATGTTTTCAAACGGCGGTTTCTGAAGCACCGAGAGCACCAGATTCAGATTCAAATCCCACGGAGGCATCAGTGGTCGAAACAGAGGGGCCACATGTCGAACCTCCTGAACAAATGTACTCGCCAAAGAATGAGTCGCCAAAGGTCCCTGAAAAATGACTGATAAAGCTGATACCTGCCCCTTAATGGTGCTTAATACATGTTTTTGACCCACTCATCACTGCAAAACAGCAGGATCCTGGAATATGTACATGGACGCCACCCCATCTCTTCACACATGCGGATGAAAGCCTGAAACGTAGGATGATAAATCTTCCGAGAAGAGGACTTCCATGCCCTCAGGATAGTGGAGATTACCGAATCCGACAGTCCTCGGTCCTTTAGCACCTGGCTTTCAACATCCATGCCATTAAAACTAGCGACGGTAAAGCAGGATGAAGTATTGGACCTTGCGACAGAAGGTCCTTCCGTATTGGCAGCTGCCAAGGAACATCCGTCACCATTCTACCTATGTCAGCATACCAAAGATGTTGAGGCCAATCTGGGGCAATCAGAATCACCGGGAATCTCTTTGGCCTCCACTCTGCGTAGCAGATGGGGTAAGAGTCTGAGTGGGGAGAAGGCATAAATCAGCCGATAATGCCCCCCATGGAGCCACTAACGCGTCTGATGCATCCGCCAAGGGGTCTTTTGACCGGGCAACAAACCTCTGTACCTTCCGATTGTGCCAAGAGATCCACATCTGGCGTGCCCCACCTTAGGCAAATGAGCCAAAATACTTCCAGATGCAGCGACCATTCCACCTGGTCCAGCAGCTGACGACTGAGGTAGTCCCCCTGGCAGCTTTCTACGCCCAGAATGTATACGGTCGATAGAGCCGGTATGTGCCACTCTGCCCACTGCAGGATGTGAGCGACCTCCAGCGCTGTAGCCGAGCTCCTTGTCCCTCCTTGATGGTTGACATACACCACCGCCGTGGCATTGTCTGATTGGATCCTGACCGGATGCAGGCCCGGATTCTTCCTGCGTCCAGCAACCCTGGGCCGACTGTACACCCCAAACTTCCCCCCAGCTGGTCAGGCTGGTGTCCATTGTGATCACCGTCCAATGAAGAGGAAGGAACGACTTCCCGGACCAAAGAGCCCAATACCTCAGCCACCAGAGAAGGGAATCCCTGAATAGCTGGCTCACCCGAGTTTGACAATCCAGGGATGTCGGAGATTTGTCCCATTTGAACAGGATCTCTTTCTGCAAGCCTCGAGTGTGGAATTGAGCATACGGTACCGCCTCGAAAGTGGCTACCATGAGACCCAGAACTCGCATGCAAAAAACGCAGCACTGACCACCTGCAAGACATCAATAACTTCACCACAGATTGAAGAGTCTGCCACTTGTCTGAAGGGAGAAAGACTTTTGCCTCTGAGGAGTCCAGAATCAAGCCCAGGTATTCCAGGCATTGAGTTGGCACCAACACTGACTTCTGGAGATTCAACACCCAACCAAATTCCAGAGAGTCTGTATGGTGATCGCTACATCCTCCCTTAATTCTGAGGCAGAAGCTGCTCTCAGGGGGGGGTCGTCCATGTAACCCACGATTGCGATCCTCCACTGTCTAAGCAATGCCAGAATTGGGGCTAGCACCTTGGTGCCAACGCTAGGCCAAAGGGGAGAGTTACAAATTCGTAGTGCTTGTCCCCGACCACAAATCGTAGAAACCTCTGATGCCTGACGCATATGTGGGCATGCAAGTATGCATCCTTGATGTCTAAGGATGCCGAGAAATCCCCCTGATGGAGTGTAGCGACCACGGAAATGAACCGACTCCATCCTGAACCCTTTGAACTTTCACAAAGCCGTTGAGGGTCTTGAGATCCAGGACCGGACGGACCCCTTCCTTCTTTGGGATTACAAAGAGATTGGAGTAGAATCCCTGAAACCTTTCTGGCGTCGGTACAGGTACTATCACCTCGCACAGCAGCAGGTCCTGCACTACCCCAAACAGGGCCTGCTGACGAGCCGGAAGAAGATGAAGGTTGGAGGGAAAAAAAATCTGTTTGGCGGAAAAGAATGAAACTATCTTGTAACCCCGACAAAACCAGTTCGCAGACCCACTGGTCGGAAAGGAGGGAGGTCCACCGTACTGCAAACTCCCAAAGGCAAACCTTCATGCGGCAACAGATTTGCTCGTAGGCTTGTTCAACTTGCACAACCATGTACGTTTTTGTCCCTCAGTGGGTACCTTGTAGGACTGGGAACTTTAACCTGCCGACCCAGGCGGACAAAAAAAATCAGCTTCTGAGCTGATAAGGAGGGACCTTCCTACGGCGTGGCTCCTTACCCTTTCTGGACTGTGGGAGCAAAGTACTCTTTCCCCCCAGTAACATTCTTAATAATGTCATCCAGCGACGCTCCAAATAGCCTCTCATCTTGGAAAGGCAAATCCGCCAGCGCTTTCTTAGAAGCCTGGTCTGCAGACCAGCATTTAAGCCAAACCAGGTGACGTAGCACCACTGCTGATAGTGAAAAGCAAGGGGGCCGTATCCAGGGCCGCATCACAGACATACTTCAGGCCATGCACCAACTGATCTGCCAGTTCCACGCACACCGGGGAAACCTGTGCATTCTCCAACTCGCTGTGCAACAACTTAGCCCATTCAGTAAGCGTTTATGACACCAGGGCCGTGGCTAACACTGGCCGCAATGGTGACCCCACCACCATAAAGATGGATCGGGCAACCGTCTCAGCCCTCCTGATGGCAGGGTCCTTGAAAGAGGGGGACCCTTCCACGGGAATTGTGGCTACCTTATTTAACCTGGACAGCGGGGGGTCAAGAACCAGAGGAGATTTTTTCAGGAAACTCTCCTCAAAGGGGTAACGCACTGCCATCTGTCTCGGGACTGAAAAGGCCCGCTGCGGGATTCCCCACCGTTTGTAAATAAACCAGCTTCTGACGCCATGCTGACCCACTCTCGCCTGTCACCACTAGGGACCTAAAGCAAGCCACAAAAAATGCCCACCCTCCTAGCTGCCACAGACGGAGGGGCTCCCCGCAGGACTCACCACCCTGACCCAGGTACTGCGTTGTGCTTCCACAATCCTCTCTCTCCTGTGCCTGTCACAAAGTGTTCTGTGGCAGTTTGCACTGTTCCAGGCTGAACCAGCCGCCCATCGCTAGAGTAATGCCGCGTACACACGGGCGGACTGTATGGCGTACTTAGTCCGTCTAAACACATTTCAGCGGACAGTCCGCTCGTGTGTGGGCTTCAGCGGACTTTTTCAGCCTGCAGTCTGGCGTACTAAGTATTTCGGATTTTTCGAAATTCTGTCCGTCGTACTTTGGTTTCAGCGGACAATCCGCTCGTCAGTAGGCTAGTTCGACGGACTAAGAATGGCACATGCCCAGAAAGGATTTACACGGCAGAAGGGTGCTTTGCTGTGTATTGGACTTCCTATTTCTAGTCCCATCGTACGTGCTGTACACATCATCACGCAAGCTTTCGACGGACTGTTTGGGTATCCGTGTGTGGTCAAGTCCGTTCAGTCGAAAGTATGACGGACTGTCCGTCGGATTGTACGACGGACTAAGTACGCCATACAGTCCGCCCGTGTGTACGCGGCATAAAACAAACCTGAGGCTATTAGAAAATGGCCACTGGCCACCTCAGCAAAAAACATCTGAAGCGCTGGGAAAATGGCCGCGGTTAAGAAACTGGCTGCAGCTACAAGAAAATGGCTGTGGCCAAAGGAAAATGCCAGTCCCCACATGTCAACACAGATACTCCAAAACCGCCTAAAAACAGGGATAAAACGAGCAGACCACCAACCGCCCAGCGCAGCCCCCTGCCAGGACCCAGAGACCACACAGACAGGTACGTGCTCCGCACCCCCTATGTCCAGTCACACAGCGGCCCATAGCATGGGGAGGAGGGAAAGGGACAGGGAGAGAAGGGAGATAGAGAGACCCCCTAGTCGACCTCCCAGGGAATGTCCAGCTGCTCCATCCTGGCGAGACAGGTGGAACCATACTTACCCCTCCTGCAGGGACTGCTGGACACATTCCACGGACAGACCCATCACCCGAGTAGTACGGTGTAGCTGTCGGCCACGGTACACTGTGACACAGACAGCAGTAGCCCGGTCACATGTGTTCCCCGAAGCATATAGCTCCCCCCTGGATCAGACGGGGCATGTCATGGCAGACCCAGCACATAGCTAAGGTCTGCACACAGCTGGGGAGACTACCAGGATCTATATTATCCAGCCTGTCACCCAGCCCAGCTGTTGATTGTAGATTACAGGTATTAAAAAGCAGCAAAAAGAAAAAATTCCAATGACCAATTGGTCCCCACAGGTCCTTCTCCTATACTAGGCAGAAAAAAACTGAGCTGCTAGAAGCAGAGTGAGGGGTTATAGCCAGTAGGGGTGTGTGCACTCGCTTTTAAACCAAAAAAAATCAAAAGAAATAACAAACAATCTTATAAAAAGTGACCAGGTGTAAATGAATGTGAAATATGTGGACCAACAAAGGTAATAAATAAGTGGACATCAAATATGTGGACCAGCACGGGCAATTAAAAATAAAAGGTGACGTTAGTGCAAAATATAAGTAGAAATTCTTGCATACATAAAAAAATGCATAAAACATGTGCAAAAAATATTCAAAACAAATCAGTGAATCGCAGCAGTAAACAGTGGAATACAATATGGTACAAACCATATATGTGAAACAGAGTGATATCAGTGCATCAAACTAAAGTGTCCCAAATCAGATGCAGACATGCAACTAAAAAAAAAAAAAAAAAAAAAATCGCAGCAAAAAAAATAAATCAATAAATTTAAAGTGCAATGTGCCAAAGGTGGGACGATCCTCTGGTGGTGATCCGTGCCAGTAGTGCTAGCGCTAGGTAATTACCTCCCCGCTGCGGGATTAAGCAGCGAAAAAAACCACCAAGGCAATCAGGGAGCAGAGGATGATCCAGGAGATGGCTGTACAGCGGAGTCTTGGGGATGACACAAATGTCTCCAATTTCCTCGTGTATGGTCACCGGGCTCAGAAGGATAAACCAAAAGATACCGCCATAGTGTAGTATTTAAAACACAATTTTATTTCAAATAAAAATAGCTACTCACAAGGGAATGTAAACAAAAGCACAGCAGACCGCCGAGCGTCTTGCCCGGATGTAGACGTCACTTCCGGTTCCGGTTTGGAACCGGAAGTGACGTCTACATCCGGGCAAGACGCTCGGCGGTCTGCTGTGCTTTTGTTTACATTCCCTTGTGAGTAGCTATTTTTATTTGAAATAAAATTGTGTTTTAAATACTACACTATGGCGGTATCTTTTGGTTTATCCTTCTGAGCCCGGTGACCATACACGAGGAAATTGGAGACATTTGTGTCATCCCCAAGACTCCGCTGTACAGCCATCTCCTGGATCATCCTCTGCTCCCTGATTGCCTTGGTGGTTTTTTTCGCTGCTTAATCCCGCAGCGGGGAGGTAATTACCTAGCGCTAGCACTACTGGCACGGATCACCACCAGAGGATCGTCCCACCTTTGGCACATTGCACTTTAAATTTATTGATTTATTTTTTTTGCTGCGATTTTTTTAGTTGCATGTCTGCATCTGATTTGGGACACTTTAGTTTGATGCACTGATATCACTCTGTTTCACATATATGGTTTGTACCATATTGTATTCCACTGTTTACTGCTGCGATTCACTGATTTGTTTTGAATATTTTTTGCACATGTTTTATGCATTTTTTATGTATGCAAGAATTTCTACTTATATTTTGCACTAACATCACCTTTTATTTTTAATTGCCCGTGCTGGTCCACATATTTGATGTCCACTTATTTATTACCTTTGTTGGTCCACATATTTCACATTCATTTACACCTGGTCACTTTTTATAAGATTGTTTGTTATTTCTTTTGATTTTTTTTGGTTTAAAAGCGAGCGCACACACCCCCCCTTTTCAATTTGGTCCATATATTGGAGAGTCCACTCATATAGTGATTGCTGCTGCTTTTGATTTACCTTTCCCAATTTTGCATAGAGCGCGGAAGCTCACAGATAAATATAGCCAGTAGGACCGCCCCTGGGCGGTACTGTGCAGTTTTGCTGTTTTTACATGTTCTGCCTTGTCCTCTCCTGAAGGTGGCGATATAACCCTAAGGTCAAGATTAAAAGGTGCTGTGTTCGTCAATTAACGAAAGAGAAAATACAATTAAGCAAAATATGAATGGACACTGTGCTGTATTCCCTGTATGCACCACCCTCCCACCATATAAAATGGTACACTCCACTTTATATGGTGGAAGGGTGGCGCATACAGGGAGTACAGTAGTGTCCATTCACATTTTGCATATTAATCGCATTTTTTCATGATTAATACATTTATGTACCTTAAAATGGGGTCTCTTCACTACCTCTCTCTTATATTTATAATCTATATACTGTGCAGACATCTACCTAGTTATATATGTTTTTAGGTAAGCACTGATTTCCACAGCCATTTAAAGTGGTTCTAAAGCCAAGACATGTTTTACCTTAATGCACTCCCTGTATTAAAGTGGGTTATTATCCACTTCAGCCCCGGAAGATTTGGCTGCTCAATGACCAGGCAATTTTTTGCAATACGGCACTGCGTTGTTTTAACCGACAATTACGCGGTCGTGTACCCAAACAAAATTGATGTCCTTTTTTCCCCACAAATAGAGCTTTCTTTTGGTGGTATTTGATCGCCTCTGAGGTTTTTATTTTTGGAGCTATAGATAAAAGAAGAGCGATAATTGTGAAAAAAAAAAAAATCTTTTATTTTTTCTGTAATAAATATCCACATATTTTATCAAAAATAAAATGTTTTCCTCAGTTTAGGCAGATATGTATTCTACATATTTTTGGTAAAAAAAAAAAAAACTCAATAAGCGCATATATTGATTGGTTTGCACAAAAGTTAGTGTCTAAAAAATAGGGGGATAGATGTATGGCATTTTTGTTATTATGGCACTGATATGCGGCACTGATGGGCACTCATAGGCTGTACTAATGGGTACTTATGGCTGGCACTGGATCTCACTGATAGGCATTTTTCGATGGCACCGATTGGCAGCTACCTAGGCACTGTCAGAAGCGAGTGAGGAAAAGCCGATCAACGGCTCTTCCTGTTTACATCGTGATCAGCCGTGATTGGACACGGCTTATCACGTGGTAAAGAATCATCAAACTGTCAGAGTTGCGGTGTGACAACGATAGCCGCCATGCGTGCCCCTAGGGGAACGCAGCGGCTTCATATCCTGGCGACGTCATACGATGCCTGGCCAGGATATCACAACCACTTTGCAGACGTCATATTGATATATGGCAGGCGGCAAGTGGTTAAAAATAAGCTGGCCGCCTCTTTCCTTTCTTGATCTGACAGCAAAGTGGGAGGAGCTGAGAATCCCCTGCTCACGTCAGCCAGGAGGAGCAGAGTGGTAGAAGGGATGGTAGAAAGAGAGTTAACTTACCAGCAGGAGTGGAGGGCTGGGGAGCGAATGGAGCTGACAGGCATGTAGGGAGGGGAGAAAGAGGACAGAGCAGGTAAACTGACCATGGTGTCAGGGCTCAGCAGCCACCACTGCACCCCCCCTCTGTCCACAACAACCACTGCCCCCCCCCCCCTGTCCAAAGCCACCACTATACCCCGTCCACAGCTACCAGGACAGTCATAGCGGGAAGAAGAATGGATACACATCTGCTCTCTTGCAGTGACCCTGAAAGCGACGTCTCTGATGTCACTTCTGGGTCAGGTTCTCAGTGTCCCCAGCTTGTTTTGCACAGAAAGGATGTTTTGCAATGCGATCTGCCTATATATATATATATATATATAGGTTTTTTTTTCCACGTGTAAGCGGGGCGTCTACACATGAAAATGTTGATTGTGATACAGGTTATATATTGCCACGTATGCCAGATTGAGAGCAATCATTCTATCACCAGATCTGCTCTGTAACACTAAACTATGCCTTTGAAGCATCACCTATAGAAAATATAGGGTACTGAAGCTTGACCCCATTTTACTGGCGTAAAAAGTTTTTAAGGTTTGGTATGTTGGGTATCTGTTTAGTCAGTGTAACCTCGTCTTTTATATTTTACCAAAAATGTGGGTAATGTATTGCGTTTGTTTGCCTTAAAATTCACATTCTATAACATTAAAAAAAATGGAACTACCGCTATTTTATTCTCTAGGTTGACTGCTTTCAGAAAATATATAATTATTTTTTAAACACATGTGCAAAAATAGCTCTGGCAGCAAAAGGGTTAAAGAAAAAAAAATGGCCTGGGAGGGGAAAAAACCTTCTGAAGGTTCAATTCGGTATTAGTGCAGGGTACTATGGAGAGGAATCCCATCTCTGTATGCTGCAGGTCAAAGTGTAAAAGCCCACTGACATCCCCATTACTGGGCACCTCAGAGTGAGAATCCACCAGTACTGTACACACTGTCTCTGACTACAGCATCCTACGAGGTTCCTCACACAGAAGATCCCTCTGCACTACCTGACACATAACACTCCACAGCACCGTCCTCCTCCACAACATTTCACCTTCTTCTACCTGATATCCCAACCGGAGCTTTACCGGGGAACACGGGCTGACGGCAAGCAAATATCAGGAGCGAACACACAGCCCACCCGAGTCTCTTCATACAGATCTACCTCACCTCACAGAGGCGGGAATCCGCCCACACCACGTGACCCGTGCCAGCAGCTGAGCGGGAAACTGCAGGATGGCTCCTTGAGGGCGGCTGAGGTGTGAAAGGCGGTTAGGCTGACATACAGGCGGCCCCATAGGGAGACTTGTGATCAAATAAAAGTGTTTTCAGACATTAGTGCTCCCCCTGGAAAAAATGATGACATCAACATGATGTGTATATAAAGGCTAATTGAACTGACTAACATCACTATCTTTACCTATCACGGTATATGTATATCTCTATATTTCCACTATCATATATATATATATATATATATATATATATATATATATATATATGTATGTATATATATATATATGTATATATATATATATATATATATATATATATATATATATATATATATGTGTGTGTGTGTGTGTGTGTAGCGCTGGCTCCTGACGAGCATGTGCTATATGTTTTTTGAAAGCTAATATTACTGAAACCACAGTTGGATTTAGGGCTAATTTTACTACATTGTGAATTCAGTTCAGTATCATGGATCCACACTCATACGGTATTAGGGTGCCCACGTGTCCCTGATTGCCCGGGATTATCCCGTAATTTACATTTTTGTCCCCGGTCCCGGGCACCTTCATTCCGGGACAATACAGTGTCCCGGAATGAAACTGACACTGGGAACCAGGGCCGATCCTAGGTGGGTGCAGTTCACCCGGGCGCCACAGAGGTGGGTGCGGTCAAGCGCCAGAGTGCTCCCCTCCCTCCTCCTCCTTTCCTTGTCGTGACGGTGTCCAGACTGAGGCCGGTCTCTCCGCTGGTCACCACCATCGCTGTATTTCCTGCTCAAGTCCGTCCCCCTTCCATCCTCCTCTCCTCAGAGGAGATCCACCTCCTCTCCAGCTGCCGCCCGGGTGGGGTTTGTGCTGAGGGGGGTCTGTACTATTGAGGGGTGGTTTGTGGGGGGGGGTCTGTACTAATGAGGGGTGGTTTGTGGGGGGTCTGTACTAATGGAGGGGGTGGTTTGTGGGGGAGTCTTTACTAATGGGTATCTGGTTTCTGGGGAAGTCTGTACTAATGGGGGGTGGTTTCTGGAGGGGTCGATACTAATGGATGGGGGTGGTTTATGGGGGGGTCTGTACTAATGGGGGGTGTTTGTGGGGGAGTCTTTACTAATGTGGGGGTGGTTTGTGGGGGGGTCTGTACTAATGGGGGGGGTTGTGGGGGTCTGTACTAATGGAGGGGGGTGGTTTGTCCTGAAGGGGGTGTCTGTACAAATGGAGAGGGTGGTTTGTCCGGGGGAGTCTCTACTAATGGAGGGGGGATGGTTTGTCCTGAGGGGGGTCTTTACTAATGGAGGGGGGTGGTTTGTGGGGGGGTCTGTACTAATGGAGGGGGGTGGTTTGTTGGGGTCTGTACTAATGGAGGGGTGGTTTGTGGGGGGGTCTGAACTAATGAAGGGGGGGTGGTTTGTCTGGGGGGGTCTCTACTAATGGAGGGGGGTGGTTTGTCCTGAAGGGGGTGTCTGTACAAATGGAGGGGGTGGTTTGTCCGGGGAGTCTCTACTAATGGAGGGGGGATGGTTTGTCCTGAGGGGGGTCTTTACTAATGGAGGGGGGTGGTTTGTGGGGGGTCTGTACTAATGGAGGGGGTGGTTTGTCTGTGGGGGTTTCTACAAATGTAGGGGGGTGGTTTGTCTGGGGGGGTCTCTACTAATGGAGGGGGGGTGGTTTGTCCTGAGGGGGTCTGTACTAATGGAGGGGTGGTGGTTTGTCCTGGGGGGGTCTGTATTAATGGAGGGGGTGGTTTGTCCTAAGGGGGGTCTGTACTAATAGAGGGGGTGGTTTGTCCAGGGGGGTCTCTACTAATGGCGGCTGGTTTGTCCTGAGGGGGGTCTGTACTAATGGAGGGGATGGTTTGTGGGGAGGTCAGTACTAATTGAGGGGGGGTCTGTACTCTCACTTCCTCCTCCTCCGTGCTAGTGCTCCTGGGGCCCAAAGCAGCTGCCCTTTGAAACGAACCCTGCCGCCACCCCCTTGTCATGCTATGAGTCTGGAGAGTGAAAGTCCTGCTGGTCTAGCGGGGTGCAGGGCAGGGGAAGCGGAGCCGACAGCAGCAGCATTTTGAAACAGTGATCAGCAGCTCCGGTAAGCAGCATGGGGCTGGCTAGAACCAACAGCCCAGGAGGGAGTGGGAGAAGACCTCACCGCCGGCCACCCTGACCTGAGCAGCAGTGGGTGCAGCATCCCCAGAAAACTCCCAGGGCCTGCACACTTTCTCCAGCCTCCTCTCCTAGCTGTCACTGTCATCAACAAGAAGGAAGACAGGCTGACCAAGGGCCCAGAGGACGAGGATGGGCACAAGGTAGGTGCATCTCACACACACACCTACCCACAGACAGGGGCTGGGACAGGGGGGCACAGGAGAGACTGCAGGCAGGGGATAGGGGGTCACTTTCACCCACCCCCTCTCCCCCTCCCATCCATACTCTCTCATACCCTCTCCCTGCTCTCTCCCCTCTCCCCCCTCAACCCATCTCTCTCACCCTCACCCACCCACCCTCATCAACTCCCTCTCTCCTCCCACCCTTACCACTGCCACTGACCTCATTCTCCTAATGAAGGACTACAGGTCCCAGCATGAGCCCCACAGAGCTGAGGATGTGACATCAGGTAGGTCAGTGTATGTCCAGTTTGTACTCCAGATCGCTCGGGTTATTTGTATTCCCTTTGGAGTATAAAGTACGGGGTTTTTTATACAACTTTAGTGCCTTGGATATAAAAAGCATTTGTTTCAAGTATGTTAGTCCAACATTGTAAGAACAATTAGAGTCACAGAGTGTAATTGTTCTTACAATGTTGGGCTAACATACATGAAACAAAATGCTTAAATAGGTAAGGGGCGGGGTCACCCATGGATGTCACATGGTGGCACCGCCCCCTTGTGATGTCACAGACCGTTTCGTGCTGAGGGGTGTCCCTGAATGGCAGTTTGGAAATGTGGTCACCCTATACGGTATCGCCAAACCGGCTGAGAGATACTGGTACCTTATGATAGCTCTATAAATTTGTCTATGTCCCTCTGTTACGGGCAAGTATGTGGCAGAGACTTTTTCTCAAGTATTCTACATTCAAGTCTGTGGCAGAGACTTTACTTTACTTAACGCCCTAGCGGCTGCTAGGCCTAGTGCGAGGAGGTCTATCCGGGGGTTGTGAAAATCAAGCTGTAAAACGGTTATTCTCTGGATTTCTTCTAGAAAGACTTTCCATTTTTGACAGTCCAAAGTACCTGAACTTCCTCCTAACCCTCTACCCTAAACTGAGACATTCTGTTTCTA
Organism: Lithobates pipiens; assembly: GCF_037356315.1. Lineage (NCBI taxonomy): Eukaryota > Metazoa > Chordata > Amphibia > Anura > Ranidae > Lithobates > Lithobates pipiens. The sequence continues at coordinate 68,212,404 of NW_027507791.1, read as the reverse complement.
TTTCAAATAAATAACCCAAAAGAAGATCCAGTGTCAGTTTCTACATTTTTTGGGCCATCCACCACGGGAAACCCTAGACAGAGACGAGGTCAAGAAGGTAACGGTAAGCCCAATAAAACCAGCAGCTCCTTAGGGGGTCAGTGCTACAAAAGTAAAACGGGAGAGGGGAATTTTTTTTTTAGAGGGGGTGTTTTGTGCTAGTAGGGATGATTGGGGGATATTTGTGCTAGGAGGGGAAATTTGTGGGAGGGATATGTGCTAGGATAGAGGATTGGGGGAGGGCACTTTATGCTGAAAGGGGGGATTTGGAAGGGTGGGAGGGGAGATTTTTAGCGGGGGAGCAGATTTGTACTGGGAGTAGGTAGTAGTATATATATGCATAGTGATAGGTTAGAGACGATAGTGTCGTCAGGAATAGATTTTTATTTAACGACTTGACCTCCAGAAGATTTATCCCCCTTCATGGCCAGACCATTTTTTGCTTTTTTAGCACTGCATTATTTTAACTGACAATTGTGCAGTCGTGCAACGCGGTACACAAGCGAAACTTATATACCCCCCCCCAAAAAAAAAAAGAATAGAGCTTTCTTTTGATGACCACTGGATTTTTAATTTTTTTTGCTCTATAAACGAAAAAGTTAAAAAAATTTGAAAAGCAAACAATATTTTTTACTTTCTGCTATAAAAGCTATCCAATAAAAGAAAATTAAAAAAATCTAATTTCTCTTATATTCACCGACCGACACAACTCCTCTCTTTGCCATTGGGTTATATACCTTACCTCTAGGCGAATACTAGGCAAAGTTGTAATACAACACTCAAAACTCTCAGTTCCGTCCATGGGGGCGGTCCCTTAGGTATCAACCCACCTGCCTGCTAGCAGAAATCAGTTTTATTTTGTCTAGTGAAGGAGAAAGACCTAGGAACCCTGCTGGCCCATAGATCCGTGTTTTTTGTAGGCAGAAGCTTGGCTTTTTGCGCAAGATGAATGATCCTGTGATCTTCTATCAACAGCCGGCTGGGTGACAGGCTGGTTCACTTATCCTTGTAGTCTCCCCAGTCCGGTCATTGAGCGTGTGCAGGTCGCAGCTACGGCTCGGCAAGCCATGACATATCTCAGCTCCAGAGGTGGTCTTGAGCTTTTATGCTCCGGGGCATACATATGACCGGGCTACTGATGTCTGCCTCACAGTATGCCGAGGCTGGTAGCTACCCTGTACTGATCAGAAGTAGATCTACAATGGAATGTCTCCCGGCTCTTCAGGACTGGTAAGTACAGCTCTCCCTGTTCTGACGAGGCTGAGTCAGCTGGGCATTCCCTGGGAGGTCGATTCGGGGCCCCCCTCAGCTCCCTATCTTCTCTTACCTGTCCCTTTCTTCCCTCCCTCCCCCCTTCGGGGGGAATGCTGCATGTGGCTGCTGAGTGGTGTGTGTGTGCCTATATAGGGGCTCTCTGGGGGCTCTCACCTGACATGGGGGGTGCTGGCTGAATGGCGGTGGTCCTGGGACCTGTATGGTATGCCCCTGGAAGGTGCCTATGAGGGTCTGCTGGGAATGGTGCAGCGCTGTGGCTTTGCAGGTTTTTTTTTATATCTACCTCATGGCAATGTATAAGTAACCAGGATCCCAGTAGTGGGAACTCCTGCATTTAAGGATCCCGCAGACAGGAAGGCCGAGGCAGTGGCTCGTTCCTTGTTTATGGTTGTGGGGTCCGCTGTGCAACCGGTACTGGCATCCGCACTTGTGACGCAGACACGGTCTGAGTGAGCAAAACTTTTGCACTGCGAATTGGGAGAGCGTCAGGCTTTTCCTGTCTGCGTGAAACTGGCAGACCAACTAGTGCAAGGCCTTATAGTACATTTGTGACACGGCCCTGGATACCTCCCTCTGGTTCTAGGGCTTCAGTGTCAGCTCTGGTGCTGAGGCGCCTGATTGGCTGAAATGCTGGTCTTTTGACCAGGCATCTAAAAAAGCCCTGACGGATTTTCCCTTCCTTGGCGAACAGCTCTTGGGAGCCTCTTTGGATGGCATTAATAAGCATGCCACCAGTGGTAACAGTGTATTACTCCCACAGGCCAGGAAGGCTAAGGAACCACACTGTAGGCAAGGGCCCTCTTGTTTCCATTCACTATCGGCTTTTCCGTCCGCCTGGAGCTTCGGTATAACGTCCCCAGCCCGACAGGACGACCACGGATGGACAAAAGCATCCCTGGAACCACAAGCCTAACAAGATGTAACCTAGATGTAACCATTGATAGAATCCATTGGTTGCCAAAACCGTCCCATCTATCGGATCATATCCCTAGGGATGTACTCCTCCGCCTACACTTCTTCCACGTGAAAGAAAATCTTATGTTGTGAATGAGGAGGCAGGATACTATACCTCCACAATATCAAAACTTACAATTCTTTGCTGACTTGTCACAATATACACTGCCAAAAAGGAGGAACCTGAATACTGTGACCAAAGTACTTAGAAATCATAAGATTGCATACAAGTGGGGATACCCTACAAAACTGACTGTGACTAGAGAGAATCAAACCTACACGATCACATCCCTAGACAATGGGATTTCTCTCTTGAAAGATTGTAACATCCTCCCTGAAACAGATGAGATGATCCCTGCCACCAGTACACCAAGGCAGGTGAATCGGGAGTGGAAAGAAGTCGGACTAATCCCCCAGTTTATATCAGCAGCTTGCTGCTGTATGCAGGAGCCCTGCTTCTTTTATCTTTGTTGCTCCAAGTTGGGCACCTTGTAATGTTGCCTAGTTTCAATGTTTTTTGTTTCTGTTATCTTCCTTTCTTGATCATACATCACGGGACACAGGAGCTTCATTACATAGTGGGTTATATAGGCACCTCTGGTGATTGGACACTGGTTGACCCCAATTAAGGAGAATTCCTCCCCTATATAACCCCTCCCATATGGGAGGCACTTCAGTTTTTTCGCCAGTGTCTATGGTGGTTGTTAACATAAAACTTTAGCTCTGTGCAGGTCCCTGCGGGGGCCTAAGGGCTACAACAAAACCGGATCCATACCTCGGGCTGATATTTGACTCCCAAGATGGTATGGTATCCGGGCCTCGTCAGCCGAAGAAGCGAGGTTTGGCCTGTAAGTCCTCTCCTATTGGAAGACTGGGCTCTGGGAAAACCAGACTTGGTGTACTGTTTATACAGAGCGCACGAAAGTTTCTGGCAGTCTTTTACATGGTCCAGGTAGGAGGCTCTTCCGAGAAAGAGCCCCAGATAAACCTGAAGGTTGGCTAACACTACCCGCCGTGATGGGTGAAGGCTGGAGTTTGTCTGTTTCAGCAATTCCTGCGGCGAGGACAGGTAAGGGAAGTTAATCCTATATACATAATTATGTGATGGATTTCTTCATTTTGAGTAGTTGTATGTCTTACCTGGTTTCCACCACTAAAGGGAGTAAGAGCAGCCTGATGCATACTTACATGCCTTTCAATACACACGCTCAGTGAAGCCTGGTTCTGCAGCTGTCTCACGTCTCCATTGCAGTCCCTGCCACATCAAGGTAAACACAGGGGTCCCACGTAGTCTGGGGGTCCCACACAGCTCCGGTGGGGTTCTCCTTTCCCCCCCTGGATCCCGTGGTCCTCGTGCACGCACACGTGCACGCGCACCGTACGCGTTCCCGGCCTAATGGAGGAGGGGGGAGTGTGGTTGTGAGCCTGCACAGCGCTGTACTGCGCAGGCGCCAGGCGGCAGATTGAAAAAGCCCAGAGCTTCAGGGGGCTGTAATTGGAGACACAGGAGCTGTGGGCAGTAAGCATCCGTGGGGATTGGATCCAGGCAAACCTTAGACACCTACTCAGCATCAGGTTGTGCAGTTTAAGCATTTATATTTATTGTGAGACTTTAAGCACAACAGTGATTGCACTTGTACTAGTACCTCTGCTTTGTAGCTTAGGACTATGTCTCCTTGTAAGAGGGTCTCAGGGGGAGGTAACAAAGGCACTGGTAAATCACCGCCTAGGTCCAGGGGTTCTAAAAGTGCCTGTAAGTTACCATCCCCCCCTGAAAGACTGGAGCCAGCCTCTCAAGATGAGTCAGTGCCCCTGTCAGGTTTTGCAGCCTCTCCTAATGTCTCAGCCCCGGTTTATGTCACTGAGGACTCCCTTAAGGCTACATTGGAGGGTTTTGAAGGGAGAATAATGAATTTTATTTCTGCTTCCCTGAAAGATAGCAGGAAAAGGGGTAGATCCCCTCCCTCTGCTGAAATCCCTCTCTCAGATGATTCTTCTGAAAATGAGGAGAGATCCCTATCTTGGGATAGGGATCATGAGCAGCCGGATGAATTAGAGGAAGAGGAGAGAGTCCCCTCCTCCCAGGCACTCAGAAAACAGGTGCAGTATTATACTGAATTGGTGCATACCAAATTTAGAATGCCTGCTGCTGAAGTTGCTACATCCTCTGTTTCTTCCCTGGGAGTCAGGAAAGCCCCACAGACTGCCTATTCCTTCCCAATTCATCCCTTAATGGAGGAATTGTTGTATGAGGATTGGGGACATCCCGATAAACTGTTTGACCCTCCTAAAAGGTTTTCTGTGCATTATCCTCTGGAGGAAAGTTTCACCAAGAAGTGGGGGGTCCCATCTGTCGATGTGGCTGTTTCTTGCGTGAATAAAAACCTGACTTGTCCGTTGGATAATGCGCAGGTATTTAAAGATCCAACTGATAAAAATCTGGAAACCTTATTAAAAGCCTCCTTTTCCATGGCTAGCACTGTAGTGCAACCTAAAGTCGCAGCCGTGGGGTTGTGTCAGTTCCTCAAGGAACAGGTTAAGCAGATGCTTGGGCTCCTTCCCAGTGAGGAAGTTGAAAATTATGGAGAATTGCCTCACATTCTGTGTTTCATGATTGATGCGATTTTGGATTCTGTCCAACAAGCATCATATTTGTCTCTCATGTTGGTTCACATGCGAAGGGCCCTATGGCTAAAGAATTGGGCAGCTGAGCTGTCATGCAAGAAGCATTTGATTGGATTCCCGTTCAAAGGGGAACATTTGTTTGGAGAAGAATTAGATAAATTCGTCCAAAAAATTTCAGGGGGTAAATCTACTCTCCTTCCAGTCAAAAGGAGCAAACGTCCATCATTTAGGCATGCTCTCTCTCCCGGAGCATCAAGCTCTAAGCAGTGGCGACGGCCTTCTCAACCCTCCTCTACAGGAAAGGCTCAGGGCCGGGCCCAGGGGCAAAAAAAGACTTGGGGGCAAAAGCCTACCAAGCAGAGCCCAAAAGCTTCCTTGTGAAGGGGCTCCCCCACTCGGCCGAGTGGGGAGAAGGCTCCTGCAGTTTGCAGGAGCCTGGCGGGAAGAGATCCGGGACAAGTGGGTGATCTCTTCGGTATCTCTGGGCTACAGGCTAGAGTTTCAGGAGATTCCACCTTCTTGTTTCCTAAGGTCAAGGATCGCCAGGGATCCAGTAAAGTAAAAACCGCTATTCCTGGCCTTGGATCACTTACTATCCCAGGGGGTGATAGTAGAAGTGGACCCAAAAGAACAGGGTTCAGGATTTTACTCGAATCTCTTCACCGTTCTGAAGCCAAATGGAAGTGTCAGACCTATCCTAGATCTGAAGGATCTGAACCGGTTTTTACGTGTCCGGTCCTTCCGAATGCAGTCAATCCGCACTGTAGTTTCCTCCCTGCACGGGGGAGAATTTTTGGCATCAATAGACATCAAATATGCATATCTCCATGTGCCAATTTTTCCCGCACACAAAAGATTTCTAAGGTTCACGGTAGAGAAGCGCCATTTTCAATTTGTGGCCTTGCCGTTTGGGCTTGCTACGGCCCCACGAGTCTTCACGAAGATTCTGGACCCTCTCTTGGCAAACCTAAGAGCTCAGCGTATAGCCGTCATGGCTTATCTAGACGATTTACTTCTCATGGAGAAAACAGTAGCGTTCCTGAACCGCAGCGTTACCAGAACGCTAGAACACCTGGAACGCCTAGGTTGGATTATAAACCTAGAAAAGTCATCCCTACAGCCTGCCACCAGGTTGGAATTCCTGGGTATGGTCATCGACACCGCTCAGGGCAGGGTGTTTCTTCCAAGGCCAAAAGCCTTGGCCATTGGGGATCTGGTGCGCCTAATTCTGGGCAGGAGATCATCCCCCATTCGATTATGCATGAGACTGTTAGGGAAAATGGTCACCTCCTTCGAGGCCATCCCATTCGCCCAGTTCCACTCAAGGCCTCTGCAAAGATGCATCCTTGCGGCTTGGAACAGGAAGCCCCAATCCTTGGATCTTCCTATGCGTCTATTCCCAGGGACACACAAGAGTCTCGTATGGTGGTTGCAAACCAAGAACTTGCTGAAGGGTAAAACTTTTCTTCCTCTTCCATGGAAGATTATCACAACAGATGCCAGCTTGACGGGCTGGGGAGCAGTGTTGGCGGAGACGTGCTCGCAGGGGAAATGGTCTGCGATCGAGAGGCTATTGCCCATAAATGTCTTGGAGATCCGGGCAGTTTATATGGCTCTCATAAGGTGGTCTTACAGGCTACAAGGTCTCCCTGTTCGGGTTCAGTCCGACAATGCCACAGCAGTGACTTATATCAATCACCAGGGCGGTACCAGGAGTCTGGTGGCCCAAAAAGAGATGAATCGCATACTTGTCTGGGCAGAAAAGCATGTTCTGTGTCTTTCTGCAGTCTTCATTCCAGGAGTGGAAAATTGGCAGGCGGATTTTCTGAGCCGCCAGCAGTTGTACCCAGGAGAATGGGCTCTACACCCCGACGTGTTTCGGAACATATGTCGCAGGTGGGGTACTCCAGATGTAGATCTGTTTGCATCCAGGTTCAACAGGAAACTGGACAATTTTGTGTCAAGGACAAGAGATGCACTTGCTCAGGTGCTCTGACAGTTCCCTGGGATCAGTACAATCTGATCTATGCCTTCCCCCCGAGCCTGCTTCTGTCTCGGTTCCTGGGAAGAGTCAAGAGGGAGACAAAATCGGTCCTTCTGGTGGCCCCGGCTTGGCCCAGGCGACCATGGTACGCAGAAATCATGAAGTTGGCAGTAGGAAGGCCATGGATCCTCCCTCTCCGGCCAGATCTGCTCTCACAGGGTCCAATTTACCATCCTGCTTTACGCAGTCTGAATTTGATGGTCTGGCTGCTGAGACCCACATTCTGAGAGACCGTGGCCTTTCGGGGCCAGTCCTTTCTACTCTGGTCAATGCCAGAAAGCCGGCCTCCAGGCTTATTTATTACAAAATCTGGAGGGCATATGTTTCCTGGTGTGAACTCAGGAAATGGCATCCTAGAAGGTATTTCATTAGCAGGATCTTGGCCTTTCTCCAGTCAGGCCTAGAAATGAATTTGGCCATAATCACTATCAAGGTGCAGATTTCGTCCCTGTCTGTGTTTTTTCAGAAGCCACTTGCATCGCATTCCCTGGTGCGGGCTTTCATCCAGGGGACCATGCGGTTAAGACCGCCAGTCAAACCTCCGGTATGCCCATGGGATCTGAATTTGGTTCTCTCTGCTTTGCAGGGGCAACCATTTGAACCTTTGCATCTGGCTTCATTAGTTCTCCTGACTAAAAAAATTGGTCTTCTTCGTAGCCATATCCACGGCTAGAAGAGTATCAGAGCTAGCAGCTCTCTCCAGCAAGGAGCCGTATCTAATTATTCATAAGGACTGGGTGGTCATGCGCCCCAACAGGTCCTTTCTACTTAAGGTGGTTTCGGGATTCCATTTGAATCAAGATGTAATCCTACCGTCCTTTTTTCCGGACCCACAGTCCGCAGAAGAAGAATCTTTGCACACTTTGGATGTGGTTAGAGCAGTCAGTATATATCTTCAAGCAACTGCTCAGATAAGGAAAACTGATTGCTTGCTTGTTTTGCCAGAAAGCCCTAGGAAGGGCCAGGCGGCGTCAAAATCCACTCTCTCAAGATGGATTAGACAGGTTATTTCTCAGGCCTATAGTGTAAAAGGGAAGATTCCTCCTTTTCAAGTGAAAGCGCACTCAACGAGGGCTGTAAGTGCTTCTTGGGCAGTGCATCACTGGGCCTCCCTGGCTCAGATCTGTAAGGCTGCAACTTGGTCATCAGTCCACACATTCACCAGATTCTATCAGGTGGATGTCAGAGGGCAAGAGGATATCGCCTTCGGGCGCAGTGTACTGCAGGCTGCAGTTTAGGTCCTCCGGTCCCTGGCGGTCTATAATTATGATCTGTGTCCCTCCCCTCAATCTGAGCATTACTTTGGGACATCCCACTATGTAATGAAGCTCCTGTGTCCCGTGATGTATGATCAAGAAAATTTGATTTTTATATACAGCTTACCTGTAAAATCCTTTTCTTGAGAGTACATCACGGGACACAGGGCTCCTGCCCCTCTTGGGTTTTACGTGGTTTCTTATTGCTTTGCTACAAAACTGAGGTGCCTCCCATATGGGAGGGGTTATATAGGGGAGGAATTCTCCTTAATTGGGGTCAACCAGTGTCCAATCACCAGAGGTGCCTATATAACCCACTATGTAATGAAGCTCCTGTGTCCCGTGATGTACTCTCAAGAAAAGGATTTTACAGGTAAGCTGTATATAAAAATCCAATTTTTCCACGAGTCTGGATGAAGATGACCACAGGAGAAAGCACCAAACACCACCATAGGACCAGTACAAGCCAGACCCAAACCTACTGGCAACTACCTGGGATCAAACACACAGAGGAGGACTCAACCAACATAACCTGTAATGTGTGTACAGCACATTTCCCGAACATGGATTGCCCTTTCTATCCAGGCCTTAAAATCCTACCTAGAAGGCAAGCATACTCTCAGAAACATACCTCTATAGTCTTCAACGCCTGTAGCTTTATAATACTATGACACTTAATATCCTTTCCATAAACGTCAGAGGGCTTAATCACCCTATGAAAAGGAAATCCTTATGGAGGGAAACCACACTTCATAATAGCGATATCATCTGTACACAAGAGACACATTTCAGCTCCTTCGCTCCCTGTAAATGCTCACATAGGAACTACCCTTTTGTATTTACTGCTAAGGCAGAATCAAAAGTACTTATTGCCATCAGAGATTCAGTGGCATTCAAACAACATCAAGAAATAATTGACCCACATGGAAGATTCTTGATACTTGTGTGGGATTTGAACTCTACAACCTACACAATCGCTACTGTATACTCCCCCAATGTGCACCAAGTCCACTACTTCAATAAATTAATGAAAAAGATCCAAAAAATCCAAACTGACTACTGATAATCAGTGGAGACTTTAACGCCACTCCGGACCCGACATATGACTCAACTTCTCTTTCTAAACACACCACTACTGCTCTACTACCATTGATACACAGCAATCATTTATACGATGCATGGCGCTGTCTTCATGCAAATGAAAGGGACTTTACCTTCTTTTCCCCGCCACATTGAATTTACACGAGAATAGACCTCTTTTTAGTGGACCAACGAGTCCTACTACTGACCAAGAAAGTCTCCATAGACACAATAACTTGGTCTGACCATGCCCCAGTGGTTCTATCTATAGCAGACTCAACTGTAATGAAACAAAGCCCGCTATGGAAACTCAATTCATACCTTATACAGCGAATGGAGACAAAAAAAATTATCCAAACTCATCTCCAATAATTTTTTGCTAACTACGTGGGCACGGTGCAAGACCCCTTTGTTCTGTGGAACACCCATAAGGCGTATATGAGGGGTATTCTGGTGCAGCTTGGAGCGAGGGGAAAGAGGCAGAGGCTAAAGCGGCTGACTGATTTAAATAAAGAAATATAAAACCTAGAAAACCAAAATAAATTTAATACTACACCAACGCTATCCGAGAAATTATCCCAACTTAGACATAGCCTTAGACTCTTGTTACTAGAGGACTTTGAAAAATTATCTAAGCGATTGAAAATTAACTATTATCTACATGGTAACAGAGCTGGCAAGCTCTTAGCACATAACATAAAAGGCAATAGATACAAAACCAAAATTCCATATGTAATTCACCCCGGTACTAAACAAAAGGAATACCATCTTCAACAGATACCAGACGCCTTCAGCTTCTACTATGTGTCATTATATAACCTCAATGACGACCCTCAGACATATCGACCAAATTTAGACACAATCATTCATTTTCTAGCCTCTAAATCCATCCCCAAACTAACATCCACTCAACTCCATTCCTTAAATGAGCCATTCACAGACACAGAAATCCACAAAGCCATTGCAGTACTTCAGTTGAATAAGTCACCGGGCCCAGATGGTTTTAGTGGAGAGTACTACAAAGAATCCGAACCTCTGCTGATTCCACATTTAGTGCAAATTTTTGACGCTGCTGCCGCCGCCTCTGCCTCCTTCCCTCCAGCAATGTTGGAAGCGATAATTGTCAGGGGAAGAATCCAGACACATCTTCGAACTTTAGACCAATTTCGCTTCTCAACACTGATTTGAAATTATACGCTAAATTAATAGCATTACGCCTGGTTGCAATTATCCCCACACTTATCCACCCAGATCAAACGGGGTTTACCCAGGGCAGACAAACTTCGGATGCCACCCGAAGATTGGTAAACATCATTCATATGGCTGAAGAGCAAAGGAGGCCTTCTCTGCTTCTGACTTTGGATGCAGAGAAGGCCTTCGACTGCATACACTAGCTATATATGACCAGAGTCTTGGAATCATTTGGTTTTGTTGGTAGTATACTCACAGCTATTATAGCATTATACTCCAAGCCTTCAGCCAGGGTGTGTGTATCTGGGGTCCTGTCTACACCATTTTCAATTTCTAATGGCACTAGGCAGGGGTGCCCATTGTCCCCATTGATCTTTAATCTATTAATGGAACCCCTAGCCATATATATCAGAAACCATCCCCATATTAAAGGCTTTCCAGCTGGCGAAGGAAGTCATACCATTAGTTTATTCGCTGATGACATAATTTTGATCATGACAGATGTGGAATCTTTCCTGGCTGCAGCACATGATACTTTGACTATATTTAATCGTGTCTCATATACTGGGTCTAGGCATCAACCAAACAACACAAGCTAACCTTGAAAAACAATACCCCTATTCTTGGAGCAACAACGGGATACAATACTTGGGTACCACATTAACGGCCAAGACCCACCAACTAGCTGAAGCAAATTACACTGTATTTCTCAATAAACTAGTGCCCAAACTACAATCCCTATCTAAAACAGAGTTGACTTGGTCTGGCAGATTAGCTGCCTTCAAAATGACAATTCTTCCTCAATTTACCTATATGTTCCATTCTTGTTCCCGATTCCTTTTTCACTAAAGCCCAGTCCATGATAAATAATTTCCTATGGCAAGGGAAGAAAGCTAGATGCGCTTTTCAAAAATTAGTTAAATCAAGAAAAGTTGGAGGCATAGGTCATGTTATCCTAAAAGATTACTACACAGCAGCGTGCCTAGCCCAAGCACAAAGACCCCCTAGACCTACTACTCGCAGCTCGATTTATGACTAGACGCCCTACAAATATCTCCCCACTAGGGATGAGCTTCGTGTTCGAGTCGAACGTAAGTTCGACTCGAACATTGGCTGTTCGTCCGTTCGGCGAAATCCGAACACTTGGTCCGTTTGCGTCAAAATTCGCATGGCGCTCACGGCCCACAATGCACTGCGATGGCGCAGTGCATTGCTGGCTCATGATTGGCCAAGCATGCACTGTGACCCCGCATGCTTAGCCAATCACAGCGACAGCAGCGAGGAGAGCCATGATTGGTCACAGGCAGTATGCCTGTGGCCAATCATAGCTCAGGCTGTGTAGTGCACGCCCCACACTATATAAGGCCGCCATTGAGGCGGCCTCGTGTAGTATGTTGGCATCTGAAGCAGTGGGTGTTCTGTGTACCTTCAACACAGTACACACCGATCGTTTTTGGCTGATTTCCTATCTTGCTGTTGTGTAGTGGTTATTGTCTGTGCCCTGACCGCAGTATACACCACTATATTCACCTCACCTATATAGCTAGTGATCTATCTTTAATAATAGAGCTTGCAGTCAGTAGTGTTAGGAGATAGTGCGTGCTGTCTGCGTGCTCTGTACCCAGTACATACCGCTATAATCCACCTACATAGCTGTTCTCTATTTGAGCCCAATTGCCATCTGCAGGAGTTATTGGAAGTTGTGTGTGCCTCCAGCACAGCACAGTATACATCTGTATATACCCCTTTATCTCTGCTGTTTTCTGGTTATTGTCTGCGTGCCCTGACCGCAGTATACACCGCGATATTCACCTCACCTATATAGCTAGTGATCTATCTTTAATAATAGAGCTTGCAGTCAGTAGTGTTAGGAGATAGTGCGTGCTGTCTGCGTGCTCTGTACCCAGTACATACCGCTATAATCCACCTACATAGCTGTTCTCTATTTGAGCCCAATTGCCATCTGCAGGAGTTATTGGAAGTTGTGTGTGCCTCCAGCACAGCACAGTATACATCTGTATATACCCCTTTATCTCTGGTGTTCTATAAAAAAGGCATCTGCAGGAGTTAGTGGGTGTTGTGTGCCTCCAGCACAATATAAACTACCCAACTGCTGTTTTACCCAACTCCCTTCAGGCCATTACCATGTCTGGAAGGCCAGCAAGGAGAGGCAGACAGGCGCGAGCCGATAAAAGAGGGCAAGCAGGCTCTGTGTCTAGAGACAACAGTGCTGGTCGTGGACGCGGTGCATTGTCATCAGCACGTGGCCATGGGACATGCTTGTCCTTCTTTTCGGCAGCTGGACATGTTGAACCGCAACATGCCAACGACTTGGTAGAGTGGATGACCAAGCCCTCTTCATCCTCCTCATCCTCTCTCACCCAGTCTCAGGGTAGTAGCAAAGCAGCTGCCAACGCATTGTCTTCCCTCCTCTCAATGTCATCATCAGTGACTCCTTCCCTAGACCCACCACGTCCTCCTGAGGAGTCTCCTGAACTCTTTGAGCACAGTGTTGGGTACATGCTCCAGGAGGATGCCCAGTGTTTGGTGGGCTCTGATGATGACACTCAGCTAGAGGAAGGCAGTAGCGTGAGCGCAGAGAGAGGGGATGCTCAAGAAGGACAGCAATCTGGCAGTCATGTTCCACAAGCTGCAGCATACTGCCAGGTTTGCTACAGCGATGAAGAGGGAGGGGATGATGAGGGCACTGACTCCACGTGGGTGCCTGGAAGGAGGGAGGAGGAGGAGGAGGAGGAGGAGGCACATGTCCAACGAGGCAGGATGCCCTCCGGGGGCCAGCTTAGGGGCAGCACACCGACTGAATCACACCGCAGAGCTCCGCCTGTGCAGAGCGCTGCCTCTGCGCGTTATTCTAAAAGTTCTTTGGTGTGGGCCTTTTTTGAGACGAGTGCATCAGATCGCACCGCTGCTATTTGCAACATATGTCTCAAGCGTATCTCACGTGGCCAAAACATCAGCCGCTTGGGCACCACATGCTTGACCAGACATATGTTGACCTGCCATGCAGCTCGTTGGCAAGCGTACCTCAAAGACCCACACCAAAGAACAAAGCGGACCTCTCCTTGCTCCTCATCAGCTGGCATCTCCAACCCCACTAGACCTTCAGTCCTCTCTGAAACCTGCTCTGAGAGGAATGAAGGTGTAGAATTAGGTGTGTCACAGTCAAGTGCTTCCGGGAACTCTGCTAGCGGTACACCCACATCCGATTATAGCAGGCAAATGTCCCTGCCCCAGCTGCTGGACCGGCGGAAGAAGTTCACTCCCAGCCATCCACATGCCCAGCGGTTGAATGCTAGCTTGGCTAAATTGCTAGCACTTCAACTGCTGCCTTTTCAGTTGGTAGACTCGGCCCCCTTCCGTGAGTTTGTACAATGTGCGGTTCCTCAGTGGCAGGTCCCCAAACGCCACTTTTTCTCACGGAAGGTGATTCCGGCTCTCTACCGGCATGTGGAAGGCAATGTCCTTGCCTCGCTGGACAGGGCGGTCAGCGGTAAGGTGCATATTACCGCTGACTCATGGTCCAGCAGGCATGGACAGGGACATTACCTGTCTTTCACGGCCCATTGGGTCACTCTTCTGCCAGCTGGGAAGGATGCAGGACAAGGTGCAGTAGTGTTGGAGGTTGTTCCGCCACCACGCCTCCAAAATGCTACTATTGGTTGTGACACACCTCTCTCCTCCACCCCCTCCTCTTCTTCTTCCTCCATGGCCTCTTCCAGTGCTCTGTCCTCAGAACCAGCGGTGCTCCGTAGGCGTTCCAGGGGCTACGCAAGTACGCAGGCAAAACGATGCCATGCCGTGCTTGCGCTGGTTTGTTTGGGGGACAGGAGCCACACTGGGGCGGATGTTTTGTCAGCTCTGCAGGGGCAGGCCGAGAGGTGGTTGACGCCACGCCAGCTTAAGCCAGGAATGGTGGTTTGCGACAATGGCACCAACCTCCTCTCCGCCCTCCGACAGGGACAACTGACCCATGTGCCCTGTGTAGCTCACGTCCTTAACCTGGTGGTGCAGCGGTTCTTGGGCAGGTACCCCGGCTTACAGGATGTCCTGAAGCAGGCCAGGAAAGTCTGTGTGCATTTCCGCCGATCATTTAATGCCTTTGCTCGGCTGGCTGAGCTCCAAAAGGAGTTGAACCTGCCCAAGAACCGCCTTATATGTGACATGCCCACCAGATGGAACTCAACATTGGCCATGCTGCAGCGGCTGCACACGCAGCAGAGGGCCATCAATGAGTACCTGTGCGACTACGGCACCAGGACAGGGTCAGGGGAGCTTGGTTTTTTCTCACCACGCCAGTGGGGCATGATCAGGGATGCATGCACTGTCCTGTCACCGTTTGAGGAGGCCACAAGGATGGTGAGCAGTGACAGTGCATGCATCAGTGACACTGTACCTCTTGTCCACCTCTTGGAGCATACGCTGCGTGGAATAATGGACAGGGCACTTGAGGCAGAACAGAGGCAGGAAGAGGAGGACTTCCTTGCCTCTCAAGGCCCCCTTTATCCAGACAGTGTTCCTGCTGTGCCACCCATCACACAGGAAGAGGATGAGGAGGAGGAAGAGGAGGAGGAGGATGATTGTGTCAGCATGGAGGTGGAGGCTGGCACTCAGCATCAGCAGCAGCAGCAGCAGCAGCAGTCTTATAGGGATGATTTACAGTCCCAAGAAACCCATGGACTTGTACGTGGCTGGGAGGAGGTAGCTGCGGATCATGTTGTCCTTAGTGACCCAGAGGACTCCGGACCGAATGCCTCAGCTAACCTACGCTGCATGGCCTCCCTGATCCTGCAAAGCCTGCGGAAGGATCCTCGTATTCTTCGGATCAAGGAGAGGGACCATTACTGGCTGGCCACTCTCCTTGATCCACGGTACAAGGGTAAGGTTGCCGACCTTATCTTGCCATCGCAGAGGGAGCAGAGGATGAGACATCTCCGGGAGGCCTTGCAGAAAGGTCTGTGCAATGCGTTCCCAGAGACTGGGAGGTTACAAACTCCTGGTCCTGGACAACGTGTTGCTGAGGCATCGGTCAGAAGGAGCGGTGGAGAAGGTGGCCGTCTGACTGATGCTTTCAGACAATTTTTTAGTCCGCAGCCCCAAGGTATGATTGGTTCCAGCACCCATCGCCAGCGTCTGATTTACATGGTGCAGGAATACCTAGGGGCAAGGTCAGACTTGGACACCTTTCCCACCGAAAATCCTCTGGCTTACTGGGTCTTGAGGATGGATCACTGGCCAGAGCTTGCACAGTATGCAATTGAGCTACTGGCCTGTCCTGCATCCAGCGTTCTTTCTTCAGTGCTGCTGGTGGCTTTGTTACCAATCACAGGGTGCGCCTGTCCACCGAATCAGTTGATCGACTGACCTTCATCAAGATGAATCAGTCTTGGATCACCCACAGCTACCAAGCACCTGAAGCTGATGTAACCGAATAATTTTTTTTGAAATACCACATCCCTTCAAGACTGCCTATGCTGATGCTGAGTGACTGTCCTGTTATGTCTATTGTCTATCCTCTTCCTCCTCCGCTGATATGTTGGAAGAACATTTTTGGTTCTGGGTGATGCCAGCAGCCCAATTTTTCTGCCCCTGTTTAACAGGGGCGTTTAATTAAAATTTTTGATGCAATGCTTTGCAGCAGGGCTAATTCCTGCAATAAAACTAGAGTATATGGCAGAGGTTGCAGTGTGGTGGCACCAGCACCAGTGCCTAAGGCCCAATTTTTCTGCCCCTGTTTAACAGGGGCGTTTAAGTACAATTTTTGATGCAATGCTTTGCAGCAGGGCTAATTCCTGCAATAAAACTAGAGTATATGGCAGAGGTTGCAGTGTGGTGGCACCAGCACCAGTGCCTAAGGCCCAATTTTTCTGCCCCTGTTTAACAGGGGCGTTTAAGTACAATTTTTGATGCAATGCTTTGCAGCAGGGCTAATTCCTGCAATAAAACTAGAGTATATGGCAGAGGTTGCAGTGTGGTGGCACCAGCACCAGTGCCTAAGGCCCAATTTTTCTGCCCCTGTTTAACAGGGGCGTTTAAGTACAATTTTTGATGCAATGCTTTGCAGCAGGGCTGATTCCAGCAAAAAAAATAGAGTATATGGAAGAGGTTGCAGTGTGGTGACACCAGCAGCAGTGCCTAAGGCCAAATTTTTCTGCCCCTGTTTAACAGGGACATGTAATTACAATTCTTGATATAATATTTCACAGGAGGGCCCCTTCCTGTGTCCACCCAGAGTAACGGTGAGGACTTATAGTGTTGTGGCACCAGCACCACAACCACCAAAGGTCAATTTTTCTACCACTGTTCAACAATGGCATGTAATTACAATTCTTGATATAATCGTTCACAGCAGGGCGCTCCAGCGCCCACCAAGAGTCACTTTGAGGGCTTACAATGTTGTGGCAAAACCAACACCTTGTTCCGCCATTTCTGCAGAGCATATAGGGCAGGCCCCTACTTTCAAACATCCAACTTACAAACATCTCCTACTTGCAAACGCAAGGAGACAGCAGCAAGTGAGATGAAAAAAGATGGACGAGAAAACAAATTATACAGGGGTGATAACCCTTCCCTATGTTTTCCAAAAAGCTTAAAAATCGTTTTTTTGACTGGAGCTACACTTTAAAAATGTACCAGTTGAAAATTACAAACAGATTCAACTTAACACAACAAACCTACACAGTCCCTGTCTTGTTTGCACCGCCTGTATACTGCTGTTCTGAGTATATAGGGCCTGGGGGCCACACGCATTTCCTTTTTTTAATATGGGTACAGGGTTCCCCTTAATATGCGTACAAGACCCAAATAGGCTGGTAATGGGCAGGGAGGGCTACCCATGCCATTTTTCTGAATGATTTTCAACCATATTGCAGGAACCAGATATAACATTAAAACCGCAAGCAGTTTTAAATGGTGTTATTTCCGTTAAATGTCATTTTGTGCAGGGACTGTTCTAAACACGGGAAACACGTGGCACTTCACAGGCATACTACAGACACCCCCCAGGCGCCATATTTACAGGAATATTTCACTTTTTTTTTCACTTTAATCGTCAATAAAATCAGTGCTCCCGCCAAAACGGCCATTTTAGGCATTGACCCATGTCCCCTGGAGCAGGAGCCAGGTCCCCAAACCCTTTTTAGGACAGTATCTTGCATATTAGCCATTAAAATGAGCACTTTTCATTTCGAACGTTCGAGTCCCATAGACTTCAATGGGGTTCTAACGTTCGTAACGAACGTGGGGTCCGTTCGAAAGTTCTGGTACGAACCGAACCGGGGGGTGTTCGGCTCATCCCTACTCCCCACCTATGTCCGCAACTATAAGTGCTTGGAAAACCCTTTTACACACTTCAATAGGTGATACACCCTCCAAATCCATCTCATTGCCTATAACTAGCTTACAACTCCTGATCCCAAACCTGAAAATCAAACATTGGACTTCTAAAGGTATTGACAAAGTTACTGATTTAAAAATAGGCCCAGCAACTAAAACTTTTAGAGCATCACAATTAGAATTTGGATTCCACGCGGACGATATATTCACCTATAAGCAAATTTCACATTTACTCTCATCTATTCCTGATACATCTACCTTATTATCATGGAAAGTCTATCTCTATCTCACAAATCCTATTACCTCTATCAAGAGAATCTCGTTAATGTATAATACCCTACATCAGAAATCAATTTTCATCAAAACCCCTTCTATGAGATCATTGGAATTAGACCTATCGAACTCATATACCAATGACCAATGGCTTAACCTCCCTGGCGGTACGATTACTTTGGATTTTAGGTGCTAAAAGCGGTACAATTATTTTTCATGAAAATTTGGCGTTTTATATTGTAGTCCTGTAATTCTTAGGAATAACTCTCTTAAATCTGTCCAAACCAGAGTCTAGCAGACATCCCGGGTATAATAAAGTTTGAAAAATGAAATCATAAATTATAATATAATAAATAACTATAAATAATTGTACCAAATAATAATATAACAATAATAAAAATTATTCAATAATGTAATCAAATCAAAAACACTGAAATTTGCTCAGTTGCAGAATTGTCACTGTCATTACTTTTCAGTATTTGATGACGGTTCTCCCCACAAATAGCTTTCGCTCAATTCTGCGAGTGATTACAATTTATTATCGCTATTTTCTAGCTGGTCTAAAACCATTTTTGATGTAAAGGGACAGTTTTGGTTGCTATGGGCAATCTCCAGTTTTCAGGCATAAAGAACAGTTTTTATTATATAAAACTGCATGCAGGACACTGGGCAGACCACTAGGGACAAAGGGGATGTGAAATAATTACATACAGCAATGTAATCTGTAAGATTACATTATACTGTATGTATACTGTGTGTTTCACTTTTTGAATTTGGTGCCGATCTCCGTCCCACGTGCGTCGCAACGCTCGCAGGGAACGGAGATCGGGTCCGTGATAGATCGAGCGAGACACGGCTCGCTCGTACAGCGGGGAGACAACGCTGGATCCGAGGGAGAAGGTAAGTAAACCTCCGCCTGGATCCAGCGATGCGGTCCCGAGTCTGGCTCGGGGTTACCGCTAATGGTACAAAAATTCCACCCCGAGCCAGACTCGGGAAGACCGTCAGGGGGGTTAAAGCAATTTCATCTACCTATAAAACCACAAAAAGTGCGAACCTGTGGGAACTATACCAGAAGTTATTGCTAAGGTGGTATCTAACGCCCACAAGAATAGCTAGTTTTACTCCACATGCCTCGCCACTGTGCTGGAGGAACTGTGGCAATAGGGGTAAATTAATCCATATTTTCTGGAACTGCCCAGAGATTCGATCTGTATGGACTACTATATTTAACTTAGTCAACATCACAAATGTCACTATTTCTCCAAATCCAGGGCTAGCTATCCTATCCCTGGGAATAGATAACATTCCTCCCCAATTAAGGAAAATTGTATCCCATATCCTTCTAAGTGCTAGACTAGAAATAGTTAGAGGTTGGAGGAAGGTGGCAGCACCAACAACTACAGAGGTCCTAAGGACGTTACACTTACATATTATGATATAAGAATAGTGGTGCGCTATACTAAGAGATATGTAGATTCACAATAGTGGTGTACTTTGAAAAGTAAAGAAATTGAATTGCAGTGAAGCCAACAAAAATGGTCAAGAAAAATGGAATATATAGTCAAAGTGTATATAAAGGTAAGTAGATAGCAGCTACTAACACATCTATATATACCAACTATATAACAGTAAGTAAAATATATTATAATAATTATCATATGGTCTCTTATGTCAATAAGATAACATAAACAGCAAAACAAATGAATAAAAATAATAGTAAAAAATTGGTGATACTTTGTGGCGATAAAAATATGTGCAAAATAAAACTGTAGTATCAAGTGAAAGATTATGAGATTATTTAAAAAATAGGCAAAAAGTGCAATAGTGCTATGAGCCGAGTCCAAGTAAAAATAACAATTACATAAATCTATACAATCGTCTAAGCAGATGGATAAATATCAATTTCAAATGTCCATATAAAGGTGCAATAAGTGCAATAAAATAGTGACTATACAAAATCGCATAAGGTGCTGAGAAACCGTGTAGCGTTTATGTCTAGGAATCTATCCAAAAATCGCATACAATCTGAGTAAACTCTAGGTTTAAATAAAGTGCTGGTGTTATCAGAATAATAGGTTATAATTTAGGTGATCCAACGAAGTTCGGTGGGGTGGCGTTATTTTCCGTGTGGTCCTAGATTGTCTTTTTATGGGTGTCCCCTTACCTTACTGCTGTAAGGTTACAGCATGTATCTTTGGGTGTCCCTGGTGACCTTTTTCCTTTATGGATCCTGTTACAGTAACTCCTGCCTGGCGTCCCTCTCTTGCTCTCTATATGGTACGTGGCCTCTTTAAGAGTCACTTTAGGGTATTCGCCATAGGTGGTCTCGTGCCGGGTATCATATATGGTAACTCAAAACATAAAGGAAGGATGCCCCATAGTGTAGTAATTTTTAGTGTAACATTTATTTAGGAAATAAAGAGTAAAACCAGGTACTCACAAACATAGGATAAAAGGTAAGCAGTGTAAAAACGAGCAGCGAGCTCGACCAGCGCTACTTCCGGTAGCGATATTCCCGACGCGTGTTCGTCACGGGTCACGTGACTTCATCAGAGGACACTTACATATTACATATGAATTGATGTTTGCCACAACACAGGGCAAATACCGGGAATCTTACCAAGACTGGAAAATGTGGATGGACTGGTAAACAGGAAACAAAATCTGACTACCACACTTTTCTATTTATTTGCTAACATAACTGCTTAAACTAGCTAAGCTAATGTAATATAAGACTAAGGGGCTGGGTGAGACAATGCAAATACTTTTGGGAAAGGGGCCCGATCTCTTCTGCCAAAGGCGCAGATAGTTCCCAAGCGGGGTGTCTGGTGGTGGGATCTGGGCTCCCGACCCTGAAGAAAACCCACACCCAGAATCATAGTTGAAACTTAGTTGATTACGTGTTATTTTTTATTTTTTTTGCATGTTATGTAAACAACTAGACCCTTTGAGAGGTAAACGGTGGACCTTTGCTCATATAAACTTTAGCTCAATAAACCATCACAATAGTTGGAGATTGTTGCATGCCATTCACAATCTATGTTATACCATATCTTGCAAGTTGATCCATGTTGATAAATCATCTTTGTACAATACTTGTGGAAATTTTCAATAAGAATTATTGTTATAAAAAAAAAAAAAAACAATTATAGTTCAAATGAAAAAAAATCAAATGAAGTTCAAATAACATGTCTCATGCTTATTAGCATAAATCCAGAATCTTCAAGTCTGTGCTCCACACTTTAATGCCTACCACCACCACCAGAAGCTCACCTTATATTTTGACCTATATAAATTAGGTCATATTGCGTAGCACTACCTCTGGAATTTTGGGATTGCTTATATTGACAAATGGAACCATGAGGGGTTCCCAGTTTCATGGCATGGTTTTGCCTTAAAATGAAAACCATGTTCTCTTTCCCTAGTGCTGTTGGACAATTTTACAAGATGATACAAAAATACAGCAAATAAAAACAGCAAGATGATGGAGAAAAAACAAAGTGTATCTAAGAGGAGACCAATCCTGAACTCCCCCTTCCTGAAAAAGAAAACTGGAAGAAACAAATCTCATCTGGAGCAAAAATGGTAACTACTATAATAAGAATGAGCTCTGAGTGTTTCTCTAATGATTACATCAAAGCTTGACAGACCACAAATATACATTGTATTAGCCAGCTGATCCCTAGGAAATTATTATGCCCATCTGTGTCCTGACCCTTCCTTTTCTGAATGGACACAGTGATCAATCGGTACCGATTGCTCTTCTGTCCATTCATAACTGAAGCATAGTAAACTGTACTTACTGTGCTTTAGTTTGTGAATAAATGGGAAGCTTTGTACAGGGCTTTTCCTGTCCATTCCTTCTGTGCAGCTGAGGCTGCAGAGATGAAGACCAAGGGATGTGTACTCAATCTCCTTTCTCTGTCTTAAAGCTGAAAGATCAGAGGTCTGTTCAGACCCCTGATATCTCACAAAAGCCCCTCAACGGGGCTCCTTGAAAAATAGTAAAAAATAATAAAACATAAAATTGTAAAAAGAAATAAAATAAAATAGTAAAAAAATGTATAAAAAAAATAAAATAACAAAAACAAAAAATGATTGACACCAGTGGCTAAACTACCAGGGTCGCAAAGGTCGCACTTGCAACCGGATCTTGGCTTTCCGCCACTGTGGGGAAACCCCAATAAGGCAGGAAGGGGACCCACTGCAGAACATGTGAAGGATCCCGCTGAGGGACTCTAATAAAAGGCCCTGGGATCAGTGGAAAGGACCCTAGCCGTTGGTCTTGCATCGGGCCCTAAAGGTTCACCTTACGCCTCTGCCTGGTGTAATGCTGGCCATACATTATACAATTTTCTTCTATAGATTTCCTTTAGATTTACCAAAACCATATAATATGAGGTCAAATATAAACACTTTTAATTTATGTGCAATGAGACAGGCCCTTGTACCACACAGTTGAAGGTAAATCTAAAGGAAATTGAATAAGAAAATTGTATGGTGTATGGCCAGCTTAAGTTTCCAGCTGATGACAGCAATGTACACTTGGTGAAAGTTTTGTTCTTTCCTCTCCAATGACAAGGCAATGATCAGCTAATGATCACAGATATTTTTCAATGTTGATTTGAAACATCACTTTGATAACAATCACATAAATGCAGGTTCTAGATACACAGACTAATTGTTACAAGAGATGCTAGAGCCCTTTAAATTTCTTGCTTCTATTAGGATGACTACCCTTATTCCCTGTGGTATTTAGTACAAGGAACTGCATTGATTTTTCTTACCAGCAAAAAATTTAAATGTACCATTGCCAAATAGCTGTAGCTGGCATCGATGTTAGTATCATAGTATTCAACACATGCACTGTCATGCATTGCCTTGTGTTAAAAGTCTCATTCAAAATGAACTGGCCAAAAAGCACAGCAATGCAAGTAATATGCTGTATTTTATCACAATGCATTACCCAACATGTGCTGTATTGTGCACATGCACTTTTTTGGTGCGTTGGTATGTTATTCACAATGAATGGAGCTGCAGCACACCAATGCAGAGCATAGTACGTTGTCATGCATCATGGTAAAGCCCATGTTACTGCAGCACAATGTTGTTAATGGATGACCCATAATGTTGGCTGCTAACATAAAAACAAAATTCTGCAGAACTAATTAAAGCGGTTGTAAACAGCTGGAAAAAAAACAACCTGCAAGATAATGTCATAATGTACTAGTATGTATCTCATACTAGCACATTATGAAATACTTACCTTAGAATGACGCCCTTCCAGTGGTGCACAATCACCACTGACATGTTCCCCCACCTTTCTTCCGGGTTCACAGGCTCTGTTGCTGTGAGTGGCCGGAGCCGTGATGACGTCACACCCACGGTATGCCAGACCTTCAGAGCACATGCGCAGTTGACGTCAGTGGCTACATGAAGGGTGAATATCTCCTAAACAGTGCTCGTTTAGGAAATATTTATTTTACATACCTGTAGGTAAAAATAGCAAAGCAGGGTTTACTACCGCTTTAAAGTTGGCCATCCCAAGCCATTGTGCTTAAAATGAGCTCATTGCACACAAAAATACCTCAGTGAAACATTTGCAGACTTTAGGTCTTCATGCACATAGGTGCACAGCGTTTGTGCCTGGGAGCCCCTGGTGCGCTGCTGTACAAAGTGGAGCATGCGCACAGATGTAATGTTGAGAATGCAGGTAGTGTGTGTTCAGAACAATACATTTGTGCGCATGTGACATGTTTCACAAGTAGTGGCCTTCACCTATTTATGTCTATGGCCAGCTGTACACAGTGGGGTAGATTTACTAAAACTGGAGCACTCAGAATCTGGTGCAGCTGTGCATGATAGCCAATCAACTTCTAATCCCAACTTGTTCAATTAAGCTTTTGCAATAAAACCTGGAAGCTGATTGGTTTCTATTCAGAGTTGCACCAGATTTTGCACTCTCCAGCTTTAATAAATAACCCCCAGTAAAGCTCAACATGGAAGTACAGGCATACCCCACTTTTAAGTACACAATGGGGTTTATTTACTAAAGCTGAAAAGTGCAAAATCAGACTCACTTCTGCATAGAATCCAATGAGCTTCTAACCCCAGCTTGTTCAATTAAGCTTTTGTAATAAAACATGGAAGCTCATTGGTTTCTATGCAGAAGTGACAAATATTATCTAGATTTATTTTTTAATTAATAATCGGTCTGCAGTTACAGTATATTGCCCTCCAGCAGACAAAGGGGTTGATTTAGGCAAATAGACTGTGCACTTTGCAAAGTGCAGTTGCACTCTGCATTAGCAATTGCTCCAGAGCTTAGAAAATTAGCAGAAGCTCTGCTTACTTCCATCATCCTTGCAAAGTGAAGCTTTACTTAATTTACTAAGCTCCGGAGCAACTGCACTTGCAGAGTCCATAGACTATTTGCCTTTAGCAAATCAACCTCAATGTGTCTACATACTGTAACTGTAGGCAACATAAAGGGTATTCATCACTTACAACATCAAACAGCTAACAGAAAAGATGAAACCAGCAAATGTTCCAGCTAGTTGTAAAAATGGATAGGCAGGTAGAAAGTGGAACTCAAGCCAAAGATATAGATTTACAGTTTAAATCCATAGGGGGGTATTTACTAAAGGAAAATCCACTTTGCACTAAAAGTGCATTTGGAAGTAAAGTTGCTGTAGATCCGAGTGGGACATGCAAGGAAATGAAAAAAAAACAGCATTTTAGCTTGCACATGATTGGATGATAAAATCAGCAGAGGTTCCCCTCATTTCAGATCTACCCCTTAGATTAAAAGCGACTGCACTTCCAAGTGCACTTTCAGTGCAAAATGGATTTGCCTTTTGTAAATAACCCTCATACAGTATATGTTTACTGGTTTCCTTTCTAAAAAAAAAAAGTGTAATTCCGTTCAGCCACTTTTGTGATTTACATACCACTGCTACCATGCATTGTAAGAAAGACCAATCTTCTGCTTTTAAATTTTACTACAGGCATACCTCACTTTTAAGTACACCATGGGGTTTATTTACTAAAGCTGAAAAGTGCAAAAACAGGCTCACTTCTGCATAGAAACCAATGAGCTTCCATGTTTTATTACAAAAGCTTAATTGAACAAGCTGGGGTTAGAAGCTCATTGGATTCTATGCAGAAGTGAGTCTGTTTTTGCACTTTTCAGCTTTAGTAAATAAGGGTAAGCATGGGGGGGAGGGGGTAAGGGTCTGCCTCAGTCCAACCCTTTGCAGGTGTTAGGTGTAGCCTAAAAAGGGCTGCAAATTTCAGTTAGCCTGAGACATAATCTCTGTGTAGGCGGTTGTATATTTAAAGGCGAACCAGCAGGACCATGTCTTTTTTTACCAGGTCTGACTTATTCCTGAGGGAGTAAGTAAGATCTTCCATGTAATATGTGTTATCTACTTCCAATAGCCATTGGCGTAGTGATGGTATGGTTGCTTGTTTCCAATATCGCGGGATAAGGGCTTTCGCTGCAATAAGTAGGTGTGGGGTTAGTGTTTTTTTGTTTGCTCCTGCTGGTGAGCCCATACAGTGTAATAAGATAACCCAAGGGTCATTAGGAATTTCGAAACCTTGTATCTCTTTTGCCCAGTGTAGTATGGTCAGCCTGTAGGGGCATATAAATGGGCAATACCACCAAATGTGAGTGTAGAAGACTTGTTTACCACAACCTCACCAACACAGGGGTGATAACTCTGGGAATGTCTTGTGAAGTGCCACCTCGTGAGCAGTTTGTAATTTACTTCTGCCATCTTAGAGGCTGTGGCGGAGGCGTGAGCCATTTGCAAAATGGTGGACTTTTGAGCTTCCGATATTTCTTTGTGGAGGTCCTTTTCCCAGTTGGCTAGGAAAGTAGGGTATCCAGTGGTGGATAAAGTCTGGAGGGCCTGATAAAAGTAAGAGATGGGTTTATTGACTGGTTGGCTCTCGGAGAGAGCAGATATCACTGGCGTTAGGTCAGAAGTGGAGTGAAGGAGTTTCAGAGAGAGTGGACAAAAGCCAACAATTGGCGATATTTCCAGTGATCCAGGGGTGTAGCCATCTGGCTGGATAGTAATGTAGACATGGGCACAGTTCCCGATTGGGTTGTGACTTGGTAAAGAAGGGGCGTGGGGGCCCAGGTTCCATACATGGATTTTGGGGTCCATGTTTCCAGGTGGGAAGTAATTATGGCCAGTCAGTGGCATGAGGGGGGAGTTGTATTGCCATTTGTGTGTCTTACACAATGAGTCCCACCCCATGAGGGTCGACCGTGAGAGTGGTGAGGTATTGGGAGATAGTGTTCTGTACTTTTTAGGAATCCACATTTGAGTAGAAAGTTCAGTTTCGCTAAGAGACATTTCTAGTTTGACCCATAGTTTAGCGTCTTTATGATACTTCCAGTCGGAGATTCTGTTCAACATTATAGCTGTAAAGTATTGCTTAATATTAGGTAAGGCCAGACCTCCTTGACATTTAGGCCTAGTAGGGAGAGTTCTGGTCAGCCTAGGACGCTTTCTGTTCCATACGTATTTGCTTATCATTGAGCTAATCACAATGAAGAAACCTGCGGGAATGTCATATGGAGTAGAAATAACAGTCTGGGAAGTACGTTCATCTTCACCACACTAATACGTCCCAACTATTTGGGCTCATTTTTGCAAGTCACATCTGATCGTGTTGAGGAGGGGTATGAAACTTGTGCGGAATAAGGACTTTGGGTTAGGGGTAAGGTAGATGCCTAAGTATTTCATTTTACTTTTTTGCCAGCTAAAGGGGAAGGAATTTTTAAGTTGGGAAACCATCTTTCTGAGATGTTTAGAGTTTCCGATTTGGCCATGTTGATCTTAAAGTTGGAGATAGTGCCAAATCTAGAGAATGCTAGCATGAGATTAGGGAGGGGGCTTTTGTCTGATGAAAGAAAGGGTTCTAGGGATAACGCAAACAAGATAGGTGATAGGGGGCATCCTTGGCGTGTGCCATTGAAGAGAGTAAAAGGGTTGCTTAGCATACCATTTATGCGTATTTGGGCTGTAGGAGAATTATATAATGCGGCTATGTGAGAGAGGAGGGATGGGCCAATTCATAGGTGAGACATTGTAGCCATTAGGTACTCCCAGTCCACCCTGTCAAACACCTTCTCCGCGTCCGTGGAGAGGAGCAGGGCGGACCGGGAGGATCCCTTCGCATAGGACATTAGTGACAGAGTGTGAAGGGCATTGTTGCGCGCCTCTCTACTGGGGATTAGGGATGAGCTTTGAGTTAGAGTCAAACTCATGTTTGACTCGAACATTGCCTGTTCGCCTGTTCGGCGAACAGTAAACAATTTGGGTTGTTAGCGGCAAATTCAAAAAGCCGGGAAAACCCTGTACAAGTCTATGGGAGAAATCTAAAGTGCTAATTTTAAAGGCTAATATGCAAGTTATTGTCCTAAAAAGTGTTTGGGGACCTGGGTACTGCCCCAGGGGACATGGATCAATGCAAAAAAAAGTTTTAAAAATGGCAGTTTTTTCTGGAGCAGTGATTTTAATAATGATTAAAGTGAAACAATAAAAGTGTAATATTCCTTTAAATTGCGCACCTGGGGGGTGTCTATAGTATGCCTGTGAAGGGGCGCATGTTTCCCGTGCTTAGAACTGTCCCTGCACAAAATGTCATTTCTGCAGGAAAAAAAGTCTTTTAAAATCACTCGCGGCTATAATGAATTATCGGCTCCCGTAATAAAGAGAACACTCATTGAAAGTCATTGATAAAAAAAAAAAAGCGTGGGGTTCCCCCAAATTCAATTACCAGGCCCTTCAGGTCTGGTATGGATATTAAGGGGAACCCTGCATCAAATAAAAAAAAAAACTGACGTGGCGTTCCCCCTAAATATCCATACCAGACCTGAAGGGTCTGGTATGGATATTAAGGGGAACCCCGATTCAAATAAAAAAAAAAGCACCATGTCCCCATGTTGATGGGGACAAGGGTCTCATCGCCACAACCCTGGCCGGTGGTTGTGGGGGTCTGCGAGCGGGGGCTTATCAGAATCTGGAAGCCCCCTTTAACAAGGGGACCCCCAGATGCTGCCTCCCCCTGTTGGAAATGGTAAGGGGGTACGAAAGTACCCCTACCATTTCACAAAGAAAGTGTAAAAAATAGTTGAATAAGACAAACACACTTTTGAAAAATTCCTTTATTAAAAATAAAAAAAAGATTCCAGCGGTGGTAATCCACTCTTGCTATCCAGCGACGGATGATCATCTCTCCGGGGTCCAGCGATGGCTGATCTGATCCAGCAACGGGTGATTTTCAGTCCAGCGCAGTCCATCCATGCATCCATCTTCTGTCTCCACTCCACTCCACTTCCAGATTCTGATAAGCCCCCCGCCCGCAGACCCCCACAGCCACCGGCCAGGGTTGTGGGGATGAGGCCCTTGTCCCCATCAACATGGGGACATGGTGCTTTTTTTTTATTTGAATCGGGGTTCCCCTTAATATCCATAACAGACCTGAAGGGTCTGGTAATTGAATTTGGGGGAACCCCACGCTTTTTTATTTAATTATTTTTTATTTTTATCAATGACTTTCAATGAGTGTTCTCTGTATTACGGGAGCCGACAATTCATTATAGCGGCGATCTTAAAATACTTTTTTTCCTGCAGAAATTACACTTTGTGCAGGGACAGTTCTAAGCACGGGAAACATGCGCCCCTTCACAGGCATACTATAGACACCCCCCAGGTACGAAATTTAAAAGAATATTACACTTTTATTGTTTCACTTTAATCATTATTAAAATCACTGCTCCAGAAAAAACGCCCATTTTTAAAACTTTTTTTTGCATTGATCCATGTCCCTGGGGCAGTACCCAGGTCCCCAAACACTTTTTAGGACAGTAACTTGCATATTAGCCTTTAAAATTAGCACTTTAGATTGTGAACGTTTGAGTCCCATAGACTTTAATAGGGTTTTAACGTTCACACGAAGTTTAGGTCTGTTCGCAGGTTCTGGTGCGAACCGAACAGGGGGGTGTTTTCGGCTCATCCTTACTGGGGATAAATCACGCTTGGTCTGCGGATACCCAGCGCAGGATAAGGGGTAGTAATCTGTTCGCGATGACCTTGGCATAAAGTTTAGCATCTATGTTCAGAAGTGATATGGGTGATATGGGTCGGAAGCTCCCACAACTGCTAAGGTCCTTGCCTGGTTTAAGTATTACTGTAATATGTGCATGAAGGATTTCTGGTCTGAGAGTTTCGTCTGTTGAGTTTGTATTCGCATAGGAGGCAAGTTGAGGCAGTAAAATGTCTGCAAAGGATCTGTAATATAAGACTATGAAGCCATCTGGCCCAGGTGCCTTGCCACTGGCCATGGCCTTCAGGGCTATGCGAAACTCAGAGGTGGTAAACTCTCCTTCCAATGTGTTTAAAACTTCAGGGGACGGTTTTGGTAGGTTGGCCTGTTTTAAATAGTCTCCGATCAAGTTAGCCCCAGCGTCCTGATCAGTTACTGTATGTTGGACATGGTATAGGTGTTGGTAAAAGGCTTAAAATTATTTGGCTATATTGGGTGTTTCATAGACTAAGGTGTCAGGCGGGGTCTTCATTTTTTATTTATTTAGGAGGATGTCTTTTTCTGTTGTAGAGGGAGCGTGCTAGCAGTCTTCCCAGTTTATTTTCCCACTCATGGCAGCACTGGGCTATTATGGGAAAGTGTAGTTTCTGTTCCGTATGTAAAAGGTTCTTTAACCACCTCCCGCCCGCCCTATAGCCGAATGATGGCCGTAAAGCAGGCGGGTTCCTTCGATCGGTCGTCCCTGGACGTCCTTGTGTTTACTTCCGCAATGCGCGCCGCCGGGGGCGCGCATCGCGGAAGTTTCGTATTCGCCGTGTCTCCCGGAGACAGGCAAACATAGATCGCCGTGAACGGCCAATCAAAGCGGCCGTTCACAGCGCGATCGCAGCTGCCAATGGGAGATGATCTCAAATGTAAACATATGAGATCATCTCCCATTGCCGTGTCTCTCCCTCCTCACACAGAGACAGCGTGTGAGGAGAGAGAGGATCTGTGAGTCATAAATTGTATACTGTGACTAACACTGTCAGCCCCAGTGCCAACTGTCAGCCCCAGTGCCATCTGTCAGCCCCAGTGCCAGTGCCATCTGTCAGCCCAGTGCCATCTGTCAGCCCAGTGCCATCTGCCAGTAGTGCCAGTGCCACCTGCCAGTGCCAGTGCCACCTGCCAGCGCCAGTGCCATCCGTCAGCCCCAGTGCCGTCAGCCCCAGTGCCGCCAGTGCCAGTGCCGCCAGTGCCAGTGCCACCTGCCAGTGCCAGTGCCACCTGCCAGTGCCATCCGCCAGCCCCAGTGCCGTCAGCCCCAGTGCCGCCAGTGCCAGTGCCGCCAGTGCCAGTGCCACCTGCCAGTGCCACCTGCCAGCACCAGTGCCACCTGCCAGCGCCAGTGCCATCCGTCAGCCCCAGTGCCGTCAGCCCCAGTGCCGTCAGCCCCAGTGCCGCCAGTGCCAGTGCCGCCAGTGCCACGTGCCAGTGCCACCTGCCAGTGCCAGTGCCACCTGCCAGCGCCAGTGCCACCTACCAGCGCCAGTGCCATCCGTCAGCCCCAGTGCCGTCAGCGCCAGTGCCGCCAGCGCCAGTGCCACCTGCCAGCGCCAGTGCCACCTGCCAGCGCCAGTGCCATCTGCCAGCCCCATTTGCCAGAGCAATTAGCCAGAGCAATTAGCCAGCACCATCTGCCAGTGCCATCTGCCAGTGCCAGCCCCAGTGCCATCTGTCAGTGACATCTGCCAGCGACATCTGTCAGCGAAATCTGCCAGCGACATCTGTCAGCGACATCTGTCAGCCCCATCTGTCAGCCCCATCTGCCTCCAGTGCCATCTGCCTCCAGTGCCATTTGTCAGTGCCACGTGTCGTCAGTGCCACGTGTTGTCAGTGCCACGTGGGGTCACTTTGTGGGCATTTCCATTGTCCTGGTGCTCCAGGGCCTTCAAAAATGTAATAGGTGGTTGAGAAATGAAATGTGTAATTTATGCTCCTAGAATGCCTGATGGTGCTATTTCAATATTGGGCCTCTGTATGTGGCCAGGCTGTGTAAAAGTCTCACACATTTGGTTTTGTAATACTCAGAAGGAGTAGCAGAACGTATTTTG
The DNA here is from genome assembly GCF_037356315.1 of Lithobates pipiens. Taxonomy (NCBI): domain Eukaryota; kingdom Metazoa; phylum Chordata; class Amphibia; order Anura; family Ranidae; genus Lithobates; species Lithobates pipiens. The sequence continues at coordinate 68,181,151 of NW_027507791.1, read as the reverse complement.
GGGTGTCATTTGTGGTATACACATGCCATGTGAGAGAAATAACCTATTACATTGAAAATTTTGTGAGAAAAAAAAAAAATCTTCATTTTGCAAAGAATTGTGGGAAAAAGATGACAACATCAAAAACCTCACCATGCATCTTAGTAAATACCTTGGAATGTCTACTTTCAAAAAAGGGGTCATTTGGGGGGTATTTGTACTTTCCTGACTTGTTCGGGTCGCAAGAAATGAGATAGGCCACCAGTACATCAGGTGTGATCAATTTTTTATGATTCGCACCACAGCTTGTAGACTCTCTAACTTTCACAAAGACCAAATAATATCCACTAATTTGGGTTATTTTTACCAAAGATATGTAGCAGTATAAATTGTGGCCAAAATTTATGAAAAAAAAATTATAATTTGCAAAATTTTATCACAGAAACAAAGAAATATGCGTTTTTTTTCAAAATTTTCGGTCTTTTTTCATTTATAGCGCAAAAAATAAAAACCCCAGAGGTGATCAAATACCACCAAAAGAAAGCTCTATTTGTGGGGAAAAAAGGACACAAAATTCATTTGGGTACAGTGTTGCATGACTGAGTAATTGTCATTCAAAATGTGAGAGCACCAAAAGCTGAAAATTGGTCTGGTCAGGAAGGGTGTTTAAGTGCCCAGTAAGCAAGTGGTTAATTCCTCTCTCTTCAGTGTCAGGGTGTGGAATATTGCCTGTGTCTGGCTAGCCTTATGTTGTTGATCTAGAATGCTAATGTCGCGTATCAGTTCTGTTTGTTATTGTATGCGTTCCCTCTTTTTCCTAGAACCTAGCTCAATCAGTTTACCTCGTAAGTGGGCTTTGTGTGCCTCCCATAGAATGCTAGGTGAAACGTCCGGCTGTATGTTGTCACTAAAGTAATGGGTCAGTTCGTCACTCAATAGTTTCCTGTCTGTTTCCTCACTTAGGAGGTTTTCATTTAGTTTCCAATTTGCAGTCCTGAGGGGCATAGATGGGACTTTTAACTTCAGTGTGATCGAGGTGTGATCTGAAATAGTAGTGGCTTCAATCTCTGTTTTCATAGTCAGGGATAGGTGGTGGTGGTCTATGAAAAAAAGATTGATTCTTGAGTAGGTGTGGTGTACTTGGGAAAGGTGGGTTTAGTCTCCCGTCTGCAGATGTATTATCCTCCATACATCCATTAATTGGGCTTCATGTAATAGTTTGCGAAGATACAACAAACGTTTATGCGATATACAGGATTTCCCGTGGGATGTGTCAATGCTGGGTTCTAAGGGAGCATTAAAATCTCCAGCTAGGAGAATGCAACCACTGGCGAAGTCTCTCAGTTTTTTAATTGTAGATGCAATGAAACTGACTTGGTCACGGTTGGGAGCATACAGTGTAGCTAGTGTACATGTCATACCTCCCAGACTGGACAGAAAACGTCCATTAGGATCACTTACCATAGACTCCATTGTAAATTAAATTCCACCACGGAACCCAATGGCCACCCCTTTGGCTTTGTGAACATCTGACAAGCTATAGTACCAAGTGGGGTACCGTGGGGAAAACAACTTAACGGAAGTGGTATGTGTGAGATGGGTCTCCTGCAGGAAAACAGTGTCTCCCCGCATTCTATTCAGCTCTCTGTAAAGGTTATGTCTCTTACCTGAGGCCTCTCAAATTGAGGCAGATTAGGTTCGCAGTGGCCATAGGGTTCCGCGGAGAAAGTCCATGCTTAGCGAATTACCTAGGACTGGTACCTGAGGCAGAAGGAGACAGGGGTGGGGTGGGGTAGACAGAGAGAGGAAGAAAGACAAGAGGAAAGGGGGGTAGAAGAGGTAAACAATAAACATACATTCAACATTTCGTAACATGTATTTCACAGACCTTGATGGTTCATGGTCTTCGCGTGCACGCATACGTCTGCACTGCATTGAGGGGGCGTTCATGCGTGCCCACGTCCACTGAGCCCCCGCCCCCGTAGGAGCGGACGCCCGCGGGCGAGGTCCCGTGCAGAGCCCCCCATGTAGGAGGAGAGGGGTCGTGGTCATAGGGCTTCGATCACCGAAATCGGTGTGTGCAACGTCCCACAGCCCCGACGCCGACCCAAGAAAAAAAGTGCAAGAGGCAACATAAATATGTAAACGAGGGGTAGCCCTCAGTATTAGTGTGTTGTCAACGGCGTTGTATGTAATAAGTATTAACCTTAAAAGTTAAAGGCAACAAACTATAAGCCTGAAACCGGGTGCTTTTAAACTAAACTACCCCTAATCGGTCCTTGATGCTCCAATGATATCCTACTAACTGGTAGTCAAACAAGAAGCTTCCACCGTATATCACGGGGATAAAATGAGAGGATATTGCAACAAAGGGAGTCATATACTTATGGACCAAGGGGTAAAGGCACGCAACCTGCCGATATATCAGGGAGGAAGATAGGTTTTAGGCCCTTAGTCATTTCCATCAGCCCAGTTGAGGTAAAGTGTCTGTAGTTGGGGTGCGGTGTTTCCGATCCACCTTTTGCCATCTTGGTTCCGATTTGTTGGGGAGAGGCGGGATGGTGTCTTGCCAGCCAGGTAGTTCCGGTGGGGAAATGTTTCTCTGGCTAGGTCAGGGAAAAAGGAAAGTGTTGCACCATCCAAAGTCTAGCAATGTAGCGACTCTTGCCTTTTGCATGATGCTTTCCTTCTCCTCGAAGTAGTGTACTCTGCATATCACATTGCAGGGAGTGTCAGCTGTAAGATCGCACTCGGTCGATTTTCAGGGGATTAAAGATGCCCCGCATGGACGGGAGAAGGTCTCCGTCTCCCGTGGCCTCAGGGAGTAGGGATGGCTGAACGGTTCGCCTGGCGGTCGGTTCACGGCGAATTTTGGCTGTTCATGGTCCGCCCGATCGGCGGACTATTGCCGCTGTTCGCCCGGTGGACTTACGTGTTTACTGTGTAAAAGAACTTTGACCTATGATGACACATCCATCATGTGGTACAGGACAGCCAATTGAGACATTACAGCACATGGACACTTGGACATTCCCCTAACTTATAAATAGACCCGATCTGGCGGCCATTTTACATTCTTTCGTATGTCACTATAGGGAGAGGTTGCTGTGTGGAGCAGGGAGAGACTGCAGTGACCCAAATCGCTAGCTATTAGGTCCACAAAAGTTCTTTTAAGGACTGGTATGGTATAGGTGTAGTTCAGGATATAGGTTTGAGGCACTGCTATTCAAGTCATTGTTGCAGCAGCCTGTCTTTTGTCAGTGCTGAGAGAGGGACAGGACGCTGTGTGCAGCAGGGACAGTCAGTTTAATCATTAGCTGTTACTATTAGGTCCACAAAAGTCCTTTTCAGGACTGGTATGGTAAAGTAGTACAGGATATAGTTTTGAGTGCTATTCAAGTTATTGTTGCAGCAGCCTGTGTTTTGTCAGTTTAAATAGGGACAGACAGGAAGCTGTGTGTGGCAGTGAGGGACAGTCAGTTTAATCAGTAGCTGTTACTATTAGGTCCACAAAGGTTCTTTTCAGGACTGGTATGGTAATAGGCGTGTACACGTATAATATTCTTTCTTCCAAATATAGAAAGAATATTATACTTGACTGCTGCCCTTCTGCTGCAGTAGTCCTTTATGAGTATAGGGACTGAGGTACAGTCTGCTAATCACAACCTACTAGTTGCACAAAGGTCCTTCTAAGGACTGGTAAGGTATAGCGTACTAGAGTATATAGGGTTGAGTGAGGTACAGTCTGCTAATCCTTAAGGACTGGTATAGGTCCAGAATATATAGGGTTGAGGTGCACTACTGCTGACGGCTGCCCTATTCTGCAGCAGTCCTTTATCAGTATATGGACTGAGGTACAGTCTGCTAATCACAACCTACTAGTTCCACAAAGGTCCTTATAAGGACTGGTAAGGTATAGTGTACTACAGTATATAGGGTTGAGTGAGGTACAGTCTGCTATTCCTTAAGGACTGGTATAGGTCCACAATATATAGGGTTGAGGTGCACTACTGATGACTGCTGCCCTATTCAGCAGCAGTCCTTTATCAGTATAGGGACTGAGGTACAGTCTGCTAATCACAACCTACTAGTTCCACAAAGGTCCTTTATAAGGACTGGTAAGGTATAGCATACTAGAGTATATAGGGTTGAGTGAGGTACAGTCTGCTAATCCTTAAGGACTGGTATAGGTCCACAATATATAGGGTTGAGGTGCACTACTGCTGACTGCTGCCCTATTCTGCAGCAGTCCTTTATCAGTATAGGGACTGAGGTACAGTCTGCTAAATCACAACCTACTAGTTGCACAAAGGTCCTTCTAAGGACTGGTAAGGTATAGTGTACTACAGTATATAGGGTTTAGTGAGGTACAGTCTGCTAATCCGTAAGGACTGGTATATCACGGTGCTGGTGTCAGTGCTTTATGTCACGCTGCTGATGTCAGTGCTCTCTATCACGGTGCTGGTGTCAGATCACTCTATCACGGTGCAGGTGTCAGTGTTCTATATCATGGTGCTGGTGCTGGTGATCATCTCCTGCACCCTCTTCTTTGCCTACCCTGACCTTCCCTCGCCTCCATTGTCTCAAGAGTCCTGAATTGTCAGAATTTCACATATAATAAAAGAATGCTTGTAGTTGTCGATCCCAGATTCCCCTCATACATGTGTTATGTCATTGGCCATGTGGTGGGACTATGTGTGCACAGCTAGTAATTATTTTGTGGCTGCAAATATGACCTGTAGGTTTGTAAAGTTCACCATCCCTGTGCTGTGCTGACTTCCTCCTGGAGCTGCTTATTATGAGGTGCTCCCACCATCCCTGTGCTATGCTGACTTCCTCCTGGGGCTGCTTATTATGAGGGGCTCCCACCATCCCTGTGCTGTGCTGACTTCCTCCTGGGGCTGCTTATTATGAGGGGCTCCCACCATCCCTGTGCTGTGCTGACTTCCTCCTGGGGCTGTACCTCTGCTGTGCATATTATGAGGGGCTCCCACCATCCCTGTGCTATGCTCATTATGAGGGGCTCCCACCATCCCTGTGCTGTGCTGACTTCCTCCTGGGGCTGCTTATTATGAGGGGCTCCCACCATCCCTGTGCTATGCTGACATCCTCCTGGGGCTGCTTATTATGAGGGGCTCCCACCATCCCTGTGCTGTGCTGACTTCCTCCTGGGGCTGTACCTCTGCTGTGCATATTATGAGGGGCTCCCACCATCCCTGTGCTATGCTCATTATGAGGGGCTCCCACCATCCCTGTGCTATGCTGACTTCCTCCTGGGGCTGCTTATTATGAGGGGCTCCCACCATCTTTGTGCTATGCTGACTTACTCCTGGGGCTGTACCTCTGCTGTGCATATTATGAGGGGCTCCCACCATCCCTGTGCTATGCTCATTATGAGGGGCTCCCACCATCCCTGTGCTATGCTGACTTCCTCCTGGGGCTGCTTACGGTGCTGGTGTCAGTGCTGTATATCACGGTGCTGGTGTCAGTGCTTTATGTCACGCTGCTGATGTCAGTGCTCTCTATCACGGTGCTGGTGTCAGATCACTCTATCACGGTGCAGGTGTCATTGCTGTATGTCACGCTGCTGATGTCAGTGCTCTTTATCACGGTGCTGGTGTCAGATCACTCTATCACGGTGCAGGTGTCATTGCTGTATGTCACGCTGCTGATGTCAGTGCTCTCTATCACAATGCTGGTGTCAGATCACTCTATCACGGTGCAGGTGTCATTGCTGTATGTCACACTGCTGATGTCAGTGCTCTCTATCATGGTGCTGGTGTCAGATCACTCTATCACGGTGAAGGTGTCATTGCTGTATGTCACCCTGCTGATGTCAGTGCTCTCTATCACGGTGCTGGTGTCAGATCACTCTATCACGGTGCAGGTGTCATTGCTGTATGTCACGCTGCTGATGTCAGTGCTCTCTATCACGGTGCTGGTGTCAGATCACTCTATCACGGTGCATGTGTCATTGCTGTATGTCACGGTGCTGGTGATCATCTCCTGCACCCTCTTCTTTGCCTACCCTGACCTTCCCTCTCCTCCATTGCCTTCATGCGCTCCACAGTCCTGAATTGTCACAATTTCACATATAAAGAAAGAATGCTTGTAGTTGTCGATCCCAGATTCACCTCATACATGTGTTATGTCATTGGCCATGTGGTGGGACTATGTTTGCACAGCTAGTAATTATTTTGTGGCTGCAAATTTGACCTGTAGGTTTGCAAAGTTCGCCTCCCATTGAAGTCAATGGGGCCCGCCGCGAACGTTACGGTTTGCGAACTATCGGCCGCGTTCGCGGTCCGCGTTCGCGAAACGTCCTGATGGAAGTTCGTCCATCACTATCAGGGAGGCCTCGGATGTGGATGTTGTTCAGTCTGTTGCGGTTCTCCTGGTCCTCGATCTTGTAGAGCACCATCCTGTGTGCCTGTCAGAAACCATGAATCAGACCGAGACAGAAGTACAATTAAATCACACTTGTTCATTAAATAAAAATAAAAAGGCAAATAGAAAAAGCATAGTCAAAGCATAGCCAGAGTACAGTAACCGGATAGAGTAGTCAGCCAGGCCAGAGTTCAATAACCAGATCGATTAGTCAGCCAGGCCAGAAGTCAGGGAACCAAGTAGAGCAACAGCAAGCAGGATAAGGAACCAGAAGGGATGTCAGCAAGCCAGTCTTTAAACAGAACCGCAGGAGATGGTTTCTTGTGATGTGACCAAGCCGAAGGCAGAGGTGAAGTGAGCTGGACAGCTTTAAGTAGGCAGGTCAGACGAGCATGATCAGGAACAGCTGGTAACTGTGGAGAGAGATGAGAGCTGGCAATAAGCCGACAGCTGAGCAGCCAGCCCAGAGAAGGAATGGCTAAGCCAGCCCTGACAGTGCAATGGTGAGTGAACGAGTGGTGGATTACAGGTTCCTAATGACGGTCGCGTGTCTGTCTAGGCGGTTCTCTGTCTCTTCCATTCTATCCAATACTTGTGAGAGGTCTGCAGAGATCTCTTTTTTTATTGCCCGTTTTAGGCCCAGTAGCATGGAGACTAGCTCCGATTTGGTGGGGAGACAGCTTATCAGGGCTGCCACTTCGGAGGGTCTGGACACGCTCTCTTCGCCTTCTGAGCTGACAGATGAGGCTTGAGAGCAATGTCTGGTCTCCGGCCTGTGACGAGAGGCGGAGCCCGCGCCCGAGCTCGTGCCACATGGAGAGCGGCCCAGTCCGTCCATGTCCGCCGTTTACTCTGGGTCAGTCAGGAACCTTTTTATGGAGGACACAGATGAGCCGTTCTTCGGCAGGGGCTTTCCGGTTCTCTTACGCATCTTCCCCGGTGCTGTAGATTTGGCGATGGAAGTAATTAAATGCTAATATTACAGGGTCGGTGGCGGAGCCCGGGAGAGAAGCGTCCTCACTGCCACATGTCGAGACCACTATCTTCTATCAAATACTCTTTTGTCCAATCATTTAATACAGAGATCCCCTCTAGTAATGTGTATGTGTATTTGATTATATTGTGCTTTAAATTAAATTAACTTTCAGCTTGAATCTGCTAAATACACTCCAGGTGCATCAGGTGCATCAAACCAAAAGATTTGCAATGACTTACAATTTTTTGTTAGAAAGCAGCCAAAGCCTTAGTAGAAAAGCCTGTCTTCTGCCAGCATGCTGTAGAGAAGGAGCCTTGTGTTCTGTGTTGTAGTGGTCTCCCTGCAGAGGTCAAACACGCCTCCTGATGAGTCAGACCTCTAGCCCTGCAATCAGCATAGCTCATATTCCGTTATAATTTAAAGAGGTAGTAAACCCATCCATAAAACAGTTTCATTTCCGATATGTGCCAGAAATGTAACACTCACATCACTGCTTGTGCGTATTGACCACCTGGCAGAGGAGTGCAACTTTATCAGGAATGACCTTGATAAAATCAGAGGGAGGATGACTGAAACTGAGACCAGAGTCTCCGCCACGGATGATCTTACCGCTGCACATACCTCCTCCATCGCTGAGCTGCAGCGCACAGTACAGTCCCTTGTCGCGAAGTCAGATGACGCCGAAAACAGGCTCAGACGTAATAATGTTAGAGTCCTGGGGCTTCCTGAGAAAGAAGAAGGGGACCACCTGGCTGTCTTTGCGGAAGAGTTCTTTAAAAATCTTTTGGATCTTACCGATGTCCCTCCCACCTACGTGGTTGAAAGGGCCCATCGGGTGCCCTCCGGACGTGCCATCCCCGGGAACCACCCCAGGCCCTTCTTGGTCCGCTTCCTTAATTATCGAGACAGAGACAAAATTCTATCTGAAGCCTGCAAGCATCCTACTCTCAACTATGGTAACGCATCCATTCATCTTTTCCCTGACTTCTCGGCTGACTTGCAGCGGAAGAGGAAAACATTCAATGATGTTCATAGACGGCTCCGGGACAAGAACATAAAATATAGCATGCTTTACCCTAGCCGCCTGCGTGTCCAACACAATGGAGCAATCCGGTTCTTTGACAACCCAGCGGATGCGGACGACTGGCTGACCACCTTGCATTGATGGCCTACCCTCGTGAAGGTCTCTGATGCGCAGATTGCCCCCGGACCTTGTTGTTTTATAGGTACAAACCTCCTCTCAATACCGGAGCCACCTCACAAGTACTTAGACAGGTGACCCTCATTGAAACCCCACGACTGGGTTCATCTACAAGAAGGTGGGAACCAACTGCTCTCCACCCACTTGGAGGCAATCTCACCGAACCCTTTTGCCGTGGGAGGTTACAAGTCCCCCCCACCCCACTTTAGGGGTCCTCGGTATACCAAGGGGGGCTGTTATGGCCCTTCAGAGAACTTCCATGGTTCACATGTACATCAGTGAACGGTTACCGAGTACACACCTCTAAGGTTGAGTCCGCAGAGGACTGTAGTGTGGCCTAGTTTTTTGGGTTCTCACTCCACAATGTTACGGTTAGTTTTGGGTATAGACCGGTTCCTGGTCCACCCCCAGTGTTTTTGGGGGGCACTGGGTACCGGTAGGAAAAGCACCCAGTGCTTGGGAAATTGTAAAGTTTTTTTATGGTTGGTGTATGTTATGTGCGGTTGGCTCTTGCTCTAACACTGCTTATCGGGCGGGTCTCAGGTGGGACTCAATCATCCGAACGTTAGCATCTCCCCCCTGGAATCATGACATTACGTGATCAGGGAACTTTGTCGGTGATATCCTGGAATGTCAGAGGCCTCAACTCCAAGTTTAAAAGGGCACTGATGTTTCAGTATATCAAGACGCACAACCCACACATATTGATCCTACAGGAGACCCACCTGATGGGGAGTAAGTTGTTGGCCTTAAAAAAGCATTGGGTTCAGAAGACTTTTCATGCCACGTATTCCTCATATGCCAGGGGGGTCTCCATCCTGATAAACAAATCCTTTCTTTGTACGGTTGAAGCTGTTCACACGGACCCCCATGGCAGATTTGTAATTGTGGTATTCACGGCCTGGCAACAACAGTATATTTTGGTAGGGGTGTATATCCCGCCACCTTTTAAGCCGGAAGTGTTGTATACTATTTTGGAGAGGATTACCCCGTACTGTCCTGCTAAATTACTAATCCTGGGGGACTTTAACAACACCCTCTCCCCTGATCTTGATAGGCCCACTCCATCGCAATCCTCTAGGGGGGACCTGCTGGGGTGGACAAACGCGGCGGGAGTGACGGAGGTGTGGAGATGGCTGCACCCACACACTAAGGCTTACTCATGCTTCTCTACGTCCTATAAAACCTCCTCTAGAATTGATTATGCGTTCGCAAATCAACTTATGTTATCCGACGTAGTAGAGGTGACTTACCTGCCTAGTGGGCTATCTGATCATTCCCCCCTCAAGATTACTATGCGGACGACGGAGAGGCGCAGCGGTTCCCTGTGGTGCCTCGGGGTCCACTGGATCTCCCATGAGGAGATAGCGGGGCGAATCCAACACATACTGCGGGAATATTGGGAACATAATGCGGGGTCATCCTCTCCTCCCACAGTTTGGGATGCCTTCAAGGCATTCACTAGAGGGCACTATATGTCAGAAATTAAGGCGGTTAAGGTATATCAACAGGCCACAAAAACCCGGTTGGAGGGAGAGATCGAGGAGGCATCCGCTGTCTATGGGCCTGACCCCTCGGTTTCCAATTTTGAATGGCTACAATCCACCAAAAGGAATCTTCACCTCCACCTCTCTGAGGTCACACGTTTGGAGGTTTTTCACACTAAACAAAGGTTTTTTGAGCAGGGTCATAGAAATGGTAGGTTACTGGCAATGATGTCTCACCATGATACCCCTATGACCCTGATCCCCGAATTAGCTTCTCCTACTGGGGAATCTATTACATCCCGGGAGGGTATCCTAAGAGAGTTTCGGGCCTTTTATCAGACACTATACAGTTCCACGCTCCCTCCTGATGTAGATCCGGGCGAGATGGCACCTCTCCTGGACCCCCTGGCCTTGGGGTGGCTCTCGGATGAAGAGAGGTCCCATCTGGTCAGGCCTATTACTGCAGAGGAAGTACATACTGTTATTAACTCGCTGGCAGCTGGGAGGGCCCCAGGCCCGGACAGTCTGCCTGTCGAGTTCTACCGATCCCACGCGGATCTGCTGGCCCCTCTGCTGGCTGACCTGTATACCCAGTGTCTGGAGGGGGGAGCACTCCCACCCTCCATGGCAGATGCTCATATTATTCTAATTCTTAAGCCCAATAAAGATCCCAAACAGTGCGCCTCTTATAGACCCATTGCTCTTCTCAACACTGACTTCAAAATTTTATCTAAACTAATCACTGTTAGACTTAACCCCCTTCTACCCTCCATTATAGACCCTGACCAGACGGGGTTCATGGCCCAGAAATCGACGGATATCAACCTCCGCAGACTTTTCACCAATCTGCATGCCAAACATGATAATGTGGGCACGAGAACGGTTGCCTCCTTTGATATCGAAAAGGCATTCGATTCAATCGAGTGGCCTTATCTTTGGGAAGTTCTGCGGAGGATGGGGTTTCCGTTGGTTTTTATTAGGTGGCTACAAACCCTATACAAATCCCAGAGGGCGGCCATCAGGCTTGCGGGGGATGTCTCTGCTCCCTTCCCGTTGTCCAGGGGTACCAGGCAGGGCTGCCCTCTCTCTCCAGCACTATTCGCCATTGCTATGGAACCGGTGGCGGAGGCATTGCGGGTATCGCCCCACATAAAAGGACTAAAAATAGCGTGGCTGGAGGAGAGGGTAGCACTGTACGCTGACGACCTTCTACTCTTTCTGAATGACGCGGATCCCTCTCTTAGAGGAGCGCTGCGTGTACTGACTGACTTCTCCAGAATAACAGGACTGTGGGTGAACTGGACGAAGTCCTAGTTACTTGCTATTGACCCTGAGGCAAAACGACTAGCCGCGCCAGATCTCCAACTGCAATGGGTAACAGACATGGTGTACCTGGGGGTGAGGGTCTCGAGAGCTGCGTCCAGCTTTATCCCCCTTAACCTAGATCCGGTGGTCCAAGGAGTCAAGGCCAGGTTGAAAGCCTGGGAAAACCTTCCTCTATCCCTATTAGGCCGCATTAACCTAATTAAGATGAAGATAATCCCTAAATTTACCTACCTTTTCCGTAACTCCCCACAATGGACACCTTCCTCATTTTTTACAAAATTGAACCGTATGTTCTCCTCCTTCCTCTGGGGCCCCGGCCCCCATAGGTTTAAACTATCCACGTTGATGGGTCCGGTGCTGCGGGGGGGGGTTGGCATTTCCTGACTGCCAGAAATATTTTCTGGCAGCGCAGTTAGTCACGGTAGTCTGGTGGATGGTACCAGACATGTCCAACCCCGCGGCGGTTCTAGAGGCTGCAGTGGTCCGCTCCGTGGAGGCCCTAACACATTTACCCCTGCGGGGTCCCAAAGCCCCCTACGACCTTACACCCTCCATGCACATGACTCTAAGGGCCTGGAAGGCGGGACTGGGACTGGAGGGGTTTCCACGGACTGCGATCTCTGCACACGCCCCCCTAACAATCCTACCTTACCCCATCTCTACTCACTACCAGACCCCAAAATTTGGGCCAGATGTGGTATAAAACTCATATCTGACCTCACAACCGGCACGACTATACACCCATTCAATCACCTGGTATCTCGCAATAATGTACCCTCCTCGCATGTATTCCGTTATATGCAGCTATCCCATGCTTTCAAAGCCCAAGTGTTACCCAATACCACGCAAATTGTGCAGTCCGCCCTGGAAAAGGTTACAAGATCTGAATGCGCCAGGAAGCCGACTTCGGTCCTTTATGCGCACCTCCTTAGGGTCTCCTCTCCAGATCTGTCAAAGCTCCGTCAAAGATGGACTCAAGACATTCCAGATCTGGATTCCGAGGACTGGGCGGACATGTGGGACTTTCCCTTCACAATCCTGGTCTCCCTTCGGGACCGTCTCATACAGTACAAAATACTACACCGGGCATATATTACCCCGTATAGATTACATAAAATGAGAACCTCCCTGTCCTCGGAATGTTGGAGATGTACTGGGGATCCGGGTGACTTTATACACATCTTCTGGTCCTGCCTGGCAATTAAATGCTACTGGTCACAGGTGCTATCAGTAATTCAAGAAGTGGTAGGAATAGATGTAGCCCAAACCCCGCGGATATGCCTTCTGGGATTGGTGGAGGGGTTGGCCCCCAGGATAGCGGACAGAACTCTGATAGGACTCCTACTTTTTTATGCCAGGAAAATGATCACTTTATGCTGGAAAAAGCAGGCCCCACCGTCAATGCTGTTGTGGAAAACTCATGTCAATAAAGTCTTACCACATTATAAGGAAACATACCATAATAGGGGATGCCCCAAAAAATACACAAGAGTGTGGGCCAGGTGGCTGGCTGAGGCCTCCACAGCGACCACAGATTGACATGTCCATGTTGCCATTCTACGGGTGGATGGGAGTTTTGCTGTTGTGGGTGCCTAGTATTGCTTTACTTCTTTGGTTAATACTGTATAGTGTAACCACTAAAATGAGTCTAGTTCACTTCTTCTATTGTCCCTTGCGGCCCGACTGAAGAACTTGATCCTTAGCTATCTCCATAGAGTGGGAGCCAACCTAGCACTAAGTTAGTTGTTGTTTGTTTGTGGACGTGCTACAGCTGTAGATTTATACTGTTGAAGCAACTTGCTGGCCCCTGCGTGGGTCTAACTCTAATAATGTGGCATGTCACTGTTACCTGTTGAATGTCTGTTTGTCTGTCTAAAAATCAATAAAAATATTTTCAAAAAAAAGAAATGTAACACTCCTTGGTTGTGCTCTCAACCAAACTGTCAAACTGTCCAATGGCTGGTGTCATAAGTGATCACATGTGCAGCATCATAGCAGTTGTAGATTAAACAGAGGCAAAGATGGTAGCTTCCTTGGCTGAAAACAATAGGGGGGTTTACTTACACTTTAAGTCCCCTTTCACACTGGAGGCGTTTTTCAGGTGCTTTAACACTAAAAACAGCGCCTGTAAAGCGCCTGAAAAAAACCTTAACTGCAATCTCAGTGTGAAAGCCTGAGTGCTTTCACATTGGGGCACTGCGCTGGCAGGACATCAAAAAAAGTCATGCAAGCAGCTTTTTTTCAGCCTTGTAGGAGCGGTGAATACAGCGCTCCTAAACCGCCCCTGGCCATTTAAATCAATCGGCTGGCACTTTGCGAGTGGTTTTTAACCCTTTTTCGGCTACTAGCGGGGGTTAAAATCGCTCCGCTAGCGCCTGAAATTATTTGCAAAGACAACAGTAAAGCACCACTAAAAAGAGTGGTGCTTTACCGGTGATGCCCAGGCGATGGCAGTGTGAAAGTGCCCTAAGAGTTGTAGCTCTGACTCAGCAGGGGGTGTATTGGTCCTCCGAAGTGCAACCCCAGTATCCACAGAGAGCAAGGGTCCTCTTGTACTGCATGCTTGCAAGGGACATGCTACAGACTAGTGGAGAATACTGGAGTAGTGATGTCTAATACAGTGATTTCCAGCTTCTAGAGGGATCTCCCAGGTATAGTATAGTATGTGCATAGTTACATTTTCCAAGCTGGATCAATGTTACTATGTAAAAATGCCATACCTGCGGCAGGTTGGCTCCCCTATGTTGGCTCCTTAAGATTCTGTAGGAGGGGCGCGCACGCCCGCAACCTGTGCCCGCAGCCGATGCTAGTGTACAGCAGGTGCAATAATCGCCAGGCACCCATGTTCGCCTGTGACAGAGCGAGAACCGGGATCTGTGTGTGTAAACACACAAATCCGGGTTCTCTCAGGGGAGGGGAGACAGATCGTGTATTCATACTAAGTATGAACACCACTCTCTCTAACACTCCCTGTCTCTCTAAACATTTTTTTTTTATTTGGGCTATTTATTATAGCAAAAAGTCGAAGATTTTTTTTCAAAATTGTCGCTCTTCTTTTGTTTATAGCACAAAATAATTTAACTGCAGAGGTGATCAAATACCACCAAAAGAAAGCTTTATTTGTGGGGAAAAAAGAACGTCAATTTTGTTTGGGTACAATGTCGCATGACCGCGCAATTGTCAGTTAAAGTGATGCAGTGCTGTATCACAAAATATGGCCTGGTCATTGAGCAGCCAAATTTTCCAGGGCTGAAGTGGTTAAAAAATTTTTTTGTTAAAAAACAGTCTTAAAAAATTATTTGATTAGTGCATCATTTAGCTCTAAAGCATATTCGCCATAAATATCCACAAACTTCTACATGCTTGTTTGTAAAGAGAGAACATTATTTGTGAATGCTTGGATGGCTGCATTTGCTAACTCACCCACCAATTTTTAGCACATAGTGTACATTCTCTGATACATGAATGTGAATTGTAAAAAGAAGCTAAAACATGATCTTTGATTTGAAAAGTCTCTGACCCTGTCCCTGGGCATTTAAAAGATCATGTGCATAGTTCACACCCTTAAGTGCCTCCTAACATAGACTTCCTAAACAATGTGATTGCTGGTGGCAAAGTTTGTATTTGTGGTATCAGACTGTTCACCTGATCCTTCTCAGGTTTTGCCAAGCAAAACACTTTTACTTTCTTATTTATTATCTTTTTTTTAATTGTATTTTTGCTTTTGAATAATAGTGTTTGCTGTCAAATTGTAGCATTTTAATTAAAGTCTCATGTTGTTAAGTGATGTGCAAACTGTTATATAAATCCTGTATTATAATAATAATATAGTGATGAAAGTGGAACTAAAGTCCTGCATTCCACAAAGCAAGTGAAAAGCATCATGTTATTTACACTGATTAAAAAAAAAAGTGTTCATTGAACTTGGTTTACCATCCTCCTGAAAAAAGCAGTTGTAAACCCTAAAGCCCCGTACACACGAGCGGACTTTTCAAAATCCAAAGTCCGACGGACTGATTCCGTCAGACTATTCGATCGTGTGTGGGCTGCAACGGACTTTTGACTCGCCAAAGTCTGAAGGACTTTAGAATATGGAACATGCTTCAAATTTTTCCGGAGGAACTCCGTCGGACCCGGTCCCTTCGAAAAATTTGCTCGTGTGTATGCTATTCCGACGGACTAAAACCGACGCTAGGGCAGCTATCGGCTACTGGCTATGAACTTCCTTATTCGAGTCCAGTCGTACGTCATCACGTTCGAATCCGTCGGAGTTTAGTGTGATTGTGTGTGGCCAAGTCCACTCAGCCGAAAAGTCCGTCAGAACTCTGTCGGAACTCCGGCAGAACTCCGGCAGAACTCCTTCGGAAGTCTGTCGGACATAAGTCCTCTCTTGTGTACGGGGCTTTATGCTGTATATACCCAGAGGAGTGGCTGGCTTCAGGTGATACACAGAGATGAATAAAATCATCCAACATAGGTTGTACCTCTTTATCTGTGGTCTTCTGTTTTCTATTTCAATTTAAAGTCCAGAAATATATAGTTTGTCTCAGCATTCAGAAAAAATAGGATTTTTATAACAGCCTGTAAAATCCTTTTCTTTGAAGTACACCACGGGACACAGAGCCATAGTAGTTACTATGTGGGTTATAGGCCACATTCAATTGATGGACACTGGCACGCCCTAAGACAAAAAGTGCCCTCCCTATATAACCCCTCCCACTACTGGGAGTACCTCAGTTTTGTAGCCAAGCAATACACGTGTATACCAAAAAGGAGGGACCTCTGTGTCCCGTGATGTACTTCAAAGAAAAGCATTTTACAGGCAAGCTGTTATAAAAATCCTATTTTCTTATTGTACATCATGGGACAGAGCCATAGTAGTTACTATGTGGGATGTCCCATAGCAATAGTAACTGAAGGGAGGGAGACACAACAAAAAGTAGGGCATTAAGAGACAAGAGGAGTCATACTGCAGCTTGCAGTACACTGTGCTCAAAGGCGATATCCTCATGACCTTTTACATCAATTTGATAGAATCTGGTAAATGTATAGACTGAAGACCAAGTTGCAACCTTGCAGATCTGAACCATTGAGGCTTGGTGATGCACTGCCCAAGAAGCACTAACAGCCCTGGTGGAGTGCACTTTAGCATGAAAAGGAGCAATTTTCCTCTTTAGACCATAAGCCTGAACAATCACTTGACAAAACCATTTGGAAATAGTAGATTTTGATGCTGCCTGTCCTCTTTTAGGACCGTCTGGCAATACAAACAAAACATATCTTTTGCAAATCTGAGCGGTAACCTCTAAATGGACTTTGACCAAAAGAATATAGTGACCTCTCTTCCACAGACCGGGTTCTGAGAAAAAGGAAGGTAGGACAATATTCCGGTTTAAATTAAAATCTGTCACTAGATCCTTGAGATCTAAAATGGGTCTGACCTCCCCGTTTGGTTTTGGCAACGTGAGGAGGTTTGAATAAACTCTGATCCCTGCTCTTCTGTGGGAACCGCTGATATCCCTTTTTGAGATATTGAGAGATTGTTCAGGGCCAGAAAGAGAGACTTCCTTTTCTCTGGATCTCTGGGAACGTTTGATCTTAGAAAACGAGGAGACAGGAGTTCTCAGAATTCTAGTTTGTAACATAGAGAAATTGAGGAAGCCACCCATCTGTCTTGACATTGTTCCTGCCAGATGTTTGAAAAGTGTTGAAGCCTCCCCCCCACTCCAACGAGCAGGGGTGCCCCTTCATAAGGAGGCTTTAGTACTTTGCTTCGTGGGTTTCCTGCCCCAGATCCTCTTTTGGCCCTGGGACTGCCCCTTAGGTCTTCCTCTTGAACCTGATGGTGGAGGCAGTCAAGACTGCCTGGAGGCTGATGCCCCTGGCACTGGAGAAGATGCACGTTTAAAAGAAAAACGCTTAAACTTCTTCACTGGTAAAAGAGAACTTTTCCCATTAGAAATTCTTTGGATATACTTACCCAGATCAACTCCAAATAACCATTCCCCATGAAATGGGAAACTGGCCAAGAGCTTTTTACATGGCGCTTCGGCTGACCAATTTTTCAACCATAGGTTTGTACGCACATGCACCAGCCCTAGCATAAGCCATGAGGCTTGGAGAATATAATCTTTCATAGCATCTACTGTGAAACACAATGCTTCTGATATACCGGCCAACTGCTGGGCCTGCTGATCAGGAATAATTTTGAGCACCACTACAAACTGGTCCTTTATGGATTGAGATACTCCAATCATGGTCAAGGACTGAATCTGCAAGAGAAATGTTGTTTTTAAAGAGAAATTCAAACTTCTTATTTGTTGGATCCTTCAACATTTGAGCATTGTCTACAGGACAAGTCAGGTTCTTGTTCACAGAGGATATAGCAGCGTCAATTGCTGAAATCCCCCCCATTTCTTATGGAATTCTTCCTCCATAGGATAAAGTATAAAAAACCTTTTAGGAAGAAAAAACTGTTTATCTGGGTGCTCCCACTCAGAGTCAGAATACATAAGATTCTTTAGCCATGAATGGATAGGAAAGGCATCAACAGATTGGGGAGGCTTTAGTGACCCCAAACCAGAGGTGGGCTCATCGACTGGCTGCATTATAGGCAGCAAAAAAGTTGAACGGGCCAATTTAGTGAGGGAGTGTACCAACAGTCTCTCCTGTGAAGCCGATCCTTCTATATTAGGATCTTCGGAAGAGGAGTCATCAGCCTCTTTCTGATCTTTTGAGAGAATTTCATTATCTCTCGCCCCTTGTTCATCAGCACGATGGTCCTGAGCAATGGACGGGGATCTGCTACTCTTAGGCCCACTCTGGGAAGAGAATAAAGCATACATTTTTTGTTCCAAACTTGAAATGGTAGATTAAAAAACCTCCTGGGCTGTAGTGTCCAGAGCTGCTACAACACCAGTCCCCCCTGATGGCTCACTCTGACCGGGCACATCACTCTCAGAGGAGGATGCCATATTTTTAGATATGAATCCAGGTTGTTGTGAAACAACAGACGCTCTAGAACCCTTTGAGGTGTTCCTTGTCCCCCTTCCGCTCATAGCCCAAAGCACAAAGCAGAGGCACTACCAGAAGGAATGCATACACTGCTTGAGTCCAGCACAGTTGCTGCTATTCACGCCCAGCCTGATGCAGCAGTAAAAATGTGTCAAAGGGAATGCCTGTCACCAAACCTCTTAACACCACCTTTTGCTCTTTTGTCCCTCCACAGCCTGCAGCATAACAAAAGGTGCTTTTAAAACCTTGCCTCCTCACGCTGAGCGTTGGAAGATGCCGATGCTGCTAAGCCCCACCTCCCAAGTTGCTCTTCCCCCTTTTCTTTAAAATAAAGTTTTTTTCCTGAGCAAGCAGAGGACTACAGGTCCCCTGGGACCTACGGGAAGGAACATCATGGCGCAGGGGTCTTTAAGCCGCCGAGCAGTGTGCTGATCACACCAGTTTTCTTCTCTCTTTTTTTTTTCAAAAGAAAACTTAGAGCGCTTCTTCCCCTATGAAGAGGGGGAGACTGTCAGCACGGGGGGGGGGGGGGTGGGGGGAGAATAACCCCCCTTCAAGCTTACCAAAGGTCCTGCTGTCTGCCTACAGGAGGAAGTATCTCAGCTCCTTGACACAGTGTGTTCTCTCAGCGTGAGGTGGTGAGTGCTCAATACAGCCCTCAGGGGTGACACATAGGCATGACAACGTTTACTGATCTTAACCATTTAACAACCGGCCCATAGCCGAATGACGGCTACAGGGCAGTTGCTTAACTTTGGGGGCGTCCTCCCAGAATTCCGCTCACACGCATCTGTGACCGCCGGGTCCATAGGACCCAGCGCATCACGGATCACGGTAAACGGCTGCTCATCGTGGCCGTTTACAACGTGATCGCTCCGTCAAATGAAGGAGAGATCACTTGTAAACAAACCGGCGTCATAACATGATTCCTCCCTCCCCTCTCTG
This sequence comes from Lithobates pipiens, assembly GCF_037356315.1. Taxonomy (NCBI): domain Eukaryota; kingdom Metazoa; phylum Chordata; class Amphibia; order Anura; family Ranidae; genus Lithobates; species Lithobates pipiens. Next base: position 68,161,836 of record NW_027507791.1, on the reverse strand, counting down.
TACCGATCGGTACAGTGGAGGGGGAGAGATCGGTGTCAGCAGCTCTGTGGGCTGGATCTACAGTGCCCACAGCACTGCTCACCGACAATTAACCCTGCAATTCCCTGCCAATACTCTGCAATACCCAGCAATACCCTGCCAATACTCTGCAGTACCCTGCCAATACTTTGCAATACCCTGCCAATACTCTGCAATACCCAGCAATGCCCTGCCAATACTCTGCAATACCCTGCCAATACTCCGCAATGCCCTGCCAATACTCTGCAATACCCAGCAATGCCCTGCCAATACTCTGCAATACCCAGCAATAATCTGCAATACCCAGCAATACTCTGCAATAGCCTGCAATACCCTGCCAATACTTTGCCATAAACTGCCATACCCAGGAATACCCAGCCATGCTCAGTGATACCCAGCCATACTCTGTGATACCCTGCAATACCCAGTCATACTCTGCAATACCCAGCCATACTCAGTGATATTCTGCAATACCCAGCCATACTCTGCAATACCCAGCCATACTCGATGATACCCTGCAATACCCAGCCATACCCAGTGATACTCTGTGATACCCTGCAATACCCAGTCATACCCGGTGATACTCTGCAATACCCAGCCATACTCGGCCATGCTCAGTCATACTCGGTGATACCCTGCAATACCCAGCCATACTCAGTGATACCCTGCAATACTCAGTGATACCCAGCCATGCTCGGCTGTACTCAGTCTCTGTATGTCGCCAGGCTGTGGAAGTCTCACACATGTGGTATCGCCATACTCAGGAAGAATAGGAGAATCTATTTTTGGGTGTCATTTTTGCTATGTACATGCTATGTGCTAGAAATATTGTATAAATGATCAACTTTGTGTTAAAAAAAAAAGAAAAATGAATTTTAACCACTTCCCGCCCGCCGGCCATCATATGACGTCCTTGACTTTGTGCGGGGATATCAGAATGATGCCTGTAGCTACAGGCATCATTCAGATATCAGCTTTTTCAGCCAGCGATTCCCTACACCATAAGAATGATCATAGCGGCTGTTCCACTGCTTGATCGTTCTTACAGGAGGCGAGGGGACGCCCACCCCCTCCTGCCACCCTCCGGTGCTTATACCGACTAGCCAATACGATCAAAGACAGAATAGTTTTTTTATATTTTTTTTTTATTTCAGGCTTCCCAACCTAGAGGTCAGATGTGGGGTCTTATTGACCCTATATCTCCCTGTATCTCACTGTAAAGAGGACCTGTCATGACAAAATAATTTTTTTGATCACTTTTATTCCTATTACAAGGAATGTAATAGGAATAAAAGTGATCAAAAAAATTTTTTGGGGGGAAAAAAGTGTCAAACTAAAATAAATAAAGTAAAACGAACAATAATAATAAAAAAAAATGTAAGCGCCCCTGTCCCCGTGTGCTCGCATGCAGAAGCGACCCACCCACATATGAAAACGGTGTTCAAACCACACATGTGAGGTATCGTTGCGAATGTTAGAGCGAGAGCAATAATTTTGGCCCTAGACCTCCTCTGTAACTCAAAACATGTAACCAGTAAAAAAATGTAAAGCGTCGCCTATGGGGATGTGTAAGTAGTGACATTTGGCGCCATTCAATGAGGGTGTGCAATTTTGAAGTGTAACATGTTAGGTATCTATTTACTCGGCGTAACTTCATCTTTCATATTATGCAAAAACATTGGGCTAACTTTACTTTTTTTATTTTTTTTAAAGCAGATAACAGTTTTTTTTTCCCAAAAAAAGTGTTTGAAAAATTGCTGCGCAAATACTGTGCAAGATAACAAGTTGCAATGACCACCATTGTATTCTCTAGGGTCTTTGCTAAAAAAAACAAATATAATGTTTTGAGGTTCTATGTAATTTTCTTGCAAATAAATAATGATTTTTAAATGTAGGAGAGAAATGTCAGAATTGGCCTGGGTGCTCCAGAACGCCTGATGGTGCTCCCTGCATGTTGGGCCTCTGTATGTGGCCACGCTGTGCAAAAGTCTCACACACGTTGTATCGCCATACTCTGGAGTAACGTCAGAATGTGTTTTGGGGTGTAATTTGTGGTATGCATATGCTGTGTGTGAGAAATAACCTGATAATATGACAATTTTGTGGAAAAAAAAAAGGAAAAAAAAAATCTTGATTTTGCAAAGAATTGTGGGGAAAAATGACAACTTCAAAAAACTCATCATGCCTCTTACTAAATACCTTGGAATGTCTTCTTTCCAAAAAGTGGTCATTTGGGTGGTATTTGTACTTTTCTGGCATGTTAGGATCTCAAGAAATGAGATAGGCCATCAGTACTTCAGGTGTGATTAATTTTCAGATATTGGCACCATAGCTTGTGGACTCTATAACTTTCACAAAGACCAAATAATATCCACCAATTTGTACTTATTTTTTACCAAAGATATGTAGTAGTATAAATTTTGGCCAAAATTTCTAAAGAAAAATTACTAATCTGCTAAATTAAACGGAATCGAAGAAAAATTAATTTTTTTTACAGAATTTTCAGTCTTTTTTCTTTTATAGCACAAAAAATAAAAAACCCAGTGGTGATTAAATACCACCAAAAGAAAGCTCTATTTGTGTGAAAAAAAGGACAAACATTTCATATAGGTACAGTGTTGCATGACTGAGTAATTGTCATTCAAAATGTGAGAACATCGAAAGCTGAAAATTGGTTTGGTTATTAACCCCTTCCCGCCGAGCGTACGCAGATGTGCGTACTCGGCTTCCGGGGGGTATACCGGGATGATGCCCGCACCTGCAGGCATCATCCCGGTACCGTTCTTTTCAGCGGGCGATTGGCTATCCAGCCATAACAACCGATGCGGCTAAAAGCCGCTCGGCTGTTATGCCGGAGGAGCGGGAGGGGACGTCCCCCCTCCCGCCGCCTCCCGCCGCTGTTACCGGTGCTCCCGCTCGATCGGGAGCACCGATTCAAATTCCGCCGCCTCCGGCTGCTGGGGAGGAACTGGAACGAAGCCGTAATTGGCTTCGTTCCAGTCTCCTCATAGTAAACACGGAAGCGACGTCATGACGTCACTTCCCGTTTACTCGGCTGCCAATGGCGCCGGTTTTAAAAAATATATACGGTATTCAGAATCGCCGTTTTCGGCGATCTGAATACATTGAAGTGTAAAGGAGGGGTGGGGGTCTTTTAGACCCCCTATCCCTCCATAAAGAGTACCTGTCACCACCTATTACTGTCACAAGGGATGTTTACATTCCTTGTGACAGCAATAAAAGTGATCAAATTTTTTATTTATTTTTTAAAACAATTTAGTCATTTTAAAATAAATAAAAAAAAATATACATTTTTTAAAGCGCCCGCCGTCCCCGCGAGCTCGCGAAGCAAAGAAAACGCATACGGAAGTCACGCCCGCGTATGTAAACGGTGTTTAAATCACACATGTGAGATATCGCCGCGATCGTCAGAGCAAGAGCAATAATTCTAGTACTAGACCTCCTCTGTAATGCTAACCTGGTAACCGTAAAAAAAATTTAAAGCGTCGCCTACTGAGATTTTTAGGTACCGTACTTTGTTGTCAATCCACAAGTGCGCGCAATTATAAAGTGTGACATGTTTGGTATCTATTTACTCGCCGTAACATTATCTTTCACATTACGCAAAAAAATTGGGCTAATTTTACTGTTTTTTTTTTTTTAAATTCATGAAAGTGTCCCTTTTCCCAAAAAGTTGCGTTTAAAACACCGCTGCGCAAATACCGTGTGACATAAAATATTGCAACAATCGCCGTTTTATTCTCTAGAGTCTCTGCTAAAAAAATATATATAATGTTTGGGGGTTCCAAGTAATTTTCTAGCAAAAAATATGGATTTTAACTTGTAAACACCAAATTCCAAAAATAGGCTTAGTCATGAAAGGGTTAAGGGGGTTTAAGTGCCCAGTGGTCAAGTGGTTAAAGGAGACATTCATAAGAAAATTCAAAAAATGTTTTAGAAAACTCCACTTACCTTTCCTGCTGCAGGGTTTTCTGTGGTAAACCAACAGACCCAAACTTCACCCTTCACGGTGGGTTCCGTTAAACCTTCAGGAGCTGGGAATCCTCAGGAAACCCACTATCCTGGACCTGTAATAGCACCTCCGCCAGTAAAACTTTATGGCCTTACTACCAAAAAGTACTGGATCTCGGGGTCCAGCTCTCTAAAAAGAGAAGCATTTACAGGCAAAACCTTGTTTCTTTTTATATGAGGCCCGGGTAACATTCAATTTGGCCAAAAGAGACACTGTGAATGGATCCGGTCAGCATGGCTAAGCCCCAGCAAGGATTGCTCCAGTGGAGCTCAGCACAGCACATTTTTATTGGTGACCAACACCTTAGACACTGGCAAAAAAAACTGAGGTACTCCCAGTAGTGGGAGGGGTTATATAGGGAGGGCACTTTTTGTCTTAGGGCATGCCAGTGTCCATCACCTGAAGGTGGCCTATAACCCACATAGTAACTACTATGGCTCTGTGCCCCGTGATGTACGATAAGAAAAGGGGCAGACTGATCAACTCACACTCTGCAGAGCTCAGAGAGAAGAGCTCTGAGAGCTGATTGGAGGGAAAGAATACACCCCCTTCACACAGCTTATAAGAACAGAGCTGAGGATGTCAATCAGCTTGAGCTGCCTCCCCTGTCACCTTTTTTTCTCTTGGTGTCAGGAAAACTTGTCAGAAGCTAATTAATCCTGATAGAAGAGGAACAAATCAGCAGACAGAAATTACACTTAGGGGTTGATTTACTAAAGCCAAATAGACTGTGCACTTTATAAAGTGCAGTTGCACTTTACTAGAGCTTAGTAAATAAGAGAAAGCTCTGCTGACTTCAATCTTCCAATTAAATGCAAGCAAAAATGCTTGCATGTGATTGGGTATTCTTTGAAAAGTGATGCTTTACCTCATTTACTAAGCTCTGGAGCAAGTGCACTTGCAAAGTGCACAGTCTATTTATGTTTAGTAAATCAACCCCTTAGTGCTCCTAATGCCGCGTACACACGTAGCGGACTTTCCGAACAGGCTACTTGCCCACACACGGCACTTTTTTTAATTAATACGGCGTACTAATTCCGCCGGACTATCCGCCGTACTTTTAAAATGAACGGACTCGCCCACACACGCGGAGAAAAGTCCGCTCATTTTGAGCGCGTCTCCAGGTAGGCAGGGCCCGCAAAGGAGACGTCACCTGGTATGGACTTAAAGGGGAACCCCAACGCCGAAAAAATTGGCGTGGGGTCCCCTCCAGGTCCACATCAGACCCTTATCTGAGCACGCTACCCGGCCGGCCAGGAAAGGGGGGGACGAGCGAGCCCCCCCCCCCTTCTGAGCCGTACCAGGCCGCGTGCCCTCAACATGGGGGGTGCCTTGGGGAAGGGGAGGCCGCGCGTCCCAGCATCCTCTGGGACTGTGACACCATAATGGGCGGGGACATCATCCAGAGATGTCCCTATATAAGTCGCCGCGCGTCGCGTCCGTGCCATTGTGAGCGGAGGATGCGACAAGGCAACATCTGAAGAGAAGAAGAGAAGAACAGAAGACGGCGACAGCGGCGACAGAAGACCGGGCCACCGCCTGTAAAAGAGCTAGAAGAAGGTGCAGTGGCCCGGCAAGAAGAACCGAAGAGGGGGACAAGACCCCCGAAGAGGGGGACAAGACCCCCGAAGAGGGGGACAAGACCCCCGAAGTCGGAAGAAGAGGGTGGCGGCGAGGAAGAAAGCCGGGCTCCTCCACTAGCAAAAGAGCTAGAAGAAGATAGCGGAGGAGTCCGGCGAGAAGACCCCCGAAGACGGAAGACCCCCGGAGCTGTGCAATAAACTATTTTAACCCTTGTGTGTTGTGTTTTTTTTTACTTTTTTTTACAGGTGAATGGGTAGGGGTACATTGTACCCCATACTCATTCACATAGGGTGGGGGGCCGGTATCCGGGGGCCCCCTTATTAAAGGGGGCTCCCGGATTCCGATAAGCCCCCCGCCTGCAGACCCCGACAACCAACGACCAGGGTTGTCGGGAAGAGGCCCTTGTCCTCATCAACATGGGGACAAGGTGCTTTGAGGTGGGATTGTCCGGCGGACTTGAGTTTGCCGGATTTTTCCACCGGATTGTTTGCTCGTGTGTATGCGGCATAACTGTGACAAGTACGCATTATAGAAGGATAATTGTTGTTTATATTTCATTATATTAAATGTTTACAAACACTTTAAAGCAGAGTTCCACCCAAAAATGGAACTTCCACTTTAAGTGATGGTGTCCCCCTGACATGTCACATTTGGCATGTCATTTTTATGGGTCTGGGGCTCTGCGGCACCGGAAGGAATTTCACCTCTCCCATTTCCCTACCTGCAATCTTATGGGACACATCACAGGTCCCAGAGGATTACCTGACCATTCACAGCGTGCAGCATGGCTCGCACATGCGCAGTGGGACAGGTTCGTGTCCAATTATTAAAAGTCAGCAGCTACACTTTTTGTAGCTGCTGACTTTTAAATAATTTTTTTTTGTTTTGGTGGAACTCCGCTTTAAGTTCAAGAACAGCTTTTTTCTAGCTTTTGGGAAGCAGTAGGCAGGGATCTGATGTCATTAGCAGCTCTCTATGTTTAGAAAGCCCACCATTACAAACAGACATGTGTGGGCAGGTTAAGGAGACAGGGTGATCATCACAACCTCCATGTTTCCCTCCCTGTTGGGCACCAAGCAAGGGTCACATGAGAGGTCTACTTGGGGTCGGTTCCTCTGGGCTATGCTAGGCACTTTGTATAGGGTCACTGCAGTACACACCGGGTACTTTTACTTGAGCGACGCTCACGACCCGATGACTAAACATGAATGAACTCTAGTAAACTCTCTTGCTATATTAGGCATCACCATGGTTACTTGTGTATTTAGGAGGGATACACAAAGCCAATGTCCTCTCCACCTGCGCAGCGTATCACCGTAGCCTCATTAACTATATGGGGTCACGATGTGCACTCAGGGCAGACTCCATGCATTCACTGACTTAACTCTTCCTCCTCTGTACCTGTGTATAAGATGAGGGCCCTGACGGTGCAGCTTCCATTGCTATGGAAGATTCCAGCTGAAGGAGTGCCAACAACATCTCCCTCACTGCAAGAGGCTATCTCACCCGCCACATGTACATGCTTAACGACAAGCTAGGGGAACCTTTGTTACGTACCCTTTGTAACCTTTGTATCTTCACACTGTATGGAACTCTTGTACCATTATCTTCCTACTTAAGTGTGTTTTAGTGACCTAAAGTGACCTTTAGTGTAGACAATACAGATGCCAGTTACTTGCATTGCACCCCTTTAGTAACTTCAAACAAGGCAAGGGCAAAGTTTCAAACATTTTACTTTAAGAATAAGTTAAAATGATGTCAGACACAGTGCCCCAGCATACCTGTTCCAGTAAAAGTCCAATACTGGATGAGTCAATGTCTGGAGTCTAGCTCCAGCTTCGGCTGGATGCAGGCCATCGTGACTCCGGTACCGGCACCGGACAGACTCGGCAGGGTGGAGCAGGCCTAAACTGAGCTCCTTCTTCTCTGTGTGTGTGTGATATTCTTCCCCCAGGATCTGGGTCCTTCCAAAAAACCCAAGAAAACACCCCAAGGAAAACCTTGGAGTTACAGTTAATCCCTAACTTCCTGCGATCTGTGAACTAAACTGGGGGTGTCATTAACTTTGTTAATTAACTTTGTTCATGACACCCACAGTGGTTTGCACAAGGCAGTGATGCGGGAACCAACCCTGGAATTTGCGCTGTTTCCCGCATCGCACTAGTGTGAACCCAGGGTCACTGTCTACACATGCCTACTCACCCTGCATGCGGGGGTACCTTTCACGTGCAGCACACTTATCGATGCCCGGGACAAGGCGGAGACTGCGCTCATGTGAAGAATCTAACATTAAGGCAGTTCCAGACTAATGCTGGCCATACACGGTTCGAATTTCGAAAGAATTTTCTCTTGAAAATCATATATAAGAATTTTCATACGAATTTCGCACCATTAGTGGGCTACAGCAACAGCCGATTTTCATGCAGAAATTAAAATTTGAGGAATCGGACATGTTGGAGAATAATGCGAGAAATGTAATAAGAAAAGAGAATTTACGGAGAGAAAAGAAGATTCCCGGCCACGAAAATTATTTTCTGTAGCAACACGAGGTGAAATTGAAGGCTTGGTCGGCCGAATTTTGAAAATCAATGGTGGCATCATCAGACCACAAAAAAAAAAAAATTTCTGATTTTGAAAATAAAATTTGATCAAAATTTGTCCATGTATGGGCTGCATTGGAGACGAGCTTCCACACTGGTATTTATTTACTAACTCTGGAGAGTACAAAATCTGGATCAGCTGTGCATGGTAGACAATCAGCTTCTAACTTCAGCTTTTTCAATTAAGCTTTGACAGAAAAAAACTGGAAGCTGACTGTTTTTTATGCAGAGCTGCATCAGATTTTGCACTCTGCAGTTTTAGTAAATCTACCCCCCCCGTGTGCAGTAAAAATACAGAGTTTCTCTGAAAAGTGCTGTCCCATATCACTATGCACTGTACAGTACATTGGTAGATGTTGCATTAGGAGGGACTTGCTGAGCCTGCACCCACTGCCCCAGTCCAGCGTACCTCTGTTACCTCACTCCCTTGTAACAGAATGGGGTGCCACTGAGCACATGCTTGCTCATTAACTCTTTCCTTCCCCTACCTCATGACCAGGCCATAGATTAGTTGCTATTGGACCTTATATTAGTTGCTATTGGCTACTACTGAGGAAGCCAGCATATCAAACCCCTCGCTGCTGAAGGACCTGTCACTTTTACCACACCCAACAACTAGTTGCTTGATGTCTTGAACTTGTGCTTGGTTACACCTAATAACTACACTCGTTCTTCCTTGTCTTGCCGAGGTAACTCTTTTGTAGTGGTGTTACTTCATAGCCCTTTTGTGCCTACCATGTACCTAATATACATCATATTGTTATTTATTTTACATCTTTTACAAGCTTATGGAATTTCTACCCTTACAGGACAATTAGGCCATATGTCCCGCAGATATTAATTTGGATTACATTTTTATATTAATCTCTTTAGTGGTGAAACAGGAAATTTGTTGTTATATCACATTATGATATTGTTATGTTATTTGCTTTTATCATGTATACTAAATTACGATTACTACCAGTATTACTTGTATGTTTATACTGTTTTACTATGTATTATACCTATGCTATCATGTACATCAGATATTGTTATACCTGTATCTGTGATGTATCCAATAAAATTCCTGAGATTCACCTATTACCCCTTTGCAGTCTTGGGCTTCATATAAAGTCCCATTCTCCCCTTTTGCTTAGCCCCTTTTCTTTGAACCAGATTGGGATGAAAATGCCTGACCTTACCAGGTCAGGGTTTCAATTAAAGTCCCTAGGGATGGAAATACGTGACCTACCGGCCATGGCTTCCCTAAAGTCCCTAAAAAAATCCCCCTTGTTTATGATACCTAATATACTTATTATACCTTATCTGCCTAACAACACAAAAGGGAAGTAGCTGGGCCTTGTCACTAAAATGAAGAGCAGAAGTCTTGTCTCTAGCTTTCATGATACAGTACTTAAATGTAACCCTGTCCCTGTCAAGCAAGTAAGCTATATGAGAGAACCAATATTTTAACAAGGGTTTTCCCAACACCGAGTATTTGCAGGAGTATTTGTACTCGTGAAAATGCTCCTGATGCCTAGTCTGATACCTGGACACTCAGAAACAATCGGTGTGGCAGCAGGGAAGTTATAATCATAGATCTTCCTGTGTGTCTTTCAGTAAAGTAGCTGAAAGCCACGGAGGGGAGAGGAGGAGAAGCACACCGGGAGATCGGTGTTTATAACTTCCCCCGCCGCCGCACCGATTGTCTCCGAGTGTCCCCTGTATCCTTCTCTGGCTCCCCTTTGTGTCCTCCTCTGTGTTCCTCCGTGCACTCCTCTGGTCCCCTCCCTGTCCTCCTCCAGTTCCCTACAGTGTGTTCCACTAGTCCCCCCGTCGCTGACTCTGTCCATTCATAACTGAGCATCGTAACAATGCTTCAGTTTATGAATGGAGAGAAGCCGCTGTCTTCTCTTCATTCATCTTTAGTGCAGCTGAGGCTGCTGAGAAAGGGACTGGGGAATCTCTATCCTCAGTCTCTTTCCAAAGGGGAGATGTCAGGGGTCTCTTTAGACCCCTAACATCTCACCAAATCCCCCCTACCCTAAGATAAAGTAAAATTGTAAAAATAATAAAAAATTTAATAAACACCGACACTGACTGTCCACTCCTTTATTAGATTAGTGCCAATGTCACATGACATTTAAAAAAACTATCAGTAATCGTTATCGGCAAGTACTTGAAAAAAAGTATTGGTACTTGTACTCGCGCTTAATAAAGTGGTATCGGGACAATCCTAATTTTAACCCTTATACTTTCCTAGCAACTATGGAAAGTGCTGAATAGTAGGTGAAAACCATGCAGAGGGGAGCATGACTATTCATACAGCCATGGCCAATTATAAGGGGAGGTACCCCTAGCCATACTGGGTGTTTGCATTTATATTCTAGGAGCACAGGGGCTCTTGGGTCTTAACTAGCAGAGGATTGCGCCAGACTGGGGGAGAGGCGCTGCCTCCCCTGGCAAGTGCTGCCATGTGGCCTCAGATGGGCAACCTGAGGGCCTGAAGTCTGTGTGGCTGACCCTGGTCCTACCATAGCTGACAGAGGGAGAATCTACAGTGCATCTGGTCTGGTATCACGGAGAAAGGAGGTGGTGATTCAGGAGCCTTGTGAATATAGACACCCTAAGGATCCTTAGACAGTTAATCTCCTCTTGTGCTCTAAATCAGCTGAGGGCCTACACAAAGAAGAACGCTGGCTAGTGTTCTTAGAGCTTTGTCAGGGACTGTTCACTACTTTACTAAGGGTCATTGCTCTGTTCTGCAATCAGTTTTCTGCTGCTTTAACCACTTCAGCCCCAGAAGATTTTATCCCCTTTCTGACCAGATCACTTTTTGCGTTTCGGCATTGCGTCACTTTAACTGACCACTTCAGCCCCAGAAGATTTTATCCCCTTTCTGACCAGATCACTTTTTGCGTTTCGGCATTGCGTCACTTTAACTGACAATTGCGCGGTCGTGCGATGTTGCACCCAAACAAAATTGACATCCTTTTTTTTCCACAAATAGTGCTTTTGTTTGGTGGTATTTGATTGACCCTGCGGTTTTTATTTTTGGCACTATAAATAAAAAAATAGTGACAATTTAGAAAACGCAATATTTTTTACTTTTTGCTTCAATAAATATCCCCCAAAAATATATAAAAGATTTTTTTTTCCCTCAGTTTAGGGCGATATGTATTATTTTACATATTTTTGGTAAAATAAATCGTAATAAGCCTATATTGATTGGTTTGCACAAAAGTTATAGCATCTACAAACTAGTGGATAGTTTTATGGCTTTTTTATTATAATTTTTTTTTACTAGTAATGGCGGTGATCTGCGATTTTTATCAGGACTGTGACATTATGGCGGACACGTTGGACAATTTTAACACATTTTTGGGACCATTGGCATTTTCACAGTGATCGATGCTATAAAATTACATTGATTACTGTAAAAATGTCACTGGCAGTGAAGGGGTTAACCACTAGGGACCAGTGAAGGGGTTACATGTGTCCTAACTCATGTTCTAACTGAAGGGGGAGGGGACTGTGCATGGGAGATGACAGATCGTCTGTTCATACTCTGTATGAACAGACAATCTGTTCTCCCCTCAGAGAACCGGAAACTGTGTGTTTACACACACAGATCCCGGATCTCGGTGTGCCCTGAGTAATCTTGTGAGCTCAGCAGTGATTGCGACCACCGGGCACTCGCATCGGCTCCATGGGCGAGCAGGTAGTGCGTGCACACACCTCTGGTGGCATGCACACACCCCCTAGAGGCTGTCTATATTACCAACGTAATATTACGGCGATTCGCGCAGCCAAGTCATGTTACCACAGTACAACTGCGGCAGCTGGTCGGCATGTGGTTAAATAAGTCTTTATCTGCCTTCTGAAAGGACTTTAGCCTGCTTTTACTAGGAAAGGAAGTACAGGCATACCCCACTTTTAAGTACGCAATGGGGTTTATTTACTAAAGCTGGAAAGTGCAAAATCTGGCTCACTTCTCTATAGAAACCAGTGAGATTCCAGGTTTTATTACCAAAGCTTAATTGAACAAGCCAAAGTCAGAAGCTCATTGGTTTCTATGCAGAAGTGAGCCTGATTTTGCACTCTCCAACTTTAGTAAATAAACCCTATTGTGTACTTAAAAGTGGGGTATGCCTGTAAAGAGTCCTTGGTGTGAATAGTTCATTTTGGACATATCCCACTATATCACTTACCCTATTCAAGTTCCCCAATAAAACAACAAATACAAATCCCCTAGACTGGTCATTGGAGTAACGAGCAGAACGATTGGGGTGTGTACACCTAGCTGTGGCAAATACATTGTGCCCGGCTGCAGGGCAAAAAGGCAATAACATTAGAAAGCAATTTTCAGGTCTCCATATGCTCCAGTGTCTATCAGGCAAAATAAACTGCATGCAGAAGGGAGGTGTCACCACAATGGCCTGGTGTATATCAGCTGGAAAATAAATCTACTTTGGCAGAGGAGTTAAAAAAAGGAGAGATAGCTAGAGAATACATTGAAAGGACAGAAATGCCAAAAATAACAGAGGAAATGGCCAGAGAAATAGATGTACCAATCAATCTAGAGGAAGTTGCAAAAGCATTAAAAATATTGAAACTAGGTAAATCATTAGGTCCAGATGGATTTACTTTGTCATATTATAGAATGTTCGCGGAGAAATTGGCTCAGAGATTCATGGAAGCCTATAACTCAATACGGGAAGGGAAGCAAATTGCAACAGAAACGTTACTGGCGCATATAACAGTAATACCAAAAGACAGAAAGGATCCCTCTCAGTGTCCCAGCTACCGACCTATTTCGTTGTTGAATGTGGACCTTAAATTGTTCACAAAGATATTAGCTATGAGATTGATAAATTTGATACCGGAATTAATACACCCAGATCAAATGGGATTCGTCCCAGGGAGAGAAGGAAGAGAAAATACGCAACGAGTGGTGAACACAATTTACCTGGTACAAAAATTGCATAAGTCAAAGGTGATAGTATCAGCGGTGCAGAAAAAGTGTTTGATCGGGTAGATTGGATATTCTTAAAAGCGGTATTACAACATATAGGCCTGGGGGAGGGGATTCTGAGATGGATCCTTAACTTATATTCAAAACCAAGTGCTAGGGTGAAAGTGAATGATAGATTATCAGAGCCATTCTCCATTTTAAATGGAACACGCCAGGGATGTCCCCTCTCACCCCTGATATTCATTTTGACAATAGAACCTTTTTTAAGGAAAATACGTGCCAATGTGGATATCAGGGGGGTAAAAATAAAAAATGAAGATCAGAAGTTGGCGGCTTATGCAGATGATTTGATCTTTTTTGTAACGTCCCCAATTACATCTCTCCCGTCTTTACTAATGGAGCTACGAGAACATGGGAAAATATCTAACTTTAGAATAAATTATGGAAAATCAGAAGCAATGGGGGTAGAAATAGATTTGTCTCAGCTACAAGCAATATCCACGCAATTTGATTTTAGATGGACGAATTCATATATAAGTTATTTAGGAACAAAAATGTCAAAAAATCTAAATGAACTGTTCGAACTTAACTATATCCCACTGGTAAGACAGATCAAAAGTGATCTTCAAAAATGGGACAAAGAGATTTTTACATGGGTTGGGAGAACCAATATTATTAAGATGAATGTGATGCCTAGACTTCTATGCATAATACAAACTATACCGATTAAGATCCCTCCAAGCTTTTTTAAGGATCTTAGATCAAGATTTATGAAGTTCATCTGGGCTGGGAAACCAGCAAGAGTACGTCGAGATATCTTAGTACTCCCCAAAGGAAAAGGAGGGATAGGACTCCCAGACCCAATAAAATACCAGGAAGCTTCACATTTAGCCAGAGTAGTGGAATGGTGCATGTTTAAAAACGAAAAACCGTGGATACAGACAGAACAAGCAGCAATAGATATCCCATTGGAAGGATTAGTGTGGATTCCAGATATAGAAATACCAGTAGGAATGAGAAAACATCCAATACTAGGGGAGACATTACGAATAACTAAAAGAGTATTTAGAAAAACATCTATTTCAAGAATTCCCAGCCTGCTCCTTCCCATCCTGGGTACCCCAGCATTTCTACCGGGAATAACAGATCCAAAATTCAAAACAATACGAGACAGAGGTATAAGCAGAATTTGTCATTTCTCGGTAGGCAATCGGTTAATGACAAAAAAAGATATTGAAAAAGGAATGACATTAGGGTTAGATCCCTTCAGAATGAGGCAATTAGAAGCCTTTATTAGATCTAAATCAAAATTATATGTAGAAATAAGGGCATTGACTGAGTTTGAAGAGATCTGTTTGAAAGGAGATGAACTGAGACATTTGATGTCTTATTTTTATAGTATATTAATAGAACAGGAGACTCCACAAGAATCGCCTTTTCTGCAGGCTTGGGAAAGAGACTTAGGCTGCTTTCACACTGGGGCGGGAGCAGCGTCGGCGGTAAAGCGCCGCTATTTTTAGCGGCGCTTTACCGTCGTTTTAGCGGCGGTGTGCGGGCACTAGCGGGGTGGTTTTAACCCCCGCTAGCGGCCGAAAAGGGGTTAAACCCGCCCGCAAAGCGCCGCTGCAGCGGCGCTTTGCCGGCGGTATTGCCGCGGTGTCCCATTGATTTCAATGGGTAGGAGCGGTATAGGAGCGGTGAATACACCGCTCCTTCACCGCTGCAAAGATGCGGCTAGCGGGACTTTTTTCACCGTCCTGCCAGCGCATCGCTCCAGTGTGAAAGCCCTCCGGCTTTCACACTGGAGTTAAAGGGGCCGGTTTTTTTCAGGCGTTACACAGGCGCTATTTTTAGCGCTGTAACGCCTGAATACCGCCCCAGTGTGAAAGCAGCCTTAGGGACTACGCTTTCCCCAGAACAAAAGGATAAGATGTTGCTGTTTAATCAAAAGGCCTCGATGACAAGCAGATATCAAGAAGGGGGATACAAGATCCTCACTAGGTGGTATAGAACACCAAAAGTGTTACATCAAATTTACCCCCAGATATCAGAGACATGTTGGAGATGTCGTGGAGCAGAGGGAACACTATTACATATTTTTTGGGAATGTCCAAAAATTTGAGTGTTCTGGGAGATGGTAGCTGATACTATTGTAAGGATTACAGGAATTGACCTGGGAGATAAACTGGCAACTTTTTTGTTGCTGGATATTCCAATGGCAATAGAAAGATTCAAAAATTCTTTGCTGAGACACTTATTGATAGCAGCAAGGGCATGTATTCCGGGTTCTGTGGAAAAAAAGCAGCCCTCCAACAAGAGCACAGTGGTTTCAGAGAATTGCAAAAATCCAACAAATGGAAAATTTAACAATGACAATGAGAGATCAAGATGAGAAATATCAGAAGATTTGGGCTCCATATCTAAATTATAGAGAAAGTATGATGTAAAACATTTGAAATATGGTAGAGCTGGCGGGTCGTGGGGGGAGGGGGTGAAGGGGGGGATTAGTATGAAAATTGTGTTTTTTTTGTTTTAGTTTTTTTTGGGAGGGAAAGGTGAGGGATGGGGGAGGAGGACGTGGAATTGAGATATGGATTGAAATATTATAAGATATAGCTGTTAAAGAAGTTGTAGATATATAACGGAATGTAATGTGAAATCTATGTAAAGAAAAGATGAAAAAATAAAGAATTTATAAAAAAAATGGCCTGGTGTCAACAAAAGTAGCTGGTATATTCAGAAGCAAACTGTATGAAACCAGTAGCACAGCCAGAATACAAATTTTGCACAGTAGAAATAAAGAGTAGTGCCAATACAAGGTCACCTAGAGCCCAGGGTGAACATGCCAAATTGCTCCCCCCCCCCCCCCCCGAAGATGTATGAGCATTATGTGTCAGTGAAAATCCCTTCCCCCCAAAAACTAATTGAGCCCCTACTCCCAGTACAAATCTGCTCCCCTGCTAAAAATCTCCCCTCCCACCCTTCCAAATCCCCCCTTTCAGCATAAAGTGCCCACCCCCAATCCTCTATCCTAGCACATATCCCTCCCACAAATTTCCCCTCCTAGCACAAATATCCCCCAATCATCCCTACTAGCACAAAACACCCCCTCTAAAAAAAAATTCCCCTCTCCCGTTTTACTTTTGTAGCACTAACCCCCAAAGGAGCTGCTGGTTTCATTGGGCTTACCGTTACCTTCTTGTCCTCAATTCACGTCTAGGGGTGTCCCGTGGTAGATGGCTCAGTAACTTGAGAGACTGACGATAGATCCGCATAAAGGGATTTTATTTGCAAAAACTTAAACAATGAACAGTCTCTTAAATCGGGATCAGAGGGTTAGGAAGAAAGTGCAGGTACTCTTAGTGTCAAAGTCAATAATGAAGAACTTGCTTACTTTGACTGAATCCAGAGAATAGCCATTCACAACTGGATGCTCACTCAAGTTGGATAGTCCCTCTCTCACAAGGTTTAGCAGCCAACAAGGTGCTTAACTTCAGGAACAAGTCTCTGCCACAGATGTTGTTGTAGAACACGTAGGAAAACTAAACTTGTACAACACTCATGTGATACCTGGATCTTTCAGCCAGCTTGGCAATATCCACGAGACCGGATTCACTTTGGTACTTCAGCCCTTCCAGGCTCTTGCTAAGAAACCAACCCGTACATGGTCTTCTTCTGAAGAGTCCCCCCCCTGGAATGCTATGAAGCTAATGGGTCTCTCCCAAACCGGAGAGGGCACCCAAACACCTCAGAATCCTCCTTTAGTTTCCTTGCCTCGGGCTAGGCAGCCCCGAGACAACAAGTCGGGTGTATCCGCACCCCAGACCATAGCCTTCCTGGGGGCTGATCAGGAGGACCAGGAATATGAAGTCAGCACATCCTTCTGGACCGGAACCCCAAACCACATGACATCCGCATCTTAAGTACCCTCCCCCAGAAAGCACAGTAAGAGCGCCACTCCCTCTGGGAAGGCTCAGAGAGAGAGTAATCTTAAACCAACCAGACTGTAGTTCCATGCCTGCCAGAAGAGACAATGCCACCTGTGGCCAGGCTCAACATCCCATAGTCCAGTCAGACTGATTCTGAGGTCAAAATTTAGACAATTTCACCCAAACCGCAGTTCAGGTGTAACCTTAAATTTATAAAAACATAGCACATGCTCTTCAGGAGCCGACGCTACACACTTCCCCTGCCAATTTAGACGATGTCCTCATCGTCTGGGAAGGACAGGAAAAACCTAGAGATAACAAAAAAACTAACTCTATCAAAAATAGAGTACCTGAACTTTGGGATAGAGATGAGGAAAGGAAAAGAACAGTAAACTTTAAGTATTATGAAAAGACATTGTTTAGTGACACAGAATTATTATACATAAAGATTACCACCCAAACCTGCCTACCTAAACCATCCATTCTCCGGCAGCTTGACAGATGCTCTTTGGTGAATCCTAAAAGGGAAGAAAAACATACAAACATTAAGGCCGCGTACACACGCGCGGACTGTTCGCCCAACTTTGTCCGCTGAACAGTGTTTGGGCGGACAGTCCGCTCGTGTGTGGGCTTTCAGCGGACAGTTTCAGCGGACAGTTGGACGGACAAGGTTTTTCGGAAATTCCGTAAAACTGTCCGCTGAAACCTTGTTTCAGCGAACAGTCCGCTCGTGTGTAGGCTTGTTCGTCAAACAAAGTTGCGCGCATGCTCAGAAAGGATTTTCACGCCGAAAGCTATAATGCAGTGTATAGGACGTCGTATTTTTCGTCCCGTCGTACGTGCCGTTCACGTCATCGCGCACGGTTTCAGCAAACTGTTCGTCCGTCGTGTGTGGCCATGTCCGTCCATGCTAAGTTTGAGCGGACTGTTTGCCGAAACTGTTGGACGGACAAAGTTGGGCGAACAGTCCGCGCGTGTGTACGCGGCCTAAGTTGCACACAGACTTATTAGAAGGCAGGGTTCCATCCCTATCTCAATGGAGCCCTCTCCCCTAAACCTTAAAACTTTTAAAACTCCCCTTTTTTTGTAAAACAAGGATTTTTGGGCCGATTCATGCAACCTAGTGGTATGAGCTGCTGGGGTGCAGTCTTCCCCTAGAACAGGTTCTGTGTCCAGTAAAACAATCTTGACACAGAGTTCTTCTGTTTTAGCTGTTCCTGTCTAACCACCCCACAGTCCGGTAGTTCCAACAGAAATTGCAAAGAGATAAAGACCAAGAGAAACTCTCCTTGCAAATTCAAAGACTTGACTCAGGAACAGTAGTAGAAACAGTGTCCATCTGCTCCAAAGTGGTCTCTCCGGCAGTCACAGTGGTGGAAGTAGCAGCATCTCTCCCAGGGGTGTCAACAAAGACAGGCATCACCGCTGTGAAAGGCCTCACCAAAGGGGAGAAGGTGGCTGACTCCTCGGTTGTCACACTCATGGCCCAGTCCACGCAGTAGGCTCGTGGTAGTGCCATTGACTGCTCCGCTTTGAAGAAATGCTCCCCACAGGCAGGACAGCGGACAAATGGCCAGGGGTTCACAAACAGTCTTTCACACTTTCCACACCACATCCCCAGGGCCTCAACATCTCCAGATACATACAGGATGAACCGCCCTTGAGGAGCCAGGCAAATCCCTGTATCGGACAAAATAGCTCCCGGGATTCTCACACCCATCAGACCTTCTCTCAACGGCATATGGTGTCCCATGCTGGGTGGCATCCCCGGAGCTTGAAACATTTTTGCGTTGAAAGTATTTTTCTCCAACACTGTAAGAAAAAACTTGACCAGCTTCTTCTCCTTCTGCAACACGCTCTCACACGGTTCCTCGTGTAGGAAAAGAACAGTGCAGACTCCTCCCACTGGTGGCTTGGGCTGCATAACTTTGCAGGCTTTTTGGCAAGGGCTCCTCCCACACTTACGCACCTCAGTGAAAATCTCTGCCTGAGTAAAGATGGCGCTGATGGCGCAGTTCAAAAACACAACCCTCTGTCCTATATTTTACCACGTATACAGTTCTTTCGAGAGGTAACGGTAAATCCAGGATGAGCCTCTACATGTAGCACTAACCCCCAAAGGAGCTGCTTGTTTGTTTGGCTTACCGTTACCTTCCTCAATTCACGTCTAGGGGTGTCCCATGGTAGATGGCCCAGTAACTTGAGAGACTGATGATAGATCCGCATAAAGGGATTTTATTTGCAAAAATGTAAACAATGAACAGTCTCTTAAATCAGGATCAGAGGGTTAGGAAGAAAGTTCAGGTACTCTAAGTTAGAGATGGCCTTGCGGTTCGCCCGCGGGGCTCATTCGCGATTCGCCAAACCGGCAGACTTCTGGCCCGGTTCGCGTGGCGGACATACGCGTTTACATTGTGAAAGAACTTTGACCCATGATGACACATCCATCATGGGGTACAGGACAGCCAATTGAGACATTTCAGCACATGGACAATTGGACATACCCCCTACCTTATAAATAGACCTGATCTGGCGGCCATTTTACATTCTGTCTTTTGTCAGTGTAGGGACAGGACGCTGTGTGGAGCAGGGACAGTCAGTTTAATCACTAGCTATTACTATTAGGTCCACAAAAGTCCTTTTAAGGACTGGTATAGGTGTACAGTATATAGGGTTGTAATACACTTAGAATAAACTTTCTTTCAAATGTACAAAGTATATTCTGGTGCACAGCTGCTGACTGCTGTGCTGCTGAGTGCACTGCTGACCGATTCTGCAACTGTCTTTTGTCAGTGTAGGGAAAGGATGCTGTGTGGAGCAGGGACAGTCAGTTTAATCACTAGCTATTACTATTAGATCCACAAAGGTCCTTTTAAGGACTGGTATAGGTGTACAGTATATAGGGTTGTACACGTATAATATACTTTCTTTCAAATATAGAAAGTATATTATAGTGCACTGCTGAGTGCTGACCGATTCTGCAGCTGTCTTTTATCAGTGTAGGGACTGAGGGACAGTTTGGTGTTTTGGAGCAGGGACAGTCTGCAAATCACTAGCTACTAGGTCCACAAAGGTCCTTTTAAGGACTGGTATAGGTGTGCATTATATAGGGTTGTACACGTATAATATGCTTTCTTTCAAATATAGAAAGCATATTATAGTGCACTGAACTGCTGTGCTGCTGACAACCGATTCTGCAGCTGTTGTTTCTCAGTGTTGGGAGGGACAGTTTGGTGTTTGGAGCAGGGACAGTCTACAGTTCACTAGCTACTAGCTAGCTACTATTAGGTCCACAAAGATCCTTTCAAGGACTGGTATAGGTGTACATTATATAGGGTTGTACATGTATAATATACTTTCTTTCAAATATAGAAAGCATATTATAGTGCACTGCACTGCTGTGCTGCTGACCGATTCTGCAGCTGTCGTTTCTCAGTGTAGGGAGGGACAGTTTGGTGTTTGGAGCAGGGTCAGTCTGCAAATCACTAGCTACTAGCTAGCTACTATTAGGTCCACAAAGGTCCTTTTAAGGACTGGTATAGGTGTACTATTTGGTGTGCAGTATATAGGGGTGTAATACATGTAAAAAAAACTTGCAAATATAGAAAGCATAGTATAGTGCATTTCCACTGTGCAGCATTGTGACTGCTGAGCGGTTCTGCAGTGATACTACAAAGAGTGACAAACCAATTTAAAAAAAAGTATTATAACTGGTGTGATAGACCAGTGGCCCCCCAAAACGGCCGATTGAAGCGGGGTGTTATATACCTTCTTCCACATACATACTGCACTTCTCTGGAGACTTTTGTCACAGGGTCATTTAAAAAATGACAGGCAGAGGAAGAGGCAGGCCCTTCCGCAGGGGTGGTAGGGGTAAGGCAGGAGCAACAGGCTTGAGCCAAAGTGGGAAATTGCAGAAGGTGCGTTCGATTACGTCAAAGGATGCACCAGACTTGGTTGAGTGGCTCACTCAGCCTTAGCCCTTGTACACACAGTCGGACATTTCAACAACCAAATCCGTCGGATTTTGTCCAACGGATTTTGTCTGACAGATTGTGTCCGAAACTGTTGCATACACACGGTCGGACCAAGTTGTCGGAATTTGCGGTTGCCAAGAACGCGGTGACATAAGCCGTGTATGGCGGGACTAGAAAAGGGAAGTTTAGCACCACGTCTGACACCCTTTGGGCTCCTTCTGCTGATCTCGTGTTAGTAGAAGTTTTGGTGAGAGACCATTTGCGCTTTTCAGATTTGTCATTCTGATCGCTACTGCTCTTCGGTTTGTGCTTGTGTGTGCGTATCTGACAGGGCCGCTGATAGGCCAGTACAACTGGCAGGGGGGGTCTGGGCAACCTGAACTGCAAAGTAAAAAAATAAAAAATAAAAAAAAAGATTCTCCTCCACCGATCATCGTCCGCACTAACATCAATACTCTGCAATACATACTCTGCAATACATACTCTGCAATACTCTGCAATACATACTCTGCAATACTCTGCAATACATACTCTGCCAATACTCTGCAATACTTTATACTTACCCTGCCAATACTCTGCAATACTTACCCTGCCAATACCCTGCCAATACTCTGCAATACTTACCCTGCCAATACTCTGCAATACTTACCCCGCCAATACTCTGCAATACATACCCCGCCAATACTCTGCAATACATACCCCGCCAATACCCTGGCAATACTCTGCAATACTCTGCAATACTTACCCTGCCAATACTCTGCAATACTTACCCTGCCAATACTCTGCAATACTTACCCTGCCAATACTCTGCAATAAATACCCTGCCAATACTCTCCAAAATACCATTTTATTTATTCATTAATGGTTTGTATTACATATAGATATTAAAGAGGTCTGTTCTCATCTGAAAACAGTATTTCTTTTGGATAATCAAACCTATAACTGGCTGGAGAAAAACAAATATCACTTGTAGACAAACCTACACTTTGTTTCAAGGCGGGGTCTGGGGAGGGGCAATGGGTAGGGCCAGGGTGGGGCTAAAGGAGGGACCAGGGGCAGGGCCAGGGTGGAGCTAAAGGGGGCCCCGTCAGGTAGGCTGTACAGGGCCCCATGATTTCTATCAGCGGCCCTGGTATCTGATAATCAGTGCGTGCAGTCAGTAAGTATTTGTTTATCATTGTGGACTATATCTTGGTATAGTACGCTTTGAAAGGCATTTCTTATTGTCTGCTTGCTTCTGCTATTTAGGTCGTTCTTTCAGGCCTTGCTGTTTATTGGTGCTTTCTGGTGTCCGTTCTGACAAGCCGACCGTTTTGAAACCATGTTTCGTCTACGTACTCGTCGTAGAGTTTGTGCTGTGCAGGGGCTTCGTGTTGGGGTTCTTACTTTGACACAAGCCCGGTCCATGAACAGGGAGGGGAGGCGTTTGTGGACCAAGAATTGGTTGTGCCAGTGTGACCAGTTCTCGCACATGCCTTTGCTCCGTGAGATCCGGGAGAATAATCCTGATGATTTCAGGAATTATCTCCGGATGACGGACCCCGTTTTTCACCATCTGCTGGCTTTGCTGACCCCCTATATCAGCAGGCAGGATACCTGCATGCGGCAAGCCATCACTCCGGAGCAGAGGCTCATCGCCACATTGCGTTACTTGGCGACAGGGAAAAGCCTTCAGGACTTCAAGTTCTCTACAGGCATCTCCCCCTAGGCTCTGGGGATCATTATTCCAGAGACCTGTTCTACCATCATTCAGGTCCTGCAGAAGGACTATATGAAGCTAAGTTTTCTCCTTAAACATCACATTCTATGTATTTCATGATTGCTAATGTCTTGCATTTCTTTCCTCATTCCCTAATTACCATCATTGCAATATGCTCTAATTCATATACTCTGCCCCTTTGTCCTCAGGCATATTTGCCTCACTAACTTCCCCACCATGCTCTTCTTGGCCCATAAAACTATAGTCTAGTCACTTACCAATGTCTTTTGTCAGCTCCATAGTATTGCTTTCCCCTAAACACCCCCTATAATGTCTACAAATGTGATGTGTGTGCTTCAATTCATGCAGGGTCACATTTTTTGAATTTTTGGGGTTGTGCCAAACTCATTAGGAACCCCCCTTCCTCCAACTGCTAGCTCAGCTGATGGCAATCCTCTATCTGATGACTTTACCAAACCCAATACACACTATACCTACCTTTTTGATGCTCACATTTATGGATGAATTCACCTAAGCATGTAGTGCAAGGGCCTGCCTCAATACTTTCAAATGCTAGTTTTATTTTGTTTTTTAACATATTAATTATCTGGATATGTAATAGCAGAATGTCAAAATGTGCTTCCATTTTGTTTTCTTTTTGGGATTATGACACTTCTTACCTGTCCGGTGGGCTGCCAATAGTGTAACTAAGGAGGGGCTTCCCAAAGTATCACACACTATTTAGGCATTCAGCTCTCAATCAAGTGGAGAGGGTTACCTGTCCAAAACACCCCCCCTTATTTTTTAGCAAGGGCCCATCAGATGGGGGGGGGGGGGTGGTGGGTGGGGGAGGGATGGGGGGGGGGTGATGACTCTCATAAGGGGACCTTATACTTTAGGCTTTAGTTCCCAAAATGTTATACTAATTTTGTCCAAAAATGTTGGTGTGTAATCTGCTTGCAATGTTGATTTGTCAAATTACTAATTTTTGTTCTTGTTTCACTACACAGTGTCCTTCAACGCCACAGGAATGGCAGACTGTGGCCTCCCACTTTGCCAGTTTTTTTCAAGTTGTGCCTTTTTCAACAACAGTGCAAACCCAAGTTCGGAGCGAGATGAGGGGACAGTCTCTTCTTCAGATAATCTTATTATGTTGTGGGTCTGCTACACACACACCTTGTTTTTGTAACTAATGTGTGTAGTGCATTACTGACCAAAATCATGCTCATTTTCAGCACCATGGCAGGAAAATGGCATGATTGTCCAAATTTACACCTCACTGTGGGTGTTTTTTTACTAAAGGCACATCCACTATGCACTACAAGTGCACTGCAAAAGTACACCTGAAACTGCACTTGGAGTGCAAAGTGGAGTTTCCTTTAGTAATTCACACTCCTTCTCAGCACAAACTAAAATTTTACTACAAATACATTTTTGGCGCAATGAAAAAGGAAGCCACACATTGTTGATAATTAAACTTTTTAATACAAGCACATGCACATGTGCGTTTATAAAAGGTTTTTACAACAAACCAAGAAATTGTCTGTATCAAAAACAGAGTTTAATCAAAATTTGTTTATTGGTGTTTTTGTGTAAACAGGCACGTATCAAACCGTAAAATAAAGAACACAGGAACTTACAAAGTTCAACTTTGAAAAGTGAAGACAATATCAGACATGAGTATGTACAAACTGGGCTGATATTGCCTTCATCACATGGGGTGTCTCCCCTGAAAAATCCAAATTTGGAAGATGCACACAGTGTGGCAACATGTGCTATCTCCCATCATGGGGGATCAATGTACATGCTTTGGGGCTGCAACCCCTTCATCTCACTCTGTGCACCTTCTAAATTTGTAATTTCGATAAATACAAAAGTGGTGTTTTAAAATAGCAAAAATAAAACCCTATCTAGTTTTTTCTATTTCACACTCTCCCCAAAACATCAATGATGTTCTTCGTTTTATTTTTAACATCATTGATGTTTTGCTGTATATTTTCCAAATCCCGATTGCACCCCATTATCTCCCCAATCAGGATCTGGGCACTTTCACTGGTAAAACGGGAATCTTCTTACACATCACCTACAAAACAAAGCAAAAAAACACACCATGTAATAAAAATATGGTGACATACATTGATGAGCTTACCGGAAGCTGTGTTCTCCGACACTCACCTGTTGTGGTGACAATTTGCCCAACCTTGACGATCTCTCCTTCCTCCTCCTCCTGCTCCTCTGTTTCTGGTTTTTGAAGTTGCCTTTCTTTGGGAGGGGTGTGGTCCCTGGTGTCCTCATACTTGCTGAGTCTTCTCTCCCCTATGAGAATGTAAAAATAAAAAAATTAGCACACAGAGAGCATAAATAGGAATATGAAACATTGCTTGGAAGTGTTGTACAATTGTTTTTTGGCCGAGTTCAAAGGTGAGAACATTATTGTGGACACTTTGTTAAGCTGGAATACTTACCTGCAGAACGATGTTTCTTACGAACGAATGAAACCATGAACTTGAAAGTGGCCATTTTAAAATGCACTATATGAAATCAAAGCACATGGAGCAGTATGCAAGCAAGAATAATCATATGAACATACGACAACTACTTACTTTTTTTAAGAACACGCTTGATCCTTAGGTACTGCTTGTGCTCCCTCAGTTTCAGGTCTGACCAGCGTTTTCTCAGTTGATCCTTGGATCGCCGTACCCCAAAATTCTTATGAAGACTCTTCACAACTTTAGTCATGATCTTGGCCTTTCTGATGTTTGGGTTTGGGTAAGGTCCATACTTCCCATCATAGTCGGTCCTGTTCAATATGTCCACCATCTCCAACATCTCTCCAAAAGACATATTTGAGGCTTTAAATCTTCTCTTCCTGGATCGGGACGTTTCAGGCTCCGGGCTTTCCTCATCCTCCTCCTCGTTAGTGGAACTATTATTAGTGCGCACCTGCGTTCTCTCCGCCATGTGCTCTCCCCACTGCGCCGGAAGTGAACGGGCGGGGAATAGTCTAGAAAGAACGTCAGGGGTGGGCGGAGTTTCACGCATGCGCACTGTATATAAAACGCAATGCGCGTGTATGGTCCGTATGATTTGGGAAGAGAGTGAGGTGCGGATGTGACGATCGTGCAAACGAAGGTAACATTTTTAACTTGGTGCATCACTAGACTAGACTGCTTCTATCTAGGCCGATGTTGGGACAAGATTAGGAGGGTTTTTAATGGCATTATTAGTATTTGAGGGTTTGTCTTGTGTTGTGTCTTGCAGACAATATGGATCCATTCAAAAACCAAAATTTTATGGGGCTGTTCCTCAAACTATACAAGGAGATGCCCTGTCTGTGGCAGTTCAACAACGAGTTTTACAATGACATAACAAAGAGGAACGCAGCGCTGGAGAAACTTCTTTCTTTGGTGCGGATCATGGTCCCCACGGCAGACATGGCCTATCTGAAGAGGAAAATTGGGGCCATGAAGATTACATATCTCAGGGAGAGAAAGAAGCACCTAGAGTCCTTGAGAGCAGGAGATCCAGATGCCGTTTATTACCCCAGGATGGTTTACTTTGACAGGCTGCATTTTCTGGTAGACCAGGGGGTACCCAGGCCACCACTCAGGCCACCACTCTCCAGTCTTCCTTCAAGGCATCCTTCACCCCCAGCTGAGGCTTCTGATGTCCAACCTGGGCCTTCCAGGCAGCAACATGTGGTGGGGCCCAGCTTGAGACAGGTATTGCATTGTTGAACATATTTCTGGTGTGACATTTAATGATGTTAACTAAATGTTCTTATTGATCAGTAAGTTGTGATTTAACAAAGTGGTTTACATATCAAGAGACAGTAGTGACCAAAAATGATTGGGACAGGAAAGAAAAATGCTGGGCTCAGAATGACAGTCTGTTCTATTTGATAACATTCAATTTGCAAAAGCCAGGAGCACAAAATGGTGTGATTGATGATCAAAAAACTAAAACTATGTCCCCTTTTCATACACAGGAAGACCTCAGTCGGGGGGAGGCTGTGGCAAGTGGCAGCCAGGAGGTCGACCTGGAGGATGCCTGGAGGGAAGTGCCTAAGGAAGACGAGTGAGTGATGGCCTGGGTTCAGTCTGGTCTGCCAGAAGATGCAGCCTCTTGAAGAACCACATCCTGGGGACATAAATGGCATCTGAATTTCCTGTTCTCTAGGACTTCTGGACCAGATTTCTCTCCCTGAGATATGTACTCCTCAGGCCACCAATTTTTCTTATTCTAATTTGTTCATGTCTGCCCTGTGGGCCAAAGGCTGCACCAAAGTAACAAGTTTCTCCAGCGCTGCGTTCCTCTTTTTATTTTATTGCGACCAAAATAAAGGTTTTTTTTGTTTGATGAAATACTTGTGTATGTGTTTTCCTTCCAAAAGGCCAGTTTATTTGTGAGCAGGCAGGTACATTTCAAAAATACAAAGTGAAATGAATAACAAGGGGTACCAACACTAAACAACCTCCTGTAGATTAAAAACGAAAAACCAAAGATAAAAAATACAATAATGTTGGTGCGGTAAGTTTACACACAAAAAACACACCAAAAAAAGGAGAAATTAGCAAACTGTCTTTAACCACTTGCTTACTGGGCACTTAAACCCCCCTCAGTCCCAGACCAATTTTCAGCTTTCAGCGCTGATGCACTTTGAATGACAATTGCGCGGGCATACAACACTGTACCCAAATGAAATTTTTATCATTTTTTTCCCACAAATAGAGCTTTCTTTTGGTGGTATTTAATCACAGCTGGGAGTTTTATTTTTTGCTAAACAAACAAAAAAAGATGCAAAAAAAAAAAAAATCATGTTTAATAGTTTGTTATAAAATTTTGCAAACAGGTCATTTTTCTCCTTCATTGAAGTGCGCTGATGAGGCGGCACTGATAGGCTGCACTGGTGGGCACTGATAGGCTGCATTGGTGGGCACTGATAGGCTGCACTGGTGGGCACTGATAGGCATAGTTAAGGCGGCACTAATAGGCACAGATAAGGCGGCACCGATGGGCACAGATAAGGCGGCACTGATGGGCAAAGATGGGCACGGATGGGTGGCACGGATGGGTGGCACGGATGGGTGGCACAGATGGGTGGCATGGATGGGTGGCACGGATGGGCACTGATAGGTACCACTGATAGATGGCACTGATGGGCACTGATAGGTTGCTCTGATAGGTGGCACTGCTGGGCACTGATGGGCAGCACTGCTGGGCACTGATGGGCACTGGTAGATGACACTGATGGGCACGGATATGTGGCACTGGGGTGCAGCACCTTTGTTGAGGCAGATTGTGGGCACTGCTGGGTGGCACTGTGGGCACTGCTGGGTGGCACTGCTGGGTGGCACTGTGGGCACTGCTGGGTGGCACTGTGAGCACTGCTGGGTGGCACTATGGGCACTGCTGGGTGGCACTGACGGGGGGCACTAATTTTTTATTATGTATAGTTATGAGGGGGCAGGTGGGCACTGGCAGGGGGCAGGTGGGCACTGGCAGGGCTGGCCGTGATCGGGACTGATGTCCCGATCACGGCCGCCGGTGATCGGCTTTTTTTTTTCTCCTCGCGCTACCGGCTCCGTTATATCACATGATCAGCTGTCATTGGCTGACAGCTGATCACGTGATAAGGGGTCGGGATCGACCCCTTGCACGGATCGGTGATCGGGCGAGTCTCGTAGAACACTCAGAACGCTCGTGCGCGGGACTACGTCAATAGACGTAGTCCCGGAAAAGGAGATCCGCGCTGTAGCCATCATTCGGCTATAGCGCGGGTCTCAAGTGGTTAAAGGAGATTTTTAGAAAATCAAAAAAAAAAACATCCAAAAAAGAATAAACAAAATCTAAAATTGTGTAGATGTGATGCAAACTAAAATTGTATTGCCGAAATGGTTAAAAAAGAGTCATGAAATACGTTCGGGAGAAGTGTATGTGACTATGAGCATCAAAAGAAGTTCCTTCTTGCAGCATTGTAAAGAACAAGAGAATGCGCTTCATGAAAGAATTTTTAACATTGCAGCGTGACGAATGTGCTATATCGCTTACGAGCAGTAGTTTTACCTGAATGAGCGATTCCGTGTCAGAATTTGAATGTGAGCATGCGTGGCACTTTGTCCGTCGGAGTAGGCTACACATGATCGGAGTATGCATACCACACACAGTCGGATTATCCGACAACACGGTCTGATAGGACACATTCCGACGGATTCTCTGACCGTGTGTACAAGGGCTTACTCTTCTGCACCCTCCTCATCCTCTCGATCTGCACCCTCTTCTTCACTCTCTGCTGTGTGCACCCCCAAAGACACCCTCCGCTTGAGTCACAGGAATTATTTTCCGATTCATCACAAGACAGTGGTCTCAGTGCTCTCTATCACGGTGCTGGTGTCAGTGCTCTCACGGTGCTGGTGTCAGTGCTCTCTATCATGGTGCTGGTGTCAGTGCTTTCTATCTCGGTGCTGGTGTCAGTGCTCTCTATCACGGTGCTGGTGTCAGTGCTCAGTCTCTATTGCGGTGCAGGTTTCAGACAGTGAGGGAGATAGCAGCGGAGAAGCCAATCAACAGGCAGTGCCAGCACCATGGCTGAGGATCAGCACTGGACAGGCACCTCAGGACCACAGCAGTGGAGCCCTGCATAGGTGGGGGTAAGGGCCGGGCAGAGGGAGGGGCTCAAGCACAGGTTGGCAAACTGGGACACTGGCACAGGACTGCGCTGCCCTGACTGTGGCACTGATCATCTCCTGCACCCCCTTCATAGCCTGCCCTGACCTTGCCTTTCCTCCATGGCTTTCATGCACTCCTGAATTGTCAAAATTTCACAGATAAAAAAATAATGCTTTTCGTTGTCGATCCCAGATTCACTTAATACTTTTGTTATGTCAGTGTCCATGTTGTGGGACTATGTGTGCACAGCTAGTAAGTATTTTGTGGCTGAAAATATGACCTGGAGGTTTTTAAGATTCGCCTGCCATTAAAGTCAATGGGGTCCGAACTTTTGGCTGCGTTCGCGGTTCGCATTCGCGAAACTTCCCGTCGGAAGTTCGCCCATCACTACTCTTAGTGTCAAAGTCATTAATGAAGAACTTGCTTACTTTGACTGAATCCAGAGAATATCCATTCACAACTGGATGTTCACTCACGTTGGATAGTCCCTCTCTCACAAGGTCTAGCAGCCAACCAAGTGCTTAACTTCAGGAACAAGTCTCTGCCACAGACGCTGTTGTAGAACATGTAGGAAAACTAAACTTGTAGAACACTCATTTGATACCTGGATCTTTCAGCCAGCTTGGCGATATCCATGAGACTGGATTCACTTTGATACTTCAGCCCTTCCAGGCTCTTGCTAAGAAACTAACCCGTACATGGTCTTCTTCTGAAGAGTCCTCCCCTGCAATGCTATGAAGCTAATGGGTCTCTCCCAAACTGGAGAGGGCACCCAAACACCTCAGTATCTTCCTTTAGTTTCCTTGCCGCGGGCTAGCCAGCCCCGAGACAACAAGTCGGGTGGATCTGCACCCCAGACCATAGCCTTCCTGGGGGCTGGTCAGGAGGACCAGGACCATGAAGTCAGCACATCCTTCTGGACCGGAACCCCAAACCACGTGACATCTGCATCTTAAGTACCCTCCCCCAGAAAAGCACAGCAAGAGTGCCACTCCCACTGGGCAGGCTCTGAGAGAGAGTAATCTTAAAGCACCCAACTAGACTGTAGTTCCATGCCCCATCAGGTGTAACCTTAAATTTATAAAAATTTATAAAAACATATTGCATGCTCTTCAGGAGCCCAGACCCTCCAAATCTCCCCTCCTAGCACAAACCCCCACCTCCTTCAACACAAATCCTCCCCCCCAATCTCCTTGTGATACCCCCCACCTGACATAATACCATAGTGCCAAGGGCAGCCGTCCCTCCTGCCCACCCCTTGTCCCAGCCATGATAAAGAGGTACCCATGTTATTTCACAGTAAAATGTGAAATGCAGATTTCGAAGGTAACTTATCACGTAAATGTATTTGACGGTTTCCCACTTAGGTACACTGCTTTCATATCTTGCTGTATTTTGATTGCCCCCGTGTGTAGAGTATTCCACAAATTAGTACACACTATTAAAATCCATCATAATGGTTTATGAAAAGAAAATCATATGCAGCATAATGAAAGAAAAATACATAAGGTTTAAAGGTTCCCTTTTTGGAATTTTAAAAGCACAGAACACATTACTAAACATTTATCATTCACAAGGAAAGGGGCATGCTTTAAAACACTTAATGTGCGCCCTGAATTAAGTTCACAGATAGCTAAAGTCAGGGCTGTTTTAGAAAGGAAGACATCGGGTATATGGCAAAAAATACATTTGCTGGCTGTTCAGTTTAATTATCAAGGATGCATGCTTCTTTCCTACACACAAAGCCATAATGAATTTTATAATTGGCATAATATATTTATTTAACAGAGTGATCAGCTCATACTGATGGTTCTTAGTTTGCTTTTCTATAGGTCAATGAGTGCATAGGAAATTCAAACTTCTTTACTGCCTTCTGTATGAAAACACATTTTTGATATGTATTTTTATGCCAGTATTAAGGTCTTAATTAGTTAAATAGCCGATTTAACACAGAAATGGTAATGTGAAAATCCAGTTGTTGTGAACAAATGTATTCTATTATGTTGCAAGTATTTCAGCAAACATTATTGCAGGATTCTACCTATCTCTGTTCTGGAGATCTCAAAAGCACACGATGAGCTACTTTTTTAGTTGTTTTTTTGTTTTGTTTTTCAGACAGTGTCAATGCAAAGTTCTGCAATGAGCATGAGTTTTGATAATATATCTACTGTTTGCTGTTCTAAGACTCTGGAGGGCATGTCTGATGCAGACTAAAAGCGTTATGATGATGTTTTGCCCATTAATGCAAAGAATACATTATTTTCAAGTGAATCTCAGTCAAAAATTGCTTTAGGTAATATTGTCTTCCCAAGGCTTCCCTTAAAGTGTTACTAAACCCAGAACCCTGCATTCACTGTATCTGGTCTCCCACAGTACATAGAGCATGGAAGTGCAATTATTTTTGTAGATATAAACTGCTAAATACCATTTCTCATCAGCAGTATATAGCAGTCTTATGACTTCTATCAGTGTTTGGTTAAGTTTGTAGGAGGAGTTTTCATTCTTCTCTGACTATCCTATGAGGCTGCATGACTCCTAACCCTCTGTCTGGACAGTGCTGATTGGCTCTGTGCTGATCAAATGCACCCTCCCAAGAAAAAAACAAAAACAATCTAGCAATACACACCAAATTGAGCGTATGAAGAGTGCCCCCAAGGCTCTGTTCTATCAGCAGATGGATTGGGGACAGTAGAAAAAGAGGGGGATCAGATAAGACAGGATCAAACTCCCTTTTTACACAATACAGAGGATTAGCCCCTTAAGTTCCACAGTGAGTATAAAGGCCCATACACACGATCAGACTTTTTGACAACAAACATGCAAATTAGCTGTTTTGGAGCAGCATCTGACCGTGTGTACGCTCCATCGGACAAACTTTTTTGGTTTTCATCTGACTTTTGTTGGCTGTGCGAACGGACAAACTTCCTGGCAACAAAAGTCCGATGGAGCAAAGTCTGATCGTGTGTACAGAAAACCATAGGACTTTTGTACAAAGTACAAACAGGCATGCTCAGAACCAATGCAAAAGATCAGACAACAATACAGAAGTTGACCAAAGGTGGCGGTAAAGAGCAGAAAAACCACATGATTTGGTGAAAGTTGGCTGAAAAAGTCCTGCCGTGTGTATGCAATACAAGTTCAGGGCCGACGCCCTTTGTACAAAAATCCAAGGGAAAGTTTGTACAAAGTCCTATCGTGTGTATGAGGCTTAACAAGCATGCTTTACTGCATATACAGACAGAATTTACTGTTTAGTAACACGTTAAGTAAAGATGCTTTTTAAAGGTACCCCAGACAAAAATGATCAGAAATAGGGGAATCCCACTGCAAGGGTCATTTTGAATTGTTTCCAGAGCTAAACTTTAACTACTGTACAAAGTATTCCCTACTCCAAAATAAAGAAAGAAACTTTGGACTGTCTGTTGTGGGCTTAGTAACACTTTAAAAACAGCTTTCTGATGCCCTCATCCTTACCTCTGTCCTGGAACAGCATTCCTCAAAGTCCCAGTGGCAACTCTGCAACTCTTGCTGTTCCTTCTTTTAACCATGGCAATAGATGGATCTGTAGGAGAAGCCCTAATTAGCTGTTTATGCCAAGTAAATTAATCAGAGCAGTTCCTTGCACAGATCAAGTCCTTTTCCACATCCAATAGAGGTAACAGAAAGAGAAACAGTGGAAGCTGGGACTCCTAACGACTCCAAACCATGGCAGAGGTAAGTTACAAGTATTTGGGGGACTGCAAGGATACTTTTTTTTTGTGACAGTCTCTTGTCAATGGTCACCAGACTAAATTTTTTGCTTTAGGTCTGCTTTAATATGTCCAATAAATGTGTCATCTATACGTTAGGATACTATATAAATGAGAAACATTTTAAATTGCCTGCACTTCATGTAAATCATAATATGCAAGACAGCATGTCAGAGAGGGTAGCAAAGCACCCACGAGATTGTTTCCCTCAGTTATAAATATTTTGTGTATATATACTATATATATATATATATATATATATATATTTTTTTTTTTATTTATTTATTTTTTTTTTTTTATTTATACCACTCACTGGCCACTTTATTAGGTACACCTTGCCAGTACCGGGTTGGACCCCCTTTTGACTTCAGAACTGCCTTCATTCTTGGTGGCATAAATTCAACAATGTTGGAAACATTCCTCAGAGATTGTGGTCCATATTGAAATGATAGCATCACATAGTTGCTGGAGATTTGTTGGCTGCACGTCCATGATGTGAATTTCCCATTCCACCACATCCCAATGGTGCTCTATTGGATGAGATCTGGTGAGTGTGGAGGCCATTGGAGTACAGTGACCTCATTGTCATGTTTAAAGAAACCAGTGGTGAGATGATTTGATCTTTGTGACATGGTGCATTATCCTGCTGGAAGGAGCCATCAGAAGATGGGGACACTGTAGTCATAAAGGGATGGACATGGTCAGCAACAATACTCAGGTAGGCCGTGGCATTAAACCCCCCTGGCGGTATTCCCGAGTCTGGCTTGGGGTGAAAATGAGCACATTTCAGTGTTTTTGGTTTGATTACATTATTAAATATTATTTATTATTGTTATATTATTATTTGGTATAATTATTTATAGTTATTTATTATATTATAATTTATGATTTCATTTTTCAAACTTTATCATACCCGGGATGTCTACTAGACTCTGGTTTGGACAGATTTAAGTTACTCCTAAGAATTACAGGACTACAATATAATACGCCAAATTTCCATGCAAAATAATGGTACCACTTTCAGCACCTAAAATCTGAAATAATCATACCGCCAGGGAGGTTAAACTATGCATAATTGGTACTAAGGGGCACAAAGTGTGCCAGGAAAATATCCCACACACCATTACACCACCACCACCAGCCTGAACCATTGATACAGGGCAGGATGGACCCATGCTTTCATGTTGTTCATGCCAAATTCTGACCCTACCATCTGAATGTCGCAGCTGAAATCGAGACTCATCAGACCAGGCAACATTTTTCCAATCTTCTATTCTCTAACTTTAGTGAGCCTGTACAAATAGCCTCAGTTTCCTGTTCTTAGCTGACAGGAGTGACACCCAGTGAGGTCTTCTGCTGCTGTAGCCCATCTGCTTCAAGGTTTGATGCCTTGTGATTTCAGAGATGGTTTTCTGCATCGGTTGTAACAAGTGGTTATTTGAGTTACTGTTGCCTTTCTATCATCTCAAACCAGTCTGCCCATTCTTCTCTGATCTCTGACATGAACAAGGCATTTTCCTCCATTCAACTTCCGCTCACTGGAGATTTTTTCTTTTTCTGATCATTCTCTGTAAACCTGAGAGATAGCTGTTAAAATCCCAGCAGATCAGAAGTTTTTGAAATACTCAGACCAGTCCATCTGGCACCAACAACTATGCTACACTCAAAGCTACCTAAATCCCCTATCTTCCCCATTCTGGTGCTCAGTTTGAACTTCAGCAAGTCATTTTTACCACATCTAGATGTCTAAATGCATCCTGTTGCTGCCATGTGATAGATTAGCAATTTGCGTTACCAAGCAATTGAACAGGTTTACCCAATAAAGGGACCGGTGAGTGTGTGTGTATATATATATATATATATATATATATATATATGTGTGTGTGTGCAGCACTTTTGATATGTCAGTGAGGTTGGCTACTATCTGCACATAGGACACACTGGTCCATGCTTATGATTTATGACATCCCTGTATGCATGGGCTGTGGTCTTGGTGGCCACCTTGGCAACTTTTTTTGACGAGTAACATTGTATACCCCTACTGCTAATGAAGACATTGTTAGAAATACTTTGGATCTATTCTGGCCTTGGGATACATACAGGATCACCAAGCACGACAATCTCTGTATAATCCTTTCAGGGTCAAAATTTTGGGTATACTATATATAGCTCCCAAATGTCCCTGTTTTTAAGGGACTGCCCCTGATTTCAAGGGACTGTCCCTGATTTGGAGCAATGTCCCTCTGTCCCTCCTGCCCCCCCCCCCCCCCCCCCATTTTTCCCTCATTTTGGTCTGATCCATATAATTGTATATAAAATGCACTTTTTATCTTTCAAAAAGTGATTCCCAGTGCTAAACCTTTCATCCAAATTCTAAATTGCTGCATTTGTAAATTTCAAAAGTCAATATAATGGAATAGTAGTGGTAAAAAAAAAAGCTCTTGTAGATTTAATTAACCTTTATCTTGGTTAATTCTCCTTTAAGGGGGTGTGGCAGGGTACGTGCCCTATGCTTACATACATTTGCTAATAGGTGTCCCTCATTCCCATCTCAAAATGTTGGGAGGTATGTACTATATAGCATGGAATATATAAAACTGTGATATTGGATAATGTCAGCCAATAGATCTTTTTAATGCTGTTTATTGTTTTATGGTGACAAATAAATGTATACTTTTTATATAAATATTGTAAACATTTTTGCCTGAATGGATATGGTTTTGTATGTTTAAAGTATATAGGTATGTTGGCAAATGTCTCTGTGGGGTCCTCCAGACTGACGTCCATGTATTAAGGCATTTTGATATTTGTATGATTTCTGTTTTTGTTTATTGATTTTTGTATGATACTGTTTGCATCAGGGCTGAGAGGCAGGGTGTTGTGATGTTTTTGGAAAGCTATGTATAGGACCCTGCCAGTCCCTTCCACCACCTATAATCTGCCTTTATTGCATATTATTATTATTATTATTATATTTATTGCATATTATTGCATTTACCACAGAGATCCAGCAACATCACTACGACTTAGATAAGGTATGTAAAAATTGAACAGATTATTTTTTTTTTATAAAATTTTATTGAAAAAAGAGTGCATTACAGAGTGATGTAATCAGCAAGTACAAAAAGATTTTCGGATAATGTACAAGTTAGATAGATTAACAAAATAGATCACATATTGGTGCAGGAGCACAAGTATCATAAACCAAGAACAGAGAGTACCCCTCACCCTTTCAAAAGACAGAAGGGTATGAGGAAGCTTTGGCTGGATGGATCTGATAATAATAAGGCACTATGTTAACCTCATAAAGAAACAGGGTATAATACAAATCAAAATGAAAGCTGTGAGGAGAGGGGGGGGGGGTCTCAAGTCCGCAATCCTGTTGTGGGTAGCTATCCGGTAGTAGAGAGGGTTTTAGTTGGCAAAGGTCCTTTGTAGACAAAGGAGTGTTCATCAAGGTGAGTTCATCAGATTTGTTTTAAGAAATCATTAGCATGTTGATGAAGTGGGGGAGTTAACCATTTACTGCAGCAGGGCGGCAGGTGCGGGCTTAGTGACGTACTGGTTTGTTTCTGCGCACATGCGCACTGGCATGCCTACTGGCACAATCCCCTGACCACAGT
This sequence comes from Lithobates pipiens, assembly GCF_037356315.1. Taxonomy (NCBI): domain Eukaryota; kingdom Metazoa; phylum Chordata; class Amphibia; order Anura; family Ranidae; genus Lithobates; species Lithobates pipiens. The sequence continues at coordinate 68,125,001 of NW_027507791.1, read as the reverse complement.
GTCTGGTGGGCACAGTAGACCACGGTGCTTGGTACCTGGCCACTAAGAGCCGTGGGGGTATCAATGTGAACAAAACTGCCATAAATGGCTTCCATTCATCCATTCAGAGATCATCACTGTTATAAACAACAATAGTGTAAAAAAAAAAAAACCCTGATCACCCCCCCCCCATTCAAAAAATTTGCCATGTCTCCTGCTAAATGCTGTGAGGTGTCTTCTTTCCAAAAATTGGTCATCTGGGGGGTATTTGTACTGTCTTGGCATTTTAGCACCTCAAGAAATGAGATTGGGCATCAGTACATCAATTTTCAAATATACAGTATATACCATAGTATTTAGACTTTATAACTTTCACACAAACCAATTAATATACACTTATTGTGATTTTTTTTTAACCAAAGCCATGTAGCAGAATACATTTTGGCCTAGATTAATAAAGACATTTTATTTTATTGGATATGTTTTATGGTAGAAAGTAGAAGTTATAGTTGGTTTTGTATTTTAGTTTTTTTTTATTTATATAGCAAAATATAAAAAAAGCTGTGGTGATTAAATATGACAAAATATGCCATTTGGGTGCAGTGTTTCATGACCCAGCAATTGCCAGTTAAAGTAGCGCAGGCATGAATAGCAAAAAATTCCCTGGTCATGAAGGGGGTAAAACCGTCCGGACGTCAATTGATTAAGGCAACATATAAGCAGAATAGGCTTTTGTTTTATGACACCATCAATGTGTATCTATTTTTTTTTTCTTTTAGATTTGAATATTTGAATAGAGTAGCAAGATATTTCAATGTTTTTTGTTTTTTTTTGCTGTGTGAATTTTTTTTTTAGGGATAGTCAACCTTTTTGTTTGCCCTTGTGATCATTGCCACTTTAATGAAAGTTAGGGAACATTCAAAATTAGATCAGGAACTGAGGACACTTTTTGTAATAACTCTGATAAGAGGGAATTCACCTCACTTTAGAGAGATTTAATTTTACTTTGGGTTGTGGCAGAAGGGAAGACTTGGCCCATCCTTTGTTTTGAGGCTGCCAGTCCTGACTGGTTATTACCACATTGAGCCATTCAAGGGACAGAGGGATCATCTCCCATTCTGGCCAAGATCAAGAGCCGTGGAAGTTCCATCCTATTGGTGTATATACACCACGAGTCTTGGCGACTCATTGGGCATATGCCTTATTGAGTCCACACGTTCGGTAAGTCTTTTCAAAGTTGGTGGTGGTTGTCTCCTTTACACACGTGATCTCTATGTGATCCCTGCTGATACCATAAGGACTTACCCTCCTTTTTTTGGATCCATTTCAACACTTGTTATTCACCTATGTGGACTCATTTTGATTTTGATTTGAGCCTTTCTTAAATTTTTCCCCTTTGTGTTTATTCACCTTTTCTCATATCATCTATATCTGGTTCAATGTTTATGCACATATCAGTGTGAGATTTATATTCATGTATCTTTCATAGCACTTTTTAGATTTATGATCTTTCATGGTACACTGATTTTTGTTAATGCACGTATCTCATCATCCAGTAGATATGCAAAGATTTTTCACTTTTGCACTGCACATACCTCTTTAAATTTTGCTATCCAACTTTGTCTATTGCTGTGCTGGCTGCTTTAAATATTTTTGGGTTATCAGCACAGTATTTCTTTTTCTTTTGTTTTTACTGCATTTTACTGTTTTTACTGATTTTACTGTTTAGCAACACTTTAAAGCAGTTGTATACCTGCACATGAAAAAAAAAGAAAACCCTGCAAGGCAAAGGCATAATGAGCTAGGATGCACCACATACCAGCTCATTATGAAATACTTACCTTAGATCCAAGCCCCTGTATTGCAGCACCGTCCACACCGAGGGAACTGACATCTTGCCCTCTGCCTTTCTTCTGGGTTTGGCTCCAGCACTGTGAGTGGTCGGAACTGCAATGATGTCACTCCCGCGCATGCATGCAGGAGTCTTCTTCCCGGCAGCGTCTGCCGGACCTTCATCTGGGCATTCGGAGCGCATGTGCCACTGACCTCAGCAGCTGCATGCAAAGGGAATATCTCCTAAACCATACATGTTTAGGAGATATTAATTTTACCTACAAGTAAGCCTTATTATAGCCTTACCTGTAGGTAAAAATGTCCAAAAAAGGACATACAAGCACATTAAGTAAAAAAAATTTTTAAAGGTACCCCAGACAAATATTATCTTAAATGGGGGAACCCAACTGCAAGGGTAGATTTGAATTCTTCCCAGAGTTTAACTTTAACTACAAAGTATTCCCTACTCCAAAATAAAGAAAGAAACTTTGGGCTGGCTTTAGGTATACTTAAACGATGAATTGAGTGAAGTTTAAAGTAGATATTGACTTCTACATCCCTTCCTTCTTACCTGTTTCATCAGCTAGTGTAGTCACTTTCTGTGGAAGCCAGTTATTTACATTTACCAACATTTAACATTTGCATAATGCAGGGTGTGGTAGCTATTAATTAAAAAAAGATTGCTGGTATTTATATACTATATATATATATATATATATATATATATATATATATATATATATATACAGGGCTGTCTTTAATATTGATTGGGCCCTGCCTGGGCAAAAATTTTCTTAGGGCCCCCACTTACCCCATGCAATTTCACTCTCCACCTTCTCTGAGACATACAATGAATAGCAGCTAGACTTAAAATCAGTTTAGTGTATCAGATCAGGCAGCGATTGCGATTGGTTGCCAGAGGTAACAGCATATCATTACTGCTTACTGACTGGTTGCTAGAGGTTACAGACCTTCTTAAGGCTCACTGATTAGTTGCTAGAGTTTACAGCACATGATTTTTGCTTGTTGATTGGCTGATAGAGATTACTGTACAGTAATACTGCTCACTGGATGCTATTGGTTACAGCACATCATCTCCTCACTGCAGAGGGGCATGACATACATATGAATGCTGCCTTTATTTACATATCAATGCCGTTAGCCTCAGCTATTTACGTATGCATTTCACTGCTATTTACATATGAATGCCGGTTATTTACATGTAAACACAGGGTCTTCAGGTGAGTCATCTGTACACAACAAGAGGGCAGAGCTGGGCAGCATTAGTAGCAGCACTTCACACTGAGATATTGGGACGCAGCACAGGACTAAAACTTTAAGGGACAAGGGAATGTAAACTGGGATAGTTGGCAAGTATGATGCAGCTACTTTGGGCCCCACAACAATGACAGGGCCCAGGGTAGCTGCTCCTTTTGCCCTGCCTTAAAGACGGCCCTGTCTATATATAAAGCCTGAAAAGTATATCTACTAAAATAAAGTATGTTTGCTTCATTTGCCTTCATCACACATACTGAAAATCTAGATTGTGCCAAACATGCAGATTGATTGGGGTTTCTTGTCTATAGCCAGGATCATTTGAGTCAACATCACTGATCTCTATATGACAGCAGCTGTCATTCTGTCAGAACACATTGGAAGTTTGCTGGTAACAGTAGTTGTGTACGTGGCAGACACTTTATATAAAAATACTATACATAACTTGATATTGTCTATTAATTTCTTTGGTTTATTTGTGTAAACTAAGCACCTCTCGTGAGGTGGTGGGATTGCAAAATCATTACTACTCAATAGGACACTGGGTAGGCAAAATGTTTATGTGTGTGTAAATAACCACATGTAAAATCATATAATTTTTTACATTTTTGCACACATTTTAAAATGTACATTTTAGTCCTGAAGATGAATTAAACCCCTAAACAGTATATATTTTCTGAAAGCAAACAGCCCAGAGAATAAATTAAGTCACATGATATAAGCATACACGTTTATTAAACCCAAATTTTCAGTAAACAATACACTAAAGGTAATTTTAGTGCACAAAAACACAATATAATACACGTTTTCTGGTAAAATACAAGAGCTAAGGTTGTGAGTAGAAAAATACACTAGTTAATTTGAGTGCACAAAAACACTTAAATAAAATCTTTTTTGGTAAAATATAAGAGCTATGGTTGTGAGTAGTTAGATACCAAACATGTCAAGCCTTTTAATTGCTCCTCTGTGAAACAGTGGTAAACTTTGGCATCCAAAATTGTCTATAGGAGTTGCATTCACAGCGCTATATAACATGTGCATCAAACTCAATACTTTCGTAAGTACTGTAGGTGCACTGAAAATATGTGATTATGTTTATAGGTGTGTCAATGTGGGAGTGGGTACTTTAAAACTTTTGTGTTATACCTTACTTTTTTTTTCAATTAGCTTTTTTGCTTTTGCCCCCTCTTTGGTAACATAATGTAATGATAGTTTTTTTTGCTTTGTTTTTTTACTGAGAGATCAGGGAGTCTATAAGACCCCCGATGGCCTTGCTTTTCACTAATTTTCACTAATAATTCAGCTTCTTCACTGGCCACAGTGACCAGAGAATGTGACAGCTGAACCTGGAAATTATATAATACACATAGCTTTTGTGTTCATTAACTGGAGGGGAGATCAGTAGCCCGGGATACATGACAGAGGCTGTCTAGCAAGGGGTGCGGTACCTTCAAGGGGCTATGGACGCAATTAGTAATCATTTCTACCTGACTGTCCATTGTCTGCTGTACAAATTTAAACACAGTCCCAGCTATTGTAGCAGACAAGCACATACATTATATAAGACACAAAATAATGCTGGTCTGTATTCATGAATACATCAATAAATTTATTGCCACCACTATCAGATCACCCCCTGCATCTTACCATTTGTACCACTTTTCGATCCCTTTAGATTGTAAGCTTAACGAGCAGGGCCCTCCTGTCCCTTCTGCGTTGAATTGTATTGTAGTTGTACTGTATCTCCTCTACATTGTAAAGCAATGTGCAAACTGTTGGGGCTATATAAATCCTGTATAATAATAATAATTGTTTAAAGGTAAATGATGTACATAGGTACTTGAATTTGACCTGGTATTAACTTCTTGAGGTCCCACTATAGTAGGGCTGGAGGGAGTTACATAGGTCCATCTAGTTCAACCAAGAAAAAAAAGAAAAATCATACAATCACACATACACAATCCTATACCCACAGTTAATCTGGAGAAAGGCGAACAACCCAGCAAAGCATGGTCCAATTTGCTACAGAAGGGAAAAAAATTCCTTCCTGATCCCCCCCCCCCCAAGAGGCAATCATTTTTTTCCTGGATCGACTTTACCTAAAAATGTTAGTACCCAGTTATATTATGTACATTAGCTAAAGAACCCAAGCCTTTTTAAAGCAATATACTGAGCTGGCCAGAACAAACTCTGGAGAGAGTCTATGGGGTATATTTACTAAAGGCAAATCAACTTTGCACTACAAGTAAAGTGCAGTTGCTGTAGACCTGAGGGGGACATGCAAGGAAAATAAAAAACAGCTTTTTAGCTTGCACATGATTGGATGATAAAATCAGCAGCGTTTTCCCTTATTTCAGATCTACCCCGCAGATTTACAGCGACTGCACTTCCAAGTGCACTAGCAGTGCACTTTCAAGTGCACCTGCAGTGCACTTGTAGTGCAAAGTGGATTTGCCTTTCGTAAATAACCCCCATATCTCATAGCTGAGCAACTCCATGACTATTATCAGTTTGGTTGCCCTTCTCTGCACTTTCTCCAGTTCTCTGATATCCTTTTTGAGAACTGGTGCCCAAAACTGAGCTGCATATTCCAGATGAGGTCTTAATAATGATTTTTAGAGGGGCAAAACTATCTCTCTCTCTCTCTTTCGCTCTCTCTCTCGTTCCATACTTCTCTAAATACAAGAAAGGACTTTGCTTGCTTTGGAACCGCAACTTGGCATTGCATGTTATTATTAAGCTTTTGATCTACCAAAACCCCCAGATCCTTCTCCACTATGGATTCCCCCAGTTTTACTCCCCCTAGTATGCATGATGCATGCATATTCTTACCCCTCAAGTCCATAACTTTACATTTATCTACATTAAACCTCATTTTCCACTCAGTTGCTCAATTAAACAGTGCATGGAGGTTGACTTTTAAGTTGGAGACATCCTGTAAGGACATTATTCCACTGCATATCTTAGTGTCACCTGTAAACACTGAAATTGTACTTTTAATCTCAGACCCTAAATAATTTATAAAAGATATTAACACAGCCCAACACTGAGTGTAAGAGGAAGTAGCAGCATATGAAACCAATCAGTTCATGCTGATAGAAAGATAAAGAAGAATGACAGAGAGCTGAACTCATCACTGTACTGTTTCCTGTTTCACTGTGCAGTCACAGCTTGGGATAAGTTGAGGATGCCGTGGGCTCAGAGGAAGTGAGTTGAACGATTCTGGCCATCAGATTCAGGACTTCTAGTGGCAGAGGAAAGTACTGCAGGGGGGAGGTGAATACTATGTCAAAAGATGGTTTTGTTATTTTATCTATTCATTGGCTACATATCTTGGAGCTTACTCTTGTTAAGATATGTATTGTTCATGAATTAGTGTACATTTTGTCTTTGTTCACACGGCTTCCTTGTCCTGTCAATCATTGAGCTTATATACAGCTTGACTTGCTGTTGTTAATATACAATAAAGCACAATCATAGGGTGAGAAGGAGGATGCTGAAAACAGAAAGCAAAGAAGTCACAGATGGCAGCAGTGAGCTGCTGCAAGATTACATTGATGTGCTTTACTTCTTGTATGACTCTTACTTCACTAGGGTGTATATTATGTAAAAACATCAATCAAAATGCGTTTTCATTTCTGCCAGGTCTTCTACATACTTCTTAGCCCTTGTACACACGGTCGGAGAATCTGTCGGAATGTGTCCTATCGGACCGTGTTGTCGGATAATCCGACTATGTGTGGTATGCATCGGACTGATTCCGTCGGAAAATATCCGTCGGACCCAATTTTCCAACATGTTGGAAATATTTCCTGACCAACTGGTTCGATCGGACATACTCCGATCATGTGTAGAGAATTTTGATCGGACCAAGTGCCACGCATGCTCAGATCAAATTCCTACATCAAAGCTATTGGCTAATAGCCTGAACGTAGTCCCATCATAATGAAATTACGTCATCACGTTCTGAATGATCGGATTTTTAGACAACTTAGTCCGACCATGTGTATGCAACAGTTTCGGACAAGATTCGACGGACAAAATCAGACGGATTTGGTTGTCGAAATCTCCGACCGTGTGTACAGGGGCTTAGTCAATCCTGACAGTGTGCTAACACTGTCAGATACATTGACCTATGTAGCTACAGGCACTGTGAAGAAACTCACATTTACCCTTGTGGAAATCACACCAAAAATAGTACATGCATTACTTTAAAAAAAAGTACTGTAACAGGATCCCATGTTACTGCATTACCATGCGATCTGGTGCAGGCGCAATATGCATTTGGGGTGTTGTTAGGATTACATTGACACCCTCAGCAGATCACACACCCACTGCGTTTGGAACGCAGTGCTGGATATATACACGGAATGCAGGTTTCCTACACTGTGTTCTGGTGTGAATGGGCCCTGACAGCAGGGACTTGGCAGTCTGACAGCCTTCTTATGTAAACAAACATCAGGTGCTGCCAACTGTTCAGAAACTGAACAGCTTACAGAGTAGTTGATATTTGAGGGTGAATTTCTCTAGGGTAGTTTAATCATTGGAGGTCAATGGGTGCTTGTTTTGAATCTCTTTTACTGCATGCTAACAATATGTAAATAGTTAAGTCTGACTTAAATATACGCACTGCAGGAACACTTGCATTAATGTTCACATTAATAGCTTTTGATTAGCACCTCATTGCACCAGAGCAACTCACGTGCATTGCAACGTGCTGCAACACATGGCAATACATCATGGCATGTTATGTCAAAATGTTAGTGTTATGTCTAAAATATACGAATGCAAATATTCCCATCACACATGCTTCTGGACATAGGGTCATCAGTGGCGCATGCTGCAGCGACTAACAGCTAGAACACTATGGTGTGCTGGGCTGGCAGCCCATTGTTTTTATTTAGCTGCCTTAATGCAACACACATTAATGTGCAACACAATGCAAGTAGAAGTCAACACAACACAATGTTTTGCACTTTTTGCTTTAATAAATATCCCCAACTTTTAAAAAAAAAATTTATTGTTTTTACTAGTAATGGCAGGGATCTGCCATTTTTAGCAGGGCTGCGACATTGCAGCGGACAAATTATACGTTTAAGGGACCAGTGACATTATTACATTAATCAGTTTTTTTTTTTTTTAATTGATCAGTGCTATAAAAATGCAGTAATTAATGTAAAAATGACACTGGCAGGGAACGAGTTAATAGTAGGGGGCGATCAAGGGGTTAACTGTGTTCCCTGAGTGTGTTCTAATTGTAGGGTGGATAGCCTGCCAGGGATATGACAGAGATCACTGTTCCCAATGACTGGGAACAGTAGATCTCTGTCATATGATCTGTCAGAATGGGGATCTGCCTTTGTAAACAAGGCAGATCCCTATTCTGCCTCTGTACTAGGCGATTGCAGGTCGCCATCGAACATCGAGTCCGCCAGACCCGCGGACACACTACCGCAGCATGCGCAAGCCGCCGTACAGCTACGACAATTTGCGCAGGAGAGCCAGCCTGCTGCTGTATAACAATGGAGACTGGTCAGCTAGTGGTTAACCGCTTGCTGACCAGCCACTGTCATACTGTGGCAGGTCGGCACTTTCCCACAAAGAGTCGTAGCTGTAAGTCGACCCTTTAAGTGGGGATAGCAAGCGCGCCCATGCCGGCCACACTGCGGAGATGCCGATGCGATTGCCCAGCGGTCGCAATGACCGCTGGCCATGCGTGATTGTGGGCACAAGAGCCAGAACAGGAACATGTGTAAACACACAAATCCCTGTTCTGTGAGTAGAGGAGAGAGGGATCATGTGTTCGTACTAGCTAGGAACAATGATCTGTCATCTCCTCTAGTCAGTCCCATCCCCCTACAGTTAGAACACACACATGAGGGAACACAGTTAACCTAGTGTTAACCCCTTCCCTGCCTGTGACATTTACATCATAATCAGTGCATTTTTATAGCACATATCACTGTATAAATGTCAATGGTCCCAAAAATGTGTCAAAAGTTCTGATCTGTCCGCCATGATGCCATAGTCCCGATAAAAATTGCTGATCACCACCATTACTAGTAAAAAAAAATGAATAATAAAAATGCCATAAATCTTTCCCCTATATTGTAGATGCTATAACTTTTTGCACAAACCAATATCCACTTATTGTAATTTTTATTACTAAAAATGTGTAGAAGAATACATATCGCCCTAAACTGAGAAAAAAATGTGCTTTAAAAAAAAAAAAAAATGGGGATATTTATCATAGCAAAAAGTACAAAATATTGTGTTTTTTTTTCAAAATTGTCACCTTTTTTTTGTTTATAGAGCAAAAAATAAAAACCGCAGAGATGACCAAATAAATACCATAAAAAAAGCTCTATTTTTGGGAAAAAAGGGACGCCAATTTTATTTGGGTACAGCGTTGCATAAGTGCACAATTGTCAGTTAAATTGACGCAGTGCCGTATCGCAAAAAATGGCCTGGTCATTGAGCAGCCAAATCTTCTGGGGCTGAAGTGGTTAATGTTTATAAATGTAAAGTTAGGCACTTGGGGGCTAATAATATGCATGCAACATACACACTCAGATCATAAGATCATAAGCTTAATAATGCCATGCAATGCCAAGCTGTGGCTCCCAATGCAAGCAAAATCTTTTCTTGTATTAAGAAAAGTATGGACTCCAGAGAGAGAGATATAATTTTTTCCCTGTACAAATCATTGGTAAGACCTCATCTGAAAAATGCAGTTCAGTTCTAGGCACCAATTCACAAAAAGGATATGAAGGAACTGGAGAAAGTGCAGAGAAGGACAACCAATCTGATAAGAGGCATGGAGGAGCTCAGCTATGAGGAAAAGATTAGAGGAATTGAATTTATTCACTTAGACCCCTTTCACACTGGGGCGCTTTGCGGGTGCTACAGTGCTAAAAATAGCACCTGCAAAGTGCCCTGAAAGAGCTGCTGCTGTCTCTCCAATGTGAAAGCCCAGAGAGCTTTCACACTGGAGTGGTGCGCTGGTAGGACACTAAAAAAAGTCCTGCTAGCAGCATCTTTGGAGCGGTGAAGGAGCAGTGTATACACAGCTCCTTCTCTGTTCCTGCCCATTGAAATCAATGGGGCAGTGTGCCTAAACAGCCAGTGGCTTTAACCCTTTCTCAGCCACTAGCGGGGGGTAAAAGCGTCCCACTAGCTGCTAAAGAGCACCGCAAAATTGACGGTAAAGCGCCGCTAAAAATAGCAGCACTTTACTGCCGACGCACCCACCGACCCAGTTTGAAAGGGGCCTTAAAGGTCATCACAGAGTATAAGGGGGCACTATTTATGTCTGAAGGAAAATAAATGTAATCTCCAAATATGAAAAGGTTTCTTTACAGTAAGGCCGCGTACACACGCGGGGACTGTTCGCTCAACTTTGTCCGTCAAACAGTTTCAGCGGACAGTCCGCTCAAAATTAGCATGGACGGACTTGCCCACACACGACGAACGAACAGTCCGCTGAAACCGTGCGCGATGACGTGAACGGCACGTACGACGGGACTAGAAAACAACGTCCTATACACTGCAATGCAAACTTCGGCGTGTAAATCCTTTCTGAGCATGCGCGGAACTTCGTTTGACGAACAAGCCTACACACGAGGGGACTGTTTGCTGAAACAAAGTTTCAGCGGACAGTTTTTCGGAAATTCCGAAAAACTTTGTTCAGCAGACTGTTCGCTGAAACTGTCCGCTGAAAGCCCACACACGAGCGGACTGTCCGCCGAAACACTGTTCAGCGGACAAAGTTGAGCGAACAGTCCCCGCGTGTGTACGCGGCCTAAGAGCTGTGAAAACGTGGAATAGACTCCCTCAAGAGCTGGTTAGGTCCAGCTCAGTAGATTGCTTTAACAAAGACTTGGATTCTTTCTTAAATATACATAGTATAACTGATTGCCTCTCGAGGGATCAGAAAGGAATTATTTACCCTGCTGGAGCAAATTGGATCATGCTTTTCTGGGGTTTTTCGCCTTCCTCTGGATCAACTGTGGGTAAAGGATTGTGTATATAGTATTGTATAATTATTGTTTTTTTTCTATTTTATTGATTAAAATAGATGGACTTGTGTTTTTTTTTTTCAAACAGACTATGTAAATATGTAATAACCATCTTATTTGAATAAATTGAACATTTATTAAAAACCTTGGAAAAATGAATAAGGACATCAGGAGGTATATAACACTCTTCTGTTAGTCTGTCTTCCACTCTTACTAAGGCTGCCCATACATTATAAAATATTCTTGTACAATTTAACTTTAGATTTTCCAAAATCATGTACTATGAGGTCAAACCTAAACACTTTCAATTTGTATGCGATCAGGCAGGCCCTTACACTACATAGTTTAGGGTAATTGAATAAGAAAATTGTATGGCTAGATTTACACTTAAAGTGTTACTTAACCCTGGACCCTGCATTCACTATATCTGGTCTCCCACAGTACACAGAACATGGAAATGCAATTATTTTAGTAAATATAAACTGTTAAATACCTTTTCTCATCAGCAGTTAGAGCAGTCTTGTAATTTCTGTCAATGTCCAGCCCAGCATTGGTTAAAGCTTGTAGGATGAGTTTTCTGACTGTCCTATTAGACTGCAAGACTCGTGACTCACTGTCTGGACAGTACTGATTGGCCCTGTAATGATCACATGCACTCTCCCAAGAAAAGAAAAATACAAACCAAACAGAGTATGTCCAGCCTGACTCCATAGACTCATGTTATCAGGTAATTTTTTAAGCAATGCAGAAGATTAACCCCTTAGGTTCCACAGTGAGTATAACAAGCATGCTTTACTGCATATTCCGACTGATCTTACTATTGTGGGTTTAGTAACACTTTAAAGGGGTTGTAAAGAGAATTTAAAGAAAAAAAAAAACATGTTATACTTACCTCCACTGTGCAGCTCGTTTTGCACAGAGTGGCCCTGAACCTGCTCTTCTGGGGTCCCTCGGCGGCTGTCTCAGCTTCCTCCCGCAGGTGCTTCTCACGTTCATGCGAGCTCCCTCGCATGGTGAGAAGCATCTGCGGCCACGCTCCCGTGATACAGCTCACTGTATCACACGGCCCCGCCCCCAGCGCTCCGCGTCAGTGGATGTGATTGACAGCGCAGGATTTTCGAGGGGTGAGGTAAGTAAAATGGGGGGGGGGGGGGGGCTGGGGACTGCGGGACTGTCAGATGTTTTTTCACCTTAATGCATAGAATGCATTAAGGTGAAAAAATATTTACCTTTACAACCCCTTTAAGTAGTAGTAACATAGTACTCTAACATAAACTTAGCTGGGCAGGTATGAGCCCCACTGAATCACCACACTTGTATTACAGTGGGAATTGAAAGGCATATTTGGAACTTTCAAAACCAAATAGACATGATATAGCTTACTGGAAGAACAAAGACCAAAACTATATCAATATGATCTGAAGATAATTGTGCTCTGGTGCATACAGAAGTTGAAGCCAAAATATGCATGCATCCTACTTGCATATAACAGTTCAAAATATGAAACCTTGGCTTGATATTGATAAGTTTGAAGACTATGAGATTTATTTTGCCACAGCTGAAACAAGGGGGTCTATTCTTCACTTAAAGCTAAAAAATATGCTTCCTTCACATCCTTAGAGCCAATTGCAAACAGCCCAGTTATTGCACATTTATACATCTTCTGCATAGCCCTACACCACAGAAAAAGAAGATTTCAATAGAATGCTTTACTGACAGCAACCAGGCTATCTATTTTACAAGGGAAATTGCCCCAAAAGTTGGTGAATGTAGTGAAGGTGGAATACCTAATCAAGTATTTTTGTTTATATGATTGGATGATGGAAGTCAGCAGAGCTTCAACTCACTCACTAAGCTCTAGAGCAGTGGTTCTCAACTCCTGTCCTCAGGACCCACAGGCCAGGTTTGCAAGATGACTGAAATACATCACAGGTGATATCATTTGCTGCTCAGTGATTGCAGTATTCTGGTCTGCATCTCCACAGGGTAATATTTAAAATCTGGCCTGTTAGTGGGTCCTGAGGACAGGAGTTGAGAACCACTGCTCTAGAGCAAATTCTCTTGCAAAGTGCAACTTCCCTTGCAATGTGAACAGCCTCGTTGACCCTAGCAAATCACCATTCATATCTTGCATTAATATAACTCAATACAAGAGGTAAAAATTGAAAATTTTTATTTGACTATAAACGGTTTGTATATAAGGATGTGCATGTCTCAGTCTCAATGTCTAAAGTATTTGAATTCTATGTTTCTGTATTACAATAGAATATATGTACACCCTGTCATAACAAAGCATCTGCGGGTATTTACATGCCATGGTAAAATATGTTGTGTACTTTTGGCCACTTTATGGCCAAAAAAGAACCAGTATGCGCAATGGTTACATTGTAATTATTATTAGGCGGTAATCAACTCCATAGGCAATAAACCGGCTACATTTTTACACATTGCAGTGCTATTTTATACCAGGGAAGGGAAAAACGTTGCTTTTACTGCCCAAAGCAGACAGGTTCTGACATTTTGTTAATAAAGCAACATGATAATACAAGGGGTTCTAAAAATAACCCAGATAATCTAGTATCAGGATAATACTGGAAATAAATGGCTATATATAAATTTACATTTGTGTTATTTCTTACACAATATAGCATATGGAAGGATCTGCTAAGCCTCTCCGAATTTCTGCTAGCGATGGACTCTGTTGCTGTTTTTGGGGTGTGCTGTGATTTAGATTATAAGGGTACACGCCCTTAAAGCATGCTGATACTTGTAGGTAGACATCATTAAAGCTAGCTATGGTTTTCTTCATTGTATATATATATGTATATATATGTATATATATATATATATATATATATATATATATATATATATATATATATATATATATGGACCTGTGGCTTAGCATTTGTATTTTATAAATCTCTCTGTTTTCTAAACTGCCAAATCGTATATGTTAATAATATACATGACATGTCATTATTCTTAGAAAGTCAATGACAGTGCCGGATTCATAAAATATGGGTCAGTGTAGTTATATAGAGGCTTCTTTAATAACGAAAAAACTAAAAACTAAAATCAAAACCAAAAGCAAAAAATAAAAAGGAAAAATAACCCGAAAATCACAGCATCTATATGGGAATGGATACAAATACGGTGTGCAGCATAACTCCACTTGTTATATTTACAAGAATATTTGCTTTATATGATGTCAGTTTGTGAGTTACTCTTTGTTAACTGTTTGCCTTTATCTGTACACATTGATATGCAATAAACGTAAAGATAGCTGTTTGAATATATTTTTTATATCAATTCTTGATATAAAAAGTAAGTAATGTGATGGGTTCTTGCCTGCTAAAACAAATTGTGTGTTGCTGTGTAGTGATGGACGAACTTCCGACGGGACGTTTCGCGAACGCGAAACGCGAACGGACACAAACGTTCGCGAAAACGACCGTTCGCCGCGGGCTCCATTGACTTCAATGGGAGGCGAATTTCGCAAACCTTTAGGTCGAATTTGCGGCCACGGGGTAATTATTAGGGGGTAGCACGTAGTCCCACCACCTGGACAATAGCATAATACATGTATGAGGTGAATTTGGGATCGATAACTACAAGCATTTTTTTTTTATTTGGGAAATTGTTCTGACAATTCAGGACTATGGAGCTAATGAAGGCAATGGAGGAGAGGGAAGGTCAGGGACCAGGGTAGGCAAACAAGAGGGTGCAGGAGATACAGAGCACTGACAGCAGCACCGTAATACAGAGCACTGACATCAGCACCGTGACATACAGCGCTGACAGCAGCTCCGTGACATACAGCGCTGACAGCAGCTCCGTGACATACAGCGCTGACAGCAGCTCCGTGACATACAGCGCTGACAGCAGCTCCGTGACATACAGCGCTGACAGCAGCTCCGTGACATACAGCGCTGACAGCAGCACCGTGACATACAGCGCTGACAGCAGCTCCGTGACATACAGCGCTGACAGCAGCTCCGTGACATACAGCGCTGACAGCAGCTCCGTGACATACAGCACTGACAGCAGCTCCGTGACATACAGCGCTGACAGCAGCTCCGTGACATACAGCGCTGACAGCAGCACCGTGACATACAGCGCTGACAGCAGCTCCGTGACATACAGCGCTGACAGCAGCTCCGTGACATACAGCGCTGACAGCAGCTCCGTGACATACAGCGCTGACAGCAGCTCCGTGACATACAGCGCTGACAGCAGCTCCGTGACATACAGCGCTGACAGCAGCTCCGTGACATACAGCGCTGACAGCAGCTCCGTGACATACAGCGCTGACAGCAGCTCCGTGACATACAGCGCTGACAGCAGCTCCGTGACATACAGCGCTGACAGCAGCTCCGTGACATACAGCGCTGACAGCAGCTCCGTGACATACAGCGCTGACAGCAGCACCGTAAGCAGCCCCAGGAGGAAGTCAGCACAGCACAGGGATGGTGTGATCCCCTCATAATAAGAACCCCCAGGAGGAAGTCAGCACAGCACAGGGATGGTGGGAGCCCCTCATAATAAGAACACCCAGGAGGAAGTCAGCACAGCACAGGGATGGTGGGAACCCCTCATAATAAGCAGCCCCAGTAGAAATATGACACCGCTCAACCTCTTCAAAGAGGAGGGTAGGGGCATATAGTACGGTGTGCTTTTTTGGGTCAGGGAAGTGAGCCAAATGAATTAAGAAGGTCTGTGTGCTTGATTCCAAAAATTGTTTATAGACATATACATGGTCTACTGATCACATGTGTTGAATTCCTCCGAGATCCATGCCTCATTCATTTTTAGAAATGTGAGGTAGTTAACACTGTGGTGAGCTAGGCGAGTACGCTTATCGGTCACAATCCCCCCTGCTGCGCTGAACGTCCTTTCGGACAGGACACTGGATGAGGGGCAAGCCAACAGTTCGATTGCAAATTGGGCAAGCTCTGGCCAGAGGTCAAGCCTGCCCACCCAGTAGTCTAGGGGTTCATCACTCCTCAGAGCGTCCACATCGGCCGTTAACCCAATGTAGTCGGACACCTGACGGTCTAGGCGTTCCCTGATGCTGGATCCGGATGACACCTGTCGATGGGTCGGCTGAAAGAATGACCTCATATCCGAAGTCACCAACACATCTTCAAACCGGCCTCTTCTTGCAGGCGCTGTTGGATTGGTACCCGCAAATCCTTCTCTGGGAGTGGGAATTGCTCCTCTGCCAGCGCACGCAAAAGCAGAATGCAGCATTTCTCGAAGCAAGGCCTGGAAGTGCTGCATTCTGACAGCCCTCTGCGACGGCGGTAACATTTCCGCCATTTTGTGTTTGTACCGGGGGTCTAAGTACGTTGCCACCCAGTACTGGTCCTTGACCCTCATGCTTTTTATACGGGGGTCCCTATTAAAACACTGGAGCATGAAGGCCCCCATTTGCACTAAAGTGGAAGCGGTGTGGTGGCCTGGCTCCTGCTCATCATCCAGGATAATGTCGTCCTCTTCATTCTCCTCTCCCCATCCTCGCACAACAGGGATCCCAGAAAGGTTTAAAGCATGCTCTTCTTGCTCCTGCTCATCCGCCCCGGCACCATCCTCCTCTGACTCCTCATCAGACTCCTGTTGTTGACTTGTCTCAGATAGAGTAGCCCCCCCTGGGAATTCATCCAGCATTGCGACTTCCTCATCTTCCCGCTCCTGCTCCTCCACAGCCTGATCAATGACACGACGCAATGCACGCTCCAGAAAGAAGGCATAAGGTACCATGTCACTGATGGCGCCATGGCTGCGACTGACCAGTTTGGTGATCTCCTCAAATGGCCGCAGAAGTCTGCATGTGTCGCGCATGAGCAGCCACTGGCGCGGTGAAAAAAAACCCAGCTCCCCAGAACCGTTTCTTTCGCAGAGTTCATACAGGTAGACGTTAACTGCACGTTTCTGCTGGAGCAGCCTATCAAGCATATAGAAGGTTGAGTTCCATCGCGTCGGGCAATCGCAAATAAGACGTCTGACCGGCAGATGGTGTCGCCGCTGAATGTCAGCAAGGCGAGCCATGGCCGTGTAAGATCTTCTGAAATGGGCCGAGATTTTCCTTGCCTGCCGCAAGATGTCCTGGACCCCAGGGTATTTGACAAGGAATCGCTGCACGACCAAGTTTAAGACGTGTGCCATGCACGGCACGTGCGTGATTTTGCCCTGTTTCAATGCGCTAAGCAGATTGGCACCGTTGTCACACACCACTTTACCAACTGTCAAATTGAGCGGTGTTAGCCACTCATCTGCCTGTGAACGCAAAGCTGAAAGGAGTGCCGGGCCAGTGTGGCTCTTTGCTTCCAGGCACAACAGACGCAGCACGGCATGGCAACGTCTCACCTGGCATGTGGAATAGGTTCTGGGGAGCTTGGGCGGTGCAGTGGAAGAGACGCTAGCAGCGGAAAAGGAGGAGGCAGCTGAGGAGGAGAGGGAGGAGGATGGAGTAGGAGGAGGAGAAGAAGAGTCAGGCCTGCATGCAATCCGTGGCGGTAAAACCAAATCTACACGGGTGCCACGGGTTACATGCTTGACGGCCGTCAGAAGGTTCACCCAGTGGGCAGTAAAACTGATATACCTTCCCTGCCCGTGTTTGCTAGACCACGTGTCTGTGGTCAGATGTATCTTGGCACCGACACTGTGTGCCAGAGATACATTCACTTGCCGCTGAACATGGCCATATAGCTCTGGGATGCCCTTCTCTGAGAAATACTTCCTTCCTGGGACCTTCCATTGTGGTGTTCCAATGGCCACAAATTTGCGAAAGGCCTCCGAGTCCACCAGTTTATATGGCAGTAGTTGGCGGGCTATGAGTTCTGACAAGCCAGCCGCCAACCGTTGGGCAAGAGGGTTATCCGGCGTCATCATTTTTTTACGCTCAAACATTAGGCCCACGGAAGCCTGCCTTTTTGCAGAAAAATGTGAGCTTGGCGTGATGGAAGGTGGAGTGGAGGACAATTGTGAGGAGAGAGGAGAAGGAGAAGTAGAAGACGAGGCTGGACGGTGAGAGCCTGCAGTGTGGCTTTGTGTGTTCCGTTGCTCCCACTGGGCTCGGTGATGGCTGCTCATGTGCCTTCTTAAGGCGGTCGTCCCTAGGTGAGTATTGGGCTTACCGCGACTAACGCGTTGACTGCAAAGATTGCAGATGGCAACGCTATTGTCAGCAGCGGACACGTTAAAAAAAGCCCACACTGCGGAGCCATGTGCCGGTGTCCTGGGAGCGCCAGATGTGACCGTACATGGTCGATGACTCGCTCCTGATACATTTGCAGTCTGCTTTGTCCCTGCTGTGCAATGTAAGTCATTGCTGCTTCTCCTCCCTATCTGCTGGTCCATATCTCCCTCTGAACTCCCCTCCTCTTCCTCTCTTGTGGGCACCCACGTGACATCACTAGACACGTCATCATCAACGTCACCTTCCCCACCGCTATAAGTAGAGTAGGCAGCAACACCGGGGACCAACCTCCTCCTTGGGCTGATCTGGGTACTGGCGTCAGACTGCTGAGTAGCGCTTGTTGCTACCTCCTCTTCCTGATCCAATACCAAGAGTGGCTGCGCATCAGAAATGTCCTCTTGATATGGATCGGAAAATAATTCCAGTGACTCAAGCGGAAGGTATGTGGTGGTGGTGGTGGTGGTCGTGTTGTTGGTGGTAGTGTCTTTGGGGGTGCACATAGCAGAGAGTGAAGAAGAGGGTGCAGATCGAGAGGATGAGGAGGGTGCAGAAGAGTAAGGCTGAGCGAGCCACTCAACCAAGTCTGGTGCATCCTTTAAAGTAATTGAACGCACCTTCTGCAACTTCCCACTTTGGCTCAAGCCTGTTGCTCCTGCCCTACCCCTACCACCCCTGCGGAAGGGCCTGCCTCTTCCTCTGCATGTCATTTTTTAAATGACCCTGTGACAAAACTCTTAGTCCCTATACCGCTGAAGGACTGCTGCAGTATAGGTGAGCGGTCAGCAGTGGTGCACGTCAACCCTATCTATTGTGGACCTATAGCGGTCCTTACAGAACAGCAGACTGTACCGCACTCAAGCCTATGTACCGTAGCACCCTATACCAAGTTACCAGTCCTTATAAGAACTTTTGTGGACCAAGCAGGTTGTGTATTAGTGTTTAGCAGACTGTACGTCAGTCCCTATACCGCTGAAGGACTGCTGCAGTATAGGGCAGCGGTCAGCAGTGGTGCACGTCAACCCTATCTATTGTGGACCGATAGCGGTCCTTACAGAACAGCAGACTGTACCGCACTCAAGCCTATGTACCGTAGCACCCTATACCAAGTTACCAGTCCTTATAAGAACTTTTGTGGACCAAGCAGGTTGTGTATTAGTGTTTAGCAGACTGTACGTCAGTCCCTATACCGCTGAAGGACTGCTGCAGTATAGGGCAGCGGTCAGCAGTGGTGCACGTCAACCCTATCTATTGTGGACCGATAGCGGTCCTTACAGAACAGCAGACTGTACCGCACTCAAGCCTATGTACCGTAGCACCCTATACCAAGTTACCAGTCCTTATAAGAACTTTTGTGGAACAAGCAGGTTGTGTGTTAGTGATTAGCAGACTGTACGTCAGTCCCTATACCGCTGAAGGACTGCTGCAGTATAGGTGAGCGGTCAGCAGTGGTGCACGTCAACCCTATCTATTGTGGACCGATAGCGGTCCTTACAGAACAGCAGACTGTACCGCACTCAAGCCTATGTACCGTAGCACCCTATACCAAGTTACCAGTCCTTATAAGAACTTTTGTGGAACAAGCAGGTTGTGTGTTAGTGATTAGCAGACTGTACGTCAGTCCCTATACCGCTGAAGGACTGCTGCAGTATAGGTGAGCGGTCAGCAGTGGTGCACGTCAACCCTATCTATTGTGGACCGATAGCGGTCCTTACAGAACAGCAGACTGTACCGCACTCAAGCCTATGTACCGTAGCACCCTATACCAAGTTACCAGTCCTTATAAGAACTTTTGTGGACCAAGCAGGTTGTGTATTAGTGTTTAGCAGACTGTACGTCAGTCCCTATACCGCTGAAGGACTGCTGCAGTATAGGGCAGCGGTCAGCAGTGGTGCACGTCAACCCTATCTATTGTGGACCGATAGCGGTCCTTACAGAACAGCAGACTGTACCGCACTCAAGCCTATGTACCGTAGCACCCTATACCAAGTTACCAGTCCTTATAAGAACTTTTGTGGAACAAGCAGGTTGTGTGTTAGTGATTAGCAGACTGTACGTCAGTCCCTATACCGCTGAAGGACTGCTGCAGTATAGGGCAGCGGTCAGCAGTGGTGCACGTCAACCCTATCTATTGTGGACCGATAGCGGTCCTTACAGAACAGCAGACTGTACCGCACTCAAGCCTATGTACCGTAGCACCCTATACCAAGTTACCAGTCCTTATAAGAACTTTTGTGGAACAAGCAGGTTGTGTGTTAGTGATTAGCAGACTGTACGTCAGTCCCTATACCGCTGAAGGACTGCTGCAGTATAGGTGAGCGGTCAGCAGTGGTGCACGTCAACCCTATCTATTGTGGACCGATAGCGGTCCTTACAGAACAGCAGACTGTACCGCACTCAAGCCTATGTACCGTAGCACCCTATACCAAGTTACCAGTCCTTATAAGAACTTTTGTGGACCAAGCAGGTTGTGTATTAGTGTTTAGCAGACTGTACGTCAGTCCCTATACCGCTGAAGGACTGCTGCAGTATAGGGCAGCGGTCAGCAGTGGTGCACGTCAACCCTATCTATTGTGGACCGATAGCGGTCCTTACAGAACAGCAGACTGTACCGCACTCAAGCCTATGTACCGTAGCACCCTATACCAAGTTACCAGTCCTTATAAGAACTTTTGTGGAACAAGCAGGTTGTGTGTTAGTGATTAGCAGACTGTACGTCAGTCCCTATACCGCTGAAGGACTGCTGCAGTATAGGGCAGCGGTCAGCAGTGGTGCACGTCAACCCTATCTATTGTGGACCGATAGCGGTCCTTACAGAACAGCAGACTGTACCGCACTCAAGCCTATGTACCGTAGCACCCTATACCAAGTTACCAGTCCTTATAAGAACTTTTGTGGAACAAGCAGGTTGTGTGTTAGTGATTAGCAGACTGTACGTCAGTCCCTATACCGCTGAAGGACTGCTGCAGTATAGGTGAGCGGTCAGCAGTGGTGCACGTCAACCCTATCTATTGTGGACCGATAGCGGTCCTTACAGAACAGCAGACTGTACCGCACTCAAGCCTATGTACCGTAGCACCCTATACCAAGTTACCAGTCCTTATAAGAACTTTTGTGGACCAAGCAGGTTGTGTATTAGTGTTTAGCAGACTGTACGTCAGTCCCTATACCGCTGAAGGACTGCTGCAGTATAGGGCAGCGGTCAGCAGTGGTGCACGTCAACCCTATCTATTGTGGACCGATAGCGGTCCTTACAGAACAGCAGACTGTACCGCACTCAAGCCTATGTACCGTAGCACCCTATACCAAGTTACCAGTCCTTATAAGAACTTTTGTGGACCAAGCAGGTTGTGTATTAGTGTTTAGCAGACTGTACGTCAGTCCCTATACCGCTGAAGGACTGCTGCAGTATAGGGCAGCGGTCAGCAGTGGTGCACGTCAACCCTATCTATTGTGGACCGATAGCGGTCCTTACAGAACAGCAGACTGTACTGCACTCAAGCCTATGTACCGTAGCACCCTATACCAAGTTACCAGTCCTTATAAGAACTTTTGTGGAACAAGCAGGTTGTGTGTTAGTGATTAGCAGACTGTACGTCAGTCCCTATACCGCTGAAGGACTGCTGCAGTATAGGGCAGCGGTCAGCAGTGGTGCACGTCAACCCTATCTATTGTGGACCGATAGCGGTCCTTACAGAACAGCAGACTGTACCGCACTCAAGCCTATGTACCGTAGCACCCTATACCAAGTTACCAGTCCTTATAAGAACTTTTGTGGAACAAGTGAGTTGTGAATGTTTAGCAGACTGCAGCAGAAGGGCAGCAGTCAAGTATAATATCCTTTCTATATTTGGAAGAAAGAATATTATACATGTACAAGCCTATTACTGTACCACTGATACCAGTCCTGAAAAGAACCTTTGTGGAACTAATAATAACAGCAAGTCTTTAAAATTACCCTCACTGCCTGACAACACTGCTTCCTTCCTGTCCCTATACAAATTGGCAAAAAAAGAGAACGATTAGTGGTTACTGGAACAGCTCTTTTGTGGACCTTGATAGTAACAGCTAATGATGATGATGATGATGATGATGATGAAAGACTAATCTGGCTGTCCCTGTAGCATACACCGTCCTTTCCCTTTCTCTAAACTAACAAAAGACACTCAGGCTGCTGCAAGAATCAGCAGCACAGCAAACCTATCAACACCTAACACCTATACCAGTCCTGAAAAGAACTTTTGTGTACCAAATAGCTAGTGGTTTATCTCTCCCTACTCCACACAGGAACCTGTCCCTATCTTAACAGAAGAAAGAATGTAAAATGGCCACCGGATCGGGTGTATTTATAGGTTAGGGGGAATGTACAAGTGTCCATGTGCTGTCATGTCTCAATTGGCTGTCCTGTATCACATGATAAACGTGTCACCAAAGGTTAAAGTTCTTGTATACATTAAACACGTAAGTCCGCCGCGGCGAACGACGGAAAAAGGCGTTCGAACGTGCGGACCGCGAATGTCGGAAATTCGCCGCGAAACGACCGCCGGGCGAACCGTTCGGCCATCACTATTGCTGTGTTCATCCTCTGTCCTATTTTGCAGTATCTGCAGACTATTGTGAGCAGGTATCAATAAGTAATGCAGTGCTGTTGTATGAAGGAGGTAGCAGACTGGGCTGTGTTGGCTTTCAGCAGCACTGGGGACTGAGATGTAGACTTGTCTTGTATTGCTACTGACTTGCATTTCTTATTATGGCCAATGGGCTTTACAGACCCCTCTGCAGATTAGTAACCCCCGAATGTATCTTGTTTCATAGTTAGATCCATAACACTAAACAATGTTTATAGGAATAGAGCATATCCACAATGGAGGATGACCTTCTGTTTATTCCTTGCAGTGTCCTAAGGAAGCCCTGTATACTGTGTTTCTCCTCAAATCAAATATTAATCAAATATTAATATATGTCACAATGGCAGTCTGCGCTCCTTATGGAGACATGTGCCTTGCTTATACCTAAAGGGCAATTTGTTTCCACATTCCTATGTTTCAAAATGAAAAAGCATGATAGCATGTGGTCGGGAAGATCTACATCTAGCAATACGGGTAGTCAAACATTTCCGCTTGGAAGTCACATAGCGCTTTAATTAGCACAATTATGCAAACACGGAGAAGTGGGGCATATACCGATCTGTGCTTACATTACTGGATTCAGCAGAATGCAAAGACAGCTCAGCCCCCTCTACCAACAGAACACAGCATAGGATTGTTGGTCCATGTTTTCCTGACCACACTCCACACATCATATGGAAGCCACATGGGGCAAAAACATCAATAAACATCGGCAAATATTACTCCCAGATCATTAAGCAGCCGTTATATCAATAAATGGTCCTATGCGATTATGAATAGATACAAATAGGATGTCCTATCTATTTATCTATCTATCTATCTATCTATCTATCTATCTATCTATCTATCTATCTATCTATCGCTCTCTCTCTTCCTATCATAGCAATATATTCACATTTACACGTATCTATCTATCTATCTATCTATCTATCTATCTATCTATCTATCTATCCATCCATCCATCTCTCTCTTCCTACCAATCATATCAATATATTCACATTTACACTTATCTATTATCTATCTATCTATCTATCTATCTATCTATCTATCTATCTATCTATCTATCTATCTATCTATCTATCTATCTATCGCGCTCTCTTCCTATCATAGCAACATATTCACATTTACACGTATCTATTATCTATCTATCTATCTATCTATCTATCTATCTATCTATCTATCTCTCTCTTCCTACCAATCATATCAATATATTCACATTTACACTTATCTATTATCTATCTATCTATCTATCTATCTATCTATCTATCTATCTATCTATCTATCTATCTGTCTCTTCCTATCATATCAATATATTCACATGTACACTTATTTATCTTCTAGTATATGTCTATCTATCCATCCGTCTCATCCTACCAATCATGTGAGTATATTCTGATTTACACTTATCTATCTATCTATCTATCTATCTATCTATCTATCTATCTATCTATCTATCTATCTATCTATCTAGCTTTCTGTCTCTCTCTTCCTATCATATCAATATATTCACATTTACACTTATCTATCTATCTATCTATCTATCTATCTATCTATCTATCTATCTATCTATCTATCTATCTATCTATCTATTATCATACCAATATATTCACATGTACACTTATTTATCTTCTAGTATATGTCTATCTATCCATCCATCTCTCTCATCCTACCAATCATGTGAATATATTCTGATTTACACTTTATCTATCTATCTATCTATCTATCTAATCAATATATTCACATTTACACTTATTTATCTTCTAGTATATGTTTATTTATCCATCCATTTCTCTCATCCTACCAATCATGTGAATATATTCTGATTTAAACTTATCTAGTATCTATCTATCTATCTATCTATCTATCTATCTATCTATCTATCTATCTATCTATCTATCTATCTATCATACCAATATATTCACATGTACACTTATTTATCTTCTATTATATGTCTATCTATCCATCCATTTCTCTCATCCTACCAATCATGTGAATATATTCTGATTTACACTTTATCTATCTATCTATCTATCTATCTATCTATCTATCTATCTATCTATCTATCTATCTATCTATCTATCTATCTACCTATCTATCTATCTAATCAATATATTCACATTTACACTTATTTATCTTCTAGTATATGTCTATTTATCCATCCATTTCTCTCATCCTAACAATCATGTGAATATATTCTGATTTACACTTATCTAGTATCTATCTATCTATCTATCTATCTATCTATCTATCTATCTATCTATCTATCTATCTATCTATCTATCATTTATTTATCTCTTGCTCTTATCAATATTTTTATCAATTTGTCTAGCAGTGTCTCGCTCTACCAACCTATCACCTCTGTGTATTAATTTGCACTTCTCTCTCTCTCCATCCCTCCGTTTTTATCTCTTATCGATATATAAATCTTTACCTATATCTTTACCTATTTGTCTGTCTGTCTATCCATTCAACCATATATCTTTATATTGCCTCTATGTATTCCTCTCTCTATCTGTATTTACAGACAGCTATCTTGTATTGCTCTTCCATCTATCTATATTTACACCTATCGTCTTTATCTATGTATCTGCATCTGTGCCCCTCTCTCTTTCTCACACATCTTTTATCTATTTATACAGCTATATTTTTAACTCTGGCTTTTAAATCTCTATATTTCCGCCTATATCTCTCGGTCTATTTATTTATCTATCTATACATCCATTCCCTCAGAACACACACGTGAAACAATATGTTTGTATCCAATTCCTTTCTGAAAACTTCCGAAAGTGATCAGATCCGATGATGTGCTCTGTCGGGGCTCCCCTGTACCCCCTTTGCGACATTTGCCGAGCAGCCCTGCGACACTCCTCGTGTTTTCTATGGGGATCTTGTGGCCTTGCTGTCTGATTTTATGAAAATGAGCAGTAGTGAAAGCATTTTCATACCGCTAGCTGTGAGCCTCCCATAAATGATGTAAATGGCTCGGAGGGTTTTTTTTCAAGTGAACTGCGTGGATCTGTGAAAATAATATCAGGGTTTTCCGTCAGAATGAGCTTAGCACTGTACCGAGGCGTATCCTAATCCGACCCGACACCTCCAACCATCTGCGGTATCTATCTGCCTTCTTATTTACCAAATCTTCACGAGCAAAAGACAAATTGTTCTTGATACTAAATAAAAGTCGCTTGCCTATCTCCTTGCTATTGCTGCTTTCATCCAGAGTGAGGGGGTGTTTTATTCTCCCCTTCTTATCTTCTATTGGCATCAGCAAATGTTTGCTTAAAAAAAAATCTGATCTGGGAAGTAAAAAAATACAGAATATTCCTGACATGCTGCACTGGAAATAGCAAGAATCAGATCACGGAGAAAGGATGCAAATAATAAGCTTACAGCCCTGCCTCCCCTTTGTATGTGGGAATAGAGAGATGCTGCAATCTTTATATATATATATATGTCCACAGTCGAGCTATGGAACCGAATGACCCTTTTTGACACAATCTTCTCTTGCTCTGAAAAGGGCAGAAGATATAAAAAAAAACCCTTAAAGAAGCCACGTCGCCTTCACTGTCCCCATTGGAGCTCCATTGGAGCAAATAGCTCACTAATTACTTTTATTTTATGCCTAATCGTTCTTTTTTTAACCCTTGATGAACGTGGGAGGCATTCAAAGACGTAAAGGGTTAAAGGTTCTGATATGTTTTTATAATTGCTTTCCTTAGGATGACTAATCTCTCTTTATTTATTTTTTAACCCTTGATAAACAAGTGGTGTTTTCAAGCACCCCTCTTACTAAAGGGTTAAAGACTCAGATCTGTGTCTTTAATTACTTTTATTAGGACAGCTATAGATAATCATCTTTATTTTTTAAC
This sequence comes from Lithobates pipiens, assembly GCF_037356315.1. Classification (NCBI taxonomy): domain Eukaryota; kingdom Metazoa; phylum Chordata; class Amphibia; order Anura; family Ranidae; genus Lithobates; species Lithobates pipiens. Next base: position 68,098,201 of record NW_027507791.1, on the reverse strand, counting down.
CCTTGATGAGCAAGGGGGGCTTTCAAAGACGTTAGAGGTTCTGATCTGTTTCTCCAATTGCTTTTGATAAGATGGCTCATCTCCCTTCTTTATTTGTTTAACCCTTGATAAACAAATGGTATATTCTAGCAACCCACTCATGCTTGCTAAAAGGGTTAAAGGCTCAGATCTGTGTCTCTATCTACTTTGATTAAGGCAGATATAGCTAATCATCTTTTATTCAACCCTTGATGAGCAAGAGGGACATTCAAAGATTCAAAGACTGGGTTAAAGCTTCTGATCTGTTTCTCCAATTAACTTTGATAAGATAGATATGGCTAATCTCCCTTCTTTTTTTTAACCCTTGGTGAGCAAGAGGAGTATTTAAGCACACCTCCTTGTGCCTGCTAATGGTTCTGGTCAGCAAGAGGGGCATTCAAAGACCTGTGCTTGCCAAAAGGGTTAAAGGTTCTGATCTGTTGCTCCAATTGGTTTAAATACAATTGCTAATCTCTCTTCTTTATTTCTTTAACCCTTGATAAATAAACGGTGTATTAAAGCACACGCACCTCCTTGCTAAAAGGCTGAAGACTCAGATCTGTGCCTTTGATTACTTTTATTAAAGCAGGTATGGATATCCATCTTTATTTTGTTAACCCTTGATGAGCAGAGGGGCATTCAAAGCCTGGGTTAAAGGTTCTAATCTGGTTCTCCATTTAATTATGGCAAGATAGATATGGCTAATCTCCCTTATTTGTATTAACCCTTGATGAGCAAGAGAGGTATTCAAGCACCCCTCCTACTTGCTAAACGGTTAAAGATTCTGGCCTGTCTCTTGCTTTTATTAAGGCGGCAATAGCTAAGCATCTTTCTTTTTTTTAACCCTTGATTAGCAAGAGAGGTATTCAAGCACCCTTCCTTGTGTTTGCAAAAGGGTTAAAGATTCTGATCTGTGCCTCTACTTGCTTTTATTAAGGCGTCTACCGCTAATTATCTTTCTTTTTTTAACCATTGATTAGTAAGAGAGGTATTCAAGCACAGCTCCTTGTGCTTGCTAAATGGGTAAAGGTTCTGGTCAGCAAGAGGGCCAATCAAAGACGTGTGCTTGCCAAAATGGTCTCTAATTACTTTTATTAAGGCCGCTAACGCTAATCATCTTTATTTCTTTCTTTATTTTTTAACCCTTGATGAGCAAGAGAGGTATTCAAGCACCCTTCCTTGTGCTGGCTAAAGGGTTAAAGGTTCTGGTCTGTGTCTCTAGATACTTTTATTAAGGCGGATATAGCTGATCATCTTTCTTTATTTTTTTAACCCTTGACGAGCAAGAGGGGCATTCAAAGACCCCCCCCCCCTCCCTCATTGTGCTTGCTAAAGGGTTAAAGGTTCGGATCTGTTTCTCTCCCTCCAGCTGCTGAGCGTTTATGTATGTTGACCTACAAATGACTTCTCACTCTCTGTGGCTATTCTCAGCTCCATTCAGCCGAAAAGCAGCATTTTTTTCTATTATAAAACATTAAAGTGATAATATTGAACATGGCTCGACAACAAGTGTGCAGGAGCACGCAGGATGCAATGAGAAGTTGAATGGAGCTGTTCTGATACAACACAGCTGGAGAGAGAGAGAGATGTGAACACAATATGGATGGAGAGGCAGAGAAGATTTCTAGGTTTGCTCTGAATGTCAGTGCAGGGGAGTGTGCAGAATGCTAGGAAGATGACAGTTCGTTGGAAGGTGAACTAGAATTGCTACAAAGCTTCCTTGTCGTCATTTTGGATCACATGGACAGCACAGAGGAGGAAAGCCTGGCTTGTGTTTGCAGCAGTGCAGTGGATTCTTCATCTTGCACAGTCACCTTTCTAATTGCTCCCTGAGATGGCAAATGCTTTGGGTGTTTTTTGTCTAATGTGATTTCTGTGTGCCATGCATGGGTCGCAGCAATGATCCAGGCATGGATGGGCATTGCCCGTGCATTGGGACGGTGAGCTTGGGAAAGCAGAAGGCTGGGCGCTGTCGAGCCCTGGGAGGTGCTGAAAACAGCTCCCCGTTGCTTGCCTTTGATTGGCAAAGGCTGACACTGATTGACAAGGAGCCATGGCAACCCAGCAGCCAATCTGCCAAGTCCAATAGAAAATCGTTTGTTGGCTCAGGGCAGCTTCTTCCCTTTAACAGCAGATCGGCGGTGATACCTTAGCTCGGGCTCTTGGAGTTAGCAAGTGCAAGAAGAAGACACCGTCAACCCCAACGAGGCTGCAGCCGCTGCCGCGTGTGCCCCGCGTTGCGCTCCGCAGGGGCGCGTTGCGTTGCGGCCAGCCAAGACACGCGGCGCTGCTTTGCGACAAACAATAAGCCGCGTCAATGTTCCAGCTGCCCATTCTGAACTTCAGCCCCCAGCAGGTCGCTGGGGTATGCGAGACCCTGGAGGAGAGCGGGGACATCGAGCGTCTGGGTCGCTTTCTTTGGTCTTTGCCGGTGGCTCCAGCAGCCTGCGAGGCCCTCAATAAAAATGAGTCTGTGCTCCGCGCCAGGGCGATCGTGGCTTTTCACACAGGCAACTTCAGAGACCTCTACCACATATTGGAGAACCACAAATTCACCAAGGAGTCGCACACCAAGCTCCAGGCTCTGTGGCTGGAGGCTCATTACCAGGAGGCAGAGAAGCTCAGGGGCAGACCCTTAGGGCCGGTAGACAAGTACAGGGTGAGGAAGAAGTTCCCACTGCCCAGAACTATTTGGGACGGAGAGCAGAAAACACATTGCTTTAAGGAAAGAACACGGCACTTGCTTAGGGAATGGTACCTACAAGACCCTTACCCCAACCCTAGTAAAAAAAGAGAACTCGCCCAGGCCACTGGACTTACCCCAACACAAGTAGGGAATTGGTTCAAAAACCGAAGGCAAAGGGACCGAGCAGCAGCAGCCAAAAACAGGTATGACCACAAAAAAACTAAAAACTACTATCATCACAATATATCCAAATGTACTTAACACCATTCATTGGGATATTAACATTTCAGACGCTCATAGAAGTTACTAAAATTCCTTCTTTTTTCTTTGTTTTTTCTTACTATACTTATATTTTAACTTAGTCATATTAATAGTCATTTAAAAGGCAATTCGACCGATTAATAGCTTATGTACTACAAAACAGTTTGCAGATGTTTTTTTTTTTTTTGTCTTCCATGAAATGCCGGCCAACTAATGTATTTCTGATTTTTTTTTTTCTGGAATTCCTCCAGGTACTTTTTAAAACATGTCCATTTAAAAGAGTTTTAAATAGATCAGAGAAGAAAATAGTTTCCCAATGCAGGACAACCTTAAAGGGAATTTAGCATTTTCTTATACAGAATTTTACATTTATTATACACAGTTTTGGTTGGAGGACTGAAATTGGTAAAGATTACAAGGTTTCAAAGAGGGACAATATTGCAAATCTTTTCTTATTTTCATAATACATAATTAATTTGCAATGGCTAAAAGAATGAAGAAAGAAAGAAAGAAAGAAAGAAAGAAAGAAAGAAAGAAAGAAAGAAAGAAAGTGGAGCTAGATAAATATAAACAAAAAACAAAAACAAATGGGTAAATAGAAAATAAGAAAGAAAGAGTAAAATTAAATAAATGGATAGATAGACAAGTAGATAGATAGTTATAAAGAACGATATATAGATTTGAAGAAAGAAAGGAAGAAAAAAAAAGAGATTAAAATAGAGATAGATAAATATAAACAAAAGATAAACAGATGGGTAAATAGAAAGAAAATAAACAAGTAGAAAGAAAGAACGATAGACAGATGGGGAGAAAGAAGGGAAGAAACAAGATTGAAAGAGTAAAATAGAGATAGATACATATAAAGAAATATAGACAATCGAAAATAGGTAAATAGAAAGAGAATAAGAAAGAAAGAGTAAAATAAAATAAATAGATAGACAACTAGATAGATAGATAGATAGATAGATAGATAGATAGATAGATAGATAGATAGATAGATAGGTAAATAGAAAGAAATAAAGATAGATGGGTAAACAGATAGAAAGAAAGAAAAAAAAGAAAGAAAAAGAAAGATGGGCAGATAGAAAGAAAGAGGGGTAAGATGGATAGATAGATAGATAGATAGATAGATAGATAGATAGATAGATAGATAGATAGATAGAGAGATAGATAGGTAAATAGAAATAAAGATAGATGGGTAAACAGATAGAAAGAAAGAAAAAAAAAGAAAGAAAAAGAAAGATGGGTAGATAGAAAGAAAGAAAGAAAGAAAGAAAGAAAGAAAGAAAGAAAGAAAGAGGGGTAAGATGGACAGATAGATAGATACCATGAACCAATAGTTATAAAAATTAGCTGGCAGCTAATAAAGTAAAAGTAAAGCACAGATCAGAGAGAATTACTGATGAGAATAAAACTACCCATAGCTCCCAGCAGTAAAACATCGCTTCTGCTTATGTAGTAATGTCAATATTGCAGAAAATTGTGTCTCAAAAGATTTTTTCTTACTTTACAAATGTCCTTTTATGTGTATGGCTAAAGATAACCAGGAAAGGGGCTGAGTGCTGAAACAACATAAATAATAAACAAAAAATAGATCGATAGAAAGATAGATAGATAAACGAAGACAGTAATAACATATGTAACACCTACTGATGTAAGTTGCATGTCTGTTTTATAAATTCTTGTCCTGCCAGTGAATTCAGAAACAATGATATAACATTGGATGCCTTTTGACACTCAGGGCACTGTATCCATACATCACATTCCATCCAGTCCCCCAGAGCCTTTCACTGCTTTCCTAATTACTTTTTTAATGAACCCTGAGATAGCTCAGACATGTATGACACGCAGCATTCACTTGGCAGTAAGAAACAGACAAGGCCATGTTTTGCAACCTTGTGCCCTCGCTGTACAGAACATGACCCAGTAAGATGCTTCTGTATCCTCAGATTCCTATGGATGAAGCAGCTTGAACCTTTTTTAACTTTTAAGCTTTGCAAAAAGTCGTTTATGCAATGTAGGTATTTTGCTTGTAATCTGTATTGCAGTGCCTTGGGTTGAATGTCAAGGTTGTCCATCAGCCAGATCTCCAGCTCTCCTGGCTGCATGTAACCTCCAAGCCAGCAGCTTGTGAGAATGGTGTGCATTTTGATCTGTTCTGTGGCTTATGTTGACTGTCCTTTCCTGTTGTGTTTTGTCAGGCTGCAGCAGCAGGTCTTGTCCCAGGGATCTGGACGCTCATTGGGCCCAGATGATCGAGGGGAACCGTTGGGCTCAGCCTCCAGTCCTGCAGCTAGCCTGTCCAGCAAAGCGGCCACCTCTGCCATTTCCATCACATCCAGCGACAGTGAATGTGACATCTGACCTATGGGGCATACTTAACGCAGCAAAAAGGAGATCAAACTCAGAACAGTGCCTGACTAAGCAGAACAGCCATGGCCATAGGGTCACACAGAGGCTGTCACAAGACCAGGGAGTGATCATAATGTCACCTTCCCTATTCTATTGATTGCTTTAAAAAAAAACACAGTAGAAGACTGTAAGGCTTGACACCTTTATTTTTGGGGACCTTCTACAATGCCTCAAATGCCAAGTTGCCAATCGTCTGAGCACCTGCCCTATACATCTGTGGGTATTTCATGTTGAAAAAAAAGACGCTGTTTAATTATTTTTTGCTTTACTTTAAAGTTTGTTTTTATATATTATATAATGACTTATTTAAGGGATTGCCAATGTTAGACCTCCTTTGCTTGTCTGTATGTGCGCAGGTGACTTGTAGACGCATGTGCGCCAAATCTATGGATCCAATGAAGAAGTAATAATAAAATAATGTGGTGAGCATTCTTTTTTTTTTTACACAACGAGCATTTTTATATTGTCAGTTCTTTACCTTTCCACAGTCAGCCATCTCTGGCAAGTTCAACAGCAGAGCCAATTTTTACTCATTGGATGTCAGACCTTACTGCCTATAGAAAGTATGGTGACCTTTCATTTTGCCAGATTTTAATACAATTTGTATATCTGTCATTTCCTCTATCAGTCCCTTATTTTGTCAGCAATATAAATGAGAAACATAAAATATAATTATTTACACCGTGTTCACTAGTCTTCCCTATTCTTGCTCAATTTTAAAAAGGTTACTAACCGAAAAATAGTTCCCCCCCCTCAAGAAATCTCTCTCTCTCTCTCTCTATACACACACACACACACACACACACACACACACACATATATTTGTATTTGTTAGATTACTATTTTCGCAAATTGTTTCAATATACTTTTTTTTTTTTTTAGATCTTCTAGACAACTTTTTACATTTTTTACAGTGAGGCTGGAAATTGTTGTTATGGTTGTTATTATTATAGTTAGTATTATAGTTATATATAATACTAATAACAAAAGCAACACGTATTAAATAACCTATGAAGCACTCACACACATTTATATAGAAATATATTTTTAAAAATTCTATATATTTTTATCATATTACTCTCTCTCTTTGACTATAATATATATATATATATTATTCCTATATTTTATAAGTATATATATTTTTGCTCTCTCTCTCTCTCTCTCTCTATGTATTTTTTCTTTGGAATAGCAAATAGCAATAGTAAATTGTATCGATATATATATACTTTTTAGAATGTTTACAATGAGGCTGGAAATTATTGTTATGGTTATTATTTTAACATTATAGTTTTATAATACTAATAACAAAAACAACGCTTTTTATATAACATACAAACGCACACACATATGTATCTAAAAATGTCTATGCTTCATATATATATATATATATATATATATATATATATATATATATATATATATATATATATATATATATATATATATATATATATATACTATAATATTATTTCTATTACACTCTTATGTGTTATAAATATATAAAACATTAACGCTCTCTCTCTCTCTCTCTCTCTCTCTCTCTCTCTCTCACACTCTCTCTCTCTCTCTCTCTATCTCTCTACATAAAGATCTATCTATCTATCTATCTATCTATCTATCTATCTATCTATCTATCTATCTATCTATCTATCTATCTATCGATCTATCAATCGATCGATATATCTATCCATCGATAGATAGCTTTTGCTGGGCAGTATACCGTGCCATTATAAATACAACATATTTAGTTCCCTTGCATTTCTTTTCCCTTTTTTCCCCCTAAACCCCTTACATCTACTTTTTTTTTAATTTATTGCTTTTTATGATTTGATTGCAGGTTGATCTTATTTCTACCTCCCAATTAATTAACACACTTGTTTATTTCGGTGCATTTACTAGACTCGAAGCCACCCATTTCCCCATATTGTTTATTGTTATAACAGCGTGCTAATCAGCAGCGTGCTCCCACCAATGTGTTTCTGGATGGAAGGATGCTTAGTCAGACGGAAAGACAAAGAAAATATATATCATTCAGAGCGAGGAATCAGCAATAGCTACATTCTTGCATTTTATTTTCAGAATAAAATATACATTTTTTTTGCAGGTGAGGTCTCCAGCAAGCTTACGAGGGATAGTACTAAATATATAGTATATATAGTACTTTAGTACTATATAGATAGGACATATATTACTTAATATATAGCATGGTCACATTCACGGCCAATTTAAAAACTTGTCAATCCAGATGCCAAACAGAGGGATAGATAATAATACATGTATGCTTTCCATAGGGTTGACTTGTGAGTCGGGGGCCAAAAAACCCTCATCAGAAGTGATGCTGTTGTCGATAGCAACAAGAATACTTGAGTCATTTGTTTGATTTTTTTTTTTTGGGGGGGGGGGGGGGGGCATCCTAGATCTTGGGTATCAGCTCCTTTTTCTTAAACGTTTTTATTCCTTTATATTAATAAATGGCCCCCATTTTTGTAATCTAAAAGAAAGAACGTCTACCTATTTCTGTTTTCAGGAGATAGACTATCTACTCCATTTAATTTAAATTCCTTTTATTTAACTGACAACAGACATCAGGCTTTTTTTTTTTTTTTTTTGGTGTCACTGATGCATTGTCCCCTCTTGTGTTTCAGCAGCAATATTGCTGTTGACCAACAGTGCAGCAAATTGCCGAAACGTTGTCAAAGTATGCATTGTGTGAGTGTGCATGTGTGTGTCTTTTTTAACAAAAAGAAAAAAATATTGTGTCAAAAGTAATGTGGAGGAGAATGGAGGGAGAGTAACCCCCCTCCCCCTTTACACCCCCTTTCACCCCCCCTCTATTCAGCTCGAAACATGGTGGAATATTTCCGTTTCTTTTCAGAGCTGGAGCAGATCTGGGCAGACATGAATGGGACGTCTTGTAAGCAGTCTATGAGGCTGTCAAACTGCTCAGGGTAATAAGCGCTAATGATGGGGTTTGGAGTCCTCTTCTGGACAAAAGGGGGCTCAGAATGTTTTGTGAGGCTGAATAGCTAATAAGTTTTCAGGGGGAAATGAGTTAGCTGTCAACAGATTGATTTAGCCAAAGCAGAAGAAAAGGCAGTCCTACAGGTTGAGACCAGCCTTGTCCTAGTGCAGCTGGGGACAGTAGACACAACCCCCCCCCCCCCTCCTTCCACCCCCAACACCACCACCTTACAAGTGTGAGTATAAAATTGTAAAGTGTATTCACCAGGCAATAGTTACATCAGTTGTTACTGGGCTCCCTGTAAAAACAGCCAAGACTGAATAATGCACAAGAAAACGATTAGTGGTTTGTGGTCCCCTTTCTGCCAAACACTTCAACTAAGGACATCACTAATTACCTGTAAATGTATGAATCTCTATAGGAGAGGGCTTGGGGAGGGAGGTTAATAGCTCACTTAGTAACATTCATAATAAAGTGGCTCCTTCTACAATGCTCCCTGCACTTTTTCCCCTGCCCAGATTAAAATATTTGGATTTTTTTTATTTCTGCCACTTGAATATTTAAAATGTTGGTCTAATGCAAAAAAAAAAAGCAAGTTCAATAGAAAAGGGCTTGAGGAAGGAGGTTAATAACATTTTAGTAAGGTTGCTCCTTCTCGTATACTCCCTGCACTTTTTTCTTTTTAAAATTAAAATATTTAGAATTAATTTTATTTTTGCCTCTTAAATATTTTACATTTTAGTCTAATGTAAAAAGACAAAACCAAAAAAAAAAAATCATGCCATCAATAATTACCTATACATGTATGAAGCTCCATAGGAAAGGGCTTTCAAATCACATTCATATTAAAGTGCATCATTCTCCAATCCTCCCTGCACTTTTTTCCCTTCTCAGATTCAATTATTTGTGGGTTTTTTAATTCTGCCACTTGAAAATTGTAATATTTGATTTGGTGCAACAAAAAAAATAAATAAGAATAAATGGTTACATCACTAATTACCTGTATGCCAGAGGGTTTAGGGAGGGGGGTTAATAGCAAGTAACCTCCATAATAAAGTGGCCTTTTCTCTAAAACGTCCCATAATAAAATATTTTGATTTTTATTTCTTGCACTTAATATTTTACATTTTGGTTTAGTGCAAAAATAAATAAATAAATAAAATAATTACAAACATAACAAAAAAAAAAATCGTATTTTTATCTCCCTTTGAATTTTTATATCAGCAACATGAGCTACCCACTCACATGACCCCTCTGTTAAGCCCTTATAAATCTGCAGATGATTTGTGTGTCAAAAAGGCAGCTTTTAATTTTGGACCATTGAGGCATCCAATTAAGTGCCTGGAAGGATCAGGCTCCGCTAGCTTTCACCCAGTAGTCACTCACCATAAACACATTAGGTACACTTTGCGGGTTCCGCTGTGTTAATGGATTAGGCATCACCTGTTTGTAATCTTTCAAAGAAATACAGTAATGGAGAGAACATATACGCTTTGCCCTGCACTAATAGGGAGATAAACCTCTTTTGTACTCGGTGCTCCGGCTCTAAATGATTAGTTGAGGTGGGATTTAACACACACAAATTAAACACCTGATGTTAAAAAAAAACACAATGTAGCTGTACCTGATGCTGTGATAAGAAAATACATTGAGTGGAATTTATTAAAGATGGAGCAGCTGGGTATGGCAACCAATCAGCTTCTAGCTTTCATCTTCAAAGTTCCATTAAACAAGCTGAAGCTAGAAGCTTATTGGTTACTATGCATAGCTGCTTCAGATTCTGTCTTCAATTTTGGGTAATCCCTCTCACCACCATCATATTTACTACCTGCAACTGCAATTCACAAGCATTGGGGTTGATTTACTAAAACTGGAGAGTGCACAAGGAGGTGCAACTCTGCACAGAACCCAGTTTTTCTTTTTTCTTTTTTTTTTGTCAAAGCTTAATTGAACAAGCTGAAGTTAAAAGCTGATGGGCTACCATGCACAGCTGCACCAGATTTTGCACTCTCCAGTTTTAGTAAATTATCCTTGCTCTGTGGTCAGATAAAAAAGGCAAAGATAGGGGAATGAGGGAGTCACCACCAGCTATCTTCCTCCCAGTGAATTGAATCCATGAATTGCCCCCTGTTTATTCTATTAGAACACCAAGAGGCTCTGGTGTACAATTAACCCTGAACTCTTATCTCTCCCAATTGCTTTTCTCTATGGCACTGTGTTACCTTCTACAATACCCTGTCACATCACATTTTGTCTGCTTGTAAGTTTTATTGGAAAACATTATTGGTTTTGGGCCTCACACCTCAATGTCCTCACTTATTAACTTCACAGCTGGAGTTTTAGAAAGATAGCCAGGAGTGCTAGGACTGCCAAGTGCAGACAGCCTTTAACAAGGTGGTGCAAAGGGCAGTAACCCATAGCAACCAATCAGATGTCATCTTTTTACTGGTATGAGTGGAGTGAAAACTGACTGGTTTGCCATGTGTTGGTACTGCTTAAACAGAGCACCTTGTGGGTTTCTGTGGTTAAGTAAGAGGCCAGTGTGCCAATTTTTAATTAGAGGGTGTTGCTGCTTAGTGATGCGATATATATATATATATATATATATATATATATATATATATATATAAAACAAGTGCGTGCGCCAATGTGTTTCTCTATTATTTTTTAATTAATTTCATGAGTGGTATGATATATACATATATATATATATATATATATATATATATATATATATATATATATATATGGGGGGAATGAGTGGGCAGTAGGGATGACTACCCTGGGCGCAATGGCTTATTGCAGGGATGTGGGCACTCTGAGGAATGGGGGGGGGGAGGGGGGGTGCAGTTTGCCATCGTTTCTCTGGGTGCTGGCACAATACATATATATATATATATATACATATGCATATATAAATAAATATATATTATATATGTACAGTGCCCACGCCCAGGGACTATATATATATATATATATATATATATATATATATATATATATTATACAGGATTTATATAGCGCAAGCAGTTCGCTTTCAAAATCAAGGCAGATATTACAGTTACAATACAATTTGGTATACAAGGCTTGGTACAATGGCCCTGCTCGTTAGATATATATATGGGAGGTGTATATATATATATATATATATATATATATATATATATATATATATATATATATAGGGACTACAAGTACCAGCATAACAAAATTTAAGGGCTGTGTTGCTGAAAAGCCAAACTCAGCATGAATGTTCTTTGTCATGCTGTTTCTATAACCTTACAGAAACAGCAAAAATTGACTTTCTAGATGGGGTATAGCAGACAGTGGCGTAACTAGAACCTTCAGGGCCCCAATGCAAGAAACCATGAAGGGCCCCCCTGAACCCCAGCCAGGGCCCTTCCCTCCGAGTCTGGCGGTGGAACTCCAGGGCGTGGTCACAGGTATGACCTTTGTGAGCCCTGTAGTTCCACCACTGGTATCATTAGTTTTTTTTTTTATAATTTTTTTTTTAATTCTTAGGTGCCTCATTGGGGGACTGTCCCTAGGCAGGATGGGGTCCCTGTCCCCAGAAGAGATGAGGTCCTTTTCTCCAGGGCAGATGAAGTTACTGCCCCCAGGTGAGAAGGGGTCCCGGTCCCCAGGGGAGGTGGGAGTCCCTGTCCCCACGTAAGAAGGGGTCCCTGTCCCCAGGGGGAGAGGGAGGAGGTATGTAATGGTGTGTGGGGGATGGGGTCCTCTCACTCACCATGACCAAGCTGTAGGCCGCGCACTCATCCACGTTGGCCTGGGCTCCATCCAGTGTGCTGGATGGGTCGATCAGCATATCTCCCAGAAAGACCTTTCATCATCTGTGTATGACGGGGAGGAGGGGGGCTGGCAGACAAGCCTGCAGTGTCCTCCGGGGAGCCGGCTCTCATAGGGCTGCACTGCATCTGTGTGCTTAAAGTTTGTTTACCCGGGAGAAGTATGCAGTGCAGTGTGGGCCAGACTCGGGGGGGGGGGGGGACTCTGGCCGGGGAGAACAGATATCGGACTGAGCGGCAATGCATGGAGCAGGATAGGGGTACTCTGAGGAGCCGGCTGAGGACACAGGTCATGCGGGGAATGCACAACTAAAGAGCAGCCAGTGCGATAGTCGAGCATGGAGCTCTGCTAGTCACCCTCCACCTCCAGCCACCCGTGTGCATGGTGCACTGGTACCCCTAGCTGCCTATGCTGCTGCTGGCCATATGTAGAGGGGGCTGCATGGGCCCCCTGCATCACAGGGCCCGGTTGCGGTCGCGACTGCTGCACCCCCTATAGTTACACCCCTGATAGCAGAGTGGTAGAAGCTACTCTTTAGATACCTATCAGAAACATCTATGTTTATAGGTGCTACAGAGCTACATTTCAAGGAACTTTATGACAGCATTGTCAGCCTTAAAGTAACGCTAAACAATATCTTATTCTCATATGTGTGCACAGCCTATTGTATTAGGGTGTGCACCCTAAAGCTCAAACATATATATGACCCCGGCACATTGATCGCCCTGCTGGCAGAGTGAAAGAGAAGTGCATAAACACTTTTCTTATGGCAGAGCCGGTAAGAGGGAGATCTTTCTCATCTTCCTGCCGTCACACAGAACGATAATGCTAATGTGCATGGTGTGATGAGGGTGTGCCCAGGCACATCTGGCTCATCCTGTGTACATGCCTATGCTTATTCTCTAAAATATAAGTCATACACATCCACTATTTAATGGCCCTGTAATCTCTTTTTCATGAAATAGTTTTTTACTGTGTTTTTTTTTTACTCCTTGTAATGTCCTCCATGAGCTTTGGAACCTCTCCTTTTGCCCCTCACTTCTGTTTGTTTAGAAGGAGGAGTGCACTGCTCTATGCACACTACAAATACTATAGTCCATAGTCTCTAGCCCAGTGTTTATCAACCTTTTTTCAGACAAGAAGGTAATAAAGACTTCTGTGTTACTATGTGTGATTCTAGAAGAAAGGGGTTAATCAAATTAACAGGCTTGCTTGAGGTTGCTGCTTGACACCAGCTGTGTTCCCACATATAGTAATCAAAAGTGTTATAATAAAAGTGAAGCACCCCCTCTTCAAGTGAAGGTACCCTTTAAAAATGTATGGTCTCGAGGCACCCCATTCTAAATTGTAAATACTATTCTAATAGTTTTATATATTGCAGCAACACCCACACAAGTAGGACACCCAACATTTAGAAAGATTTATTCTTCCAAAACATATACACAAACTGGTACTCATGGTTTACTACTAGTATGCCAATGTTTCTCGGCTCCCTCAGTTTTTTCTCCATCACTCATCTAATGTAACGCCAACTCTGATAGAGAGGGGCAGAGCAGGGGGATACAAGGATGGTGTGCAGGCCACTGACATCTTCCATATAAACTGATGATGCCATTGGTCATTAGAACCCTGGCAGCTAGAAGATTGAAATGGCACACAATGAAAACTTGTGGGTTTGTTTAACTAAAAGGCAGACTTCATCCACATGCTGGCTTGTAAATAGTTCAGGGAATTTTTAGACATTTTGCCTTGGCATCCCTGAAGAAACTTCAAGGCACACCAGGATGCCTGGGCACCCTGGTTGAAAAAGGCTGCTCTAGTCCATTTCGGGAGTGAGAAAAAGAGGGTGGCTATGTTCTTGTAAACAGTCCACAGAAAATAAGCATAGCCACTCTATAAAAGGAGGTCAAATCACAGCAAAAAACAAAACAAAAAAAAACAATTGGGCATATAGAGGTGAGTTAGAGCAACAGAAGGTACGTTTCTGAGTTAAGAATACATTCTTAAATAGGGTTTTTTTTTTTTTTTCCTTTTTAATCCAGGAGTTTAGTGGTTCATTTATATACAATGGAGCTAAAGAAGAATAAATCAGTTGTCCATAGCAACCAACCCATCTTTTATTCTTTACCCTGAACAGGAAGAAGTATAGAAACCTTGAGGCTAATTTACTAAGAAAGTTTAAAATCTTTACAAAACAAGTTGAGTGAAAATTCCCTCTACATAACCAAGCATGCGAAAAGCAAATTCCTGTTTACCTGCACAGGATTGGACAGTTAAAGGGAATATCCTCACAATGTATTGTATGAACTTTCTCAATTCCTTTGGGGCTCTTTTACACTTGTGGTTGAGGGGCGATAAAATAGGTGGTTTATATGCATTTTTATTGCTCCCCTTATGGGGTGCACATATGTTGTGGCTGTGATGCTTTGCTTCATGGCAAAAATTATAGCCCTAGTACTGCCCCCTGAATATGACCCTTTCAAATGACTAGGGCCATACTGCTACCAACCTGAAACAGCATGTAATGCACATAGTTGAGGCATGGTGGTGCGCCATTTACAGGGTAAAACAGGTAGTGAGAGGGGGATATGTCTCTGCCAGTCAAACGTCTTTGAAAAGTGATCCACTTCAGATTGCTTTTCAGATGTGCGGTAATGATTTAATGATGTTTAGACATACGCTTAGTATATTGGCCACATTGCATTTGATTAGTAGTATGTAGAGACTGTTGTGCTTTTTGGTTTAGTGAAATGTGGTTAACTGGGCTTGATTTACTAAATCTGAAGAATGCTAAATCTGGTACAGCTCTGCATGGTAGCCAATCAGCTTCTAACCTCAGCTTGTTCAATTAAGGTAAAAAAAAAACTGGAAGCTGATTGGTTTCTGTGCAGAGCTGCATCAGATTTTGCTCTCTCCAGTTTTAGTAAATCAACCCCATTATGTAAACAGCTTCCTGAGATTGTACTGAACAGTGTATTAACTTGCATTGAGAATGTGCAAAGTGAAGCAACCCATGACAGAAATTTGGAAATAATCCTCTGACCAATCCAAACTGAAATCTGATTGGGTTTTATGGGGACTTCTACACTTTGCACTTTGAATTTATTCACATAGATAAATGTTCATTCTGTTTGACAGGTGAACTGAATCACTGTTAATCCTACTATAGAGATCTGACAAATGATACTTTAGGGCCGGTTCACACAGCGAGGCGCGGCGAGGCGTCTCCGACTTACCTCACCGCGACCTGCGGGGAGCTCAGCGGCGACTTGCAGAGGACTTCTGTATAGAAGTCAATGCAAGTCGCCCCCGAAGTCGCCCCGAAGTAGTACAGGAACCTTTTTTCTGAGTCGGAGCGACTCGAGTCGCTCCTCTCAGAACGGTTCCATAG
Source organism: Lithobates pipiens (assembly GCF_037356315.1). NCBI lineage: Eukaryota > Metazoa > Chordata > Amphibia > Anura > Ranidae > Lithobates > Lithobates pipiens. The sequence continues at coordinate 68,082,664 of NW_027507791.1, read as the reverse complement.
TACTGAATGGGGGCGACTTGCGGGAGCGAGGCGAGGCGAGCCGTGTCGCCTCGCCTCGCCTCGCTGTGTGAACCGGCCCTGTAGCAAAATGATTTAGGCTAGATACTTGTCAAGTAAAATGACTATATTAAAGTAATACAAAACCTTGTTAATTTTTTGTTAAAAATAACAAACATGTTATACTTACCTGCTCCGTGTAATGGTTTTGCACAGAGCAGTCCAGATTCTCTTCTTGGATCCCTCTTTGGCACTCCTGACCCCTCCCTCCTGTTGGGTGACCCCACAGCAAGCAGCTTGCTATGAGGGCACTCGAGCCAAGTCACAGCTCCATGTATCCATTCAGACACGGAGCCTGGCCCGACCCCGCCTCCTTTCTCTCCTCATGATTGACTTTGATTGACAGCAGCGTAAGCCAACATGGAGGGGAGTCCGGATATTTCAATATTTTAGACATTTCATAATTGTGTACCATGCCTTAGCAGCAGTGTCCCTGAAATTTCCTATATTAACGACTATTTTAATATTCTTTACATTTTAATATACTGTATACACAATCCAAAATAGTAGTAAACACATATCTATCTCCTTACAGTGAGGTAGATTTACTAAAAGCAAATAGACTGTACGCTTTGCAAATGCGGTTGCTCTAGAACTTAGTAAACAAGGTGAAGCTTCCCTTTGCAAAGCACATGCAAGGGGAAAAAAAAGCATTTTTGTTTGCACATGATGGAAATCAGCAGAGCTTCCCCTCATTTATGAAGCTCTGGAGCAACTGGACTTGCAGAGTGCACAGTCTATTTGCCTTTGGTAAATCCGCCCATAATGTTTAATAATTACCTGCCACATGACCTCTGCCTAGGCAAAGCCCCTGTTATTCAGAGCAATTGTGTTTTAGGGACAGGGGGCCCATTCACTCTGTAGCAGTGTGTTAATGCACACATGATGTGTATTCATCTGTATTGTGTTCATTTGAATGGGCTGCTTAATTCACCAGAACGCACCATTTCTGGCACGCACCGCAATCCACTTTAGTCACCAAGGTGATTTGGGGTGCTATTCAGAATGAGTAACGTGTTGCCACACCATAGTGTGAAGGGGCCCTTAAACGTGACTGATAGCCTGGCACTTGTTCTTGATTTACTAAGTGAATAGCTGGATCACCAAGCAAATGTATAATTGCTTTGCAAAGTGAATGTTAGTGAATAAGGTGAAGGCTGTGTTCACTTTATAGACGCAATCATGTGCAACAGAAACTAAAAAATTTTTTCCAGCACATATTAGAGTTCCTAAAGTGAACACATCCTTGGCTTATTCAATACCATTCATTTTGCTATGTGAATAGCCTCAACTCCTTTAGTAAATCCGCACAATTACATACAGCGAGTAGCAGAATGAAAGTAAGAAGTAGTAGTGTCTGCTCCACCAAAAAAACAAAGACATTTGAGTGTATTGATAGAGTAACAGAGTCCTTTTCCTGGCATCCTTGTATTGAGAACCCTGACAGGGAAGCTGATCTACTCCCCAGCAGGTTGTTTCTGCCTCATTTCATTTGTTCAATCTGAATTTGGCGATCTAGTCAGCCTTTGTTAGAGGTTGTGTAACCCCCAACTATTCCAGCAACCTTTTCCCCCTTGTAATGGTATACAAACAATGCCAGATTTGCGTCTTGGGCACAAAAGAATAGGGCTCCTCTTGAGTTAATGATAGAAACATTTTAACACAGGTGACAAAACATTTTCATGTCTAAATGCAGACTAATGAGGCTAATTTGTGTTTGAATTTTGGCGATTTTTCCTGATCTAATTATTACAGAAATAACAGCTTGTTTTCAGAGTTGGGGACTATTTAACACAACAACATCATTCTAAAGACCATAACATAGATGCAAATCCCAACTGAATTATATTTAGTTTGCTAAAGCACTGTATATCATCAATACTTGTATTCACTTTCTTTCATCCTTTATTACATCTTAGTACTGCTGATATCCTGCAGTTTCTTTGCATCCACTTACTGTGTATATGTAACTCCAGCAATGGCTGCATGGCATTTCTCAGGTCACGTTTCCTAATGGTGATGACAGTGAACCATGTCTAAGTATTGTGGGTTGAAATGACTATTTTTCACTTACGTAAAGTATATATAAAAAAAGGAACAAAATTGATACAGCTTACCAGTCCTTAGATGTAGTAACTGCATGAGCTTTCTTTTTTTCAAATTCCAGCAATGTAACAGTATGTCGCTGGAAGTGGTTATACCGGGATGATGTCTGCAGCTGCTGGTCGTCACCTATCTTGTAAAAGCAATCCTAGCGGCTAGCTAGCCACTGGATTGCTTTTACAAGCAATGGGAGAGGACGTCCTCACCTCCTGCTACCTTTCACATGCTTTACTGGGATTTCTCTTCCCACCGGGAGTCCTTATCGACCAGCTGGCACTGATTGGCTGATCGGAGAGCCAAATAAAGATTGGCTCTTCTCTATGGTAACCCAGAAAGAGATGACCTGACATCACTTCCAGTTTACCCAAATGTCAATGGTGCCATTTTCAAAAATCATTCTAACACACTGATCTTGGTGTGAGACAAGGATTTTAAGGGAAGAGGAGGGATTTGAAGTCCTGTATCATGCCTATTGCTGTTACAAACGATGTTTACATTCCTTGTGACAGCAACACAAGTGATAAAAAAATAAAAATAAATGAAAGCGACAGTGAAATAAACAAAAAAAATAAATAAATAAATAAAATATATATATATATAATATTATTATTATATATTAAAAATAAATAAATATATATAATTAAAAAATGAAAGTGCCCCCATCCAGCCATGCTCCAGCGCAAAGGCGAACACACGCATCAGTCCCCCACCCATAGGTCCTGCAACAGCAATTATTCCACACATGTGAGGTATCACCATGAATGTCAGATCATGGGCATTTATTCTAGTACCAGTAGTCCTGTGCAAATCTAAAGTGGTAACCTGTAAAGTCTTTTAAAGCATCACCAATGGATAGTAAAATTAATGACATTTGTTGCCATTGCATGGGCGTAGCGTGAGCAATTTTAAACCATGACATGTTTGGTATCTACTTACTCAGCGTAATACCAACTTTGCATTAAAATCCCCGAAATTGTTTGAAAACCACTGTGCAAATATCGTGTGACATAAAAGAATTGCAAACCCCCCCCCCCCCCATTTTATTCGCTAGGGCCTCTGCTTTAAGTAAATATATAATGTTTGGGGGTTCTAACTAATTTTCAAGTAAAAAATAATTTTTTTTACATTTAAACAAAAGTGTCAGAGAAAGGCCTGGAGGTCAAGTGGCTGGCAATTCTGCCATTAAACCATTTCCTGTCCTACGGTTACAACCATATTCAGTGGCACTTTAGGAGGACAGGGAGTGTGCTAGGACAGCATAACACTGTGTTAGGATGAATAACCCCTCACTTCTCCATAACAAATGGAGGTGTTTTGTAGTCCTTGGAGATAGCAGTCCCTGCTAACTGATAACAGTCCAGAGGCAGTTTTATTTGCACTTGTTCTTAATGTTATATTTAAAGCTAGGTTCAAACTATTGCAGTTTCCTTGTGGCTCTGTTTGCATGGGCACAGTAGCCGTTTATGTGAATGGGATACTTTATCAATGGAAAACTCAGGGAAAAGGTCCCAGCAACTTTTCTAAAATCACAGCTGCTATGCATTTCCCAGCATGGGAAAATGCGCTGCAGTTTCCAGTGCGTAGAGGTGCCATTAAGAATTAATAGTAACCCCCGCATCTGCTAACAAAAGTGCGTTTTTGATGTGGGTGCAGGATTAAGGGGTCAATTCACGTTACCACATGCGATAAGGGTATCATGTTAGTTATTTGCATAAATTATTGCATGCGGTTAATTAAGTCCAATTCACAAAAATAAATAAATAATGATCATGCGGTAAATACAGCATTAAAAAGCTCTTAAGTCCAATTCACAAATGGACCAGAGAGTAAAAAAGCATGTGATAATTACCCCCAGGGTTTTGCTGGCATTATCACAGCGGTATTTATCAAAAAATAGCTTGGGGCTTAAGGGACCCAGTACCTGTTTTTTGACAAATAGCTGGTTGCTAAGCAACAACCGATGGCTCATCAGCTGTCAGCGGGCTTCCCCGCTCACAGATGATTGTAAAAAAAACAGACAATTAAAAAGTATGACAAAAAAAATTCCAACATTTTTTTAAAAAATGGTGTGGGATCCCAAGATCCATACCAGGCCCTTATCTGGGCATGCAGCCTAGCAGGTCAGGAAAGGGGAGAAGAGCAAGCACCCCCTTCCTGAAACATACCAGGCCACATGCCCTCAACATGGGGGGGGTGAGTGCTTTGGGGCAGGGGGGCTCTGCCCCTTGTGACGTCACTGATCCAACATGCACTGGTCTGTGACGTCACAAGGGGCGGGACCACCAGGTGATGTAGCCAGGTGGCCCTACCCCTTACCTCTATAAGAAATGTCAGATGACGGAGTCTGTAGTAGGCAGCAAGCCTTCACCGATGGCAGGAGTGTCCTTTTTTTCTTCCTTTTTCGGGTCCGGCAGGGGATGGTGGCATGATTGATGGTGGATTTACATCGTGGGACACTATTTTTTTTTTTTTTTTTTTTAATAAAATTATTGTCAAAAACCGTGTATGTGTTTTTATTACCTTGTGACACTTTTTTGGCAAATGGGTAGGGGTACGATGTACCCAATACTGGGTTCTGGAAGCCCTCTTCTTAAAAGGGGCTTATAGATTCTGATTAGCCCCCTGCCTGCAGACCCCCACATCCGGCGGCCAGATTTGTGGGGATGAGGCTCTTGTACCCATCAACATGGGGACAAGGTTCTTTGGGGTGGAGGGGGCAGAGCCCCTCCTGCCCCAAAGCATCCACCACCCATGTTGAAGGCATGTATATGGTATGGTTCAGGAGGATCCCTCCCCCTTTCCTGAACTCCCAGGCTGCATGGTTCTGGTATGGATTTTTGTTTTTTTTCAACTTTTTTTTATATTCAGCTGTCAGCGGGTAACTTGCTGACAGCTAATGAGTCATCGGTTGGTATGGACTGGGGGGTACCCCATGCCGTTTTTCTTTTGGAATTTTTTTGTGATCACATGACACCCAGTAAACATTAGTTATGAATAGAATCCATTCTTGACATCATTGTTTACTACTATGTGTGATTTGTGACCACATGGTACCTTGTGCAATCATAGCACCATGTGATATCTGTGGGGCAATCACAGCATCACGATAGTAAACAGTGAGTCATGAGTGAAAGTCATTCATGACAGTTGAAATGATTACTGTTACAGTGATCACCACTGTAACAAGCAATCACAGTGTAAAACAAAATCCCTGATCACCTCCCCAGAGTAGTACAGTGTTACTGCAGTGACACCGGACTACTCTGATGAGAATATGTAAAAAAAAAAAAAAAAAAAAGTATTCGCCACCAGTCAATATCCCTGATCACCGCCACACCAGTCATATGATGACACTGTACTGCACGGGTGACAGTATGTAAAAAAAATAAAGAAAAAAATAAACGTTTTATTTAATTTCTTTATTTTCTAAAAAATTGGTTAAAAAAATTAGAACTTCAGAAATTCACCATGCCTTTTACTAAATACTTCTGTCTGCTTTCCAAAAAGGGGTAATTTTGAGGGATATTTGTACTGACCTGACATTTTAGAGATTCAAGAAACGAGAGAGGCCGCCAGTACAACAGGATTCATTTTCAAATATATATAACATAGTTAGTTTCACACAGAATAAATAATATACACTGATTTTGTTTTGTTTTTTTAACCCAAGAAATGTAGCAGACTACATTTTGGCCAAAATTTATGACGAAAGATTATTTGTTCGCAAATTTTTTTAATAGACACGAACAAAAATGTGTTTATTTCAAAATGTTCGATATTACATAAAAATGGTTCTTAAATACCATCAAAAGTAAGCTCTATTTGTATGAAAAAAATTATATCAATTTAATTTGTCTACAGTGTTGTGTGACTGAACAACTGCCAGTTTAAATAGCGCAGTGCTAAATAGCTAGAAAATGCCCTAGCCATGGAGATGATAAAACTTTCTGGAGAAAATTAATCTTACAATGAATTTACAAGGGGAAAAACAGAGGTTCTTGCACACACATAGGTGTATTTTTTTTAAAGTGTGTGCCTTTACACATCGCAGGGCATCATCATGTATAAGACTGCTGGAGGAAAGCCTATTTGTTAACATTTGTATTTCTCTTCTCTGGCTGAAAAGAGAAGTGAATGGAATAAAATGTAAAGGAAAGGGGCCATGCATGAATAATTGTGTTTTAATTTATATCAAGATAATCCTTTGACACTTGTACCTGAGAGTTTAAGTCTAAATGAATACACTCTGGTACAAGTGGGACATTTCAAGTGTGTCTTGATTATGAATGGTCCCTTCCAATAGGGGGCATGGTGGTTGTGTGTATATGTAACTCCAGCAATGTGTGTGTGTATACAGTATAATTTTCATAAACGGACACAAAAATTTGATAATTTTTGTCAGCACAACTTTACCTCATTCACTAAGGTAAGTGGATCACCAGGTGTTATTCTAAAGTAGTATTGAACCCTAAGAAATCTTTATCTTAACACATTGAGCACCATAAAATAAACATTACCCAGCAGACTATTTGATAAAGTTATTACCTAAGCACTTACACTTGTCAATGTTGCTGGCTTCTGCTCTCTCAGTGCTGCTTCACAGGAAAGGGGTAAGTTCAGGATCGTGGATCGGGGTGGTGAATGGAGCTGGGATGGGATCAGGGGAATGGATGGAGCTGGGAGGGGATCAGGGTATTAGATGGCACTGGAATGGTATCGGGGGAATGGATGGAGCTGGTATTGAATCATGGTAGTGGTGGATGGAGTCAGGATTGGATTGGGGTGGTGGATGGAGCCGGGATGGGATCAGGGTGCTGGATGGAGTTGTAATGGGATTGGGGAAATGGATGGAGCTGGGATTGGATCTTGGGGAATGGATTGACCCCGGGATGGGATTGGGGGAATAAATGAAGCTGGGATGGTTTTGGGGGAATGGATGGAGCTGATATTAAAAACGTTGTGGTGGATGGAGTCGGGATTGGATTGGGGTGGTGGATGGAGCTGGAACAGGATCTAGGTATGGATGGAGCCAGGATAGGATTGGGGGGAGAGATGGAGCTGGGATGGTATCGGGGGAATGGATGGAGCCAGTATTGGATCATGGTGGATGGAGCCAGAATGGGATTGGGGGAATAGATGAAACCAGAATGGGATCAGGGGAATGGATGTAGCCTGGGATGGGATCGGGGGAATGAATGGAGCCAAAATGGGATTGTGGGAATGGATGGGGCTGAAATGGGATCAGTGGAATGAATGGAGCTGGAATGGGATTGGAGGAATAGATGGAGCTGGGATGGGATTGGGGGAAGTGATGGAGCCGGTATTCGATCATGGTGATGGATGGAGCCAGATTGTATTGTGGCGGTGGATGAACCCGGGATGGGATCAGGGTGGTGGATGGAGCCGGGATGGGATTGGGGGAATGGATGGAGTTGGGATGGGATCGGGAAATGGATGGCGCTGGGATTGGGGGGAATGGACGATCCGGAATAGGATTGGGGGAATGGATGGAGCTGGGATGGGATCGGGGATTAGATGGAACTTGGATGGAATTGAGGGAATGGATGGAGCTAGGATGGGATTGGGTGAATGGATGGAGCTAGAATGGAATTGGGGGAATGGACGGAGACGGGGTGAAATTGGGGTGGTGGATGGAGCCGGGATGGGATCGGGGGAGTAGATGGAGTTATGTATGCAGTAAAGCATGGTTGTTATACTTACTGTGGAACCTAAGGAGTTAATCCTATCACTTTGTAAAAAGGTTGTTTGATCCTCCCCTTCTTCCACATTACCCAATCCATCTACTGATAGTAGAGGGCCTTGGGGGCACTCTGCACATGCTCAGTTTGGTGTGTATTGCTGGACAGTTGTTTTCAGCACAGGGCCAAGCAGTACTGTCCAGGCAAATAATATCTCTGGCGCTCCTTCTGGTTCGAATACACACAGACTTCACAATTCAGATGAACCCTATACATGAGGGGAACCCGCTTTTGTACAGATCTACCAAACTCATGTCATCTGGCTCTATTAAGGACTTCTTATGCTATTAGTTGCAGATCCAGCGGCTCGCTTCCAGAAAACTCTGCCTACCATAATCTGACCATATACTGACATACAACATCAAATGAATACTGGATACTTGGATGCTGATGGGAAAACTCATACAGTATGCACAATAGATATGTATGTCAAATGGAAAGCAACTATTGTGGGTACCTGTAGGCTTTGAACACTAATAGACAATAGTTAATATAAAAAATAGATCGTTGTAGCACAATTGTCAATTCAATCCATAAAAATATATAATAGACGTACCGTGCTGGGATGGGTTTTCTAAAGATGAACATTTTTCATTTATCTTGGTGAAACAGTATTTACCTACAATGCCCTACATCATCCAGTTATGTTGAAAGAATATATGTTATTTTGAATTTATTTCTTCCATGATTTGGTGTTATAGTGAGCACAGATCACTTGGGTAATACATGTGCTCTTTACAGACTTTGTTCAGATATCTGCAGTAGACATCTCCAAACTGTAAGCTGCACTGCAGTGATGGTATTTACAAACAAACCTTTAGTAAATCACTGAAATTGGAAATGTTATACAAACAGTATATAGGGTATATACAGTATATTAAAAAAACACTGTACCCATGACATAACTGATTTTTATTACCTGTAGGACATTAAAAGAAATTTTTGCACCAGATCTTATGGATATTAAATGAAACAAGAGATAAGAAACAGGAATGAACACAACGTACCTGGGTCCGGCAAATATTATAGAAGTTCAGGTGACGGATCTGAACCCCATTGAAGTCAATGACATGGGGGGGCCCACAGCACTGTCCTGTTAAAAATGAACCAAAGCAATATATATATATATATTGGTAGGTAGTGGCAATTTTAACCACTTCAATACCAGGCACTTTACCCCCTTCCTGCCCAGGCCAATTTTCTGATTTCAGAGCTGTCACAGCTGTCACTGTACCCAAACTACATTTTTATAATTTTTTGAGACAGAGCTTTCTTTTGGTGGTATTTAATCACCACTGAGTTTTACATTTTTTTTGCTAAACAAATGAAAAAAAATATGTTTTTATTTGTTTCTGTTATAAAAATGGTAAATAATGGGATTTTTATATGCAGCTTACCTGTAAAATCCTTTTCTTGAGAGTACATCACGGGACACAGAAGCTTCATTACATAGTGGGTTATATAGGCACCTCTGGTGATTGGACACTGGTTAACCCCAATTAAGGAGAATTCCTCCCCTATATAACCCCTCCCATATGGGAGGCCCCTCAGTTTCGTAGCAAAGCAATAAGAAACCACGTAAAACCCAAGAGGGGCGGGAGCCCTGTGTCCCGTGATGTACTCTCAAGAAAAGGATTTTACAGGTAAGCTGTATATAAAAATCCCATTTTCTTGATCATACATCACGGGACACAGGAGCTTCATTACATAGTGGGATGTCCCAAAGCAATGCTCAGATTGAGGGGAGGGAGACACAGATCATAATTATAGACCGCCAGGGACCGGAGGACCTAAACTGCAGCCTGCAGTACACTGCGCCCGAAGGCGATATCCTCTTGCCCTCTGACATCCACCTGATAGAATCTGGTGAATGTGTGGACTGATGACCAAGTTGCAGCCTTACAGATCTGAGCCAGGGAGGCCTGGTGATGCACTGCCCAAGAAGCACTTACAGCCCTAGTAGAGTGCGCTTTCACTGGAAAAGGAGGGATTTTCCCTTTAACACTATAGGCCTGAGAAATAATCTGTCTAACCACTTTGAGAGAGTGGATTTTGAAGCCGCCTGGCCCTTCCTAGGGCCTTCCGGCAGAATAAACAAGCAATCAGTTTTCCTTATCCGAGCAGTTGCTTGAAGATATATGCTGATTGCCCTAACCACATCTAAAGTGTGCAAAGATTCTTCTTCTGCGGACTGTGGGTCCGGAAAAAAGGATGGTAGGATTACGTCTTGATTCAAATGGAATCCCGAAACCACCTTAGGTAGAAAGGATCTGTTGGGACGCATGACCACCCGGTCCTTATGAATAATTAGATACGGCTCCATGCTGGAAAGAGCTGCTAGCTCTGATACTCTTCTACCTGTGGATATGGCTACCAAGAAAACCATTTTTTTAGTCAGGAGAACTAATGAAGCCAGATGCAAAGGTTCAAATGGTTGCCCCTGCAAAGCCGAGAGAACCAAATTCAGATCCCATGGGCATACCGGAGGTTTGACTGGCGGTCTTATCCACATGGCCCCCTGGATGAAAGCCCGCACCAGGGAATGCGATGAAAGTGGCTTCTGAAAAAACACTAACAGGGCCGAAATCTGCACCTTGATAGTGCTTATGGTCAAATTCATTTCTAGGCCTGACTGGAGAAAGGCCAAGATCCTGCTAATGACATACTTTTTAGGATGCCATTTCCTGAGTTCACACCAGGAAACATATGCCCTCCACATTTTGTAATAAATAAGCCTGGAGGCTGGCTTTCTGGCATTGACCAGAGTAGAAAGGACTGGCCCCGAAAGGCCACGGTCTCTCAGAATGTGGGTCTCAGCAGCCAAACCGTCAAATTTAGACTGTGTAAAGCAGGATGGTAAATTGGACCCTGTGAGAGCAGATCTGGCCAGAGAAGGAGGATCCATGGCCTGCCTACTGCCAACTTCATGATCTCTGCGTACCACGGTCGCCTGGGCCAAGCCGGGGCCACTAGAAGGACCGATTTTGTCTCCCTCTTGACTCTTCCCAGGAACCGAGACAGAAGCGGGCTTGGGGGGAAGGCATAGATCAGATTGTACTGATCCCAGGGAACTGTCAGAGCATCTGACCCCTGAGCAAGTGCATCTCTTGTCCTTGACACAAAATTGTCCAGTTTCCTGTTGAACCTGGATGCAAACAGATCTACGTCTGGAGTACCACACCTGTGACATATGTCCAAAAACACGTCGGGGTGCAGAGCCCATTCTCCTAGGCACAATTGCTGGCGGCTCAGAAAATCCGCTTGCCAATTTTCCACTCCTGGAATGAATACTGCAGAAAGACACGGAACATGCTTTTCTGCCCAGACAAGTATGCGATTCACCTCTTTTTGCGCAACCAGACTCCTGGTACCCCCCTGGTGATTGATATAGGCCACTGCTGTTTCATTGTCGGACTGAACCCAAACAGGGAGACCTCTTAGTCTGTAAGACCACTTTATGAGAGCCATATAAACTGCCCGGATCTCCAAGACATTTATGGGCAATAGCCTCTCGATCGCAGACCATTTCCCCTGCGAGCATGTCTCCTCCAACACTGCTCCCCAGCCTGTCAGGCTGACATCTGTCGTGATAATCTTCCATGGACGAGGAAGAAAAGTTTTGCCCTTCAGCAAATTCTTGGTTTGTAACCACCAGACGAGACTCTTGCGTGTCCCTGGGGATAGACGCATAGGAAGATCCAAGGATTGGGGCTTCCTGTTCCAAGCTGCAAGGATGCATCTTTGCAGAGGCCTTGAGTGGAACTGGGCAAATGGGACAGCCTCGAAGGAGGCGACCATTTTCCCTAACAGTCTCATGCACAATCGAATGGGGGAAGATCTCCTGCCCAGAATTAGGCGCACCAGATCCCCAATGGCCAAGGCTTTTGGCCTTGGAAGAAACACCTTGCCCTGAGCGGTGTCGATGATCATACCCAGGTATTCCAACCTGGTGGCAGGCTGTAGGGACGACTTTTCTAGGTTTATAATCCAACCTAGGCGTTCCAGGTGTTCTAGCGTTCTGGTAACGATGTGGTTCAGGAACACTACTGTTTTCTCCATGAGAAGTAAATCGTCTAGATAAGCCATGACGGCTATACCCTGAGCTCTTAGGTTTGCCAAGAGAGGGTCCAGAATCTTTGTGAAGACTCGAGGGGCCGTAGCAAGCCCGAACGGCAAGGCCACAAATTGAAAATGGCGCTGCTCTACCGCAAACCTTAGAAATTTTTGGTGTGCGGGAAAAATTGGCACATGGAGATATGCATCTTTGATGTCTATTGATGCCATAAACTCTCCCCCTTGCAGGGATGAGACCACAGTGCGGATTGAGTGCATTCGGAAGGACCGGATGCGTAAAAACTGGTTCAGATCCTTCAGATCTAGGATAGGTCTGACACTTCCATTTGGCTTTGGAACGGTGAAGAGATTCGAGTAAAACCCTGAACCCTGTTCTTTTGGGTCCACTTCTACTATCACCCCCTGGGATAGTTAGTGATCTAAGGCCAGGAATAGCGTTTTTTGCTTTACTGGATCCCTGGGGATCCTTGACCTTAGGAAACGAGAAGGTGGAATCTCCTGAAACTCTAGCCTGTAGCCCAGAGATACCGAAGAGATCACCCACTTGTCCCGGATCTCTTCCCGCCAGGTTCCTGCAAACTGCAGGAGCCTTCCCCCCACTCGGCCGAGCGGGGGCGTCCCTTCACAAGGAAGCTTTTGGGCTCTGCTTGGCAGGCTTCCGCCCCCAAGTCTTTTTCTGCCCCTGGGCTCGGCCCTGAGCCTTTCCTGTAGAGGAGGGTTGAGAAGGCCGTCGCCACTGCTTAGAGCTTGATGCTCCGGGCGAGAGAGCACGCCTAAATGAAGGACGCTTGCTCCTTTTGACTGGAAGGAGAGTAGATTTACCTCCTGAAATTTTTAGGACGAATTTGTCTAATTCTTCCGCAAACAAACGTTCCCCTTTAAACGGGAACCCAATCAAATGCTTCTTGCATGACAGCTCAGCTGCCCAATTCCTTAGCCATAGGGCCCTTTGCATGTGTACCAACATGAGAGACAAACGTGATGCTTGTTGGACAGAATCCAAAATCGCATCAATCATGAAACACAGAATATGAGGCAATTCTGCATAATTTTCTACTTCCTCCCTGGGAAGGAGCCCAAGCATCTGCTTAACTTGTTCCTTGAGGAACTGACACAACCCCACGGCTGCGACTGTAGGTTGCACTACAGCGCTAGTCATGGAAAAGGAGGCTTTTAATAAAGTTTCCAGCTTCTTATCAGTTGGATCTTTAAATACCTGCGCATTATCCAAGGGACAAATCAGGTTTTTATTCACGCAAGAAACAGCCGCATCAACAGATAGGACCCCCCACTTCTTGGTGAAACTTTCCTCCAGAGGATAATGCATAGAAAACCTTTTAGGAGGAGCAAACAGTTTATCCGGATGTCCCCAATCCTCATACAACAATTCATCCATTAAGGGATGAATTGGGAAGGAATAGGCAGTCTGTGGGGCTTTCCTGACTCCCAGGGAAGAAACAGAGGACGTAGCGACTTCAGCAGCAGGCATCCTGAATGTGGTACGCACCAATTCAGTATAGTACTGCACCTGTTTTCTGAGCGCCTGGGAGGAGGGGACTCTCTCCTCCTCCTCTGCTTCATCCGACTGCTCACGATCCTTATCCCAACATAGGGATCTCTCCTCATTGTCAGAAGAATCATCTGAGAGAGGAATTTCAGCAGAGGGAGGGGATCTACCCCTTTTCCTGCTATCTTTCAGGGAAGCAGAAATAAAATTCATTATTCTCCCTTCAAAACCCTCCAATGTAGCCCTAAGGGAGTCCTCAGTGACATAAACCGGGGCTGGGACATTAGGTGGGGCTGCAAAACCTGACAGGGGCACTGACTCGTCTTGAGAGGCTGGCTCCAGTCTTGCAGGGGGGAATGGTAACTTACAGGCACTTTTAGAACCCCTGGACCTAGACGGTGATTTACCAGTGCTCTTGTTACCTCCCCCGAGACCCTCTTACGAGGAGACATAGTCCTAAGCTACAAAGCAGAGGTACTAGTACAAAGTGCAATCACTGTTGTGCTTAAAGTCTCACAATAAATATATATGCTTAAACTGCACAACCTGATGCTGAGTAGGTTTCTAAGGTTTGCCTGGATCCAATCCCCTTGGATGCTTACTACCCACAGCTCCTGTGTCTCCACTTACAGCCCCCTGACGCTCTGGGCTTTTTAAAACTGCCGCCTGGCGCCTGCGCAGTACAGCGCCGTGCACACTGACGTGCACGGCTCACAACCACACTCCCCCCTCCTCCATTAGGCCGGGAACACGCCCGGCGCACGTGCACGAGGACCGCGGAATCCTGGGGGGGAAAGGAAAACTCCATCGGAGCTGCGTGGGACCCCCAGACTACGTGGGACCCCTGTATTACCTCTATTGTGGCAGGGACTGCAGTGGAGACGTGAGACAGCTGGAGAACCAGGCTTCACTGAGTGTGTGTACTGAAAGGCATGTAAGTATGCATCAGGCTGCTCTTACTCCCTCTAGTGGTGGAAACCAGGTAAGACATACAACTACTCAAAATGAAGAAATCCATCATATAATTATATATATATAGGATTAACTTCCCTTACCTGTCCCCGCCGCAGGAATTGCTGAAACAGACAAATTCCAGCCTTCACCCATCACGGCGGGCAGTGTTAGCCAACCTTCAGGTTTATCTGGGGCCCTTTCTCGGAAAAGCCTCCTACCTGGACCATGTAAAAGACTCTGCCAGAAACATTCGTGCTCTCTGTGTAAACAGTACACCAAGTCTGGTTTTCCCAGAGCCCAGTCTTCCAATAGGAGAGGACTTACAGGCCAAACCTCGTTTCTTCGGCTGACGAGGCCCGGGTATCATACCATCTTGGGAGTCAAATATCGGCCCGAGATATGGATCCGGTTTGTTATAGCCCTTAGGCCCCCGCAGGAACCTGCACAGAGCTAAAGTTTTACGTGACCAACCACCATAGACACTGGCGAACAAACTGAGGTGCCTCTCATATGGAAGGGGTTTTATAGGGGAGGAATTCTCCTTAATTGGGGTTAACCAGTGTCCAATCACCAGAGGTGCCTATATAACCCACTATGTAATGAAGCTCCTGTGTCCCGTGATGTATAATCAAGAAAAGTAATTTTTCTCCTTCACTGATGTGCTCTGATGAGGCTGCACTGATGTTGCGGCACTGATGGGCTCTGATAGACGGCACTAAAATGCAGCACTGATGGGCACTAATATAGTGCACTGATGGCCACTGATAGGCGGCACTGATGGCCACTGATAGGCGGCAATGACAGGCAGCCTTTATGGGCACCGATAGGCAGCACTGATGTGTACTGATAGGTGGCACTGATGGACACTGATGGGGCCAATGATGGGCAATGATAGATGGCACTGATAGGCATCACTGTTGCGTACTGAAAGGCAGCACCGGTGGGCATCACAGGTGGGCATCATTATTTGGCACTGGTAGGCATTGCTGATGGGGCTGTACTGATTACCAGTGTCAGGAAAGCCGTTTATCGGCTCTGCTCTACTTAGGCCCCAAAATGCCAGGACAGTAAAAGTATCCCCAAAATTACCCCTCATCATGTTATTTCTCACACACAGCATAGTTATTGTAGCATACTTACAATTACACCCCCAAACACATTCTGCTACTTCCAAGTATGGGGATACTATATGTGTGAGACTTTTTCACAGCTTAGGCACATAGAGAGGCCCAAAATCCAAAAAGCACCTTCAGGTGATCTAGGGGCATGAATTACGCATTTCATTTTCAGACTACCTCTCACATTTTTGGAGGGTAGTCAAAACACCCCCAAAATGACCACATTTTGGAAAGCAAACACCCCAAGGTGTTTTCTAAGATTATTATTATATAGGATTTATATAGCGCCAATGGTTTGCGCAGGACTTTACAATGTACAATATAATTCAATGCAGGACGAATCAGAGGGCCCTGCTCATAAGAGCTTTCAATGTAAGAGGGAGGGTCAAATGATACAAAAGGTAATAACTGTAGGGGATGAGCTGATGAAGAAAACAAAAGTACAGTTGTTAGGTGGAGGCAGGATAGACTTCTCTGAAGAGAAACGTTTTCAGGGATTGCTTAAAAGTGGATAGCGTTTGAGATAGTTGGACAGATTGGAGGAGGGAATTCCAAAGGATGGTATAGGTGAATATGGGAGGAGGTGATGAGGGAGCTAGAGAGCAGGTGGTCTTGGAGGAACAAAGTGTTGTAACTTGGGGCAGAGTTGTGGATGGCTTTGTAAGTTATTGTATTTTTAATTTAATTTGTTGGGAGAGTTGCAGCCAATGGAGGGATTATCAGAGAGGGGTAGCAGACGCTGAGCTGTTTGTAAGGTGGATGAGTCTGGCAGCAGCATTTTTGATGGACGGGATAGCTTATTTAAAGTTAAGCCAGTGAGGAGGGAGTTGCAGTAGTCGAGGCGAGAGATAATTAGGGAGTGAATCAGGAGCTTTGTGGTTTCATTGGTTAGGAAGGGATGTATTTTGCAGATGTTGCGGAGCTTGAAGCAGCAAGCTTTGAGTGATTGGATGTGGGACCAAAAGGAGAGTTCAAAGTACAGGATAACACCTAGCACCCTGACATGCGGGAATGGGTGGATGGTTGTGCCATTGCTCTTGAAAGAGAAGTCAGAGGAAGAGGCACACGAGGGAGGAAGTATGAGCTTGGTTTTGGACAATTTGAGTTTGAGGAAGTGGTGTGGCATCCAGACATAGAGATGAGCCGAACACCGCCCCCCAGTTTGGTTTGCGGCAAAACATGCAAACAGGCAAAAAATTTGTGTGAACATGCGAACACTATTAAAGTCTATGGGACTTGAATGTGAAAAATATAAAGTGCTAATTTTAAAGGCTAATATGCAAGTTATTGTCATAAAAAGTTTTTGGGGACCGGGTCTGTATCAATGCAAAAAAAAGTGTAAAAAACAGACCTTTTTCCTGCAGCAGTGATTTTAATAATGTTTAAAGTGAAACGATAAAAGTGAAATATTCCTTTAAATATCATGCCTGGGGGTTGACTATAGTATGCCTGTAAAGTGGCACATTTTTCCCGTGTTTAGAACAATCCCTGCACAAAATGACATTTCTAAAGGAATTTAAAACTGCTTGCGGCTGTAATGTAACATTGCCCTCCCCCCCTGCCCCTATATTCTCTGAACAGCAGCAGTATACAGGCAGTCCCCGGGTTACAAACAAGATAGGGAATGTAGGTTTCTTAATAGGTAGGATGAGAGCCACCGAAGAGCAAAGTCAAGGAAACCAAAGGAGTAAAGTTTTTGAGGAGAAGGTGGTGGTCAACTGTATCGAAGACAGCCAAAAGGTCCAGAAGTAGGAGTACAGAATAGTGTCCATTGCCTTTTGCTATTAGTAAGTCATTTGTGAGTATTAAAAGAGCAGTTTCTGTGGAGTGTTGAGGGTAAAATCCAGACAGAAGGGAATTAGGAAGGTCATTCCTAATGAGGTGGTCACTCAGTTGGTTGTGGACCAGGCGTTCAAGGGGTTTAGAGGATAAGGGGAGCAGAGAGATAGGGCATAGATTGTTAAGATTGGTAGGGTCCAAGGATGTCTTTTTTTAAGATGCATAATTCTTTTTGAAAAAGTCATTTTTTTCCACATTTTTAAAAATGGAGAAAGAAAATATATATATATATATTTTTTAAACAAAGTTGTAAATTAATAAGATACTTCGAATATGTAGCATGGGTAAACTTATAATTACACTTCAAAACACATATTACTACTCTTACTGAGTATGGCGATACCACATTTGTGAGACTTTTTCACAGCCCAACCATATAGATTGGCTGAAAATCTAGGGAGACCTTAACCTCCCTGGCGGTATGATTATTTCTGATTTTAAGTGCTGAAAGCGGTACAATTATTTTGCATGGACATTTGGCGTTTTATATTGTAGGCCTGCGATTCTTAGGAATAACTCACTTAAATCTGTTCAAACAAGAGTCTAGTAGACATCCTGGGTATGATAAAGTTTATAATATAATAAATAATGATAATAAATAATAATAAAAATTATTCAATAATGTAATCAAATCCAAAAACACTGAAATTTGCTCATTTGCAGAATTGTCTCTGTCATTAGATTTAGTGTTTGATGATGGATCTCCCCAGAAATCGCTATCGCTCAATTCTGCAAGTGATTCTAATTTATTATCGCTGTTTTCTAGTAGATCTAAAATCACTTTTGACATAAAGGGACACTTTTTGGTTGCTATGGACAATCTCCAAATTCCAGGCAGAAAAAAACTATTTATAATATAAAACTACATGCAGGTCACTGGACAGACCACTAGGGACAAAGGGGATGTGTATTTTTTTTTATTGGGATTCTGTAAGAGTACAGTACTGTATGTGTTTTGTGTATTTTTACTTTTTTGAATTTGGCGCCGATCTCCTCTCCCGTGCGTCGCAGGGAACGGAGCTCAGCAGCACTCGGCACTGTGTGAATCGAGCGGAGGACAGCTCGCACACACAGCGGGGGGACATCGCT
Source organism: Lithobates pipiens (assembly GCF_037356315.1). Taxonomy (NCBI): domain Eukaryota; kingdom Metazoa; phylum Chordata; class Amphibia; order Anura; family Ranidae; genus Lithobates; species Lithobates pipiens. The sequence goes on along the minus strand of NW_027507791.1, from coordinate 68,064,164 downwards.
GGATTCAGGGGACAAGGTAAGTAACCTCTTTCTGTAACCTCCCTGTATCCAGCGATGCGATCCCGAGTCTGGCTTGGGGTTACCGCTCGTGGTACTGAAATTGCAGCCCGAGCCAGACTCGGGATTACCGCTTGGGAGGTTAATGCTTTTTAGGGGTTTAAATTGTGCATCTAATTTCCTGACTACTTTTCACATTTTTGGAATTATCTGGAGTGCTAGGACATGGAAACACTGACAAAATTACCACATTTTAAAAAGTAAACATCCAAGGTATTTTTTTCAAGGCATGATCAGTCTTTTGAAGACTTCATTTTTGCAAAATGCAGGAAGAAAATTATTATTATTTTTTTTACACAAAGTTATTAGTTTTATAAGACATTTTTCACACACATCATCAACATACTTAGAATTACACCCCAAGTCACATTCTACCACTCCTCCTGAGTATTGGGATTTCACGTGTGTGAGATTTTTTTAACTGAACTACCAATCACAAGAATTCATAAAAAAACATGGCTGTGACTACTAAACACCATTGAATATTATTATTATTATAATACAGGATTTATATAGCGCCAACAGTTTGCGCATCACTTTACAACATGAAGGCAGACAGTGCAGTTACAATACAACTCAATACAGGAGGAATCAGAAAGCCCTGCTCGTTAGAGCTTACAATCTAGGACAAGGATATGCAATTAGTGGACCTCCAGCTGTTGCAGAACTACAATTCCCATGAGGCACAGCAAGACTCTTAGCCCTTGTACACACGGTCGGAGAATCCGTCGGAATGTGTCCTATCGGAGCATGTTGTCGGATAATCCGACTGTGTGTGGTATGCATCGGACTGATTCCGTCGGAATATCCGTCGGACCAAGTTTTCCAACTTGCTGGAAATATTTTCCGACAAACTGGTCCGATCGGACATACTCCGATCATGTGTAGCCTACTCCGACGGACAAGGTGCCACGCATGCTCACATTGAAATTCCGACACGGAATCGCTTGTTCAGGTAAAACTACTGCTCGTAAGCGATATAGCACATTCGTCATGCTGCAATGTTAAAAATTCTTTCATCAAGCACATTCTCTTGTTCTTTACAATGCTGCAAGAACGAACTTCTTTTGATGCTCATAGTCACACACACTTCTCCCCAACGTATTTCAGTACTCTTTTTTTTAACCATTTCACCAATACAATTTTAATTTGCGTCACATCTACACAATTTTAGATTTTGTTTATTCTTTTTTGGATGCTTTTTTTTTTTTGGATTCCCTAAAAATCTCCTTTAAAGACAGTTTGCTAATTTAACCTTTTTTGGGGGTGTTTTGTGTGTGTAAACTTACCACAACATTATTGTATTTTTGAGATTTTGTTTTTATTTTTTAATCTACAGGAGGTTGTTTAGTGTTGGTATCCCTTGTTATTCATTTCACTTATTTTTTGGGAAATGTACCTGCCTGCTCACAAATAAACTGGCCTTTTGGAAGGAAAACACACACACAAGTATTTCATCAATCAAAAAAACCTTTATTTTGGTCGCAATAAACTAAAAAGAGGAACGCAGCACTGGAGAAACTTGTTACTTTGGTGCAGCCTTTGGCCCCCAGGGCAGACATGAACAAATTAGAATATCAAAAATTGGTGGCCTGAGGAGTACATATCTCAGGGAGAGAAGTCTGGTCCCGAAGTCCTAGAGAAGAGGAAATTCAGATGCCATTTATGTCCCCAGGAGGTGGATCTTCAAGAGGCTGCATCTTCTGGCAGACCAGACTGAACCCAGGCCATCACTCACTCGTCTTCCTTGGGCACTTCCCTCCAGGCATCCTTCAAGGCTGTGGCTGGGCTCCTGTAGTTGGGGCACGAGGAGGAGGGCGTTGGTTGACCTCCTGGCTGCCACTTGCCACAGCCTCCCCCCGACTGAGGTCTTCCTGTGTATGAAAAGGGGACATAGTTTTAGTTTTTTGATCATCAATCACACCATTTTGTGCTCCTGGCTTTTGCAAATTGAATGTTACCAAATAGAACAGACTATCATTCTGAGCCCAGCATTTTTCTTTCCCGTCCCAATCATTTTTGGTCACTACTGTCTCTTGATATGTAAACCACTTTGATAAATCACAACTTACTGATCAATAAGAACATCTAGTTAACATCATTAAATGTAACACAAGAAATATGTTCAACAATGCAATACCTGTCTCAAGCTGGGCCCCACCCCATGTTGCTGCCTGGAAGGCCCAGGTTGGACATCAGAAGCCTCAGCTGGGGGTGAAGGATGCCTTGAAGGAAGACTGGAGAGTGGTGGCCTGAGTGGTGGCCTGGGTACCCCCTGGTCTACCAGAAAATGCAGCCTGTCAAAGTAAACCATCCTGGGGTAATAAACGGCATCTGTATCTCCTGCTCTCAAGGACTCCAGGTGCTTCTTTCTCTCCCTGAAATATGTAATCCTCATGGCCCCAATTTTCCTATTCAGATAGGCCATGTCTGCCGTGGGGACCATGATCTGCACCAAAGAAAGCAGTTTCTCCAGCGCTGCGTTCCTCTTTGTTATGTCAGCATAAAACTTGTTGTGGAACTGCATCTCCTTGTAGAGTTCTAGGAATAGCCCCATAAAATTTTCATTTTGGAATGGATCCATATTGTCTGCAAGACACAACACAAGACAAACCCTCAAATACTAATAATGCCATTCAAAACCCTGCTAATCTTGTCCCAACATCGGCCTAGATAGAAGAGCAGTCTAGTTTAGTGAAGCACCAAGTTAAAAATGTTACATTCGTTTGCACGTTCGTCACGTCTGCGCCTCACTCTCTTCCCAGATCGTAGGGATGATACACGCGTGTTGTGTTTTATATACAGTAAGCATGCGTGAAACTCTGCCCGCCCCTGACGTTCTTTCTAGACTATTCTAGACTATTCCCTTCCGGCGCAGTGGGGAGAGCATATAGCGGAGAGAACGAGGGTGAGGAAAGCCCGGAGCCTGAAACGTGCCGATCCCGATGTTTTGTAGGTGATGTGGAAGAAGATTCCCGTTTTACCAGTGAAAGTGCCCAGATCTTGATCGGGGAGATAATGGGGTGCAATCGTGATTTGGAAATTATCCAACAAAACATCAATGATGTTAAAAATAAAATGAAGAACATCATTGATGTTTTGGGGAGAGTATGAAACAACAAAAACTAGATAGGGTTTTATTTTTGCTATTTTAAAATCAAAATGTTGTATTTATCGAAATTCCAAATTTGCAAGATGCACAGAGTGTGTAAACATGCGCTATCTCCCATCATGGGGGATCAATGTACATGTTTTGTGGAAAGTGGCTGAGATGAACGGGTTGCAGCCCCAAAGCATGTACATTGATCCCCCATGATGGGAGATAGCACATGTTGACACACTGTGTGCATCTTCCAAATTTTTTTTTTCAGGGGTGTCACCCCATGTGATGAAGGCAATATCAGCCCAGTTTGTACATACTCAGATCTGATATTGTCTTCATTTTTCAAAGTTGAACTTTGTAAGTTCCTGTGTTCAGTATTTTATGGTTTAATACATGCCTGTTTACACAAAAACAACAAGGAAACAAAATTCTGATTAAACTCTGTTTTGGATACACACAATTTCTTGGTTTGTTGTAAAAACCTTTTCGAAACGCACATGTGTGCTTGTATTAAAAAGTTTAATTATCAACAATGTGTGGCTTCCTTTTTCATTGCACATAAAATGTATTTGTAGTCACATTTTAGTTTGTGCTGAGAAGGAGTGTGATTTACTAAAGGCAACTCCACTTTGCACTCCAAGTGCAGTTTCAGGTGTACTTTTGCAGTGCACTTGTAGTGCATAGTGGATGTGCCTTTAGTAAAAAGCACCCACAGTGAGGTGTAAATTTGGACAATCATGCAATTTTCCTGCCATGGTGCTGAAAATGAGCATGATTTTGGTCAGTAATGCACTACATACATTAGTTAGAAAAAGAAGGTAGCAGACCCACAACATAATAAGATTATCTGAAGAAGAGACTGTCCCCTCATCTCGCTCTGAACTTGGGTTTGCACTGTTGGTAAAAAAGGCACAAATTCAAAAAAAATGGCAAAGTGGGAGGCCACAGTCTGCCATTCCTGTGGCGTTGAAGGACACTGTGTAGTGAAACAAGAACAAAAATTAGTAATTTGACAAATCAACATTGCAAGCAGATTAGACACCCACATTTTTGGTCAAAATTAGTATAACATTTTGTGAACTGAGTATTTAAAGCCTAAAGTATGAGGTCCCCTTATGAGAGTCATCTCCCTTCCACCCCCCCCATATGATGGGCCCTTGCTAAAAAATGAGGGGGGATGTTTAGGACAGGTAACCCTCTCCACTTGATTGAATGCCTAAATAATGTGTGATACTTTGTGAAGCCCCTCCTTACTTACACTATTGGCAGCCCACGGGACAGGTAAGAAGTGTCATAATAACAAAATGAAAACAAAATGGAAGCACATTTTGACATTCTGCTATTACATATCAAGAAAATTAATGTGTTAAAAAAAATTGCATTTGAAAGTATTGAGGCAGGCCCTTACACTACATGCTTTGGTGAATTCATCCATAAATATGACCATCAAAGAGGTAGGTATAGTGTGTATTGGGTTTGGTCAAGTCATCAGATAGAGGATTGCTATCAGCTGAGCTAGCGGCTGGGGGGAGGGGGGTTCCTAATGAGTTTGGCACAAACTCAAAAATTTTAAAAAGGTCACTTTGCATGAATTGAAGCACACACATCACATTTGTAGACATTTAGGGGGTGTTTAGGGGAAAGCAATACTATGGAGCGGACAAAAAACATTGTTAAGTGACTAGACTATAGTTTTATGGGCCAAGAAGAGCATGATGGGGAAGTTAGTGAGGCAAATATGCATGAGGACAAAGGGGCAGAACATATGAATTAGAGCATATTGCAATGATGGTAATTAGGGAATGAGGAAAGAAATGCAAGACTTTAGCAATCATGAAATACATAGAATGTGATGTTAAAGGATAAAACTTAGCTTCATATAGTCCTTCTGCAGGACCTGAATGATGGCAGGAGATGCCTGTAGAGAACTTAAGGTCCTGAAGGCTTCTCCCTGTCGCCAAGTAGCGCAACGTGGCGATGAGCCTCTGCTCCGGAGTGATGGCTTGCCGAATGCAGGTATCCTGCCTGCTGATATAAGGGGTCAGCAAAGCCAGCAGACGGTGAAAAACGGGGTCCGTCATCCGGAGATAATTCCTGAAATGATCAGGATTATTCTCGCGGATCTCACGGAGCTAAGGCATGTGCGAGAACTGGTCACGCTGACGCAACCAATTCTTGGTCCACAAATGCCTCCCCTCCCTGTTCATGGACCGGGCTTGTGTCAAACTAAGAACCCCAACATGAAGCCCCTGCACAGCACAAACTCTACAACGAGTACGTAGACGAAACATGGTTTGAAAACGGTCGGCTCGTCAGAACGGACACCAGAAAGCACCGATAAACAGCAAGGCCTGAAAGAACGACCTGAATAGCAGAAGCAAGCAGACAATAAAAAATGCCTTTCAAAGCGTATTATACCAAGATATAGTCCACAATGAGAAACAAATACTTAATGACTGCACGCACTGATTATCAGATACGCAAAGACAAGAAGAAACCGAAGAGCAGTAGCGATCTGAATCACTAATGTGAAAAGCGCGAATCGTCTCCCCCCAAACGTCTACTAACACGAGATCAGCAGAAGGAGCCCAAAGGGTGCCGGACGTGGTGCTGAACTTCCCTTTTTCTAGTCCCGCCGTACATGGCTTACGTCACCACGTTCTTGGCAACCGCAAAATCCGACAACTGGGTCCGACCGTGTGTATGCAACAGTTTCGGACACAATCCGTCGGACAAAATCCGTCGGACAAAATCCGACAGATTTGGTTGGCAGAATGTCCGACTGTGTGTACAAGGGCTTAGAGCCACAAGCATGACAGACAAAGGCAGAGGCATGATGGGACTTGTAGTTTAGCAACAGATGGAGGTCCGCTAATTGCATATCAATGATCTAGAAGAATATATAGATATTATATGACTGTGTTTTCATATGACTTATATTTCAAATAAGTCATATGAAAACACACACCAAGATGGTTAAACATGTATAAAAATCCAATAAATACCAGCTTTCTATGGGACTTTTAAAGCGAAACTACACCAAAGTATATAAAAAATATAAATTTTAATACAAATTACAGAATACATAATAGAAAATTAATACAACAATATAGCACAGAATAAATATATACAATTGCAATGCAGATATATCTCAACATGTTTTGCCATACAACATAAGGCTTCTTCAGGAGAACTTTTTAATCTCACATAAACAAATAATCACTGAAATAAAAAGAGACAATCAGAAAAAACAAGTATAAAGACACTGATAAGTACATTACAGTTTAACCCCCGCATAAGCTATCATGAAGACACAACATGACCAGTTGAAAATAATACAAATGTTCCACTCATTGTTGAATAAAAACAAGAGATCATATGATGATACCATAGAGGGGGGCATATTACACACAAGGACTAGATTCCCTTAGGGAATCGATCTGAAATAGATCAAAGATAAATGAGTACAGCAGATAGCCAAAGATCCATAAAAATAGAATATATATGACCCACTCAATAAAATATTTACCTCCAATATATGGATAGAGTCTAATTAGCCTAATTTCCGATAAAAACCATTATACATGAACTCCAATAAACTTTAATATAGTGGTGAAAACAGACAAGACCTTTTGGATGTAAAAATATTAGATATTAATATTAAACACCCGAAGGCTCCAACCCTCCCAAAAACTTAAAACTTCTATTAAACTATCGATTGGTCCAGGCAAAAAGGAACAATTACCTAAGCCAGTGAATTACTAAACATCCTCTAGTATCAGGTAATTGTAAGGAACAATCGAGCAAATGGAGAGCAATTACCAGCAAAGAGCCATTTAACGTATTTAGCATTGTAGTATTGTACCCCTATAGAGGGCAGAAACCCCACGTTGAACCTACATAAGGTAGGATAGAGAGCACTAATGGAGATAAAAGGTAAAGAGAAAGAATAGAAAAAGGATAGGGAGGAATAGGGAAAAGAGAGAAGAAGAAACAAATGAATTAGAAGTCACTGTCGAAGTGGACCGCTCTCACCTGGCATCACGTTTGTAACTCAGGGGTATGTAGACACTTGGAGGTGTATCTGATCCAAGGATCCCACGTCGCTGTGTGTCTATCTACCTTGTCCAGGAAGATGCTCACCGTTTTTTCTTGAACCATAATCCATGATATCTTTCTTTTAACCAATCTCAAAGATACAGTGGGCTGCTTCCAGGCTCTAGCAATGGTAAGTTTGGTACCGATGAGAATAAATCTAATGAGGTTTTGTGTTAATTTTGGGACACCCTGTAGGGAGAAATTTAGTAGTGCCATTTGAGGCATTTTGTGGATAGGCAAGGCTGTGATCTTCCGGATGATTTGGAACACCTTATTCCATAGATTTCTGATTTTGGGGCACTCCCACCAAATGTGTACCTTAGAACCAATATGACCACAGTTGCGAAAACAAAGGGGAGAGGCATTTGGGTATATTTTTGCTAGTCTCAGAGGAACCATATACCACCTCATGAGAACCTTTAAGTTAGCTTCAATTAGAGTTGTATTACTTAAGCCTTTTGATGCTGCATGAGATGCCGTGTGCCAATCCCTTAAAGAACATTGCTGGTGGAGGTCAGTTTCCCCTTCTCGCATAAAAAGCATTTTAGAATTTGTTTGGGCAAGCACACGATAGATCACAGAAATCCCCCCTCTCTGCTCCATGGCTTGGCCACCCCAAAGTTCATATTCAGTGATGGAAAGAGGAGAGTCTGATGATAATCCTAGAGATTTGAGGAAATTAGAAATTTGTTGGAATCTGAATTTTTCCGAAACTGGCATGTGCAGCTTCCTCAGATAATGACCTAGAGAGAAAAGACCTGAGGGGGAGACTAAGTGGCCAATCCTATATAGCCCCTTATCTAGCCACCAACGAAAGGCCTTAATGTCCTGGCCCGGAGGGAACAGGGGGTTCCTGAAGATGTGGGAGAGGGGCTTCCAATTGGAGGTAATATGCGGATTCGCTTTCAAAGAGTCCCAAAGAGCAATTGAGTGGGAGAGAGTTGGTGCTAATATGGCCGGTCTAGTCTTAGGTGCACACCATAGAAGATAGTCAAGTGTAAAGTTGGGCACTGCTTGTCTTTCCATATTAACCCAATCCGGGTGAGCAGTTTTTAAGTAGACAGTAGATAGTTGTGAAAGTTGTGCCGCCTGGTAATACCAGAGGACATTAGGGACCCCTAGACCTCCTTGATTTTTATTACGGAACATATTTTCCTTTGATATTCTATGTCCCTTGGATCCCCAAATAAATTTCATAATTCTGGACTGAAATATACGGATACGGTCCTTAGGGACAGGGATAGGCAAAGACCAAAAAAGATACAAAATACGTGGGAGAAGCGTCATTTTAACTGAATTCACCCTGCCTAGCCAAGATAATTTAAGTGAATCCCAAAAAACTAGACCCTCCTCCAATTTGCGAAACGTCGAGGGAAAGTTAGCAGCGTATAATTTGTCAATGGATGCCGTCAGGTGTATTCCTAAATAAGGGAGGGCCGAGTCTGACCAATCGAACTTGAAGCTAGATTTAAGTTGTGAGACAAGTGACGAAGGCAAATTAACGTTAAGCGCTGAGGATTTAGCATAATTGACCATAAGGCCCGAAATTTCGCCAAAATCATTGAGAAGTTTGCATAGGACTGGGAGCGAGGTGGTCGGAGAGGCAATAAAAAGCAAAACGTCATCAGCAAACAAGGCATATTTATGAGTTTGTGGACCACACCGTATACCTTTAATGTCTGGGTTCGCTCTAATCGCTACAGCTAGAGTCTCAATGATCATGGCAAAGAGCAGGGGTGATAAGGGGCATCCCTGTCTTGTGCCCCTGAGGATCGGGAAGGGGCTGGAATAGTAACCCTGCATCTTTATTTGGGCTTCTGGGTTCGAATAGAGAGCATGAATAATGTTCATAAATGACTGTCTGAATCCCCATCTTTCCAGTGTAGGAAACAGGAAAGACCAGGATACCGAGTCAAATGCTTTCATGAGATCAAGAGAAAGAAGGCAACCCTGTTGGGGGGGTCCCCCATCCCACTTCGAACCCAGGAGCGAGATTATATCTACTGCCCTCCTAATCTGATCTGGGCCTTGTCTTCCCGGGATAAAGCCTACTTGGTCAGCATGAACATAAAGACTGATGAAGTTAGAGAGTCTATTAGCTAAGAGTTTCGTTAGGATTTTGAGATCGTTATTGATCAAGGATATTGGTCTATAGTTAGAAACACAGCCGGAATCCTTTCCCAGTTTAGGGATGACCGTAACGAAAGCCGAGTTCAGGGCTTTATCCAGGGAAGAACCAGACCGGAGGTGGTTAAAGAAGCGTGCTAGGTAAGGGGCCAGTGTATGAGAAAAATGTTTGTAGTAAGGGACAGAGAATCCGTCCGACCCAGGAGCTGAGTTAGTCTTAAGATTTTTGATGACCCCTTCTATTTCCTCAGCAGAAATCGGAGCGTCCATTTCATCCCTATGGTGACCTTTTAGGTTGGGGATTTGTATCGACTGTAGAAAGGAGTGGACATTACCTGGGGATGAACGGGCTACCTTGTTACCGTAAAGGGAAAGATAAAAGTCATGGAATGCGTGCATTATTTTCCGGGGATTCTGAGTGTGAGAACCGTCTTTCATCCTTATTTTGGGAAGCGTAAAAAGTCTGGTTTTAGGGGTTAGTCGTCTAGCAAGCAGAGTGCATAATCTGTTATTGTGGTGATAGAAGCGTCCCCCTTCCCATCTGAGATCTTTTTCCGCTACAGCTGTTAGTGCTAGGTTTAAATCAGTGCGGGTTGCATTAAGTTTGTCAGCAGTGAGTTTAGAGGGATGGGCTTTATGTAATTTGCTTAAGGAGGAGAATTCCCTCTCTAGCCTGTCTATGTCTGCCTTGCGAGCCTTGCGCAGTCTAGTAGAAATTTGAATGAAAGTACCTCTGATGGTGGCCTTATGAGCCGCCCAGAGCGAAGAAGGGGAGATATCATCCACGTCATTGAGGCGGAAATAATCCTGTATGTGTTTTTCTATTTCCGTCACATGGACTGGGTTGCTAAGTATGGAGGCATTCAGGCGCCAATGAAATCCAGATCGAGGGATTGACCCACCCTGAAGGGAGAGAAGAACCGAGGAATGATCCGACAAAGCAGAGTCCTTAATAACCGCCCATTGAACCAGCGGAATATGTTGTTGGAGGATGAAGAAGTGATCGATTCTAGCAAAGGTTTGGTGAGTAATGAGTGTAATCCCGAATTCTGGGATTAAGTTCCCTCCAAATGTCTACTAGGCCATAATGATACAGTTGTCTAGCAACTTTCAGACTCTGCTTGGTCGGACAAACCCTGCCCTTTCCTGGGAGACGTGTTTTGTCAAAACCACAGTCGAAGGCAAGGTTAGAGTCCCCACCGTAAATGACTATACCTTCTGTGATTGGAGCTAGGGTACTGAGCATGGATTGAAAAAACTGCGCTTGCCCTTTATTCGGTGCATAGTAAGAGATAAGAGAATAAATTTGTTCATCTATGAGAACTTTTACAAGAAGGAATCTGCCTCCAGGGTCTCTAAAGTTGGAAACCATGGAAAACTGAACCCTACTCGAAAAGAAAAGACCCACTCCTTTCGTTTTGTTGTCAGAGTTGGCTAAAAAGAAGTTGGGGAATTTGGCATGAATGAAAGATGGCTGATACGATTTAGGGAAATGTGTTTCTTGAAGGAATAAGATATCAATTTTTTGGCCGTGATATTGTTGAAAAATCTTTTTCCGTTTGACCGGGGAATTAAGGCCTTGAACGTTATGAGAGGCTATGCGTAAGGTTGGGCAGTCATGGGGTGGATTAGCCATGGAGCAGAGAGGGACCGAAGGCAGGTAAACCATGCAGACCTACCTTCGCGCTAAGTGCCAGTTGCAAATTCCAGGAAATCCATGAGAACAACCAAGCGTCACTTCGTGCATCACAGGTGAGAGGGTCCACTTCTTGAGCTGCATAAAGGGAAGACAAAAAGGGGTAAAGAGAAAAGATACAGAGAGAAGAGAGAGATAGAAAAGAAAAATGTACCAGAGGCGGAGGAAGGGACAGAATCCCCCCGCCTGAGGACACCAACATCATAGTCCCCCCGAAGGAGGAAGTGCCCATCCTAGGCAAGTGCAATCCACTAGGGAGTACCTCACCCGGGATGGAGTGAGCACGCAGGAGGTTCGCCCCAACCCCCGCGACACCAAAAAAATAATAATAATCTAAATAAGAACTGAACACCAATATCAAACAATTTAGAAACTAAAAACCAAGTAATTAAGACTTAAGACCGGAGATAAGGCCTGTAATGAGGTATAAAAAGGAGCCTAAAAAAAAAGGGGGGGGGGAAATTTCAACTGGCACTGAGGCCACTGGTCAGAGAGGGTCCTGACCCAAAAACTGTGTCACAAAAATAGGAACCAGAGAAAGGAGAGTCTCAAATTCATGGAGAGAGTCCATCTTTCGCCTTCTTGTGCTTGGGAGAGATCCAGAGGGAGGTGAGCGAGCTAGATGGTGGTGGTCGTTTGGACATCCCAGAAGAGGAAGTCTGCATGGGGGAAGGTGGATCCGTGGGAAGGAGTCCAAGCTTGCGTAGCAGATGTTCCCCGTCTTGCAGTGAGGTGAAGCGGAAAGGTTTACCGTTAAAGTCAAATTTCAGACCAAACGGGAACATCCACCAGTATTTAATATTCTTCTGTGTCAGGACCGTCAGCAAGGGCTTGAGGGATCGCCTCTTTTGAATGGTGAAGGGGGAGATGTCAGCGTAAATTTGTATCTGATGACCCATTAATAGAAGTTGGGGCGTGGACCGGGCCCTCTTCATAACCTCTTCCTTGACGCTAAAGTAGTGAGGCTTAACCACTATATCGCGCGGGAGGCCATCTTTACGAGGAGGGCCTAGGGCTCTATGAGCACGGTCTAGTTCCAATCTGTGGGATCTAATGTCAGGGATGAGGGTCTTGAGTGAATGCACTGCTTCCTGTACCTCAGTAACAGACTCAGGCAGACCTCTGATGCGAAAATTAAGTCTGCGGGACCTATTTTCCAAATCATCGATTTTGGCATACGCCCCTTCAAGTTGCTCATGTAATTCCTGAAAACGAGCTGAATTCTGGTTCACTCGATCAATTGTGGCATCCATTTTGAGTTCAATACTTTCAATTCGGTTCCCCAGCATGTGGAGATCAGCTTTTATGTCAGAAGTAATTAAAGATGCAGTCTGAGCTAGCCCCCTGTCAAGCATTTCAGCAAATTTAGTAAAAAGCACTGACATGTCCTGTGTCTGAGGAGACTGGGATGGCTGAGGGATGAGCAGGGCTGCCTCCTTAAAAGCAGTAGTATGCCTGCATGAGTGTTCCACTGCAGGGGATAGCCCCTGAATGTCCTCCAATGTCTGGTTCAGCAAGGAGACTGTGGTAGCAGGGGATAAAGGACCTCCATGGGGTAGTTGTGAGAGACCCCCTCCGCATACCTCTTCATGAAGCCTGTCACGCCAGGGAGAGGAGCCTGATGATCATGTGTGGGCCTCGTGAGGCGGCCGCTCCGCCGCCATCTTAGGATTTTCGTCCGCTCCCGGGAGGCCTGCAAAACGGGAGCCTAGCCCTCTCCTAGCTGTCCCTCCGCTCATCAGAGTGTGCCCCCGTGTCAGCGGGCACCTCCACTATTCGCCTGGTCGCGGTATACGGCGGTGTTCAGCCGCTATGTGCGCGGGATGGCTGGGGCGATGCGGAGCCCTGTGTTCAAGCGTCCATCACAGGGCGCCGTGCATGCGCACTCACCTGGATGTAAAAATATTTTATATTTAGATTGGGTACTACCCTACAAAAAATTCAAGACCTAAGATCACCATAAGGGAATAGATAAAATTGTTACCTGAAAAAATCCTGTTCACCGCACCAGTAAACCAAAAAGAGGTCCGAAATGAGGGGGGAACCTCCCGGTATGAAAATACCGGGGTACCCACTATGAAAGTAGAAACAGGCTGATCCATAATATAAGAGATAAATGTACTGATGATGGAAAAAATAAATACATTTTGTTCATCACAAAAAAAAAAGAGAACATCCGATTGAAAATTTTACCTATTAATGCTGCTCCCACTCTTGTGAATCAGAAATACAGACAGATGAAACTAGCCCTTTATAGCCCTCTCCACCTTGTTTGGCACCAAAACATTGGTGCCAAACACAAGGTGAGGATACTCTAACTGATACCATATGAGCGCCATTGCGCCAGAAGTAACGTCCGTGCACCGGAAGTGATGCAATCGCGCTAACATTGACGCCTGAATGAACACCTCAGAGCTTATTTCTGTGCAACTTGTAAGACTATAGGGGTGGTCTACTTTATGAAATGTGTTTGTCAAGTCTTCTATACAGGCAAAACAGAGAGGCCTTTCTTTCACCGCATAAGGGGCCATGTTTCTCTTATTAATAAGAAAAAGATGGAAACCCCTATCAGTAGACATATGGGTCTGTATCACTCCTTTGATGTTTCGAAGATGAAATTGTTTGCCCTTGAATTTGTTCCTGATTTTGATAGTGGGGGGTGATATTAACAAGATTCTCCTCCAACGAGAATACAAGTAGATTCATACTTTGGCTGCCACGGTCCATCCAGGCCTAAATGAATCCTTAAGTTTTAAGCCTTTTCTATAGGTTGCCATTTATGGTTAATAGCAGATTTTCTGCTTTTTTCAAAAAGTTCATGAATTTAGTTTGTTTAAAATTTGTGGCTTAATATATCCTTTTCAAACTACCTTATGTAGGCTCTTGTGGAGATTTCATTTTTGACGGTCTGAGCTGACCAGTGTTTCTAAATTTAAATGTCTCTATTCATTTATTTAAAAATAAATTTGTATGTATAAAATTTGATGGTTCATGGATTGTTTTCCTTTCGTCCAGTCGAATTTTGGTCTTACAATATAAGTGAGATCCTTTGATTGATATTGGTTGAATTATCAGATCTGATGAGCCATATGGACACCCAAGGCACTTCTCTGGGGGTTGTTTTTTAAGTCCCACAGAGGGCGCCATTTTTGTCATCATTAAGGTGGGGTCAATAAGCCGCTGTATAATACAATGGCATATTGGTCCAATTATATTCAACAGGAATTGACCACTCTGTGACCCCGTAATTGGATAGTCAATACTAATTAATTTTGTCATCTTTGCCACCTAGTAGTATTTTGGCTGGTATTTTTAAGTCATCTTTTGTCAACTGCGTTTGTTTGTGGTTTTGTTTTTGTTGATCATTTTTGGCTGTTTTGTTTCCAGGTCACAGATTGATCTTCATATCCTGTTTGTGGCGTTTATCCGCTATTATGCCTGTTCTGTTTTCCGGTATAGGCCTCAATGTTAGCGCGATTGCGTCAGTTCCGGTGCACGGGTGTTACTTCCGGCACAACGGCGCTCATATGGTGACAGTTAGAGTGGCCTCACCTCATGTTTGGCGCCAAAGTTTTGGTTCCAAACGAGGTGGAGAGGGCTATAAAGGGCTAGTTTTATCAGTCTGTATGGCTGATTCACAAGAGTGGGAGCAGTATTAATAGGTACAATTTTCAATCGGATGTTCTCTTTTTATTTGCGATGAACAAAATTTATTTATTTTTTCCATCATCAGTACATTTATCTCTTATATTATGGATCAGTCTTTTTCTACTTTTAGTGTGGGTACCCAGGTATTTTCATACCCCACCCTCATTTCGGACCTCTTTTTAGTTTAGTGGTGCGGTGAACAGGATTTTTTCAGGTAACAATTTTATCTATTCCCTTATGCTGATCTTAGGCCTTGAATTTTTTGTAGGGTAGTACCCAATCTGAATATAAAATATTTTTACATCCAAAAGGTCTTGCCTGTTTTCACCACTATATTAAAGTTTATTGGAGTTCATGTATAATGGTTTTTATCGGAAGTGAGGCTAATTAGATTCTATCCATATATTGGAGGTAAATATATTTTTTTTCAAATAACTGTTTTATTTGTTTAGTACATTGCAATACACTTTATGCACGTCAATTCAGAGTTACAAAGATGTAGCACATAGTCATTACGGCCTTACAGTCACCTACATCAAGTACGAACCAGATCAGGTAACCTCGTCTGCAGACGGTGGGATCTCCACTGGAGACAGTTATTCGAGTCCTCGTTCATCTATTTCCAGCAAGAGAGCCTGTGCTGAGGCAGCATATATTAACTTACAATTCTGTATGCATGTACGGGGGAAAATGATCAAAAGCACTCTCAGGAAAAGAAAAAAAAAGAGAAAGCAGAAGAAAAGAAAGGAAAGAGGGGAAGAGAAGGGGAGAAAGAGATAGGGGTGGGTGGTCACCAGGACTGTTCTGTGCGCCTGTTCATGTCCGGTCCTCCCGGAGATTCCAGGGGTTCCACACCACATCATGCGCTTCCAACCGATCCTGCATCCTGGCGGTCATCTTTTCCATCAGCTCCACGTCCCTGATTCTAGCATGGAGAGCACCAGGGGTAGGAGGTTGTGTCTTTTTCCAATGCAGGGCAATAGGGCACCATGCGGCCGTCAGGACGTGTCGGGAGAGTTTCTTTTGGGCTCTCGAAAGTTTAGGGTAAGGAATACCTAGCAGGAAGGTTTTGGGGGTCAGGGTCAGCTACTGGTCTAGGATACGAGCTAGAAGGTGCTGGACCTCTTTCCAAACAGGAACTATGCGGGGGCAATACCAAAAGATGTGGAAGAGGGTGTCCTTGGACTCCAAATACCGCCAACAGCTGTCAGGTGTTGAGGGGTAGATGGCGTGGAGGACGTCCGGGGTCGCATACCAAAAAAAAAGGATTTTGTATGCATTTTCCCTGTAAAGTGTACACATGGAGCTTTTGGAGGCCTGTGACCATATCACCTGCCATTGTTCCCCAGTGATTTCCTCACCAAGAGCTTCTTCCCATTTGAGCATATATGCATGTTTGCCTTTAGATCCCATAGGGAATGCATTGATTATTTTATAGATATCAGAGATCATTCCTCTTTGGGCCGTACCCACTAAAATTACATTTTCAAATGAAGAAGGTGGATAGAAACGTAGGTCGGGTGATATGGTCTGAGAAAAATGTCGTATTTGCAAGTAACTGTAGAATCCCTGGCGAGGGAGGTCGAATTTGGATTGGAGGTCAGCGTAGGACAGCAGTTTCCGCGATCTGGGGTCCACCAGGGTGCCCAGATGGAAGAGGTTCCGGGAGGACCAGGAGTGTGACATCTGGTGAGTTAAACTATCTGGCACCTTGGGGTTGCAGATGAAAGAGGTCAGGAGCGCCTTATCCAAAGACAATTTATATGTCTTAGAGAGCTTGCGCCAGAGGCGTTGCAAATGAGACAAAGATCCCAGTAAGCAGGCATGGGGGACCAATGTCGTCACACTCCAGAGCATACTATTAGGGTGAGTCGGGGCCATCCAAAGTTTTTCAATTTCCGACCACCGGTTATAGGACCTCTGAATGAACCAGAAGGCAACCGCATGGAGCTGGACCGCTTGGTAATATTTAATGAGATCAGGAAACGTGAGACCTCCGTCCGAACGTGAAGCAGTCATTACTATGGCGTTTATAATTCCATGTGAAGTTAAGTAGATCTGTTTGTAGCCTTTTCAGGTGATGGTAGGGTATGGGAATGGGAAGGGTTTGGAAGAGATAAAGGAGTTTCGGGAGAATAGTCATTTTCAACGGATTTTTCCTACCGAGGAGGGAAATTTGGTGCTTCCGCCATTGCGAGAGTAGAAGCCTAATAGACCTGTACAGGGGAGGAAAGTTTGCCTGGTAAAGGGAGGTGAAAGTTGGGGTGATGTTTATCCCCAGGTACTTCAGGGAGGTAGACTTCCAGTTATAGGGGAAGTTGGATCATAGATGGTCTACCTCCGGCAGTGGAATATTAACTGGGAGGGCCTCCGACTTGGATGCATTGATTTTGTAACCCGATAGGGTGCTATATCGATCCGATTCCATGTGGAAGTTGGGCAGAGAGATCCTGGGTTGGGTCAGGGTAAGAATAACATCATCTGCAGACAGCAAGAAACTTAAATTCCTTGCCCCTAACCGGTATACCCCTTATAGCCGAATTTCGTCTTATGGACGCCGCCAGGGGCTCTTCACAGAGGGCAAATAATAAGGGTGACAGGGGGCAGCTCTGGCGGGTGCCATTGGAGACAGAAAAGGTCGAAGAAGTTGCAAAGGGGGTCTTAACTTGAGAGGACGGATTAGAGTAAAGGTGTTGTATGGCCCGCAGGAATGGTCCTCCTATCCCTATATGAGTCAAGGTGGCGAACAAGAAGGGCCACGCCAGTCTATCAAAGGCTTTTTCAGCGTCCAGGCTTAGGAGCAAGGATGGCACGCCCTCCCTGTTCGCCACATCGATTAGGTCTATCACCTTCCTGGTGTTATCTCCAGCCTGGCGGAGAGGGACAAAACCCACCTGGTCTTTGTGGATGAGGGAGGGCAGGACCATATTGAGCTGCATGTACAACAATTTCGTAAAGATTTTTAAGTCTGCATTCAGTAGCGCTATGGGCATATAATTGGCACAAAGGATGGGATCTTTATCAGGCTTAGGAATCACGGTAATAAAGGAGCGTTGCATATCCAAGGGGACAGGAGTGTTTTGTAAAAAGGCATTGAATAGTTTACTCATGTACGGGAGTAGGAGGGGCAGGAATGCTTTATAATATTCATAGGGTAGGCCGTCTGGACCTGGGGATTTATGTGCTGGTAGGGATTTAATGGTCAGTTCTATCTCTTCCTCCGTAAATTGCCATGTTTAAAGATGCTAGGTCTGCTTCCCGGATATGGGGGATACCACTTTCTGACAGATACTGCTGCATACGATGCGAGAGGTCTAGAGGTAAGGGGTCGCTGGGAATGTCGGGGTTTTTATACAGTTCCGCATAGAAATAGGCAAACGTGTCAGTAATATCCTTAGGGTGGGATACAACATTGTTAAATTTATTTTTGATCTGGTGTGGGGTGGACAGGAGGGTGTTGTCTCTAAGTTTCCTCGCCAAGAGGGAGTGCGCTTTATTACCGCTGTCATATGTCTGTTTTATCCGAAGAAGAGCCTTTTCCACCCGGTGGAGTGCTAAGTCACTAAGCGCCATACGGAGATTCGTTATTTTTTTGAGGAGTGTCAGGGATGGGGAAGATTGTAGTTTCAGTTCCAGCTGTCTAAGCTCTCTTTCAGTATTTAGTTTGGTGGCCGCGACGTCTCTCTTCATGGCTGATGAAAGTGCCATGCATTTACCGCGTATGACCGCTTTGTGGGCCTCCCACAGAGTAGAGAGAGTGACATCTGGAGTGGTGTTTTCTGTAAAGTAATGGTTCAGAGTGGAGACTAATTCCGATTGGATGGGAAGGTGTTGTAGGAGAAAGATATTCAGTCTCCAGTTATAGGGCCGGACGACAGGGGAACCCTAGTCCAGGGTGACTAGGATTGGGGCATGGTCTGACCATGAGATTGGGGAGATATGGGCTCTACGCGCCGCTCTAAGTGTAGAGTTATTAACAAAAAAGTAATCGATGCAAGAGTGCATCTGGTGGGGGCTGAATAGTACGTATACTGCCAGTCCCCAGGGTGGAGAGTCCGCCAGGTGTCAAAGAGTGCATATCATCTGGTAAGTTGACGAAAGAGCTTTGAGTCCCTGAGGGCTTTAGCCAAAGGCGTTCCGGGGGTTGCCACCAAGTGGTCTGCAGTAGCCGAGTGAGCTAGGTTAAAATCCCCACCCACCACTAGATAACTGTGGTCGGCCTTGAAAAGGCGTGACAGGACCCTAGAGATAAAGCTGTTCTGCTGGACATTTGGTGCATACAGGGTACAGAGAGTAATCGGTTGGGACTGCCGGGTACCCTTAGGCACCAGGAAGCCCCCGCGAGGGTCGCTGTAGTGGTCAAGGTAAGTAAATGGAGCCCCGTGTCTAATTAGGATAGCTACACCTGCTCTCTTATGGGTGCCGGAAGATAAATAAGTTAATGGGAAGTGTCTAGAGGCGAAGGCAAAGGATCACCCTTTATCAAAATGCGTCTCCTGGACGAGGATAATGTCGGCTCCCGACTGTCTAAATTCCCTTAGTGCCAGATGCCATTTCCTGTTTGAATTTAAGCCATGGACATTCAGGGAGAGAATCTTAGCCATAAGTCAAGTCGTGGGGGGGGGGGAGGAGGATGGGGATGGATTCTTACCTGATAGCGACATCCCGTGATGACCGCCAGAAGCCAGGTGTGCGCTTACCCCAGTGGGAGGACGTGATAGACAGGTCTTGAGAACCTGCAGACTTCACCGTGATGACAAGGGGAGGGGAAGAAGGGGGGGGGGGAAGGTAGAGAAAGAGAAGAAAAGAAAAGAATGTTAGAACAGCAAGAGAGAAAACATATACAAGTCACTGAACAATAAAACATTAAAGTATAAGACGTTACTTGACCTTGAGCGGGTAAATCGCTCAGGTCTACACGGATTCCAAGGGAGCCACCAAACCCAGAGCCCAAGAGCCGGGTCAGGCGGCCGCATGGGAGTCCAGTTCTCCTCATTTGGTACTGTGAAAGGAGTAAGAAACTATGAACAAAAGAGGACCAAAAATGTTTTGGCGTGAGAACTAAGGGGAACCCACTCTCTCGGGTCTCCCTCAGAGCCAGCCTAAGGGCAGGAAATTAAAGTTAAGGCACCAGGGGGGAAGAGGGGAGGGGGGAAAGGGGACTAGTAGCAATGTAACATCCAGGCACCAGTCCACGGATCAGCAAAAAATAAATCGGACCTTTCTCCTTATAGCCACAAGGGCGGAAAAGAGCAACAAAGGAAAAAAGGGGAAAAAAAAAGTGTTGAGGCCGGATGTGTCAGCCATGTCCCTGTCTGGCATTCTTTTTGGGCGCATCCCTGTTTTAGGGTCGTTCCTGAGATGGAACCTTCTGCCACAGCGTAGGGGGTGTAAGCGGGGTAGCCACAAGGTCCCAATCAGGCAGTTGGGGAGGGCGGACTCCCAGTTCCTCACAAAAGGTGCGTAGATCTTCTGGGTACCGCAGGGAGGCCAACTTGCCTTGATGTTTGGCGGTAAGGCAGAATGGGAATCCCCAGCGATAGGGAATGTTTTCATCCTGCAAAGTGCGGAGCAAGGGCTGGAGGAGTCTGCGTTTTTGCAGGGTGATCCAGGAGAGGTCTGGGAAAAGTTGCACTTGGGTATCCCAGAAGGTCACCGCACGGGCCAGGCGAACCTGCCGCATGATATCTTCTTTGAGGGGGAACGAGTTAATCTTACAAATAATGTCTCTGGGGCTGGAGGTAGCATTCTTGGGTCGCAGGGCCCTGTTTGCTCTGTCCATCTCAATGAACTTGGTGGTGGGTTCCCCCAGGAGATTATTTTTCTCTCTTTTTTTTTTTTTTTCCATGATATAACATAGACATAGTTACGAAAAATTGACATATAAAACAACAAGAAGTACAAATTCTACCATCGTAAAATTCACCAAAATACACAAATGTAACCATATAATAACAAACTGATTATCCCTACACCACTTACTAAACCACCCCCCCCCCCCCCAATACCCCATTCTGAGAACACGTGTTGCTGACGCAGGCCTGACCAATTCAGGCCGACCAGCGGGCGAATGACAGATCACTTCGGGAGCGGTAATAGAAAACACCGAAGAGTCCTCAACCTACGCCGAGCCCAAGCCAAGTAAGTACTCACTAAGTCTTATCATCCTCTGTCTCATCCAGGGGGTAGCCAATATCCCTCAACCATGGGTTCCAAAGTGCCCTAAATTTTTTTATATTATTTTGTCTAACAAACATTGTTCGTTCACACCAAATTGTAGAGTTCATGGCGTTTACCCATGCTTGTAATACTGGGGGGCTTTTTGCCTGCCAGTTCAACGCAATTACCGTATATACTCGAGTATAAGCCGAGATTTTCAGCCTCTTTTTTGAGGCTGAAAGTGCCCCCCTCGGCTTATACTCGAGTCATCGCTGTCTGCCTGCTCGATCAGCGTATCGAGCAGACAGACAGCGGCCATTCTAACATTCAAACGCCGCGCCTCCGCCTCCGCCTTCGCCTGTTATAGGCGGAACACTGAATTTCCCAGCAGCCTGTGTTCCGCCTATCACGGACATCGTCTCATCCTCGTACTACGGACGAGGATGAGACGATGCCCGTGATAGGCGGAACACAGGCTGCTGGGAAATTGAGTGTTCCGCCTATCACGGACATCCGATAGGCGGAACAGCAGTCAGTGGGAAATTGAGTGTTCCGCCTATCACCGACGGAGGCGCGGCTTTTGAATCCTAGAATGGCCGCCGACGAAGAGCTGAAGGACGGAGGCTCGGCTCGGGCCGGGACGGGACGGGCCGGGCCGGGACGCAGGCTGGACGGGACGCAGGCTGGACGGGACGCAGGCTGGACGGGACGCAGGCTGGACGGACACAGGCTGGACGGACACAGGCAGGCTGGACACAGGTAGGCTGCACGGACACACACACACACACACACACACACACACACACACACACACACGGATGCATGGACACACACACACACACACACACACGGATGCATGGACACACACACACACACACACGGATGCATGGACACACACACAGGGATGGATGGACCCACAGGGATGGACGGACACACAGGGATGGACAGGCATGTCTCACCCTCGGCTTATACACGAGTCAATAATTTTTTCCAGTTTTTTGGGGGTAAATTGGGGGCCTCGGCTTATATTCGGGTCGGCCTATACTCGAGTATATACGGTAGTCGCCTGGCTTGGTATAAGCACCTCAGTATAGATATCTTTGTTACAGCAGATACTCTACCCCCTTCCATAATCCCTAGCAGACAAGTCTTAGCTTCTGGTTTTAGGGCGGCGTTGAAAATCCTATTAATTCTATGTACAATTTCTATCCAGTACTGATATAATTTTGGGCATTTCCATACCATATGGAGAAGGTCCCCTAATGCCCCACATCTGGGGCAGTTGCCGTTGGATTTTCTATTTATTTTCCACATTTTTTTAGGGGTATAGTATGCCCTATATATAAAGAGCTTATGGGACATACGCTGTGATGGAGAGATAGATACCAGGTTCCCCTGTGCTAGGGTCTCGTCCCATTGCTCTTGCTTAAGTGGTCCCAGATCTACCGCCCATCCCCTTCTACTCTTATCAGGTCCCTCTCCTTTCAACACTTTGTCCTTAAGTTTTATGTATAGCTTAGAAATCTGGCCCTTTGTTTGCCTTCGTTCAAGGAGTTCCTGAAGTAGGGGGGACTTTGTCCTCTCAATGGTAAGTGTGCTATACTGTGCTTGTATCCCATGCCTCACTTGCAGGTAGGTGTAGAACGTTTTATTCGAAATGCCAAATTCCTGCCGAAGAGCCTCAAAAGATTTCATAGAATTCCCTTGGTAGAGATGGACTAACCTACTAATCCCTCTTCTCTCCCACTCCAGTGATTTACCTATACTGTTTAATTCAGCCAGGTCTCTGTTGTTCCATAGGGGCGTGTACTCAGTTACTCCCTCATAGTCTAGGAGTTGCTTGACTGTCTGCCATACCTTCCTCGACAATACGTTGGTAGGACATTTGCATGCAAATGAGTTGGCCTCCAGAACCTCAACTAATGTTTTATGATGTGCTTTGTCGATCATCAATTTATGGTTTGGGCTACCACCTCCTCCAAGCCCAGCCCCAGTAAAATGCTGGAGTTGGGCTGACAGGAAGTATGTTCTTGGATGTGGTATCGCTACTCCTCCTTTTCCTGCAGACAACTGCAGTGTCTGCAAGCGAATACGAGGCTGTCTCTTCCCCCATATCAATTCACGAATCAGTACCTCCAATCTGGTAAACCACTTCTGGTTGATCCAGATTGGGGAGTTATGAAGGATATATAGGATCTGTGGCTGCCAAATCATTTTAACTAAATTACAGCGGCCTGCCACAGACAGAGGGAGGCGGCACCAGCTGTTAACCTTTTGTTCCAGCTTCGCCAGTAATGGTACCAAGTTCTCCATAATGTACTGATTTATATCTCTAGGAATCCAAATACCCAAATATTTTAGCTTAGGCACCACTTCTAATCCCAAAACTGACGATGGCATTAAATCTCCTGGTCCCGACAGTGGCATAAGGGCTGATTTCCAATTGATGACCAGGCCTGATTGTTGCCCAAATTCCTCCATCAGCTGCACTACATTAATTAGAGTAGCGTCCGTGTCACCGATAAAAAACAAAACGTCATCTGCAAATAGGGCCACTTTCTCCTCCTCCGGTCCACGCCAGAACCCCTGGATGTCCGGGCGCGATCTCGCCAGCACTGCCAGGGGCTCCATAGCCAGCACGAACAGGAGGGGAGAAAGCGGACACCCCTGTCTCGTACCCCTTTCTAAATGAAATGTATCGGAGAATCTAGTCCCCATTTTAATCTTTGCCCTGGGCCCCCCATAGAGCAACTTTACCCATTGAATAAATAACAGGCCGAAGCCAAAACGTTCCAATACACCCCAAAGGTAACCCCACTCCAGACTGTCAAAAGCTTTAGTAGCATCCAGGGCCAATATGGCACCTGGGCTTTCATTGTCTCTGGGTATTTGTAAGTTTAGGAAGACCCTCCTAATGTTAGTGCTAGTTGTTCTACCCGGGATAAACCCAGACTGGTCTGGATGTATTAACTTATGAATATAGTTGTTTAAGCGAGTTGCTAGGGCTTTGGCCAAGATTTTTACATCTGAGCATAACAGGGATATCGGCCGGTATGACGAGACCTCCTGTTGATCCTTCCCCTCCTTTAAGATTAATGTAATATTGGCCTCTAGCATTGAGGCAGGAAGCTTTCCCGCTTCTAGTGCGTGATTTAATGTCTCCAACAATGCCGGCATCAGCTGTTCGCTATAGCGTTTATAAACTTCTACTGGGAGGCCATCAGGGCCAGGAGATTTATAATTAGGCATACTAATCATTGCACTTTTTAATTCTTCCAACGTAAGTGGGAGATCCAAATTCAGTTTATCCTGATCTGAAAGCATGGGAATCGCTGCTTGATGTAAAAAATTAATGGCCAGGTGTCTATGTTCCTGTGTAGTTGATTTATATAGATTTCTATAATAATCGCTAAGTACCTTCATAATCTCAGGGGGCCTGGAGACCAGGTCTCCATTCTGTGCTTTAATTGCTTGTATTACTGTGGAGGGACCATTGGATTGTACCAATAAGGAAAGAACTCGACCCACCCTTTCTCCTTCACCAAAATAACGTTGACGTTGGAAGATGCGCTGGTTTTCTGCCTTCTTTAAAAGGGCCATTCTATATATTTGCTGGCAGTCCACCCAGGCCTGTTGCTTCCCCGGCGTTGGGTCCTCCACAAACACTCTCTCAGCCTGGATAACATCATTTCTAATTCCTTCCTCTTGCTCTCGCGCTTCCTTTTTAGATATTGCAATTTTTTGTATAAGTATACCTCTGAGAAAGGCTTTAAGGGAGTCCCAAACAAATCCGGGAGCCGCTGTCCCTCTATTGATTTGGAGAAATTCCCCTATCTGTGCCCCTAGGAGGTTGGAGCTATCAATTAGCTCCAGCCAAGCAGGATTTATTTTCCACTCTCTCTGTGGGGCGCTCTCTCCCGAACACAAGGTTATAACTAAGGGGGAATGGTCTGAAATCCCACGTGCCCCATATTCTATGTCTACCACCACCCCTGATGCCGCTTTATTTCCCAAACCCATATCTATTCTCGATAACGTCTGGTGGGTGCTAGAGAAGCAAGAGTACTGCCTGTCCTCGGGATGTCGTATTCGCCAAATATCACTTAATCCAACTTCCAATAGGAATTCGTGTAGCCGGCCCGTTCTATTCCCCCCTGGGCAAGGAAATCTGTCGAGGCTCTTATCTATAGTTTCATTAAAATCTCCGGCTATAATCCATGGGACCCCTGGTTTACCCAAGCTAAACACAAGGAATTTGTACATAACCTCTAGCTTGAAGGGGGGAGGTATATAAATATTGGCCAAGACATATTCTTGCCCATCAATCAAACAGTGCAGAAAAACAAATCTCCCCTCCCTATCGATCTGAGACTCCTTACATAAAAAGTCTATTCCCTTCCAGACTAGTACACTCACACCACGAGAATATGATGAATAAAAAGAGTGATAGTGTGCTTGAAGATTCCGATTGTGTAAATGGGGGGCCGTGGTTGGAGTTAAATGGGTTTCCTGTAGGAAAACCAAACCGGGTCCCTTCCTCTCCATCTCCAACATCACGGACCCCCTCTTCTTAGGATCTCCCAGGCCCTCACATTCCATGAGGTTATGTTCCACCTACCCATTAGTTCCAGTAGTTACTATATCCATGTAATGGGGGGGATGGGGGGGGAGGGAGCCGCATCCTCCCCCCAGCACCGCCCCCCATCTCAACCTGCTCCCCGTCACCACCCTAATGTCAACAGCACGTGTTCGAAAACTGAGCCCCCTCCCCCCTCCCTCCCAACCCTGCCCATCAGAGCAACCCCTAGGGGTCTCGACTGTAGCCAGTATGATCTCACCCCATTCAAAAATACCCGTGCTCCCCACCCCCCCAGACAATCCTACCATGCCCATTTAACATAGATTCAAGGTGGGATTATAATCCCTCCATGGCACCAATTATGTCCCGAAGGAGAGAAAGGGAAGGAAGAAAAAAAAAAAGGGGGGGGGGGAGAGGGGAGGGGGAGATGCTGACAAGGCTTCAAGAATTCAATGGCCATAATAGTATATACCCCCAAAGTATAACCTTATCCCCACTACTCTCACCCCCCCCCCCCCCTCAAGTCTCTTCCTCCCAGCTCCGCTATAGAGCCTCATTTGCCGCATCCTGTGTAAAATAATATTTAATTTGTCCTAGTAGTGTCATAGTGCTCCATAACCCATAGTGCTTACCCTACGCCCTTTGTTATATCGTTGTCCCTCTTCTCTCGAGTAGCAGACAGTGGCATTATACCTTCCCCTCTTATTCGTTAATATACATTCATAAACAAAATATTACCAATAATATTTATACTCAATTTTTATATGCATTCCCTCACACCCACCCCCCCGCCCTCGCACCCCAACTGTGGATACACCTTACATATACTTATACACAGTGTAATTCACATATAATACACAATAACCTGTGGCGCATTAGTCCCCATTCCTGTTGATACATTATACCCCCCTACTCATCCCCCTCCCGTTCCCCACCTCTTCAACCATTAATAACCTGTGGCAAAAACAGTACAAAGCAGAGCAAAACAGCCAGAACCCCAAAAAAATAAAAAAAATAAAAATAAAATAAATTTTTTTGGGCGGGGGGAACCCACCCCTACCCCCCTCCAAAAGCTAATACAAAAGATAATACAGAGTGGCTCTAAATGCCACTTAAAGAGACCCTTTATGTTCCTCCAGCCAGTTCATAGCCTCCATTGGAGAGCTAAAAAATAGTGTTGAGTCCAGGGCGGACACCCGAAGTCGGGCTGGATACAGTAAAGCGTAGGTTATCTTGTACTTTTGCAAGATACGCTTAACAGGTACAAACTCCGCTCTCTGTTTCTGCAAGCCCGATGAAAAATCTGGGTAAAATGACACTCTAGTCCCTCTATAGAAGATGTCTCCCAATCCCCTAACTCTCTGCATCAAAATCATTCGATCGTTATAATTAGTAAATTTCAATATCATTGGCCTACAGCGTCCCTCTGCCAGATACGATCTAGCAGGGACTCTGTAGGCTTTTTCAATGCAAGAGAGCGAAGAGAAGGAGACACCTCCCAGTAATTCCTTAAACCAGTTCTCCAAGAAGATTATAGGATTAGAGCCCTCGCTTCCCTCTGGCAGGCCAATTAGTCGCACGTTATTCCTGCGACTTTTGTTGTCCATGTCGTCAATTTTAGATGCTTGTGCGACAATTTGTTTCCGGAGTGAAGCAATTTTTTCCTGCAGGGGGGATAGTTCGTCTTCCACCATACTTAATCTTCCCTCTAGGGCATTTGTTCTATCAATGGTATTGCTTAATAGTTGGCTCACAGAGTGCAGTTCATTTTGAATATTTTTTAATTGGCTGTCCAGGCCCAAGATAGAAGTTTTACACTCGTTAACCGCCGACAAAATCTCTCGTAGAGTAGGCTCACCACTCCCTGCAGGTTTTTGGGATTTATTATTCTCCCCTTGGGATAGCTCGCCACCCCCCCCCTCCAGGAGGTATAGGTAAAGTGCCAGGGTCTATTGCCACATTACCCGCACTTCTCCTATCCCCCAATGTCCCCTGGGCCTTAGGCTGGCCTGCTGATGGGTAAGGTTGTGTTTTCCTGCCTGGTGAAGTTGCATGTGCAAACCGTTCAAGTTTTGAGGCCGCAGAGGCTTGGTGTAATTTTTCCTTAGCAGCACGTGTCTTTTGGTTCCCCTCCCCTTGTGACATGTCCTCCACAGCTCTTTTGCTGAGCATAGCAGTACTTACAAACCAACAAACAAAACAAAAAAAAAAAAAAAAGGGGGGAGAAGACCTTAAGCCAATGGGAAGTAACGTGTCTCCCCAAGACTTTCCAGCAAAGGAAATACCCTTGTTACGCTTGTTGCTAAAGGCACAACTAGCAATACATCCCAAAGCAGTAGGGGGGGTGGGTGGCAAGCCTTCCGTCAGAACAAGGAGCGCCAATTTGCTGCCGCGCTAGCAAAAAAAAAAATTTTTATAAGCTTACAGTCACCATCTTCAGGGCTCTTAAGCATACAGGATTTTGTCCAAGTTTTTTCCTTCTCTCTCCTTCTTTTCCCTTCCTCTTCTCTCTCTTCCCCCTTCTCTGTTTTTTCCCTTTACTAGCTTCCAGCAAGCCCTGCTGGGCTTTACAACATACCCAGCATACACAGCATACCTCAAGGTGCCTCAAGGCTCTAGGGATACTAGGGAAAGCGGTTCCATTTATCAAAAACCCGGTGATATACTCTACCGGGTTCCAACGATAGTATCGTCCCAGTCCGAATCGATCGCCGGACCTCCTTGCTGTATCCTCTTGCGGCGTCGGATGAAAGCGTTCGGACCTCCTTGCTGTATCCTCCTGCGGCGTCGGATGGGAGCGTTCGGACCACCTTACTGTACCCTCGTGCGGCGTCGGATGAAAGCGTTCGGGTCTCCTTACTGTGTCCTCGTGCAGTATCGGATGGGAGCATTCGAATCTTCTCTCCAAGATCTCGCGATAACCCGAGCCTGCCTCGAGACCGCTATTCGGGTAGTCTCGGCGGCTCTCGACACTTCCCCGGCTTTTCCGACGGTCCCGGCAGGTAGGGAGGGAGGAGATGGCATACGATCTCCGAAGTCAGCCGCTCAAAACGAAGCCTCATCAGAGGAAAGTAGCTCAGATACCTCGGATCTCATGGCGGAGACAGGGAGGCAGGCGGAGGCAGGGAGCACGGGCATTACTCACACTCTCACTCACTCACTCCCACCTCCATCCGGCCACGCCCCCTGTCCCTCCCCCAGGAGATTATTAAATACTTCCTGTAGAATAATCTGTATGTCCTCCGGGCCATCTGCTTCCGGGATACCCCGCACCCTGATGTTATGCCTGCGCCCCCTGTTGTCCAGGTCCTCCACGTGACGCTGCATATCCCTCAATAAGATACGATGATAGGCCCCTTGTATTTGGGTCCTGTGTACCACAAGCTTGGTCTCTTGAATCTCCTCCTCGACCATCTCCATCCTGTCCGCAAGGTGCTTAAGGTCGGATTGGAGCATTTGTATTTCCGATCTGCATGTGGATTTTTAACGTCTTCAATGAATTGCTTAAAGTCCTCTTTGGTGGGTATCGCTTGCAGATATAACTGCCACTGTGGGTGCAGAGGTGGGGGGCAGGGCTCCTCAGAGTCGTACTGCGCCGGATGTAGGGGAGGTGGCAAGGGCCTGTCACCATATGTTGAGGGAGCGGGCCTAGGTGGCGAGTCCCATACACCTGCTCAAGTAGGTGTGGAGACCGGGGGAGACGACCAGTTCCGTCACCCCCTACTTGTGGGGACAGATTTGGGGGACACACCGAGTGTGCATAGGAGGCCGGGGTTCCACCCTGGTACTGCGGGGGGCTAAAGGCCCTTGGAGAAGCCAGCCTTTGGGCTTTGGGTGGCGGTGATAGGGTGTCGGCATCTTAGTGGGGCCTGTCTGTTCTCCCGGGCCCCTGATATGTCTAGGTCAGTGGCTCCCCAGGGGGGTAGGGCAGCAAAGTCCATGGAATCCGGGGAGGATGGTGACCCCAAAGTTGCAGCAGGGATACAGGGGTCCGAGGTTGCCCGGAGCAGCTGAGGGAGTGCCTCTGAGCACTGCGTGCCCTGCGGGGGAGGGGAATCCCTCCTGGGGTAGTCCGGGCCTAGTCCTGCCGACCCCTGGCTCTGTTTGTCCCAATTGGAATCCCCCAGGCCGGGTACACAGTCCATGGCTTGATAAGGGGGTGGCTACCTGTCCAAGTGGTGTGGGTATGGACCCCAGGGATGAGGTGCTGACATGCCTCCGGAAGATGCGCATCCTGGTGCAGCTGAGGGGAGAGGGGTGGCATGGTAGGCTTCAGGCCTAGCTGCGTGGCCTGGATAGCGGCCGGGACATGGGTCTGACTTACCGCACCGGAGGTAGTGGGAGCTGAGGCCTTCCCCCGGGTGGTCCTGCATACCTCCGGGCTAAGCTGGCGGCTGATAGGCATGCTGCGGGCCAGGGATGAAGCCCGGGATGGCGTGATGGCTGTGTCCAGCGCCATCTTGGAGGATCCGCCGGCCGGGAGCTCCGTCAGCGAAAAAAAGGAGCAGAGGTCCGTTGCGGAGCCCAGCGGGGTAGCAGAGGGTCCCCGGGCGGCAGATGAGTGGATAGCCCTGGATCTATCCATCGGATGGATGCGGATTGTCCCCTTAGGTGCCGATTAGCGGTGGCTGGTGGGAGAGCGAGGAGTTTAGGCTTCCATAAGGGTCGGCTTCCAGTCACGCCCCCCCGAGGTAAATATTTTATTGAGTGGGTATATATTCTATTTTTATGGATCATTTGCTATCTGCTGTACTCATTTATCTTTGATCTATTTCAACAGATGGATTTCCTAAGGGTTTAGTCCTTGTGTGTAATATACCCCTTTCTATGGTATCATCATATGATCTCTTGTTTTTATTCAACCATGAGTGGAACATTTGTATTATTTTCAACTAGAGTGCATAGGTCAGCTTTGAAGTTATGTTGTGTCTTCATGATAGCCTATGCAGGGGTTAAACTGTAATGTACTTATCAGTGTCTTTATACTTTTTTCTGATTGTCTTTTTTTATTTCAGTAATTATTTGTTTATGCGAGATTAAAAAGTTCTCCTGAAGAAGCCTTATGATGTACGGCGAAACATGTTGAGATATATCCGCATTGCAATTGTATATATTGAGTCTGTGCTATATTGTTGTATTAATTTTCTATTATGTATTCTGTAATTTGTATTAAAATGTATATATTTTTATATAATTTGGTGTAGTTGCGCTTTAAAAGTCCCATAGAAACTTGGTATTTATTGGATGGACAAAGGGATGTGGTGCTAAAAGTTCTTTTCAGTATTTCAGCTCTTTTAAAAAGTTTCTCCTTTGATGTATAAAAATCCATATATATTCTAGCCCATGTTAAAGGGAAACAAACAATAAAGAATATAAAAATCCTTGGCCAGGATGCATTCAAAAACACCACTTACTGGTATATTAAGCCCCTCATATATGTATAGACTATATGGGATTGATGGGATTTATTGAAAGATATAAAGCTGTCATGCATCCACCCAAGGACAGGTATTATTTACCACTGAGCCATGGTTTGTGAATGAATGTCTTGGCTGACCGAGCACATTCATAACAGTATTGGAGAATACCTCATTGTTTGCACTTAGGCTTGATACATTGTGTCTACCTGTGTGGACTGTCAGCTCTTTATAGCTTGGATTATCCACTATATATATATATATATATATATATATATATATATATATATATATATATATATACAGTATATGAGGGACTTATTATACCAGTGAATGGTTGTTTTTAAATATTCTTGGTCAAGGAATGTTATATTCTTTATTTTTTGTTTCCTTTTAACATGAGTTAGAATAAATATGTATTTTATGTATGTTTAAACATCTTGGTCTGTGTTTTCATAAAACTTGCTATATATTCAGTTGGGTTTAGTAGTCACAGCCAGGTATTTATGAGTTGTTGTGATTAGTAGTTCTATTGTATCGGCGACTCCCCCACTGTAAATTACAAAGGATATTTTTTTCTGTTATATTAAACATCGAATTGTATCACTGAGGAAGGCCTAGAGGATTTTCTTTTAGGGAACTATTGCTAGATTTTTCAATTTTAAACAGTAGTAGGGGGCGCTAGTGATAAAGTGCTATAAACACAATAGTAAACAACTTTAACATGCGTGAAAAGAATAAATGTTCAAGTTAATATACATTTTCAAAGTGCAACATGCTCAGTATATTGCGAATACAGTAGAATAGTAAGAACAGTCTTTTAAAAGTCTGTTAATTCTTCAGTGATAAATTGCCAAAGAAATCATAACACCATCACCCAGAGGTGGTAGTCCTTGCAGATAATACTCGATGTGTCTGATTAAGATTTCCTACTCACCAGAAGAATATGACCTCTTTTAAAAAGAAGGTCAGACAAGCTTGGTTTGTGGGTCTTTGGACTTGCTTGGATGTCAATGGAGATGTATCAGGAAACTTTTAGGTATATAACCTCCTCTCCACCATGGTATCCCATTAAAAAGATAAAGACTGCCATAGCATAAAACTGTTTATTAAAATGACAATGACAATTTACGAAGTGCCTGCTTACAATCAAAAGCGCCTACTCCCAGCACTGAGGATAACTGCATATTTCACAAGGCAGGAACCATAAGCCGCCCAGCCTGTGCTTGTGGATCAGCATGCGTTTCACTGCCGAGTGAAGATAAACTGGAAATTCGGGACCCGGAAGTGACATGACCAGAATGCGCCTCAACGTATGTTTCATTTTACAACGTCATCAGGAAACGTTCCGGTCACTGGGCAGAATTCATTATATACCTTGGAAGTAAAATGTGATTGGTGAAGTCGCTAGTCTCTGCCTGTCACATTCCTCCTCAATCAGAAGTACAAAATCCCCATAGAAAACCAGCAGTGAGTGACTACAACCAATGATTTTTACTCCGGAAGGTCACACAAGGATTTTTTAACCCATTTGTTATAAATGCAAATGATTTGTAAACATTTAGAAAATATTAAATGGTGAGTTGAAATTAAAAGAATAAAAAATAGTAAATAAAAATTAAAGAACAAAACATTTTCATATAAAACAAAACAATTTCGCATATTCTTATGCCGCGTACACACGATCAAATTGTCCACTTAGTCCGCCGGACCGCATTTCACCGGACAATCCGATCATGTGTAGGCTTCAGCGCACTTTTTCAGCGTAAAGTCCGGCGGACTTAGAAAGTAGTTTTGTAGCCCAATCTTTCCCCCGGACTTGGGTTTCAGCGGACAATACGTTCGTGAGTATGCTAGACCAGCAAACTAAGAATGACGCATGCTCAGAAGCAAGTACGAAAAGGAAGCTATTGGCTACTGGCTGTTGAACTTCCTTTTTCTAGTCCCGTCGTACGTGTTGTACGTCATCGCGCTAGCAATCGCCGGACTTTCCGTGCGTCCGTGTGTGGCCAAGCCCGTTTGGTAGAAAGTCCGCCGGACTATCCGCCGGATTGTTTGCTGGACTAAGTACGCCGGACAATTTAATCGTGTGTACGCGGCATTAGACTTTATCAATGTTTAGAGTGATTATGTACAGGACATTGCATCTTGTGTATCACAAAATTCAACCATGTAAAAAACAGTGTACTATAACATACCTCGCAACTTTAGATCTTGAGAAATAGGGACAATTCAGGGGGTGGTGACCTGTGGTAGTGCGCAGTGTGCTGCGGCAAAAATGGGTGTGACCAAACTGTTAACAGTGGGAGGGGGTTAAGAGGCAAGGTTAAACAACACCTGGGCTTTCTTGTACCTATAAAGTATGCATTGGTAGCTGTACCACAAGTAAGAGTCTAACAAACACATACCAACTCCAGCACAATCATTTAAAAAAATCGCTCCCTTTACAGATGATTTTGTGTACACTGAAATTAGACAGAGAGCTAACACTTTGTCTGAGCCTAACTTAAAAAAGAACTTAATTTAAATGATCAGGGCACAGTAGGTGTCCTGAGTGCCTGTGCTATTGTCCCCCTATTCTGGCAATGGGCTCTGCAATTCGCAGGATGCTGTGATTTAGTTATTGGGACAGCCTTGCTAAATTCTGGACAGTTGGGAGGTATGCCCCTCCCTGTACACACTGCCCCCTCCTCTGCACTTTACCCCCTCCTTGCTACCATCCTACCTCCTCCTGCACACATTGCCCCTCTCCCTGTACACAGCCCCCTCTTGCACACAATATTCCCCTCCCTGTACACACAGCCCCCTCTTGCACACATTACCTACCTTTCTGTATACACAGTCCCTTCCTGCAGACCTGCCGAACTGTCCAGCTGCAACTTCCCGAAGAACACACCGTGGACGACAAGTCTGATACGAAGAGCTGATTGGAAGCAGCGCATTGGCCCTGATTGGAAGCTTCCCAGGCAGAGAACTTTTGTTTACCTGGGGCAATTACATTCAAAGAGGGATCGATCCGGCCTCTATTTCACAAGCACAGCTGCATGTCCAGTGTAGAGTGATTGCACTGGACTTGAATCTGCCACCCATGTGACATCAAAGCATGGGACAAAGCCCATTTCTGTGGGACGCCGGGAAAACGTTGACATCGCCGGACTGTCCCGCAGAGACTGGGGTGGTTGAGAGGTATGCTATAATGGTCATCTCTGTAAAAGTGGTCAGGGAATATAGCTTAGTATATACCTCACCTATATCAGTCCCTATTCCTATAAACCAAAAAAGCCTAGCCTACTGGTGGTATGTGGTTGCCACCAGATATGCCATGTTCACTAACCAGGAGGTACAGGAGGCTGAACAAAGGGTGAACAAAATAGTTCCTTTAGTGGTGATAAGTAACGCTGTTTCTGGCAGCACTGGCTTTGGTGACACTGTACTGATGTGTCAAAGATCAGGGACATTGTTGATGGCTGCACTGGCTCTGCTGACAGTGGCACTGGTCAGGTGAACAAATGGGAACATTGATGGTGGTTGCACTGGTCTGGTGACATTGTAACTGGTGTGGCAGCATTCATGGACACTTTTTCTGGAAACACTGGTCTGGCAACACTGCGAATAGCGTGGTGGTGTTCAGAGAAACTGTGTCTGGCTGGTCACACTGTCTGTGTTCAAAGCCTTGTACCTGCACCGGCACAGATGTCAGATTGGGAGCAGCGGCTGTATCCATGCAGGCATTGTGTCTCAATAGACAAAAATGGGTTTGCCTGCATGGGGAACATTGAAAACCTATGCACTCCAATGCAGGTAAACACGGACCTTGGATGGGGTATGCATTGATACTACCAGTGCGACCAAGGCCTTATGGCGACACTGAGATTGGTGTGGCGGTGATCAGGGACATTGTGACTGGCTGTGCTATTAGTCTTCATACCCACAGGGAATATCTATGCGTACTCCATGGGAGGGCCGTGTTTACCTGCATGGCAATTCACAGGTGGTCCGTGCATCTCCACGCAAGCAGTCACATTTATGTCTGTTGAGACACAGTGGCTGTGCAAACACAGCTGCTGCTCCCAATTGGACATCCGTGTGGGTGTGTGTCCCTGAATTCACACTGCCTGCGTTTGGGCCTTGCACCTGCATGGTTATCAGATTGGGAGCAGCGGCTGTGTCCCTGTAGCCGCTGTGTCCCAATAGACATAGACATGACTGCCTACACAGGGTTACATGGATCACCTGTGCATCACCCTGCAGGTAAACATGGCTTTCAACCGCCCCCCCCCCCCCCCCCCAATGTGCACAGACATACTGTGTCTCTGATCACTAACCAGAGCAGTACTTTGTCATCATAGTGACACTGTACTGCTCTAACAACAGTGATCTTTTTCTTTACTTCTTCAGTGCCTTGCACTGTACTACATACACCCTCTCTTCTCACAGCAGATTGCTGTGATAAAAAAAAGACTTTAAAGGCTGCCTTTGTTTACATGTGTGATTGCTGTGATTGGTCAAAGTGATCACATGAAATTGGCCCTGTACCCTGATCTGTGATCTGCTGTGTCCGAGGGACACGGTGATCACAGATCATGCCACTGCGTGGCCTTGGGGCCATGCACGAGTGGTGAGAACAGGAAGTCATACTGAATCAACATTTATCCCAGCATCTCACAAAAGTGAGTACACCCCTCACATTTTTGTAAATATTTTATTATATCTTTTAATGTGACAACACTGAAGAAATTACACTTTGCTACAATGTAAAGTAGTGAGTGTACAGCTTGTATAACAGTGTAAATTTGTTGTCCCTTCAAAATAACTCAACACACCTTTAATGTCTAAACCGCTGGCAACAAAAGTGAGTACACCCCTAAATGAAAATTGGGCCCAAAGTGTCAATATTTTGGGTGGTCACCATTATTTTCCAGCACTGCCTCAACCCTCTTGGGCATGGAGTTATCCAGAGCTTAACAGGTTGCCATTGGAGTCCTCTTCCACTCCGCCATGATGACATCATGGAGCTGCTGGATGTTAGAGACCTTGCGCTCCTCCACCTTCCATTTGAGGATGCTCCACAGATGCTCAATAGGGTTTAGGTCTGGAGACATTCTTGGCTAGTCCATCACCTTTACCCTTAGCTTCTTTAGCAAGGCAGTGGTTATCTTGGAGGTGTGTTTGGGGTTGTTATCATGTTGGAATACTGCCCTGAAGCCCAGTCTCCGAAGGGAGGGGGATCCTGCTCTGATTCAGTATGTCACAGTACATGTTGGCATTCATCATGGTTCCCGCAATGATTTGTAGCTCCCCAGTGTCGGCAGCACTCATGCAGCCCCGGACCATGACACTCCCACCACCATGCTTGACTGTAGGCAAGACACACTGGTCTTTGTACTCTTCACCTGGTTACCGCCAGGCAACATCCCTTGTAATAGGAATAGGGCATGACAGCTCCTCTTTACAGTGAAATCTGGGGTCTTTAAGTCCCCAGATCTCGCCTTCAAGCTGGAAAGTCTGAGATAAAAAAAACAGCTGCAGGCATCATTCAGATGTCCCCACTCAAAGTTCACAATGTCGCTGGTTGGAAAGCAGTTAAAGGCATTATAAGTCTTCCTACCTGCACCTTTTGGGGTTCACCTGCTTTAGATGTGCATTTAGGGGGAGATTTACCAAAACTGGAGAGTGCAAAATCTTGTGCAGCCCTGCATAGAAACCAATCAGCTTCCAGATTTTATTGTCAAAGCCTAATTGAACAAGTTAGATGCAGATTGGCTACAATGCGCTTCACCAGAGTGCCCAAGTTTTAGTAAATCTCCCCTATAATGTTATTTGTTGCCCTGTACACGTAGCCTAAAGTAGAGCAAACCATGAGGCACCGCACAACCCTGTGCTTTTTTATTCAGGATGGACATTATAAACACACTTAACACCCAAACAGATGTTTTCCTTTCCTGGAAAAGTGATTTTGTTCCTTCACTGCTGAAACTTCACTTCAATGATTTCAATTTTAACCTGTTATAAAGGCAAAAATCATAAATGAAATAAAGTAGAACTAAATCAAACCAGGCAACACATGATTACCTCTTGTCCTTTTTAAAAGGCCCTGTATGTACCTGGTGTGCCATCAGTACAGCCAGAAGCAAATCTCACTTGGTGACTCTAGAAGTGCCCATTTATGTCTATTTGTGCTCTTGACATTTATAAATAAATCAATGCAGTCAACGTAAAAGAAAAGGGAGCCTATAGAATGACATCGGAGTTTTAGCAAGTTGCTGTAGATTGAAATGATATAATTATGTTAAACCATAGTTGATCCTTTGCTCCGAACAGTTCAGCAAATGCTATTAAATACTGTATAGAAAAGTCAGCTCATTGTTTATTAAGAAAAAGAAAAAGAATTATGTGGACAACTGTGTGGAATTCATATGTAGAAGTGGTAAAGTGTATCTCTAGGCAAAATCATTTTTTCTTTGTTTTGAATATGTGTGGGAGTGTTAGACACCTCTGTTACATATTCTTGCTGTCTGTGACCCCATTGGGGAGATTCAACCATCTATTTGCACTGGTGAACACTGTCACCTATAAAGCAAATTAGTGCAAATCCAAAAATTTTTAAGTGTCCCTTGAACAAGAGGTAAAAGAAAATCTTCATTGGGGCATCTGTTACAGGGACAACTGTCTAAGATGGGTCTTCCCTCCCTTTGTGAGATTTCCTTTAATTTGTTGTTGCGTCTGGGACAGCAAGTGAAGGAAATTTCTCTAATGGTACAAATAAAGCAAAAATAACATGGCAGGTATTGTATCCTTTGCCTGCACTATCCAAAGAAAAAAAAAATTGGGGCTATAGATGTACTATATTGTCAAAAGTATTGGGACACCTGCCTTTACACGCACATGAACTTTAATGGCATCCCAGTCTTTGTCTGTAGGGTTTAATATTGAATTGGCCCACCCTTTGCAGCTATAACAGCTTCAACACTTCTGAGAGAGCTGTCCACAAGATTTAGGAGTGTGTCAATGTGTGTACATTCTTCCAGAAGCACATTTGGAAGGCCAGACACTGAGGTGGATGAGAAGGCCTGGCTCGCAGTCTCCGCTCTAATTAATCTCAAAGGTGTTCTATTGGGTTGAGGTCAGGACTCACGCCAGTCAAATTCCTCCACCCCAAACTCATTTATCCATGTCTTAATAAACCTTGCTTTGTGCACTGGTCCAAATCATTTGGTGGAGGGGGGATTATGGTGTGGGGTTGTTTTTCCAGAGGTTGGGCTTGGCCCCTTAGTTCCAGTTAAAGGAACTCTTAAGGCATCAGCATACCAAGACATTTTGGACAATTTCATGCTCCCAACTTTGTGGGAACAGTTTGGGGATGTCCCTTCCTGTTCCAACATGACTGCACACCAGTGCACAAAGCAAGTTCCGTAAAGAAATGGATTAGCAAGTTTGAGGTGGAGGAACTTATCTGGTCTGCAGAGAGTCCTGACCTCAACCCAATAGAACACTTTTGTGATTAATTAGAGCGGAGACTGTGAGCCAGGCCTTCTCGTCCAATATCAGTGCCTGATCTCACAAATGCGCTTCTGGAAGAATGGTCAAACATTCCCATAGACACACTCCCAAACCTTGTGGCCAGCCTTCCCAGAAGAGTTGAAGCTGTTATAGCTGCAAAGGGTGGGCCAACTCAATACTGAACCCTACCGATTAAGACTGGGATGCCATGTGCGTGTAAAAGCAGGCATCCCAATACTTTTGACAATACAGTATATACTTTTACGCTTTGGCATTGGTCACAGATTGATAGTTTTGGGACTCTCAACAACTGAAAAACCAACAGGTATATGCAAACAACTTCACAAATGAATTTGTCTTCTAAATAATTGATTCCCATTTTTTAAGTCGTTCTTCCATTAGATCTTGATCTACATCTCCTTGCATATCAATGACCACCCTGTGTAGTTAAAATTGAACACTTTTGTTTCAATTATCTTTGATTTATCTAAAAATACTTCCATGCAGTATTATTATCATTGGAATTTTAGACATTTGCATTCATATCTGTAAGCTAGATGTGTATGAGAATATCTGGTTTAGTATGCTTTCTAATAGTTCACATTGAAAACCCTTTTATTGTGATGGAATCTAAATACACCTCGATTCCTCATCTTTATTAGGAAAACCCATTCAGAATATTAGGCTTACAGCAAAGGCCTCTAGTTGCTTTTGAAAACTGTGTCCCATTATGTCGAATCCTGTTTCTATGTATTCCATACATTCTACTGTATGTGGTTTATGAATAGAGCTCAAATTTAAAGATGAAACATGAAATAAGCAAAGCATTCAAGGATTGTATAGTCAAGAACTGTTGCTGTGTTGTGGGAACTGTTTCCCAGCTGTCATCCCTGTTACTTTCAATGCTTTCTGTGCCACATAAAGGACTTCCTTTGTGTGACAGACCCTCAATATCAAGGTTACGTTTAAACCCTACATGCTTCATGATGTCTCAGAAGGCAGCAGACTGGATGACTATTGAGAAGTTAAAATATCATGTTTAACAGGAAAACAAAATTGAATGACTGCTACAATTTTTTTTTTTTTTACAATACCAACAGTAAATGTCTACCTTCATTTTTTTCTTTAAAATGTATTTTGTTTGTTAGACATTTTTAATCAAGGATATCACATATAGCATTAAAGAATACACAATCCCTTGGTTGCAAGATTGTAGATTACAGTGAGGGAAAAAGGTATTTGATCCCCTGCTGATTTTGTACATTTGCCCACTGACAAAAAAATGATCAGTCTATAATTTTAATGGTATGTTTTTTTTTAACAGTGAGAGACAGAATAACAACA
Organism: Lithobates pipiens; assembly: GCF_037356315.1. Classification (NCBI taxonomy): domain Eukaryota; kingdom Metazoa; phylum Chordata; class Amphibia; order Anura; family Ranidae; genus Lithobates; species Lithobates pipiens. Next base: position 68,024,436 of record NW_027507791.1, on the reverse strand, counting down.
GAAATATCCAGAAAAATGCATTTCAAATTCCATTAGCGAATAATCTCACCAACTGTTTCAAATAATGCCTTTTTTTTGTTTTTATTATTTGAAATGTACCGTATATACTCGAGTATAGGCCGACCCGAATATAAGCCGAGGCCCCCAATTTACCCCCAAAAAAACTGGCAAACTTATTGACTCGTGTATAAGCCGAGGGTGAGACATGCCTGTCCATCCCTGTGTGTGTGTCCGTCCATCCCTGTGTGTCCGTCCATCCCTGTGTGTCCGTCCATCCCTGTGTGTCCGTCCATCCATCCCTGTGTGTGTGTGTGTCCATCCATCCATCCATCCCTGTGTGTGTGTGTCTCCATCCATCCATCCATCCATCCCTGTGTGTGTGTGTCTCCATCCATCCATCCATCCATCCCTGTGTGTGTGTGTCTCCATCCATCCATCCATCCATCCATCCCTGTGTGTGTGTGTATCCATCCATCCCTGTGTGTGTGTGTGTGTGTGTGTCTCCATCCATCCATCCATCCGTGTGTGTGTGTCTCCATCTGTGTGTGTGTGTGTGTGTGTGTGTGTGTGTGTGTGTCCAGCCTACCTGTGTCCCGAGCCTTTGTCCCGAGCCTCCGTCCCGTGTCGTGCCTTGCCTTCGTCCCGTCCCGTCCCGTCCTGTCCCGTGCCGTGCCTTGCCTTGCCTCCGTCCCGTGCCCTCTTCGTCGGCGGCCATTGTAAAATTCAAAAGCCGCGCCTCCTCCTTCGCCTGTGATAGGCGGAACACTGAATTTCCCAGCAGGCTGTGTTCCGCCTATCACGGACGTCGTATCATCCTCGTCCGTAGTACGAGGATGAGACGACGCCCGTGATAGGCGGAACACAGGCTGCTGGGAAATTCAGTGTTCCGCCTATCACAGGCGAAGGCGGAGCCGGAGGCGCGGCTTTTGAATCATAGAATGGCCACTGTCTGTCTGCTCGACACGCTGATCGAGCGGGCAGACAGCGATGACTCGAGTATAAGCCGAGGGGGGCACTTTCAGCCTCAAAAAAGAGGCTGAAAATCTCGGCTTATACTCGAGTATATACGGTAAGTACCCATACGTTTTTTTTCTAATAAAACATAGTTTTAAATCATAATACACTATTGGAGCCCCTTTGCTTGTATATTACCTCACGGAGGAGACCAGGTTGACACCCCAGTATTGCACCTAAGGAGGTATCGCTATATATCCAGCCCTTAGGACAGCACTTCTCTACAGAGTGATTCCCAAAGCTATGACAAGGCATTAGGATCCCCCATGAAAGATATCTATATAATGCTGTAAACCTTAGAGCAGTAAGGTGAGAGTCATTATACACTATTGTACAACATCACATGGCCTGTAATGCCATGAAATGGTTATTAAGAGAATACATCACCCTCACATGCAAACAATTTATTTATACTTAAGAATCATCAAATTGCACACTCACAAAATTATCATCTTGTACATCGTTCAATCAATCAGGTAAGCTGCGTGGCTAGCCACGCAGCTTACCTGATTGATTGAACGATCGAGTGACACTCTACCCTTCCCGGGAACACGGCAGTTAAGCAGTACAAGGTTAGACTGGAACGATCGTAATATTGTTTTTAATTATATGCGCTGTACAAGATGATGATTTTGTGAGTGTGCAATTTGATGATTCTTAAGTATAAATAAATTGTTTGTTACGAACGGGATTACGCTATGTAGTTTCTTTATATATTCCTCTACATGTGCAAAGTGACTTTGGAAAAGAGATTGATATATAACCAATGGGATATATTTGATGACTTGGCATTAAAATTGAGAGCAAACGATAAGAGCGGTTATCCGTTGATAAGAGAAGTGCTTTTGAACCAGGTGTTTCTGGTAAGTGCAAAATCCATAGGGAATTGCACAGGAGGTGTGGTGGTGGACTGCTGTTATTTGGAGTGACCTGCTATCAACACTTGCTACATTTCTCCTGCACTACCTTGTTTTTGGTAATGAATTATTATTGAAACAGTGACGAACTTTGTTGTTCCTTACATTTTTACCTTGTTTCTTCACTTTAACCGAATGCACTAAATATATGAATAGACACATGCTGAATGGATTAATTGTTTATAAGGAATATTGATGCATAGTGGTCCATAGAGGAATGAGATCATTTTTAAATATCATATAGTATTTATTTTTTCTGTCAAATGAAATGAATTACAATTGAATTTATACCATAAGGTTTCTTACCCTGTGAAAGTTGACATTTACATACACCCAGTAAGGTGATTTTATATTTTTATTTTATATATTTTTTAAAATTTTAGTAAGCTTAGGTTTTTCAAAGCGCTGCTAGTGCCTTAGCAATTTTTACCATTGGTGATATTCTTTGGCACCAAATTAAGAATTTTGTATTAATATAGCAGCAGCTATAGTTTAGTATTCACTGTGAGCGCTGAGGGAGTGTGATTTTAGTTTTCTAATATCTTGCTCATTTGTTTTTAACCCAAACTACAGTGATCTCTGTGGCATTTTTTACCCATATTGAGGTAAGAATATAGAGAACACTAAGTGGAGCACAGGAAGATCGCACATCGGCAACCACCTATTGAAGACTTTATTTTGATACTTTGTTGCACATAAGCACTTCTTGCACTTTTGCACCTTTATTATAATTTTTCAGAGCTAATGGACTATTATATCGCTATTATCATCTGATTATATAGAATTGATTATTTCATTACTCATATATTGAGAATAGCCCATCATTTACCTTATATATAGGATTTGCTATTGCACTGCGTTTACATATATCTATATTAGTTTTTGATACTTTTTGCACTTTTGCACCTTTATTTCAGAGCTAATGGACTATTATATTGCTATTATCATCTGATTATATGGAACTGATTATTTCATTACTCATATACTGAGAATAGCCCATCATTTACCTTATATATAGGATATGCTATTGCACTGCTTTTACGTATATTTATATATACTTTTTTGATACTTTGTTGCACATAAGCACTTTTTGCACTCTTGCACCTTTATTTCTGAGCTAATGGAATATTATATCGCTATTATCATCTGATTATATGGAATTGATTATTTATTACTCATATAATGAGAATAGCAAGTATTAACCTTATATATATGATTTGTTATTGCACTGCATTTACGTATCTTTACCCATACAGGATTACTAGTATTGGGATTAAATGGAACAACTCAGTTATATGTTGTTCATGGGACCTATAGAACTCCCCATTCACTTCACCATTCATTTCACTAAAGCAGGTCTTTGGGATAGTTGTAGTTGTGGTAATTAATTTGGGATGGGGGTTTGGTAGAACATTGTTTTTTGCTAATTTATTGCACAGAAGTGGACTTCACTACATAGGGAATGGAAATAAGCAGTCAATTTGAATTTGGGACAAGAGCAGTTTACTTTAGCATCAGGGAGCTTTAAATAACTTTCAAATGATTTGAGCAGAATGGCTTTAGGATCCAGGTTTGGTACCACATTGGTAAAAATATGAAAGATGCTACAAGCTTGGGAATGTTGGAGTATTATTTTGTATGAATTATTTTTACATAGAGAGAGAGAGAGGATAGGTTAGAATGTGTAATGTTTTAAACATGCAATGTTGGGTTTAGTTTGGTCTTTGTGTGTTTTATTTTTTTGGCTGTGGTTTGTTATGTATTGTTTAGTTATATTATGTTATATGTGTTTGTCAGAAATAGTTTTCTTGAATAAAACATGGATAAAAAAGTGAATTCCCAGGACAACCCACAATTTTCTGGCACCGTGGCACGCAAGTCGGCACCTTCTTATACATCTTCTGGGAGTGCCTAGACCTATACGCCTTCTAATGACTTGTCCTGGAGATTATTCAACAAACTACAGGCTTCTACTTCATGGACAATCCAACAACCGTCTTTCATCATTTAATCCCAATATCGAGCAAACACTGGCGACGTTCCTTATTGGACAAAACACTGCGTAGGGTGGAACCTGGAGATCTGATGTCACAACACTACATGTGCTGATGTGGCCATTTTGTTGGTTGGAAACAAATGTTAACCACGGGCTTTTTCTGTTCCTGAAATGTCCATTTTAATTCTCCAAATTTGAGTACCCTGTATGCTTTTTACTTAATAAAATCATCTTGAATTAACATACTATACTACAAGCCGCTGCTTCTCTTTTATTCTACATATGAACCTGTGGATTCACTCCATGTTATGACCCTATGTGATTCAGCTGTCTGATACCAGAGTGAAGTAGTGCTATAGTGGATATATCATGTTTATCTGACCACCTATAGCCCAGTGGTCCATTTTCTGCGGTATGAGGCCTGCTGTGTTGGTGTGCGGTGGAAGATTTCATAGTTTACCTCAACTTGTCATATTTACACAGTGGGTGATGCCATTTCTTGGAACATGGACTCTTTACGCTCAATGACAGTGTATTTTTATCGACATAGTTATTGTTTGTATTTCTAGCGCTGCATATCTTTATACATTTTTTTAATAGTGTTACTTATATTTTATGCTAGATGCTGAATAGACATTAGCGCAGTGATTCATTTTATTTATTCACTATTGTTGGTTTGACAGCACAGGGGTACTTCTCATATAGTCTTAAGAACATTACTTTCTCCATTTTAGGTAATATTTTAGCCAGTATTTATGGATTAATATGCTGCATACAGAATAGATAATACCCACATTAGACAACATCACATTCTCTATTACTGGGATCTTCTAATGTCTCATAGGTTTTATCTTCTCATAGCTGTTAAATTATTTTGCGAATCATTATAATATAATTGCTCAAATCTTAAAATGTATCTAATGGGAAAATCCATCTAGCTTTGCCACTTCTATCTTTATACATGTAGTTGGAAAATAAGTAATTCTTTATCTAAGTTCTAAAGTTTTTCATCAATTAGAGAATAGGGGTACCACCCGGAGAACAAAAAATCCACTCCTTTATCGCCTATAACAGGTCACCTTTTCCCACATACACTTATCAACTGATATAGAGGGTGGACCCTCTTACCACATTCAGCAAAACATTACACCTGTGCTGCTACACAATATATCATTGGAATTGGGGTAGTGGTATCACTCTCAGTTGGATGCTATAAGGTTCCTAAATGTAAGTTGAACAATATGAATTGTAAAGTATATATCATAACTGAGGCATCCAGTTCATCTTTGTAAAGTTACATCTGCCAGCTATAGATAAAGAATGTTTACACCACCTATTACACAGAGCCCCTAATTTGACAATAAGTTAGTGGAACCACATTTATTGAAGCAAAGATCTCAGGATTTGTAGAAATTATCATTCCTAATGTTTAAAAGAGATAACCAACATAATGGATTTGCCAAAGCTGGGTAGAGGAGATTTCAGTTCATCAATGAGCAACTTTCTTCAATGAATTAATAATTCTGAATAATAAGGTAGAAATTCTAGTCATGACATTTTCTAAAGGGTAACTTGTACCAAATAACAATAAAATAACACCATCCACATATATCACTATTTTCTTTTATATGACCTATTTAAAGCTATTGATGTCTGAGGAATGTCTGATCATAGCTGCCAATGTTTCAATAACTATCATAAATAACAATTCTTTGTTTACAAATCGGATCATTGAATAGTATCAAAGGCTTTTGTAGTAGCTAGAGATAATAGCACTCTAGCTTCCATATTATCCAAAGGTATTTGTACATTTTAAAAAGTGTGTTAAATATTATTGGTTGGGAATTAATCTCCAATGCTTTCTCCAGCTCTTCCAAAGTTAAAGCAGAATATAAGTAATCCATATCTCCACCTCCAAAACTGGTAATATTATTTGTTCTAAGTATTTTTTTAGTTCTCCCTATTATATGCCTTTTAGAAACATATAAAGTACTGTAGAATTAGCAAAATGTATCCACTATATCAGAGGTAGAAAAGTCTACTGTACCTATTTCATTTTTGATTGCCCCTATGTATGCAGATGACCACTAAGCCTGTTTGTAGGCCGGATGATTTGTCAGTTATCCAGGCCACCCAGAAGGTGATAAATTGTTCTATGCAATTTCCCAGGCATTTTTTTGGGCTCTGTCCTCCATCCAGTGCTTTATATAAAATGGGGGGGGGGGGGGTTCTGCTCAGGGGCCAACAGCCGCATAGGAAAAACCGGGGGGCCAGCTTGAGAATGTAGACACCTGCAACACTTGGACTACACTTAGAAAACCTTCCCGAGAAGGACTCTACCCCTAGGACCTTTGGAAAGGTACGCACCAGGCAGCCTGGGTCTAGTTATTCAGTAACAAACTGTATTGCACCGCTGGACTATATTACCGAGTTGCCCAGGCAGAATCTAATGATTACATTCTCCCTTTGCAGATCGTCGGATAATGCTCCTGATGATCTTTGCATATGCAGTGTTGACGTCACGCCAGCTGATCAACATATCAGCTGGAGTGACGATGTGTACTGTGCATGCATAGATCATCTGAGGCATTATCCAACGGAGATGCACTATTCAAGTTCCCATCGCACACGTTCCTGGATAAGCCCCCAAAAGTTTGGGTGCTGCAGCAACAACCAGCTGGATAACTGGTTCAGAAAGTCACAAAGTAAATATTTGTATATATTTGCCAGCATACCAGTGGCAGAGGGCGGTGCATACCAGGTCGCTACCCCCTCTACTCATGGCCGCCAGCCCCTATTCATGCTCTACGATTCATGGCCGCTACCACTTATTCATGCTCTATGATCCACAGCCACCCCCTGGTCATGCGTCCGGCCCCTTTTAGGAAACCAGGCGCATGAATTACAGCAGCGGGAATGTTTTTTTGAAACACCCGATTAGAGCCAGAGGCTCCAATAGGCTTCAAAATAGGGTGGACTCGTGGCACAGAGCATTACGCCATGGGACCACCCAGGTGTTACAATAGCAAATGAATATTCGCTATTTAAACACTGAATCTCAATCCGGCCAATCATAAGCGGGTCTGAGACCCATATTCCGATTGGCTGAAGAGAGAAGAGTCCCAATTGGCAGGAGAAGGGAGGAAACGGAAACTGCCACTATGCCGTTAGAGAACAGGGGAAGGAGAAGCCATCACCGCGCAGGGGAAGGAAAAGTCACCGCAGAGCTGGCGTAGGGTCAGCTGTCACCGAGCAACGGAAGCGCCGGTGAAGCGCTGCCCAACATAGATGGGGTAAGTTCTCCAGACCTGACCGACTGGGGGGGTGCTGTTATTGTTTGCCGTCCCCTCCAAAAAAAATTCCACCGGCCTCCACTGCAGCACAACATGGCTCTAAGTAGCCTCCAAACTGATTGTTTATTGCATGATCACATCACAAGAACAGTGCAAGTTTCAGAGTCATGGTGTGCTGGCAAATATTTAATTTGGAACTATTCGATAGAACCCAGGGACCCCATTCTGTCAGAGGGAGTAAAGTGGCAGAGGAGAGCTGGACTGGTGGTGCAAGACACAAGCTCATCAGTGTCTCCCTATAAATGCTACATTCTGGAAGACAAGGTGTGCAGCAAGATGGGAAAGAGTGCTTCACGGAAGGCATCTGTATGTACTTCACAGCTGCACAAGGTGTACGACTTGTTCCTAATCTGGGGTTTCGCCTTAATGTTAACCTTGACATGGCCACCTGGTCCTGGGTATTGGCAAGTGTGTACATGAAAGAGGTACTCCCATGTGCAGGGTGAATAGGTCTCGTCCACATGTGTTATAATTGCTAATAAATGCCCTATTTTATCTCCTTCTTCGGAGTGATGGTTCTTTGAAAAAAGCCTCTCAAGGTGTCCCAGACTTCCAATGGAGAAGTTGTAAAGCTATTCCACCTGATATAAATCTATAAGATCAGAACGACCAGAAAAGGTCTCCTCAAAAAATGATCTACCACACATCATATTACAGGGTAAACAATCACAATATCAGATGTTAAAATCATTCTCTAATGACAACTATAGATGCTCAAGCTCAGTATTAAACTGGACAAAAGGATAGGAAAATAAAAATAAAAATCTGAAGGAAATACTGAAAACATGACCTGTTGGGGCACCTTGAGGATTGGAGGTTAGAAACACTGATCTGGAGCAGTTGTGTAAGGCAACCAATCAGCTTCTATCTTTGGTTTGTTCAGTTGGGCTTTGAAAAAAAAGCTAGAAGCTGATTGGTTGCCACACATACCTGCTCCACATTCTGTCTGCTCCAGTTTTGATATATTTCCTCCAGTGCCTTCTAAAACTGCCAAGTGAAAAATTATTCCAGACAGTGCTATTATAAATGTTTTTACTTCTTTCCAATCCATGAAACTGAATCAATTCATGTATCAAAAATTAGTTTCTCTCCTTCCAACAATTCCTAACGTAGCCCACGTTCTTTGCACCTCTGCAGTATAATCTGAATACAATTATATTCTTGCACTGTTTATTGTAATATCCCTAGGGTCAAGTGCTTTCCTCAGTATACTATCTCTGTCCTGATAGTTAATCAACCTGGCTAGAGTTGATCTTAACCACTTCAATACCAAACAATTCCACCCCCTTCCTAACCAGGCCCACTTTCAGCTTTCAGCACTGTCACACTTTGAATGGCAATTTCGCAGATCATGCAATACTGTATCCAAATAACATTTATATAACTTTTTTTTTTACATAAATATAGCTTTCTTTTGGTGGTTTTTAATCAGCACTGGGGTTTTTTTTTTATTTTATTACAAAATAAAAGAAAAAAGACTGAACATTTTGAAAAAAAGCATTTTTCTCAGTTTATGTTATAACATTTTGCAAACAAATGATCTTTCTTCATAAATTTAGGATAACGTATTCTGCAACATTTCTTTGATAAAAATAACCCAAATCAGTGTTTATAATTTAGTCTGTAGGAAAGTTATGGAGTCCATAAACTATGGTATATATATATCTGAAAATTGATCAATCCTGATATACTGACATCTCATTTCTTGAGGCTGAAAATGCCAGGACGGTACAAATACCCCCCCCCCCCCCCCAAATAATGCATTTTTAGAACGCAGACAGCTGAAGGTATTTAGTAATACCTAGGCAAGTTTTTTGAAGTTGTCATTATTTGTCACTTTTTTTGGAAAATTAAGAAATTTTACATACTATCAACAGTGCAGTACAGTGTCATCTTACACAGTAACTGGTGTCAGTGGCCCACACAGTCATTCGCTGTGTCCAGTAGACAAAGCGAGCAACAGATTGTGTTGCAGCATGGCCTATGGGGGTAGAGCAGCATTTTTACACTGCAGCTAAAAAATCTCCCAATGTGAGCATTTTCTCATTTTGCAACTGTTCAGGGGTACATGTGTAGCAATGACCCCCGAAGGAGCTGCTGAATTTGTTTGGGCCTATACTCTGCTAGTGAACCCCCACTGACTTGGCTCAGTCCCCTTGATGCAGATGTGGTGCAATGTTGGTGTGGAGCTAATGGTGAAAGACAACCCCACAATATACAATATAATAACAGTATACCTCTGTTTTCACCTGGGTATCCAATGGCTCCACCTGCTGGAGAAAAAGGAACAACACTTCACACCAAAGTACTTAACCAGAAACGTATATTTACTGGAACTTGTATTGAGTAAAGTAAAATGGTAAGTACAATATTTGCACTGTCACATAAACATAATGTAACAGCACAGTAGGTATACACAACAGATTATACCTATACAGTTGTCTTGAATGACCCCTTAGAATGCAGCTCCAATTGGGACTAGTGCTCAGAGGGACTACACCTTACTCTGGGCACCTTCCCACTTCCAGCACACTCTAGTAGCTATAGAAATGCAGGATCAATAATGAATGACAACACAATCCCTAGGGAGCTCCCCCTGCTTTAATAAGATGCAAGGCCTTGCAATAAAGGATGCAGTCTTTGATCTTCTTTTCTTCTGCTAGCTATAGTTGTTGTAACAATTGTAATCCAACAGTAATCCAGCAGTGGAACAACAAGGGTTAACGTGAGTTGAACATTAGAACTGTTCCTGTAGCGTGATACACTTGTAATTGCCTCTGGTGTAACACAGTGCTAATAGTATTGTGATGAATAGGCTTGAGACCTGCTTAAACTCAGTCTATTAGCTTCTCCACCGTGGGACTACAAGTCCCAGCAACACTGTGTTGAAGTCTAGGTGTATGCAAGTGCATAAGAAACTATGGGAAACAGCCCTCTCACCAAACTGGGTCTGAAGAATAATTCAGCACCACTCTGCTGGTCTCAGTCCATTTGCTGCGGCCACACCGTCATACTGTTCAGCTTCACAAGGTCACCAGGAGCTCTCAGTTACCTCCGCCAGGGTGCCTCTGGATCCTTCCCGATCCGACCACACTGCTATCCCAGGACGCTGTGGTGTGAAGTCCTCCTCTGGCTTTAGATTGCTGCCCTGCAGGCTGCAGTTCTCTGGAGACCTCCTCACAGGTAGGCAATGTGTCCAGAAGAGAAAGAAAATGGGCCCTTTTATAGCCTACCCAGCATGCAGTTCTCTAGAGGGTGATCATGGGTAGGTCATCTGGCATTCTGGATAGATAAGGTCAAATAACAAAAGTAAACACCGTTACTTCCTGTTATCTTTCCATCACCATGAAAAGGAAAATAACTAAAGTCCATTTCCAGTTTTGGTTGCTAGATGGCGCCAAATACTAACGAATAGCATTGTCCATAGGTTTACATTGTATTCACATTAACATTGCATTAGATGGCAAAAATGTCAGTGCTACACATGAAAGTGTTAATGTATTCACTATATTTTAAGAGTCATTCGTCCCCTCAAAAATCAGTTCAGCTATAGCAGAATGAGCCCATTTTGTAATTTTCATGACAGAGATTTAACTTCAGAGTTGTACCAGTATCTACACTATGTGCTACCTCCTTCACATGCACACTGTCAAACCTGGACACAACTTCCTTCCACCCTGCTATTTAGTGTACCTACACTATCCCATTATGAAGCTGAGAGTTATCCACTGGATAACCAACTGCTGATCTGAAAGATGTAATCAAAGCTACACTAGTGCTCATGTGAATATCCCACCATACAGTAGCTCCCATTGTCACCTGACAAACATAAGTTTACATACCCTGGCAGAATTTATGATTTCTTGGCCATTTTTCAGAGAATATGAATGATAACACAAAAACATTTCTTTCACTCATGGTTAGTGTTTGGCTGAAGCCATTTATTATCAATCAACTGTGTTTACTCTTTTTAAATCATAATGGCAACAGAAACTACCCAAATGACCCTGATCAAAAGTATACATATCCTGGTGATTTTGGCCTGATAACATGCACACAAGTTGACACAAAGGGATTTGAATGGCTATTACTCACTTCAGCCCAGGAAGGTTTTACCCCCTTCCTGACCAGAGCACTTTTTAGAATTTGGCACTGCGTCGCTTTAACTGGTAATTGCGCGGTCATGCAAAGCTGCACCCAAACAAAATTTGTGTCTTTTTTTCCCCCACAAATAGAGCTTTCTTTTGATGCTATTTAATCACCTTTGTGGTTTTTATTTTTGTGCGCTATACACAAAAAAAAGAGTAACAGTTTTGAAAAAACTGCGCAAAAGATATAGTGTCTACAAAATAGGGGAACGATTTATGGCATTTTAGTAATGGAGGTGATCAGCGAACAGATCGGACCTTTTTGACACATTTTTGGGAACTTTAACATTTATACAGTGGTCAGTGCTATAAAAATGCACTGATTACTGTGTAAATGACACTGGTAGGGAAGGTGTTAACGCTAGGGAGCGATCAAGGGGTTAAATGTGTGTTCCCTCAGTGTGTTCTAACTGTATGGGAATAGGACTGAGTGGGAGAGGAGACATATTGCTGTTTGTACTTAGTAGGAACAAACGACATCTCTCCTCTCCTCTGACAGCACAGGGATTTGTGTGTTTACACACACAAATCCAAATGGTGGTGCGTGTGCAAGAGATTGCGCGCAGCCAGCAGCTATTGCCAGGCACGTGCATTGGGTCCCCCGCCTTACAGTGGGCTCACGTCCCCTCTGTCGGCTCTTAAAGGAACACCGTACCCGTATGGGGTTTTGTTCAGGGGAGCCATTCTTCCCCCCATAAATACATGTGAGCCGGTCGGGTTAAAGGTAAGGGGAACAGGTTAAAGGTAACCCTCCTCACCTGTGATCTGTTTGCTTGTAATTAGTGTGTGTGTATAAAAGGTCAATGAGTTTATGGACTCCTGACAGACCCTTGCACCCAGTGCTGCACTGATGTTTCTGGATTCTGAGTCATGGGAAAAGCAAAATAATTGTCATTATAAATTGTCAATAAAGAGTCTGCGGGAAAAAGGTAATTGAACTGTATAAAACAGTTAAGGGATATAAAAAGATATCCAAGGAATTGAGAATGCCAATCAGCCGTGTTCAAACTCTAATCAAGAAGTGGAAAATGAGGGGTTCTGTTGAAACCAAACCACGGTCAGGTAGACCAACTACATTTTCAGCCACGACTGTCAGGAAAATTGTCTGGGATGCAAAGAAAAACCTACAGATAACTTCAGGTGAAATACAGGACTCAAGGTGCACAATAAGAAGGCACTTGAAGAAAGATGGCCTGCATGGTTGAGTCGCCAGAAGAAAGCCATTAGTATGCAAATGCCACAAAATATCCCGCTTACAATACAGCACAGAGGCAAACCTCAAACCTTCTGGCACAAAGTCATTTGGAGTGATGAGACCAAAATTTTTTTTTTTGGCCACAACCATAAACACTACATTTGTAGAGGAGTCAGCAAGGCCTATAATGATCAGCACAATGGTGTACTGGTTAGCACTTTCACCTAGCAGCAAAAAGGGTCACTTGTTTGAATCCTGACCATGACACCATCTGCCTGTGTTCTTTTTGGTCAGCAGTGGCATTTTGCCTTGAATCCTAAACACCAATCTTACCCAAGGAAAGTGAGGCCTGCAGTTCTTTAGATGTTGTTCTGGGTTGTTTTATGACCCCCTGGATGAGTCGTCGTTATGCTCTTAGAGTAATGTTGGTAGGCCACTCCTGGGAAGGTTCACCGCTGTTCCAGGTTTTCTCCATTTGTGGATAATGGCTTTAACTGTGGTTTGCTGGAGTCCCATAGCCTTAGAAATGGCTTTGTAACCCTCATCTGTTCTTGAATTTCTTTACATCATGGCATGATGTGTTGCTTTTTTAGGTCTTTTATTGTGCTTCACTTTGTCAGACAGATTCTAAGTGATTTCTTGATGAAACAGGTATGACAGTAATCAGGTCTGGGTTTGGCAAGTCAAAATTTAACTCAGCTTTTCAAAAAAATCACAGTTAATTTATGATTTAGCAGGGGGGGGGGGGGGTCAATAAGGTTTCTTCCCCTTAATAAATGAAATCCTAATTAAGAAAAAGCATTTTTTATTTACACAGATTATATTAGTGTAATAGTACAATTTGTCTGATGATCGTAATCACTTAAGTGTGACAAATATGCAAAACATTAAAAAATCAGGGGGGGGGGACTTTTTCACAGCACTATATTTAAATACATATAGTATCTCACAAAAGTGAGTATACCCCACACATTTTTGTAAATATTTTATTATATCTTTTCATGTGACAACACTGAAGAAATGACACTTCGCTACAATGTAAAGTAATGAGTGTACAGCTTGTATAACAGTGTAAATGTGCTGTACCCTCAAAATGACCCAACAAACTGATTGACATTAATGCCTAAACAGCTAGCAACAAGAGTGAGTACACCCCTAAGTGAAAATGTCCAAATTGGGCCCAATTAGCCATTTTCCCTCCCTGGTGTCATGTGACTCATTCTTTTTACAAGGTCTCAGGTGTGAATGGGGAGCAGGTGTGTTAAATTTGGTGTTATTACTCTCACACTCTCATACTGGTCACTGGAAGTTCAACATGCCACCTCATGGCAAAGAACTCTTTGGAGATCTGAAAAAAAGAATTGTTTCTCTACATAAAGATGTCCTAGGCTATAAGAAGATTGCCAAGACCCTGAAACTGAGCTGAAGCACAGTGGTCAAGACCATACAGCAGTTTAACAGGAAAGGATCCACTCAGAACAGGCCTCGCCATAGTCAACCTCAAATGGAAGGTGGAGGAGCGCAAGGTCTCTAACATCCACCAGCTCCATAATGTCGTCATGGAGGAGTGGAAGAGGACTCCAGTGGCAACCTGTGATGCTCTGGTGAACTCCATGTCCAAGAGGGTTAAGGCAGTGCTGGAAAATAATAGTGGCCACACAAAATATTGACACTTTGGGCCCAATTTGGATTCACTTAGAAGTGTACTCACTTTTGTTGCCAGCGGTTTAGACATTAATAGCTGTGTGTTGAGTTATTTTGAGGGGACAGCAAATTTACACTGTTATACAAGCTGTACACTCACTACTGTACATTGTCGCAAAGTGTCATCTCTTCAGTGTTGTCACATGAAAATATATAATAAAATATTTACAAAAATATGAGGGGTGTACTCTCTTTTGTGAAATACTGTATAAATATATATATATATATATATATATATATATATATATATATATATATATATATATACACACATACTGCTTTGGATCTGTGTGGAGCAGTTTTCTCATGTCTAGTTACCACAAACATACACAGAGAGTGTGGGTCCTACAGCTTATACAATACAGTCTGATTGCATATAGAGATGTGTCCTGTTCAAAGCCAACCGGTGGCATGGAATTGGACAATCAAAGCTTTCTCACCAGATCAGTTGCTATTGATCCAGCACAGAGCATTTGTCACACCATATCTTATAATAATACAACTGATGTTTTCCATCATGATTCCTTGTTTTAGACACATACGGTTAACACAGGATATTAACACAATAAAAATATATTTAACAGCAACTACAGCTTCACCTGAACGATTATGGATGCTAAGTTCAGTTCAGTACATCAAAGAATAATTTATACTTTAGATAAAATAAGGCCTAAATTTAGCCTTTTAACCTCCTTTTTTAAATTCTTAATTTTTAGAATGAATTGATTTCAGGACCTCAAACATTTGCAACTGTTTTTATACAGCACAATACTGCCCTCTTGTGTTAAAAAAATAAAAAAAGCAATGATGCCATAAATATACTCCACCTGAAAGTTTTCAGTTACATTTTAAACAAAGATAGTAGAAATGCAATCATCATCACTAAGAAATAACTATTTCTACTACAAGACACATAAATTAAATGAAAAATGTACCTCTCTAAAACTGCATTTTTTTCTGTTCCAATCACAATTTACATGTAGCACGGACCCCCGAAGGAGTGGCTGATTTTTTTGGGCTTACTGTTACCTTTTCCACCTCGTGCTCGTCTAGGGGTTTCCCGAGGTTGATGGCCCAATAAACTGTAGAGACCGATACTTGAAGCCACTTTAGGGATTTTTATTTGCAAAATGTTGAACAGAACACAGTCTCTCAGTAAGGAATAGAGGGTATGGGTAGTAAAGCTCAGGGACTCTTGGAACTGCTGACACTTGAATGTCTCTCTCTATACAATCCAGGGAATAGCCATTCACAACAGCTATCGGATAAATCCCCTTTTTGTGGATTTAGCAAAAGACAGGTGATTCAAAAAAACTAAGTCTCCACCACAGACTTGGTTGTAGAACTTCAGAATGAGAAAAGTCTCTGCCACAGACTTGGTTGTAACTGAAGGATGAAATTAGGAACTTTCATACGGTACCAGTGTCTTGCAGCCAGTCCGTTGATACCGTAAGAATGTGGATTCACCTTGGTGTCCTTTCCAGCTTAGCTTCCAGGCTCTTACCAAGCAGCCAGCCCTGTGTGTGGCCTTCTTCTGAAGAGTCCTTCCCTGGTTGCTTTCTCAGTTGCTGGGCCTCTCAAAAACCGAGATGGCACCGGACCACCTTGGAACCCTCTTTCCAGATATTGTCCCTCGGGACTCGAAAATGGATGGATCCGCATCCCAGGCCATGAGGGCCTCTGGGGGCTGGTCAGGAGGACCAGGACCCGGGAGTCAGAACATACTTCTGGACTGGAATCACGTGACCTCAGCACCTTAAGTACCCTCTCCCGGAATACACAGTGAGACAACGTACCCGCTGATTGGCTCCGAGAGATAGATTGGTACCCAATGCGTCCAACCAGACTGCATTCCAATGCCTGCCAAAGGTGACACCCACACCTATGTCCAGGCAGAACATAGGGGGTTGATTTACCAAAGGCAAATAGACTGTGCACTTTGCAAAGTGCAGTTTCCCTATGCAAGTGCAATTGCGCCAGAGCTTAGTAAATAAGGTAAGGCTTCACTTTGCAAAGGATATCCAATCACGTGTAAGGAAAAAAAACAAAAAAAAACAGCATTTTTGCTTGCACATGATTGGATGATGTAAGTCAGCAGAATGCAACTGCACTTTGCAAAGTGCATAGTTGTTTTGCCTTTAGTAAATCAACCTCATAGTGTTAGTGCATTGGAAGCTGGAGTAGGGAGAGATAAGGGCCAGTTAGAGAATCATCCTTTACTACGAATTACTAGTTTATTGGGAAATCAATCACTTTGCTACTTCTTGTTATTTTCTGTATTTAAAGAGTAATTCCACTTTTGTTGAGAAAAAAATCCCCTGTGGGTGATATATGTACATTGCAGGGGTTTTGACAAATTTTGTTTTAGATTCCTATCTTTTGTCATTCTAAAGAAATCATTGTTTAATCCTCTATGCTGAGTGAGTCTAATGCAGCCCTCAAAAGCAGCTTAGGATGCATTAAGGTGAAAAAAACACATGGGTTTACAACCCCTTTAGCCCCGGAAGAATTTACTCCTTCCTGACCAGAGCACTTTTTGCGATTCGGCACTGCATCGATTTAACTGACAATTGCGTACTCGTGCGACGTGGCTCCCAAACAAAATTGATGTCATTTTTTCCCCACAAATAGAGCTTTCTTTTGGTGGTAATTGATCACCCCTGCGGTTTTTATTTTTTGCGCTATAAACAAAAAAAGAGTGACAATTTTGAACAAATGCATTATTTTTTACTTTTTGCTATAATAAATATCCCCCAAAAATATATAAAAAAAACGATTTTTTTCCTCAGTTTAGGCCGATATGTATTCTTCTACATATTTTTGGTAAAAAATTTGCAATAAGTGATTATTGATTGGTTTGCGCAAAAGTTATAGCGTTTTCCAAAATAGGGGATAGTTTTATGGCATTTTTATTCATTTAAAAAAAAAATGGTGGCGATCAGTGATTTTTATCATGACTACGACATTATGGCGGACACATCGGACATTTTTGACACATTTTTGGGACCACTGTCATTTATACAGCAATCAGTGCTATACAAATGCACTGATTCCTGTCTAAATGACACTGGCAGTGAAGAGGTTATCCACTAGGTGGCAGTGTAGGGGTTAAGTGTATCCTAGGGGCGTGTTACTAACTGTGGGGGGCGTGGCTGTGTTTTAAACATCAGTCATCTCTTCTCCAATCACAGGGAGCAGAGATCAGTGTTACTGATGCTAGGCAGAATAGAGAGATGCTTGTTTACTTTAGTATCTCCCCGTTCTTCCTCTCCGTGAGGCGATCGTGGGTATCCCTGTGGCTATCGAATCCACGGGACCCGCGACCGGACTCACGGAGCTTCCCACGGGCACACAAGCGTGCCACCGACGGCACGAACACGCCCCCCCGCTGCCTCTTAAAGGGCAACGTACAGGTACGTGATTCTGCCTGTACGTGCCCTTCTACTGACGTATATTGGCGTGAGGCGATCAGGAAGCAGTTTAAGACTAAACCTTTTTCTGACACTTGTTGGTTTCAAGTTAAAATCATTATTTTTTGCATGAAAATTACGTAGAACCCCCAAGCATTCTATTTATATTTTTAGGAGAGGCCCTAGAGAATAAAATGGTGGTTGTTGCAATATTTTATGTCACATTGTATTTGCGTAGTGGTCTTTCAAATGCAATTTTTTGTTGAAAAAAATACACTTTAATGAATTTTTTTTTTTAAAACTATACAGTAAAATTTGACCAATTATTTTGTATAATGTGAAAGATGATATTATGCCACGAGAATCATGAGAGTATCTTTATGCTAAGCAAAAAAATTGTGATTCTCACTTTTCACATAATTGTGCAGCCCTATGATGACAACAATGGTATCCTAAGGAGAGACTGCAGAGGATATAAAAATGCCACCAGATAGTTCACAGCCTCACAGAGGCAATAGTTCCATAACCATCCATAATATCAATTAATAAATACCATTGTAAAGGCACATGCTGAGAAATAAAATATGGTGAAAAGATGTCTGATAAAGAGACAGCCCTCTCACTTCTATGAGGAAAGTAAGTTCTTCATCTCTCTAAAAAAATATTTTTTGAAAGCAATTATGGGGTTTATTTACTACTGGAGAGTGCAAAATTTGGTACAGCTCTGCATAGAAATCAATCAGCTTCCAGGTATTTTGTCAAAACTTAAAGGGATTCTAAAGGCAAAAGTTTTTTTTATCTTAATGCATTAAGATAAAAAAAACCTTCTGTGTGCAGCAGCCCCCCTCAGCCCCTCCAATACTTATCTGAGCTCACTTCTATATCCAGATGTTGAAGTAGAGACTTGGCTTCTCAAGACTCTCCTCCTCATTGGCCGAGACAGCTGCAGACCGCCATTGGCTCCCACTGCTGTCAATCAAAGTTAGTCAGCCAATCAGGAGAGAGAAGTGGTGGGGCCTAGCCTGTGGTCCATGTCTGAATAGACACACAGACTTGTGGCTCGGCTCGGGTGCCCCTATAGCAAGCTTCTTGCTGTGGGGGCACTTGTCAAGGGGGAGGGGCCAGAAGATCCAAAAAACGACCTGAGAAAAGGAGAATCTAGTCTGTTCTGTGCAAAACCACTGCACAGAGCAGGTAAGTATAACATGTTTTTTTCATTTTAGGCAAAAAAAACAAAACAAGATTTTAGTATCACTTTAATTACTGATTAGCTACCATGCAGCTGGATCAGATTTTGCACTCTCCAGTTTTAGTAAAGCAACCCCTATATGTCTACTAAGAAAACATACAAGCCAGGAGTTCCTCCAAACTCATAGATATTTCAGTTAAATTATCAATAGTATACTATTTAAAATGGCCGTAGCTGTAAAAAAGAAAACAAGATACCAAAGGTACCACCTTGGTTAGAAAGGAAACTCCTGTACCTCTTCCCCTGAGTTTTTTTTATCAGGGGATCTATTTTGGGGTTTAAATTCTCTTTAATTCTCTTTATGTTTTTTTTTTTGTTTGTTTTTTTTATAGGGATTTTTTTATGGTTTGAGTGCTCAAAGCGCAGCATTCTGCAACTTGTTACTGACCTCTGTTCTTGGAGTTGCATTTTCATAGCAGCATGCCACCTCACAATGTGAAAGAAAAGAAAAACAAACTAAGTGCAAGAACAGTGTGCACCTAAACCACCCTACATTGTATCCTTCACGTTTACTGCTATTCCCATGGATAAAATAAAAGTTAGTCATACACCAGTTGGGTTATTATTTCTGGTTGAAACCGTCCAGTTGCTAGACTATTTTACACTGCTGTATGCTCTGCAGTATCTTAATTCTTGTAGTAAAACACCTGCCTCCTGTATTCTTTTTCTATAGCACATTTCAGCCAATTCTCCCTCATTAAAAATGTCCCGATGCTCACCAATTTTACACTGCTGTATCATCTGTGGTCTGTTAACTCTGCGTGAGAGAAATTTGCCAGCAGCAGAACAGTTTTACAGTGAGAATAGGGTCAGCCTTAGCGAACAACTGGTCAATTTTTAATTACCGCTCAGTGCATGTCTACTACAATTTGATGACAAAAAAAATCTAAAAAGTCCTTTTTTTTCAAACAGAAATAGATTGGGCTGCTGCTGTAGTATGTAAGCCAAGCTTATTGAAAAAGAGTAAAATCAATTCCACAGTCAGCTATGCACTGCCAGAGTACACTCTTGCTGAGACTCTCTGTGAAAATCATTCTAATCCATAACACTATTTAGAGCTTAGAGGCATCCCCCAAACATGTTATTTAAAGGATTTGTGGTATTTCAATGCGGCACATGAAAAGACCCTCTCTATGCTGTCCAGTATTTGTTTGTTGTGTGGGTACATGTTTCCTATGGCAATGTCCAGCTTCTCATGCCTTTTTAAAATAGGATTTTTTAAATACAGCTTACCTGTAAAATCCTTTTCTTGAGAGTACATCACGGGACACAGAGCCTTCATTACATAGCGGGTTAGATAGGAATAAGGAGAATTCCTCCCCTATATAACCCCTCCCATATGGGGACCACCTCAGTTTTATAACAAAGCAATAGGTAACCACGTAAAACCCATAGAAGGGTGGGAGCTCTGTGTCCCGTGATGTACTCTCAAGAAAAGTATTTTACAGGTAAGCTTATTTAATAAATCCTATTTTATTGATCATAAACATCACAGGACACAGAACCTTCACTACATAATGAGATGTCCCAAAGCAATGCTCAATTTGAGGGGGGTGGAGACACAGATTAAAATTATAGACGAACCAGAGGAACTAAACTGCAGTCTGCAGTACACTGTGCTCGAAGGCGGCATCCTCTTGCCCTCTTACATCCACCTTATAGAATCTGGTGAATGTATGGACTGAAGACCAAGTCGCAGACTTGCAAATCTGAGCCATGGAGGTCTGGTAATGCACTGCCCAAGGAGCACTAACAGCCCTAGTTGAGTGCACTTTCACTTGAAAAGGAGGAGTCTTCCTCTTTATACCATAAGCCTGAAAAATAACCTGTCTAATCCATCTAGAAAGAGTGGATTTTGATGCTGCCTGGCCTTTGTTAGGGCCTTCTGGCAGGATGAATAAACATTAAATTTTCCGTATCTGAGTGGTTGCCTGCAGATAGATACCGATTGCTCTTACCACATCAAGAGTGTGCAAAGATTCTTCTGCGGATCTGGAAAAAGGGATGGCAGGATCACATCTTGATTCAAATGTAATCCTGAAACCACCTTTGGTAGGAAGGACCGGTTAGGACACATTACTACTCTGTCCTTGTGAATAATTAAATAAGGTTCTTTGCAAGAAAGAGCTGCCAACTCTGATACTCTCCTAGCGGAGGATATGGCTATCAAGAAGACTAATTTCTTAGTTAAAAGTGCTAAGGGAGCATGGAGCAATGGTTCAAATTGTTCTCCCAGTAATGCAGACAACACCAAATTCAGATGCCATAGAGATCCCATGGAGATGGAGGTTTGACTGGAGGATTTAAATGCAGTGTCCCCCGAACAAAGGCCTGGACAAGGGAATGTGAAGCAAGTGGCTTCTGAAAGAATACTGACAAAGCCGAAATTTGGACTTTGATAGTGCTCAAGGCCAATTTAATCTCTAGGCTTGACTGCAGAAAATCCAGGATCCTGCTAATGACATACTTTCTATGATGCCATCCCCTAGGTTCACACCAGGAAACATATGCCTTCCAGATTCTGTAGTAAATAAGCCTGGAGGCTGGCTTTCTGGCATTGACCAGCGTGGAAAGGTCCACTTACTTTTAGAATGTGGGTCTCAGCAGCCAAACTGTCAAATTTAGACTTCGTAAAGCAGGATGGTAAATTGGACCCTGTGAGAGTAGATCTGGCCAGAGTGGGAGGATCCTAGGCCTGCCCACTGCCATCTTTACAATCTCTGCATACCAAGGTCGTCTGGGCCAATCTGGGGCTACTGAATGGATTGACTTTGCTTCCCTTTTGACTCTCCCCAGGAACCGCAGAAGAAGCGGATTTAGAGGAAAGGCATAGATTAGATTGTACTGATCCCATGGAATTGTCAAAGTATCTGACCGCTGAGCAAGTACATCCTTTGCTGTTGACACAAATTTGTCCAGTTTCTTGTTGAATCTGGACACAAACAGATCTACATTCAGGGTACCCCACTTGTGACATATGATCTGAAATACTGTATGTCCGGGTGTAGAGACCATTCTCCTGGGCACAGTTGCTGGCGGCTTAAAAAATCTGTTTGCAATTTTCCACCCCTGGGATGAAGCCGGCAGATAGGCAGGGAACATGCCTTTCTGCCCATGCAAGTATGCGATTCACCTCCTTTTGGGAATCCAGACTTCTGGTGCCACTTTGGTGATTGATATA
The DNA here is from genome assembly GCF_037356315.1 of Lithobates pipiens. NCBI lineage: Eukaryota > Metazoa > Chordata > Amphibia > Anura > Ranidae > Lithobates > Lithobates pipiens. The sequence continues at coordinate 68,002,269 of NW_027507791.1, read as the reverse complement.
AGCCACTGCCATGGCATTGTCAGACTGTATCCAAATAGGATGACCTTGTAGTCTGTAAGACCAGTTCATGAGGGCCAAGTAAATTGCCTGAATTTCCAGGATATTGATGGGCAAGAGCCTTTCGGTCACGGACCATCTTCCTTACATGCATGCTTCTTCCAGAACTGCTCCCCAGCCTGTCAGGCTTGCATCCGTGGTTACAATTTTCCATGGTAGTGGAAAAAAGGCTTTGCCTTTCAAAAGATTTTTGGTTCTTAGCCACCAATTGAGGCTTTTGTGTATCCTTGTGGATAGGCACATAGGAAGATCCAAGGCATGAGGCTTCTTGTTCCACGCCGTGAGGATGCTTCTCTGTAAAGGCCTTGAGTGAAACTGGGCAAATGGAACAGCCTCGAAAGAGGTGACCATCTTTCCTAACAGTCTCATACAAAGTTGAATGGAGGGACTCCTTTTGCTTAACACTAGGCGGACTAGAGCTTTTATGGCCTTGGCCTTTGGCTCTGGTAGAAACACTCTGCCCTGAGTGGTGTCTATGATCATGCCCAGATAATCCAACCTTTTTGAAGGTTGCAAGGAAGACTTTTCTAGGTTGATAATCCAGCCTAGACTTTCCAGATGTTTTACCGTCTTGAAAAAACAGGGGTTCAGGTGCGCTACTGATTGCTCTATGAGTAGCAAATCGTCTAGATAAGCTACCATGGTTATGCCCTGAGCTCTTAGATTCGCTAAGAGAGGGTCTAGAATCTTTGTAAAAACTCAAGGAGCTGTAGCGAAACTGAAAGAAAGGACCTCAAATTGAAAATGGCACTGATCTACCGCGAACCTTAGGTATTTTTGGTGAGCAGGAAATATCGGCACATGAAGATATGCATCCTTGATATCATTTGATGCCATAAATTCTCCCTCCTTGGAGGGTGGAGACCACAGAATGGATTGATTGCATTTGGAAGGATCGAATGTGCAAAAACTGATTCAGATCTTTTAGATATGGGTGGGTCTGACATCTCCATTTGGTTTTGGAACGGTGAAGAGATTCGAATAGAACCCTGAACCCTGATCTTTTGGGTCCACTTCTACTATCACCCCCTGGGATAATAAGTGATCTAAGGCCAGAAGCAGCAGTTTTCGCTTTACTGGATCTCTGGAGACCCTGGACCTCAGGAAACGAGCTGGTGGAAGCTCCTGGAACTCTATCTTGTAGCCCAGAGATACGGAAGAGACTACCCATCTGTCTCAAACCTCTTCCCGTCAAGCTCCTGCAAACTACAGGAGCCTTACCCCCACTCGGCCGACTGGGGACGCCCCTTCATAGGGATGCTTTGGGGCTCTGCTTGGCAGACTTTCGTCCCCAAGTCTTCTTTTGCCCTTGGGAGTGACCTTGGGCCTTTCCTCTGAAAGTAGATTAGAGCCTGATGCTCCTTGGGATGGAGAAAGAGAACGTTTGAATGATGGATGTTTACTCTTTTTGATTGGTAGAAGTGTAGATTTACCACTAGTAATTTTTTGGATGAATTTATCTAGGTCCTCCCCAAATAAGCGCTCCCCTTTGAATGGGAATCCAGTTAAGTATATTTTGCATGAAAGTTCCGCTGCCCAATGTTTAAGCCAAAGGGAGCTGTGCATGTGTACCAACAGGAGAGACAAATGAGATGCCTGCTGGACAGAATCCAGAATGGCATCAATCATAAAACACAGTACCTGAGGAAGGTCTGCATAGTTTTCTACTTCCTCACTGATAAGGAGATTAAGCATCTGCTTAACTTACTCCTTGAGGAATTGACACAAACCAACAGTTGTGACTGTAGGTTGGACTATAGCCCTAGCCATGGAAAAGGAGGCTTTTAATAACGTTTCCAGTTTCTTATCAGTTGGATCCTTAAACACCTGAGCATTGTCCAGAAGACAGGTCAGGTTTTTGTTCACACAAGAGACAGCCGCATCCACGAATGGGACCTCCCACTTCTTGGTGAAGCTTTCCTCCAGAGGATAAATTAAAGAAAACCTTTTAGGAGGAGAAAACAGTTTATCGGGATGTCCCCAGTCCTCATACAATTTATCCATTAAAGGATGAATTGGAAAGGCAGTCTGTGGGATTTTTCTGACCCCCCAAGGAAGAAACAGAGGATGTGGCAGCTTCAGCAGTGGGCATTCTGAATGTGGTACGCACCAACTCAGTGTAATACTGGACCTGCCTCTTGAGTGCCTGAGAGGAGGAAACTCTCTCCTCTTCCTCTTATTCATTCGACTGCGCTTTATCCCTATCCCCATTGTGGGCACTGATTGGCATCCATTGTGGGCACTGACTGGCATCCCTGGTGGTCTGGTGGCATCCTCGGGGGAGCTGCGCTGATAATCGATCAGCACAGACCCCCCCCCCGTCAGAGGAGCAGCTGATTGGCTCTCCTCTACTCGTGTCTGACAGGCGCGAGTGAGGAAAAGCCGATCACCAGATCTTCCTAGTTACGCTGTGATCAGCCGTGATTGGACACGGCTGATCACGTGGTAAAGAGTCTCCGTCGGAGACTCTTTACCGAGATCATAGTTGCGGGGTATCAGACTGACACCCAGCAACAACGATCGCCGCGATGCGTGCCTCCGGGGACGTGCAGCGGCCCAAAATCCTGAGGACAGTCTATGACGTCCAGTCAGGATTTTGAAACCACTTTGCCGCCATCATTTGACAACGGGCGGGCGGCAAGTGGTTAAGGAAGCTGAAATAAAATTCATAATCCTTACCTACAATGTAGCCTTAAAGGAATCCTCTGTGACATACACTGGGGCTGCAACATTGGGAGAGGCTGCAAAACCTGACAGGGGCACTTACTCATCCTGTGAGGCTGGCTCCAGTCTTGCAGGGGGGATGGTAATCTTCAGGCAACCTTAGGACCCCTAGACGTAGGCAATGATTTCTTTGTGCCATTGTTACCTCCCCCTGAGACACTTTTACGAGGAGACATGGTCCCAAGCTACGAAGCAGAGGTACTAGTACATATGCAATCAATGTTGTGCTAAAAGTCTCACAATATGCATATATGCTTAATACTGCACAACCTGATGCCGAGTAGGTGTCTTAGGTTGGCCTGAATCCGACCACTTAGGATGCTTACTGCCCACACTCTGTGTCCACCTGTTTACAGAGCTCTGGAGCTCTGGCGCTCTGGGCTTTGTAAATTAGCCGCCTGGCGCCTGCGCAATGGAGTGCCTTACACGCCGCACATGCACGGCAGCGCAGCCGTGCCCCCTTCTATTCTCCGCCTGAGGCTTTAAAAGCGCGCCCCCTGCGCATGCGTAGGATCTTCATGGTGGCGGCTGAGGATGAGAGGGTGGGAAAGAGGACCATCGTACCCACAGACTACATGGGACCCCCTTATAATATCACTTGTGGAAGAGCCGGCAGTGGAGGAGGTGAGCGGTCTGGAGACTGGCTTCACTGAGTGTGTATCCTGGAAAGGCATATAGGTAAACACCAGGTTGCTCTTTACTCCCTCTAGTGGCAGAAACCAGTTAAGACATACAACTACTCTTTGAAGAAATCCATAATATGTAACATATATATAGGATTAATTTCTCTTACCTGTCCCCGCCACAGGAACTGCTGAGAACAGACAGTTTCCAGCCTTCACCCATCACGGCGGGTAGCGTTGTGCCAACCTTCAGGATTTTTTGGGTTCCTGCTCAGAGGAACTTCTTACTTGGACCTGTAAAAGATTTTGCCAGAACTTTCGTGCCACTGTCTTAATAATACACCAAGCCTGGTTTCCTCAGAGCCCAGTCCTCCAAGGAGAGACTTACCGGCAAAACCTTGTTTCTTCGGATGACGAGGCCCGGGTACCATATCATCTTGGGAGTCAAAATATTGGCCCGACATATAGATCCGGTCAGTATAGCCCTTAAGTCCCCGCAGGGACCTAATAGAGCTTTTCTTTTTTTTAATCAATAGTTTCTATTAAAGTTTAGATTTTTATCAAGACAAATTACAGAAATTATGACTAAATAACATCAGTTACAGTATTTAGATACATAGATAATAGTATCCAAAAATAATAAAAAATATAATATAAAGAAAACCATATTAATTATCTCAATTATAATAGGGATAATAAAGGTAACGATCGGGAGGTTATTAATACATCCATTGCGGAGACAATACACAAAATATTATCTTCATATATTTATATACTGCCAATTCAAATAATTCAAAGATGATGAACCTAAATATATTCCCGAACACCCCTATGGGTGCTAAACTGTGTTCGGGACAGTAAGGCCGCGTACACACGGGCGGACTGTTCGCCCAACCTTGTCCGCTGAACAGTGTTTGGGCGGACAGTCCGCTCGTGTGTGGGCTTTCAGCGGACAGTTTCAGCGGACAGTTTGACGGACAAAGTCTTTCGGAAATTCCGAAAAACTGTCCGCTGAAACTGTGTTTGAGCGAACAGTCCGCCCGTGTGTAGGCTACTTTCGAAATGAGCAAACTGTTCCCGCTCGGAGGAAAGTCTGCTCATTTCGAGCGCGTGTGAAGGTAGGCGGGGCCCGCGAAGGAGACGTCGCGGGCTCCGCCGCCTGGAATGGGCTTAAAGGGGAACCCCAACGCCGAAAAAAATCGGCGTGGGGTCCCCCCAAAGTCCACAACAGACCCTTGTCCGAGCACGCTACCCGGCCGGCCAGGAAAGGGGGGCGAGCGAGCGCGCCCCCCCTCCTGAGCCGTACCAGGACGCGTGCCCTCAACATGGGGGGGTGCCTTGGGGAAGGGGGGGCCGCGCGGCCCCCCCACCCCAAAGCACCTTGTCCCCATGTTGATGAGGACAAGGGCCTCTTCCCGACAACCCTGGCCGTTGGTTGTCGGGGTCTGCGGGCGGGGGGCTTATCGGAATCCGGGAGCCCCCTTTAAGAAGGGGGCCCCCGGATACCGGCCCCCCACCCTATGTGAATGAGTATGGGGTACAATGTACCCCTACCCATTCACCTGTGAAATAAAGTACAAAAAAAAACACAACACAGAGAAAAAATATTTTATTGCACAGCTCCGGGGGTCTTCCGTCTTCGGGGGTCTTCTCGCCGGACTCCTCCGCTATCTTCGTGTAGCTCTTTTACTAGCGGAGGAGCCCGGCTTTCTTCCTCCCCGCCGCCGGCCTCTTCTCCCGACTTCGGGGGTCTTGTCCCCCTCTTCGGTTCTTCTGCCGGGCCACCGCGCCTTCTTGTAGCTCTTTTGCAGGCGGTGGCCCGGTCTTCTGTCGCCGCTGCCTTCCGTTCTTCTGTCGCCGCCTTCGGTTCTTCTGCCGGGCCACCGCGCCTTCTTGTAGCTCTTTTACAGGCGGTGGCCCGGTCTTCTGTCGCCGCCTTCCGTTCTTCTTCTTCTTGTTCTTCTTGTTCTTCTTCTTCTTCCCCAGGAGATGTTGACACGTCGCTCTCTCCGGCCGGAATGCCAGAGCCGCGCTGTGCGGTCACTTATATAGTGACAATGGGGCGGTGTCACATGGTATATGTCACATGGGTTGGTCACATGGGTTGATGTCACATGGGGACTATGACATCGTAAGGGGGCGGGGTCACCATGTGACCAACCCATGTGACATATACCATGTGACACCGCCCCATTGTCACTATATAAGTGACCGCACAGCGCGGCTCTGGCATTCCGGCCGGAGAGAGCGACGTGTCAACATCTCCTGGGGAAGAAGAAGAACAAGAAGAAGAAGAAGAACGGAAGGCGGCGACAGAAGACCGGGCCACCGCCTGTAAAAGAGCTACAAGAAGGCGCGGTGGCCCGGCAGAAGAACCGAAGGCGGCGACAGAAGAACGGAAGGCAGCGGCGACAGAAGACCGGGCCACCGCCTGCAAAAGAGCTACAAGAAGGCGCGGTGGCCCGGCAGAAGAACCGAAGAGGGGGACAAGACCCCCGAAGTCGGGAGAAGAGGCCGGTGGCGGGGAGGAAGAAAGCCGGGCTCCTCCGCTAGTAAAAGAGCTACACGAAGATAGCGGAGGAGTCCGGCGAGAAGACCCCCGAAGACGGAAGACCCCCGGAGCTGTGCAATAAAATATTTTTTCTCTGTGTTGTGTTTTTTTTTGTACTTTATTTCACAGGTGAATGGGTAGGGGTACATTGTACCCCATACTCATTCACATAGGGTGGGGGGCCGGTATCCGGGGGCCCCCTTCTTAAAGGGGGCTCCCGGATTCCGATAAGCCCCCCGCCCGCAGACCCCGACAACCAACGGCCAGGGTTGTCGGGAAGAGGCCCTTGTCCTCATCAACATGGGGACAAGGTGCTTTGGGGTGGGGGGGCCGCGTGGCCCCCCCTTCCCCAAGGCACCCCCCCATGTTGAGGGCACGCGGCCTGGTACGGCTCGCTCGCCCCCCTTTCCTGGCCGGCCGGGTAGCGTGCTCGGACAAGGGTCTGTTGTGGACTTTGGGGGGACCCCACGCCGATTTTTTTCGGCGTTGGGGTTCCCCTTTAAGTCCATTCCAGGCGGCGGAGCCCGCGACGTCTCCTTCGCGGGCCCCGCCTACCTGTACACGCGCTCGAAATGGGCGGATTTGCCTCCGCCTTACGTGGGCGAGTCCGTTCATTTCAAAAGTTGAGCGAACTGTTTGGCAAACAGTTCGCTGAAACAGTCCGCTCAAAAAGTGCCGTGTGTGGCCATGTCCGTCCATGCTAATTTTGAGCGGACTGTTTGCCGAAACTGTTTGACAAACAAAGTTGGGCGAACAGTCCGCCCGTGTGTACGCGGCCTTATAGTAACCTGTCATTTAATAGATACAAAACAAAGATTAAACTATTAGAGTGGGGTAAGTAATTTTTTAATTCAAGTTATCTAGGAACAAAGAACTCATGCAATGTTTTGGAGACTAGCCCATTTTAACCATGGCTGCCATATTTTATGAGTATGTTCTTTTTTGTGAGGCCGAAGAGCTAGAATTGATTCATAAATGTAATGAGTTTGAGTCGATTCTATCACTTCTTTTATGGAAGGAGGATCAGGATTTTTCCAGTTCCTTGTTATACTGATCCTGGCTGACAGCAAAATATGTGTAAACACATTTATAAACTGGATAGGATATCAATCAAGATCAATGGATAATAGGGCCAGTGAGGGATTTAGAGGAATGACTGTTTTGGTAATTTCAGACATAGCTTGAAAGATTTGTTCCCAATACTTCCCAAGTTTTGGGCATGTCCAAAATGTATGTAACATATCACCTTTTTTTCCGCACAATCTCCAACATTTGCCATCAAATGTGCCGTTGAATTGAGATATTTTCTCAGGAGAAAGATACCAGCGTTGAGTCAATTTAATGGATACTTACCATAATGTAGAGCAGCATGTGGCTTTATATGTGGTGTTACAAGCTTTTTCCCATTGGTCAACTGTATAGGTGTATCCTAAGCCTTCTTCCCATCTAATTAAAGGGATAGTCTTTATAAACACACTTTTTTGTTGAAGAAGATTACAGAAAAGAGAGATCCCTTTTTGTTGATGTATGGGGATCTTAAGGAAGGACCAAGCCGTTTGGGGAACATTATAGGTCCATGATGGGAGGTTGGAAATGCAATTCTTAGTTCGGATGTAGAGTAATAAATCTGAATTTGGCAATTGAAATTTCTTTTGAAGTGTAGGAAATGGTTTGATCACCACATTATCAAGTAGATCAGATAGATATTTAATCCCCTTCTCTATCCATGGTGTAAATGAGGTTGTCTTCATGAAATTATGTAGAGTATTTAGCGGAATTAGGACTTTGGTAGGAAGAGGGTGTGAGGAAGTTAGATGCAGAAATCAAACCCAGGATTTAAGTGTTGCTAATATTGTTGGGGAGATGCAAAAAGGTATCTTGGCTCCAAGTGCCATGGAAGGAATCCATATTGATAGATTATTTCCTGGGATTTTAGCAGTTTCCATCTTCCCCCAAATTGTAGATGGAGGAGATAGAAACCATTCCTTAGACTGTGTGAGAACCGAGGCTAAATAATAATCTTGAAAATCCACATACCCTGCTCCTCAAGCTTGACGTTTCTTCACTAAGTTTGAATGAGCACATCTAGATTTTTTACCCTGCCAGATGAATCTATAAAACAGAGTCTGAAGGGATTGGAAAAATTTTAACGGAATTTGAATCGGGAGAGAAAAAAGTATAAAATTTGTGGAAGATGAAGCATTTTAAATGCTGCCAAACATCCCATCCATGAAAATTAATGGGATGCTAGTTTAGTGAGATTTTCTTGTAATGCATTACGAAGTGGAATATAATTATATAATAATTATATTGGAACAGTGTTTTACATGAATTTGATAATTGAATACCCAAATATTTAATTGTACTTTCAGTCCATGTATAAGGGAATTTTAATTTAAGATGTTTAGTAGTATTTTCATCTATCCCCGAGTTCAATATACAAGATTTATTCGCGTTAAGCCTGTAATAAGAAACTTTGCTGAACATATTTAGTGTTTCCTGAATTTCCGGTAAGGATTTCACAGGATCAGTAATCATAAGAACAACATCATCTGCAAAAAAGTTGATTTTATGTTCTTGTTCAGCAATGGTAAAAAAAAATTGTTGGACCTAATACTCTCAGCTAGGGGTTCGATAACAAGGTTAAAAATTAGGGGGATAAGGGGCATCCTTGTCGTGTACCATTTGTTATTGGGAATGGAGGTGATAAAGAATCAAGATAAGAATCAAGATAAACAGAGTACAGGGCTAATATTGCTTTGTTGATTTGACCTGTTAAGCCAAATTTAGTCAGAACTGATGACAGGTATCCACAATGAACTCTATCAAACGCTTTTTCAGCATCAAGTGACAGAAACAGGGATGGCGATTTGGTGAGTTCTACATGGTGTATTATATTTATCATTCTTCTAGTAGCATCCGATGCTTGTCTTCCTTTGGTGAAACACGATTGTCTCTATGGATAAGAGAGGGCAACAAACTATCTAGTCTTTTGGGTATAAGTTTTGCATAAATTTTAACATCTAAATTGAGTAAGGAAATTGGTCTATAATTTTTAGGTCAAGATGGTTCCTTATGTGGTTTTAGAAGAATTACAACAAGAGCATTCAGCATTTCATTGGGAAATGATGAAGAATTGGCTGCTAAATTATAAATGTCACATAGTATAGGTGCTAGAGTACTTTGAATTTTTTTTAAATATTCCCCCGTAAAGCCATCTGGACCAGGTGAATTCAAGTTAGGAAGAATACAGATAGTTTGTAGAATTTCGGGAATAGTAAAGGGAGAATTGAGAAATTCCAATTGTTGTGAGGAAATAAATGGAAGATTGACACTCTCCAAAAAGGTATCAATCTCCTCCTGAGAAGGTTGATGGGTATCACCATCGTTCTTAATGTTATATAAATCATTATAATCAGAGCTAAATGCTTCAGCTATTGAAGAAGGCTTAAGCAATTTTTAGTGTGAGGATGGTAGAGGAATGGGAATTTAGTCTTAGATCGATAACCTTTAATGAGTAATGCCATTGTTTTCCCCGCTTTGTTCCCTGTTGCATAAGTGGTAGCTCTGAATTTTTTATAGGATTTCTCATGTGTCTCTAGAAGTAGTGTTCTTAATTCATTACGTAACTGGAAAATTTGTGTTTTAATGAAAGGAGATCATTTTTATTGTGTTCCTCAGCTTCTGCTATCCTTAGTAAATTCATCCATTCTCTGAGTTCTCTTTCTTTTAGCTTTAGAACCTAATTGCATAAACACCCCTCTCATAACAGCTTTATGAGCATTCCATAATAACATTGGATCCGATATAGACGTCAAATTAATTGAAAAGAATTCAGTAAGGCGTTGTTGGAGTGTTTTGGAGTAATTTTCATTTTGGAGAATATAGTTATTAGCTCTCCATATATATGAATTTGGTTGGAATGATGTGGTTGTTATAGACATGCTAATGGGAGCGTGATCCGACCACGTGGCCGTATGTATATGGGTGGATGAAATCTTGTCAGGCAGCCATTTATGTGTCAAGAATAAGTCAATTCTGGAGTAGGTATTGTGCCGTGGTGACAAATATGTGTAATCCCTTTCATTATCATGTTCACATCTCCAAACATCAAAAAAGTAGTTCGAAGTTATGAACTTATCAAGGGAAGAAGCATAGCGTTTGGACTTAGCAGAAGAATCCATATCATTGTTTGGAATCAAATTGAAATCTCCACATATCAGGAGGTGTCCTTTTTGAACTTTCTTCGCCTCTTCTATCGTTTTTTTTATGAAATGCATTTGCCTCATATTCGGAGCATAAATAGATACAAGGGTATATTGAATATTGTTAATGGTACAAATCCAAAAAAATATAGCGACCTTCAGGGTCAGTGATACAATTATATAATTGAAATGTAATAGTATCTCTAATATCTATTAACACCCCTCTTTGTTTTTTGGAGAGTTTTGTTTGAAAAATATGAGGAAAATGTTTATGTTGACATTTGGGAGATGCATCTTTAGCAAAATGTGTCTCTTGAACACATAATATGTCACAATTTAAGGATAAGGCAGACCTCCACATAGAGGTTCGTTTCGCTGGGTGATTCAGTCCCCTTGCATTTAGGGACAATATTTTGAAAGACATATTAATATATATCAAAATTAGATGTTACTATAATTCTATATATTCCTAAAAGAATATTCTCTAGTTTCTATAACGCTTAAACTAAAGATCTAAGTATTTGTTATATGATCAGTTCACAGTTACTATTAAATCATGCACACAACAATGTAGATTTTTTTTTTTTTAAACCTATCAAAAAAACAACTGTACTAGTATCTACTGTATTAGTAGTTATTTGGCAATATATATTGCAAGATGAAAAAAAAAAGAGAGAGAGAAGAAAAAAAAAAAAAAAGAGTAAAAAAAAAATATTTTCCAAGAGTCAGCAGTAATCCACTCAAAGGAATGCTGACCAAGATAGGGGGTGAAGTTCAAGTAGTAAGGTATTGAGCATCAAACCAGACTGCATATGTCAGTAATGCATATGAGTTAACAGGCAGGAGTAGTTCATTTGTATATAATTCTATTTTGTTCACGTTTTTGTCCAAAGTGGAACAAATTAGTTTTTTCCTTCAAGGAAGGGATGTTATGTGGAAGATCAACTATAATACCCCATGTTTGGAGTAATTGCATGCCATCTTCAATGGTAGATATAGCAAAATGTTTCCTGTTGTAAGTGGTCAAGATAGTGGCTGGATGTCTCCATTTGTATGTGATCTTATGATTAGATAATGCCTTTGTTACAGTTTTGAGCTGCCTTCTCATTTGTAGTGTAAATTGCGAATAATTGTATATTTCAGTATGGTGGTGGGAGAGTAATTAGCTCCTTCACTTTGGAGAAAATTTGCTCTTTAGCTTGATAGAAATGGATTTGCAGAATAACATCTCTGGGAATTGATTCTTCTAGATGTTTTGGTTTGGGAATTCTATGAATACGATCGATTGTAAGTTCAATTGGCGATAATTCTGGCAATAATGTAGAAAATAGTGTTATTTGTATAGTTACGTAAGTCCATAGGTAGAACTGACTCTGGTATTCCTCTCATTTTAATGTTGTTTCGACGTGAGCGGTCCTTGAGATCTGCCAATTTCATCTTGACCCACATGGAATCATCTTTTTGTTCTGTACATGCATCCACTAGCTCATTCACTGTTTCAGTGCATCCCTCCATTTTGTTTTCAACGTATTGCAGTCTACCATCAGTATGTTTCATATCAAGAGAGAATTTATGAATCATGGAGGATAGATTAGATATAATAGATGATTGTAATGACACAAGCATTTCTTTCATTGTGGTATCTCGTACTGGCTGACCTGATGTTGGGAAAGCAGCCATAAGCCGCGTACACACGGGCGGACTGTCTGGCCAACTTAGTCCGTCAGACAATCCGACGGACAGTCCGTCATACTTTCGAATGAACGGACTTGACCACACACACCACTTTTTGAGTGGACTAATACGGCGTACTAAGTCCGCCATACTATCCCCCCTACTTTTGAAATGAACGGACTAGCCCACACACGCAGAGGAAAGTCCGCTCATTTCGAGCGCATCTCCAGGTAGGCGGGGCCCGCGAAGGAGACGTCGCTGGCCCTGCCGCCTGGTATGGACTTAAAGGGGAACCCCACGCCGATTTTTTTTTCCCTCCCAAGTCCACAACAGACCCTTGTCCGAGCACGCTACCCGGCCAGCCAGGAAAGGGGGGCGAGCGAGCGCCCCCCCTCCTGAGCCGTACCAGGCCGCGTGCCCTCAACATGGGGGGGTGCCTTGGGGAAGGGGGGGCCGCGCGGCCCCCCCACCCCAAAGCACCTTGTCCCCATGTTGATGAGGACAAGGGCCTCTTCCCGACAACCCTGGCCGTTGGTTGTCGGGGTCTGCGGGTGGGGGGCTTATCGGAATCCGGGAGCCCCCTTTAATAAGGGGGCCCCCGGATACCGGCCCCCCACCCTATGTGAATGAGTATGGGGTACAATGTACCCCTACCCATTCACCTGTAAAATAAAAGTACCAAAAAAACACAACACACGAGATAAAATACTTTATTGCACAGCTCCGGGGGTCTTCCGTCTTCGGGGGTCTTCTCGCCGGACTCCTCCGCTATCTTCTTGTAGCTCTTTTGCTAGCGGAGGAATCCGGCTTTCTTCCTCGCCGCCGGCCTCTTCTCCCGACTTCGGGGGTCTTGTCCCCCTCTTCAGTTCTTCTGCCGGGCCACCGCACCTTCTTATAGCTCTTTTACAGGCGGTGGCCCGGTCTTGTGTCGCCGCCGCCGCCGCCTTCCGTTCTTCTTCTTCTTCTTCTTCTCCAGGAGATGTTGCCTCGACGATCTCTCCGGCCGGAATGCCAGGGACGCACTGCGCGGCCACTTATATAGGGACAAGGGGCGGTGTCACATGGCTTTATGTCACATGGGTTGGTGTCACACGGTGACCCCGCCCCCTTACGATGTCATAGTCCCCATGTGACATCAACCCATGTGACCAACCCATGTGACATAAAGCCATGTGACACCGCCCCTTGTCCCTATATAAGTGGCCGCGCAGTGCGTCCCTGGCATTCCGGCCAGAGAGATCGTTGAGGCAACATCTCCTGGAGAAGAAGAAGAAGAAGAACGGAAGGCGGCGGCGGCGGCGACAGAAGACCGGACCACCGCCTGTAAAAGAGCTATAAGAAGGCGTGGTGGCCCGGCAGAAGAACCGAAGAGGGGGACAAGACCCCCGAAGTCGGGAGAAGAGGCCGGCGGCGAGGAAGAAAGCCGGACTCCTCCGCTAGCAAAAGAGCTACAAGAAGATAGCGGAGGAGTCCGGCAGAAGACCCCCGAAGACGGAAGACCCCCGGAGCTGTGCAATAAAGTATTTTCGCTCGTGTGTTGTGTTTTTTTGGTACTTTTATTTTACAGGTGAATGGGTCCGGGGGTCTTCCGTCTTCGGGGGTCTTCTGCCGGACTCCTCCGCTATCTTCTTGTAGCTCTTTTGCTAGCGGAGGAGTCCGGCTTTCTTCCTCGCCGCCGGCCTCTTCTCCCGACTTCGGGGGTCTTGTCCCCCTCTTCGGTTCTTCTGCCGGGCCACCACGCCTTCTTATAGCTCTTTTACAGGCGGTGGCCCGGTCTTCTGTCGCCGCCGCCGCCGCCTTCCGTTCTTCTTCTTCTTCTTCTTCTTCTTCTCCAGGAGATGTTGCCTCAACGATCTCTCTGGCCGGAATGCCAGGGACGCACTGCGCGGCCACTTATATAGGGACAAGGGGCGGTGTCACATGGCTTTATGTCACATGGGTTGGTCACATGGGTTGATGTCACATGGGGACTATGACATCGTAAGGGGGCGGGGTCACCGTGTGACACCAACCCATGTGACATAAAGCCATGTGACACCGCCCCTTGTCCCTATATAAGTGGCCGCGCAGTGCGTCCCTGGCATTCCGGCCGGAGAGATCGTCGAGGCAACATCTCCTGGAGAAGAAGAAGAAGAAGAAGAACGGAAGGCGGCGGCGGCGGCGACAGAAGACCGGGCCACCGCCTGTAAAAGAGCTATAAGAAGGTGCGGTGGCCTGGCAGAAGAACTGAAGAGGGGGACAAGACCCCCGAAGTCGGGAGAAGAGGCCGGCGGCGAGGAAGAAAGCCGGATTCCTCCGCTAGCAAAAGAGCTACAAGAAGATAGCGGAGGAGTCCGGCGAGAAGACCCCCGAAGACGGAAGACCCCCGGAGCTGTGCAATAAAGTATTTTATCTCGTGTGTTGTGTTTTTTTGGTACTTTTATTTTACAGGTGAATGGGTAGGGGTACATTGTACCCCATACTCATTCACATAGGGTGGGGGGCCGGTATCCGGGGGCTCCCTTATTAAAGGGGGCTCCCAGATTCCGATAAGCCCCCCGCCCGCAGACCCCGACAACCAACGGCCAGGGTTGTCGGGAAGAGGCCCTTGTCCTCATCAACATGCGGACAAGGTGCTTTGGGGTGGGGGGCCGCGCGGCCCCCCCTTCCCCAAGGCACCCCCCCATGTTGAGGGCACGCGGCCTGGTACGGCTCAGGAGGGGGGGGCGCTCGCTCGCCCCCCTTTCCTGGCCGGCCGGGTAGCGTGCTCAGACAAGGGTCTGTTGTGGACTTGGGGGGGACCCCCACGCCGATTTTTTTCGGCGTTGGGGTTCCCCTTTAAGTCCATACCAGGCGGCGGGGCCAGCGACGTCTCCTTCGCGGGCCCCGCCTACCTGGATACCCGCTCGAAATGAGCGGACTTTTCTCCGGGCGGGAAAAGTCCGCTCATTTCAAAAGTACGGCGGACTGGCATACAATACGGGCAGATTGTCCGCCGAAATGCGAGTACGACGGACAGTATTTCGAACATTCCGAAATACTTAGTCCGCCGTACTGCACGCTGAAAAAGTCCGCTGAAGCCCACACACGAGCGGACTGTCTGCTGAAATGTGTTTCGGCGGACTAAGTAGGCCATACAGTCCGCCCGTGTGTACAATAGATGGCAATAGATGTCTGTAATGAGGACATAGCATTATCACTATGCAGAGCTGTGTTCACAATATCAGTTGCCTGACAAGATGAATCCAGCTTCATCCGCGATTTTGCGGGTCCCTGGGATGTATGGGATAGATGAGAGGAGCCATTAGAATATGAGAATGATAATTCCTCATCCATTTCAGGTGGATGGCTATCAGAAAGGATTGTGTGAGTTTTATTATTTTTCCTCACAGCTGCGCCATCTTGGATTTTTGTCAGCTCACCGCTCTGTTTAAATGTAAATGATGACAGCTTTTTTGGTCGCCTTTCTTGTCCTCTTTTACGAGACATTATTGCCCCTACTGTCCCAGGAGTACTGCAGAGTATTTAGGTATGTTTTTAGAGGAGAATACCTGCCTGTTTTTTGCTGTTAAACGTCTTCTTCAGCACGCAAGCCACGTCCCCCAATAGAGCTTTTCTTCATAGCACATGTTTTACGTGACCCACCACCTTAGACACTGGCGAAAAAATGGAGGTGCTCCCCATATGGCTAGGGTTATATTGGGGAGGAATGCTCCTTAATTGGGGTTAACCATTGTCCAATAACTGAAGGTGCCTATCTAACCCACTATGTAACGAAGGCTCTGTGTTCCATGATGTATGATCAAGAAAGTAGTTTATTTATTACCTCTAAAAATGGTCAGAACTTAATTACAGGATTCGCCTCCCATACACTTTAATGGGATTTGCCTCTAATTTTGGGTGAGCTGAATTATTATTTTTTTTTTTCAATTCAACCGGCTTTTATTGGTACATTCAATAAACTATACAGTAAGAACATTATAACAGTAAATGTCAATGAGGGTGACAATAATTACAGCATGAGGCATGAAAGAAGATCCCATATAGGGAGGAGATTGCAATTAGAAATAATAGGGGGTTTACAGTGCTGGGGAATACGACAATAAATAT
The DNA here is from genome assembly GCF_037356315.1 of Lithobates pipiens. Lineage (NCBI taxonomy): Eukaryota > Metazoa > Chordata > Amphibia > Anura > Ranidae > Lithobates > Lithobates pipiens. Next base: position 67,986,346 of record NW_027507791.1, on the reverse strand, counting down.
GTAAACATAGTACACATGGCACAGCAAATAATCCACTCCACTGAGATATTAGCAGCCCCAAGGTATGATCGGTTCCAGCAACCATCGCCAGCGTGTGATTTACATGGTGCAGGAATACCTAGGGGCAAGGTCAGACTTGGACACCTTTCCCACTGAAAATCCTCTGGCTTACTGGGTCTTGAGGATGGATCACTGGCCAGAGCTTGCACAATATGCAATTGAGCTACTGGCCTGTCCTACATCCAGCGTTCTTTTGTAACGCACCTTCAGTGCTGCTGGTGGCTTTGTTACCGATCACAGGGTGTGCCTGTCCACGACACGGTTGATCGACTGACCTTCATAAAGATGAATCAGTCTTGGATCACCACCAGCTACCAAGCACCTGAAGCTGATGTAACCGAATAATATTTTTGTGAAATATCACATCCGTTCAAGACTGCCTATGCTGATGCTGAGTGACTGTCCTATTATGTTGATTGTCTATCCTCTTCCTCCTCCGCTGATATCTTGGAAGAACATTTTTGGTTCTGGATGATGCCACCAGCCCAATTTTTCTGCCCCTGTTTAACAGGGACGTTTAATTACAATTTTTGAAGCAATGCTTTGCAGCAGGGCTCATTCCTGCACTACAACTAGAGTATAGAGGTTGCAGTGTCGTGGCACCAGTACCAGTGCCTAAGGCCCAATTTTTCAGCCCCTTTTCAACAGGGGCATGTAATTACAATTCTTGATATAATATTTCACAGCAGGGCCCATTCCTGTGCCCACCGAGAGTAACTGTGAGGACTTATAATGTTGTGGCACCAGCACCACAACCATCAAAGGACCAATTTTTCTACCACTGTTCAACAATGGCATGTAATTACAATTCTTGATATAATCGTTCACAGCAGGGCGCTCCAGCGCCCACCAAGAGTCACTTTGAGGGCTTACAATGTTGTGGCAACACCAACACCTTGTTCTGCCATTTCTGCAGAGCATATAGGGCAGACTCCTACTTTCAAACATCCAACTTACAAACGTCTCCTACTTGCCAATGGAAGGAGACAACAGGAAGTGAGATGAAAAAAGACGGACGGCAAAACAAATTATACAGGGGTGATAACCCTTCCCTATGTTTTCCAAAAAGCTTAAAAATAGATTTTTTGACTGGAGCTACACTTTAAAAATGTACCAGTTGAAAATTACAAACAGATTCTACTTAACACAACAAACCTACACAGTCCCTGTCTTGTTTGCATCGCCTGTATACTGCTGTTCTGAGTATATAGGGCCTGGGGGCACCACGCCTTTCCTTTTTTTAATATGGGTACGGGGTTCCCATTAATATCTGTACAAGAACCAAAGGGGCTGCTAATGGGCAGGGGGGGCTACCCATGCCATTTTTCTCGAAGATTTTCATCCATATTGCCGGAACCAGATATTAAATTAAAACCGCAAGCAGTTTTAAATGACTTTTTTTCCGTTAGATGTCATTTTGTGCAGGGACTGTTCTAAACACGGGAAACACGTGGCACTTCACAGGCATACTAGCGTCACCCCCCCCCCCCCCCCAGGCATGATATTTAAAGGAATATTTCACTTTTTTTTGTTCGCTTTAATCATAATTAAAATCAGTGCTCCCGAAAAAACTGCAGTTTTTAAAAACATTTTAGGCATTGACCCATGTCCCCGGGGCAGGAGCCAGGTCCCCAAACCCTTTTTAGGACAATATCTTGCATATTATCCATTAAAATTATCACCTTTATTTCGAACGTTGGAGTCCCATAGACTTCAATGGGGTTCTAAAGTTCGCACGAATTTGCGGTCCGTTCGAAAGTTCTGGTGCAAACTGAACCGGGGGGTGTTCGGCTCGTTCCTACTTTCAGCTTTCTGTCTTCACACAACCACCAAACATCAGCCCACTGGGTATCATGTTCCGGCCAGCCACCTTCTTTAGTGACCACTCTATTCCTACAGTAGTCATCGGGTAATTGTCCCAAGTCTGTTCTGCTCTCATTCCCCAGGAGTGCAAAACAAGAATAGTCACCACGATACACCAGGATACGCCGCAACCGATGGGAGTATTTGAGGTCTCTGAACAACAAACTCAAAGTATGACAGGATGTATTAATATTAGGTGAGTAACCCTTGTTGTACAGTTTCACATTGTAGTCCTTCAGGATCAGTTTGATCATCTAATGGAAAAGGTACTATAGCCAAGTGAGGCCTGGCTCCAGCGCATACCAGGTAATTTTCCTTTTTTAGTGTCCTAGCTGTATACCTCAACCATTTCAGCCACTCATTCTTATCTTGGTATCCTGTCTCAAGAGCAATCTATCTTCCAAGGTCAGATGAGTGAACCTAACCACAGGGCCCATTTGCTCTACTACTGCTTTCAGTGGCCCTTCTTTCTCCTCTTCAACCTGGGGCCCTATCTCATTTTCCCTTTTAACTACAAGGAAGAACCACTCCATGGTATCAGTTCCAGTGACATATATGCCGATGGCAAACAGTCTCTGGTCCCCTAGTTGGGGTTGTCAGTGAGATCAGCAACTGATTAAAGTTACTCTGGTGGTTGCAAGGGAAGTTCGCAGCTCTTGTTACTGATAGTCTGGTCTTTAGTTCTTCAGCAGATTCTGATACTCCAGCATAGGGCTCCCATGGGTTGGTATACCCCCAATCTAGGTTGGCCATTGTCCATAGAGCGGATTTCCAGGAGGTACAATCAGTTCCCCATAACGGATAACATTATATATATATATATATATATATATATATATATATATATATATATATATATATATATATATATGATCCCTCTAGGTTCTGTGATATTGATAACTCCCACAGTCCACCAACTGACATACGTCAACCAGTATCGCATTGTTACCCCCCCCCAAAGTTAGATTTAAAAATGGTTTCTTCCACAGTGTAGGGTCTCCCTTCAGAACCAGGGTGTTTGAGACCCACATTAAACTCACCAGAGTCACTGCAATAAACACTGTCCCTTTCATCCTGACTGTGGCTTCCCAAGGGGTAGGGTAGTGGGGACTTCAACAATTTGAGACGGGTTGTACCTATCATTCAACCTCCCTTTGTTGCCGAACTTCCTTGGTTGCCTCAGTAACCTTTTCCTACTTGGCCTGAAAAACCTTTTTACAGTGGGACTGGTGAATCCAAGTGGATTTTTCCGCTATCATTACTGCAGTAGGGTTGGTCAGATGGACCTGGAAAGACCCTTCCCATCTGGGTGTGTGCCAATGCTTCTTCTTAATGACCTTGATCATTACCCAATCACCTACTTGAACTGTCTCATCTGTCTGAACTGGTCCTTCTGGAAATGAACAAACATCATTAATTTGTTTCTGTTTTAACAATTTATATTCTGCAAACAAAGAAGGAAGGCATTCCGGCGCTCTGAATATTGTAATGTCTTAGTAGAATGGTGCAATAATAGCTTTAGTAGCACATCTAGATCAATTATTATTTTTTTATAAAAAAAGAGGAGGCAACCATCCTCAGAGGTTGTCCATAGCCTCTGTTAGAAAGCAACAAGAAGGAAGAGGGGTTGGAGGCACAAACTCTAATGACAGTGTCATATAATTACACTAACATGTAATTAAATGACAGTGTCATTAGAGTTGGCGCCTCCATCCCCCCTTCCTTCATATATTCTGCAAAAACTGTGTTCTGTTTCTTCCCTTGATGATATATCTGGAAATAAGGGTATTTTATATGGCCTGCCATGCATCATTTCAAACAAACTCAAGCCTTCCTTATTAGGTGTTATGTGTATGCTGAGAACCGCTAATGGTAAGCAGTACATCCAATTCTTCCCTGTTGCTTGCATAGCTTTTCTTAGTTTGCTTTTTAGTATACCATTGTGTCTCTCAACCAGTGGGTGGTAGGCACAGTGCTATTTTACCTGTATTCCCATAACCTCAGTTAAGTCTGTAATTGTTTTGTTCACAAAGTGTGGGTCATTGTCACTATATTTTCTCAGGGATTCCAAACCTTGGAATAATATCTTAACAGTGCTTTGCTACTGTATGTGCATCCGTATTCCCTGTGGGGAATTCTTCTACCCACTTTGTTAATGCATCTATGATTACTAGGCAATACTTTTTCCTCTCAAATTTGTCTAACTATAAAATCCATACATATGTGCTGGAAAGGATATTATCGTGTTTATTCTTCTTTGTAGGTTGTTCTTGGCACATATCATACATTGTAAACAAACATTTTTTGAGTAAGTTTGTGAATCCATATGTTGTACAAACTTTAACATAGCAACCATCCCTCCGCTTGACACATGTGTCAATACTGCAGCTTACTTGTATAGTGTCTTAAGTAGTACTGATTTATTGTCAGGTGACATGTAAATTCCATTAACGAGTGTAAAATGTTTGTTTTTCCACGATGTGATTTCTGTTATTGGGGCAACTTGTTGCACTTCCTTCAGTACATTGTAATCTAGTATAACTTGATTAGGTTCTGTGCTCTCTATTGTTGTAAGGTGTGATGGCTGCTTGTTTGGCTGCCTCATCTGCTCTCCAAGTCCCTTTTGTCAGTTTTGTTTGTGTGTGTGCTTGACATTTGCATATGGCTAGCTGTTTTGGTAATTGAATTGCATCCAGCAGATGAAGGATGAAATCTCAATGTGTAATAGGTTTTCCACTAGAGGTCACTATTCCCCTGTTATTCAATTGCTGTGCAACTACATGTACTGTGGAAAAAGCATATTGATTGTGTAGATCGTCACTGCCTTATCTTTGGAGATTATGCATGCTCTTGTTAGGGCAATATGCTCTGCACCCTGTGCTGAATAGCGTCTTGGTAAAGGTTTGGCCTTAAGTATGGCTGAGCCTGAAACTACAGCATATCCCATCGCACATGTGCCATCAGGATTATTTTTGCTAGAACCATCTACATACAGTACCATATTAGTTTTGGCTAATGGTGTGTCACTCAGATCCTTCAGAGGTAGCACATTTTCTGCTATTGCTGCAGTGCAATCATGTGGTTCACCATCAGTGGGTATTAGTAACATGTGGAGGGGTTAAGAACAGTGCACCTTTCGATTGTTAAATTTGGCTGTGTCAATAGTACAGTCATGCAAGATAAATGTCTAGCTGGACTAAGGTGGGAGATCTTTTGCTGTAATAGAATTACAGACTAGGGATGAGCTTCGTGTTCGAGTCGAACATACGTTCGACTCGAACATCGGCTGTTCGCCCGTTCGGCGAATTCCGAACGTTATGGGCCGTTCGCGCCAAATTCGTGTGGCACTCACGGCCCACAATGCACTGCGTCAGCGCAGTGCATTGCTGGCTCATGATTGGCCAAGCATGCACTGTGACCCCGCATGCTTGGCCAATCATAGCGCCAGCAGCGAGGAGAGCCATGATTGGCCACAGGCAGGATGCCTGTGGTCAATCATAGCTCAGGCTGTGTAGTACACGCCCCACACTATATAAGGCCGCCAGCGCGGCGGCCTAGTGTAGTGTGTTGGCGTCTGAAGCAGTTAGTGGGTGTTCTGTGTACCTTCAACACAGTACACACCGATCGTTTTCGGACGATTTTCGATCTTGCTGTTGTGTAGTGGTTGTTGTCTGTGTGCCCTGACCGCAGTATACACCGCTATATTCACCTCACCTATATAACTAGTGATCTATCTTTTATAATAGAGCTTGCAGTCAGTAGTGTTAGGAGCTTGTGCGTGCTGTCTGCATGCTCTGTACCCAGTACACACCGCTATATCCACCTACATAGCTCTTCTCTATTTGAGCCCACTTGCCATCTGCAGGAGTTATTGGAAGTTGTGTGTGCCTCCAGCACAGCACAGTATACATCTGTATATACCCCTTTATCTCTGGTGTTCTATAAAAAAGGCATCTGCAGGAGTTAGTGGGTTTTTTGTGCCTCCAGCACAATATACACCTGTATCTACCCTTTATTGCTGTTCTCTAATAGAGGCATCTGCAGGGCTTAGTGGGTGTTGTGTGACTCAATTACAGTATACCCCTTTATCTCTGGTGTTCTATAATAAAGGCATCTACAGGAGTTAGTGGGTGTTGTGTGACTCCAGCACAAAATACACCTGTATCTACCGTTTATTGCTGTTGTGTGACTCCATTACACTGCTGTTTTACCCAACTCCCTTCAGGCCATTACCATTTCTGGAAGGCCAGCAAGGAGAGGCAGACAGGCGCGAGCCGATAAAAGAGGGCAAGCAGGCTCTGTGTCTAGAGACAACAGTGCTGGTCATGGACGCGGTGCATTGTCATCAGCACGTGGCCATGGGACACGCTTGTCCTTCTTTTCGGCAGCTGGACATGTTGAACCGCAACATGCCAACGACTTGGTAGAGTGGATGACCAAGCCCTCTTCATCCTCCTCATCCTCTCTCACCCAGTCTCAGGGTACTAGCAAAGCAGCTGCCAACGCATTGTCTTTCCTCCTCTCAATGTCATCATCAGTGCCTTCTTTCCTAGACCCACCACGTCCTCCTGAGGAGTCTCCTGAACTCTTTGAGCACAGTGTTGGGTACATGCTCCAGGAGGATGCCCAGTGTTTTGTGGGCTCTGATGATGACACTCAGCTAGAGGAAGGCAGTAGCGTGAGCGCAGAGAGAGGGGATGCTCAAGAAGTACAGCAATCTGGCAGTCATGTTCCACAAGCTGCAGCATACTGCCAGGTTTGCTACAGCGATGAAGAGGGAGGGGATGATGAGGGCACTGACTCCACGTGGGTGCCTGGTAGGAGAGAGGAGGAGGAGGAGGAGGAGGAGGAGGCACATGTCCAACGAGGCAGGATGCCCTCCGGGGGCCAGCTTAGGGGCAGCACACCGACTGAATCACACCGCAGAGCTCCGCCTGTGCAGGGCGCTGCCTCTGCGCGTTATTCTAAAAGTTCTTTGGTGTGGGCCTTTTTTGAGACGAGTGCATCAGATCGCACCGCTGCTATTTGCAACATATGTCTCAAGCGTATCTCGCATGGCCAAAACATCAGCCGTTTGGGCACCACATGCTTGACCAGACATATGTTGACCTGCCATGCAGCTCGTTGGCAAGCGTACCTCAAAGACCCACACCAAAGAACAAAGCGGACCTCTCCTTGCTCCTCATCAGCTAGCATCTCCAACCCCACTAGACCTTCAGTCCTCTCTGAAACCTGCTCTGAGAGGAATGAAGGTGTAGAATTAGGTGTGTCACAGCCAAGTGCTTCCGGGAACTCTGCTAGCGGTACACCCACGTCTGATTATAGCAGGCAAATGTCCCTGCCCCAGCTGCTGGACCGGCGAAAGAAGTTCACTCCCAGCCATCCACATGCCCAGTGGTTGAATGCTAGCTTGGCTAAATTGCTAGCGCTTCAACTGCTGCCTTTTCAGTTGGTAGACTCGGCCCCCTTTCGTGAGTTTGTACAATGTGCGGTTCCTCAGTGACAGGTCCCCAAACGCCACTTTTTCTCATGGAAGGCGATTCCGGCTCTCTACCGGCATGTGGAAGGCAATGTCCTTGCCTCGCTGGACAGGGCGGTCAGCGGTAAGGTGCATATTACCGCTGACTCATGGTCCAGCAGGCATGGACAGGGACGTTACCTGTCTTTCACGGCCCATTGGGTCACTCTTCTGCCAGCTGGGAAGGATGCAGGACAAGGTGCAGTAGTGTTGGAGGTTGTTCCGCCACCATGCCTCCAAAATGCTACTATTGGTTGTGACACACCTCTCTCCTCCACCCCCTCCTCTTCTTCTTCCTCCATGGCCTCTTCCAGTGCTCTGTCCTCAGAACCAGCGGTGCTCCGTAGGCGTTCCAGGGGCTACGCAAGTACGCAGGCAAAACGATGCCATGCCGTGCTTGCGCTGGTTTGTTTGGGGGACAGGAGCCACACTGGGGCGGATGTTTTGTCAGCTCTGCAGGGGCAGGCCGAGAGGTGGTTGACGCCACGCCAGCTTAAGCCAGGAATGGTGGTTGGTGACAATGGCACCAACCTCCTCTCCGCCCTCCGACAGGGACAACTAACCCATGTGCCCTGTGTAGCTCACGTCCTTAACCTGGTGGTGCAGCGGTTCTTGGGCAGGTACCCCGGCTTACAGGATGTACTGAAGCAGGCCGGGAAAGTCTGTGTGCATTTCCGCCAATCATTTAATGCCTGTGCTCGGCTGGCTGAGCTCTAAAAGGAGTTGAACCTGCCCAAGAACCGCCTTATATGTGACATGCCCACCAGGTGGAACTCAACGTTGGCCATGCTGCAGCGGCTGCACACGCAGCAGATGGCCATCAATGAGTACCTGTGCGACTACGGCACCAGGACAGGGTCAGGGGAGCTCGGTTTTTTCTCACCACGCCAGTGGGGCATGATCAGGGATGCATGCACTGTCCTGTCACCGTTTGAGGAGGCCACAAGGATGGGGAGCGGTGACAGTGCATGCATCAGTGACACTGTACCTCTTGTCCACCTCTTGGAGCATACGCTGCGTGGAATAATGGACAGGGCACTTGAGGCAGAACAGAGGCAGGAAGAGGAGGACTTCCTTGCCTCTCAAGGCCCCCTTTATCCAGACAGTGTTCCTGCTGTGCCACCCATCACACAGGAAGAGGATGAGGAGGAGGATGATTGTGTCAGCATGGAGGTGGAGGCTGTTACTCAGCATCAGCAGCAGCAGCAGTCTTGTAGGGATGATTTACAGTCCCAAGAAACATGTGGACTTGTACGTGGCTGGGAGGAGGTAGCTGCGGATCATGTTGCCCTTAGTGACCCAGAGGACTCCGGACCGAATGCCTCAGCTAACCTAAGCTGCATGGCCTCCCTGATCCTGCAAAGCCTGCGGAAGGATCCTCGTATTCTTCGGATCAAGGAGAGGGACCATTACTGGCTGGCCACTCTCCTTGATCCACGGTACAAGGGTAAGGTTGCCGACCTTATCTTGCCATCGCAGAGGGAGCAGAGGATGAGACATCTCCGGGAGGCCTTGCAGAAAGGTCTGTGCAACACGTTCCCAGAGACTGGGAGGTTACAAACTCCTGGTCCTGGACAACGTGTTGCTGAGGCATTGGTCAGAAGGAGCGGTGGAGAAGGTGGCCGTCTGACTGATGCTTTCAGACAATTTTTTAGTCCGTAGCCCCAAGGTATGATCGGTTCCAGCAACCATTGCCAGCGTCTGATTTACATGGTGCAGGAATACCTAGGGGCAAGGTCAGACTTGGACACCTTTCCCACCGAAAATCCTCTGGCTTACTGGGTCTTGAGGATGTATCACTGGCCAGAGCTTGCACAGTATGCAATTGAGCTACTGGCCTGTCCTGCATCCAGCGTTCTATCGGAACGCACCTTCAGTGCTGCTGGTGGCTTTGTTACCGATCACAGGGTGCGCCTTTCCACCGAATCAGTTGATCGACTGACCTTCATCAAGATGAATCAGTCTTGGATCACCCACAGCTACCAAGCACCTGAAGCTGATGTAACCGAATAATTTTTTTTGAAATATCACATCCCTTCAAGACTGCTTATGCTGATGCTGAGTGACTGTCCTGTTATGTTGATTGTCTATCCTCTTCCTCCTCCGCTGATATGTTGGAAGAACATTTCTGGTTCTGGGTGATGCCATTAGCCCAATTTTTCTGCCCCTGTTTAACAGGGGCGTTTAAGTACAATTTTTGATGCAATGCTTTGCAGCAGGGCTGATTCCTGCAATAAAACTAGAGTATATGGGAGAGGTTGCAGTGTGGTGGCACCAGCACCAGTGCCTAAGGCCCAATTTTTCTGCCTCTGTTTAACAGGGGCGTTTAAATAAAATTTTTGATGCAATGCTTTGCAGCAGGGCTAATTCCTGCAATAAAACTAGAGTATATGGGAGAGGTTGCAGTGTCGTGGCACCAGCACCAGTGCCTAAGGCCCAATTTTTCTGCCCCTCTTTAACAGGGGCGTTTAATTACAATTTTTGATGCAATGCTTTGCAGCAGGGCTAATTCCTGCAATAAAACTAGAGTATATGGGAGAGGTTGCAGTGTCGTGGCAACAGCACCAGTGCCTAAGGCCCAATTTTTCTGCCCCTGTTTAACAGGGACATGTAATTACAATTCTTGATATAATATTTCACAGGAGGGCCCGTTCCTGTGCCCACCCAGAGTAACTGTGAGGACTTATAGTGTTGTGGCACCAGCACCACAACCACCAAAGGTCAATTTTTCTACCACTGTTCAACAATGGCATGTAATTACAATTCTTGATATAATCGTTCACAGCAGGGCGCTCCAGCGCCCAGCAAGAGTCACTTTGAGGGCTTACAATGTTATGGCAAAACCAACACCTTGTTCTGCCATTTCTGCAGAGCATATAGGGCAGGCCCCTACTTTCAAACATCCAACTTACAAACATCTCCTACTTGCAAATGGAAGGAGACAACAGCAAGTGAGACGAAAAAAGATGGACGACAAAACAAATTATACGGGGGTGATAACCCTTCCCTATGTTTTCCAAAAAGGTTAAAAATAGTTTTTTTGACTGGAGCTACACTTTAAAAATGTACCAGTTGAAAATTACAAACAGATTCAACTTAACACAACAAACCTACACAGTCCCTGTCTTGTTTGCACCGCCTGTATACTGCTGTTCTGAGTATATAGGGCCTGGGGGCCACACGCATTTCCTTTTTTTAATATGGGTACAGGGTTCCCCTTGATATGCGTATAAGACCCAAAGGGGCTGGTAATGGGCAGGGAGGGCTACCCATGCCATTTTTCTCAATGGTTTTCAACCATATTGCAGGAACCAGATATAACATTAAAACCGCAAGCAGTTTTCAATAATGTTATTTCTGTTTAATGTAATTTTGTGCAGGGACTGTTCTAAACACGGGAAACACGTGGGACTTCACAGGCATACTACAGAGACCCCCCCAGGCACCATATTTAAAGGAATATTTCACTTTTTTTTTTTTCACTTTAATCGTCATTAAAATCAGTGCTCCCGCCAAAACGGCCATTTTTAAAAACATTTTAGGCATTGACCCATGTCCCCTGGGGCAAGAGCCAGGTCCCCAAACCCTTTTTAGGACAGTATCTTGCATATTAGCCGTTAAAATTATCACTTTTAATTTCGAACGTTCGAGACCCATAGACATCAATGGGGTTCTAAAGTTCGTTCAAATTTGGGGTCCGATCGAAAGTTCTGGTGCGAACCGAACCGGGGGGTGTTCGGCTCATCCCTATTACAGACCCTGCATGAGGTAATTTGAGAGTCAGAGGGTGATATAACACAATGGAAGCAGAGGTCTTTATTGCCTCTGCTGCTCCAACCGCAGCTTGTACACAAGGTGGCAATGCTCTGGCAACACTGTCTAATTTAATAGAATAGTAGGCCATTGGTCTCTGTCGTCCACCATGTTCCTGGGTCAGCACTGAAGTCATGTGTCCTTCTCTCGAGTCTACTGTCTGTACAAATGGTTTGTCATAGTTGGGTAGACCTAGTACTGAGGATCCAGCATGGACCCTTTTTAACTCTGAGAACATGTCTACAGTCTGATGAGTCCATTTTATGTTGTCCTGAGGTGCCATGGGGGTTCCATAGATCAACTCTACCAAAGGTGCTGTCAGTGTGGAATAGTTAGGGACCCAGACCCTGCAAGGTGGATGTTTATCTCTATCTTCTTGGTCCAGAAATCTTTCCCCTAGCATTTTGAGTCCTTCAGCTAGGGTATCCTGTAAAGATCTACTCATCTTAGTCAGATCTAAGGATGGGCCCCTAGTAAGTCCATGGGTGCTTGGCTCATGGACCGACAGGTCAGTGAGAGATCCCTGTCCACCCGCTCTCCTTGGGTTTTCGACTTGGACTGGTGAGATGGGCAAAAGGGGAGGTTGGTTTTGTTCAGGGGGAGTGTCCTGTCTAAGGGGGGTTGATGTATTTAGAGTAGGAGGGACCGTTTCTGGGGCTACATATGGGGGCGGCTGCAGAGGGACTTGAGGGGGGGCCTTTGGACAAATACGGTGTTCTCATCTTCCTTGTCTAAGAGGGGGAGGCACTCTTGAAACTTCCTCTTAGAGACTCTCTGAGCACGAATTCTAGCCTGTTCTAACCTGTTCTGAGCCACACCCAAACCATTATTTTTTTTGTTCTTTAGGTCCCAACTTGCTAATTTTTTCAACTAGTTCCTCATACCCTTTAACATTAAACATGTTATTAAACCCAAACTTCTTTTCCCACTTAGTATAGTATTTAACAGTTGTAGTATTTAACAGTTTTTATGCATAAACTTTTTGCCTCCCTCTAAGGCAGTTGCGGGGATGCAGCAGAGACAGGCACACCCCCCTTTACAGGTGTTGTTCCTCATACCTCTTTTTCTTTTGCTTTAGTTTTGGGTTTAACAGCTTGCCGCCAAGCGTACACAGATGTACGTACTCGCCTTCCGGGGGTTATACCGGGATGATGCCCGCACCTGCAGGCATCATCCCGGTACCGTTTTTCAGAGCGGGCGATTGGCTTTCCAGCCATGACAACCGATGTGGCTAAAAGCCGCTTGGCTGTTATGACGGAGGAGCGGGATGCGACGTCCCCCCCTCCCGCAGCCTCTCGCCGCTCTTACCGGGGCTCCCGTTCAATCGGGAGCACCGATGCACGATCCGCTGCTTCTGGCGGGTAGGGAGGGACTGGAATGAAGCCGTAAGCGGCTTCATTCCAGTCTCCTAATTGTAAACACGGAAGCGACGTCATTATGTCACTTCCGGTTTACTCGGCTGCCAATGGCGCCAAATTTAAAAATATATACAGTATTCAGAATCGCCAAAAATGGCGATCTGAATACTTTGAAGTATAAAGGAGAGATTGGGGGTCTTTTAGACCCCCAATCCCTGCATAAAGAGTACCTGTCACCACCTATTGCTATCACAAGGAATGTTTACATTCCTTGTGACAGCAATAAAAGTGATCAAATTTTATTTATTTAAAAAAAAAACAATTTATTAATTTTAAAATAAATACGATTTTTAAAGCGTCCTCCCCGTCGCCGCGCGCTCGCGCAGCAAAGAAAACGCATACAGAAGTTGCGCCCCGCATATGTAAACGATGTTCAAATCACACATGTGAGGTATCGCCATGATCATCAGAGCGAGAGCAATAATTCTAGCACTAACCTCCTCTGTAACTCTAACCTGGTAACCAGGAAACCCAATTTAAAGCCTCGTCTATTGAGATTTTTAGGTACCATAGTTTGTCGTCATTTCACAAGTGCGTGCAATTATAAAGTGTGACATGTTTGGTATCTATTTACTTGGCATAACATTATCTTTCACCTTATGCAAAAAAATTGGGCTAATTTTACTGTTTCGTTTTTTTTTTAATTCTTTAAAGTGTCCCTTTTCCCAAAAAGTTTCGTTTAAAACACTGCTGTGCAAATACCGTGTGACATAAAATATTGCAAAAATCGCCGTTTTATTCTCTATAATATATATATATATATATATATATATATATATAATGTTTGGGGGTTCCAAGTAATTTTCTAGCAAAAAATATGGATTTTAACTTGTAAACACCAAATGTCAAAAATAGGCTTAATCATGAAAGGGTTAAAATACAAATACAATGCTTAATTCATGAGTATTTATTCAAGTTTTGATACATATGGGTGAGGTCCTTACATGAATAGATTCTAGCGAGGAGTCACACCTGGTGACCACAGACTTAGCTTTTAATAGTAGTAAAAAGAGGAAGTTACAGGAGTCATAAGTCTCTGGGTGTATGCTGGCAGCTCATTTGGACTTAACTTTATTGTCTGCATCAGCAAACCTTATAATCTTAGAATATTACCATATATAGTTAGGAAAGAAAAACAACGCTTGGGTGTGTACAGGATCAGTGGCGGAATTATCAGGGTCGCAACAGTCGCAGTTGCGACTGGGCCCTGGAATTCCATCACTGTCGGGGGGCCCCGGCGTGGTTGCTTTTCACAGGGCTGTGAGTGGAGAGCGTGTCTCATGTAAACAGCAGCACAGAGACACCGGCACTCCGGAGTGAAGTTTCATTTTCCCTTGTCCGCTCGCAAAACACACAGCTGATCCTGCTCCCCCTTCGGCCCCCCCTCCCCTCCTCTCCTCTCCTCTCCTCTCCTCTCCTCTCCTGTGTTCTCCGCGGGAAATGTGAGCTTGTTAGCTTCACACCTGAATGCCCGCGGAGAACACAGGAGAGGAGGGGAGGGGGGGCCGAAGGGGGAGCAGGATCAGCTGTGTGTTTTGCGAGCGGACAAGGGAAAATTAAACTTCACTCCGGAGTGCCGGTGTCTCTGTGCTGCTGTTTACATGAGACACGCTCTCCACTCACAGCCGTGCTGACCCCTCTCCAGTGTGTAGACTCGGGAAGATCCCGCCGCCCATCAACATCCATAGAGCTGCTGATCGCTGCCTCCCCCCAGGTGCGTGGGGGGGGGGGTGTACAGAGATCTGCTGGGGGCCAAGGTGCACAGCAGAGTCCAGCAAGGTACAGCGAAACCTCTTTAAGGGGGGTGACTGTTTAGGGACCCTAAAGTAAGGGGGGCTCTCTGGGGACCCTAAAGTAAGGTGGGGTATCTGGGGATCCTGATGTCCAGTACCACCGCCACCCCTCCTCCAGTGCCACCCCTCCTCCAGTACCACCACCACCACAACCACCGTGCTACCCACCTTCAGTACCACCGCCACCCCTCCTCCAGTACCACCACCACCCACCTTCAGTACCACCGCCACCCCTCCTCCAGTACCACCACCACCCACCTTCAGTACCACCGCCACCCCTCCTCCAGTACCACCACCACCCACCTTCAGTACCACCGCCACCCACCTCCAGGACCACCGCCACCCCCTCTCCAGTACCACCACCATGCCACCCCCTCTCCAGTACCACCACCATGCCACCCACCTCCAGTACCACCGCCACCCCTCTCCAGGACCACCATGCCTCTCCAGTACCACCACCCACCCTCTAGTACCACCACCGCCACCCACCTCCAGTACCACCGCCACCCCTCTCCAGGACCACTATGCCTCTCCAGTACCACCACCCACCCTCTAGTACCACCACCGCCACCCCTCTCCAGGACTACCATGCTGCTCCAGTACCATCGCCACCCTCCTCCAGTACCACCACCACCCACCTCCAGTACCACCGCCACCCACCTCCAGTACCACCATCCCCCTCCAGTACCACCGCCACCCCTCTCCAGGACCGCCATCCCTCTCCAGTACCACCACCCCCCCTTCAGTACCACCACTGCCACCCACCTCCAGTACCACCACCACCCACCTTCAGTACCACCGCCACCCACCTCTAGTACCACCACCACCGCTCTCCAGGACCACCATCCCCCTCCAGGACCACCACCGCCACCCACCTCCAGTACCACCGCCACCCCTCTCCAGGACCACCATCCCCCTCCAGTACCACCACCACCCCTCTCCGGGACCACTATCCCCCTCCAGTACCACCAATGCCACCCCTCTCCAGGACCACCATCCCCCTCCAGGACCATCACTGCCACTCCCCTCCAGGACCACCACCGCCACCCACCTCCAGTACCACCATCCCCCTCCAGTACCACCACCGCCACCCACCTCCAGTACCACCACCCCTCTCCAGGACCACCACTGCACTGGTGACACAGGTTCCACTGGGGACACAGGCTGCACAGAAATGTTTTACTTTGTTGTACAGTGGAAAAAATATATAGTATCAAAATCATGCTTTTCGGGGGGGGGGGGGGGCCCTTCCTGATTTCTTGCACCGGGGCCCTGAGGTTTCTAGTTACGCCTCTGTACAGGATATAATCGCCATCTTGCAATACTTCTTAAATGTCCTTAATTAAGCCTATAAGATGGAGAACAGGCACAAACATTTATTCGATAATTCCAACAAAAAGCCTCTCTAACTTTTTGGTCATCTTCACTCCCAGCAGATCTGCACTTTCCTCATTTAGGTGCAATCCGTCCCTTCTATAGAACTGGCGCCTGACTGAGAAGTCGGCCCAGTTCTTCAGGAACCCAAATCTCTCCTTATTACACCAGCTCCTCAGCTACTTGTTTATTTCCCTAATCTCCCTCTGCCTTTCTGGTGTGGCTCGAGGTACCGGTAGTATTTCTGAAAATACTACCTTGGAGGTCCTTTTCCACAATTTAGCTCCTAAGTCCCTAAAAAGCTAAGACACAGCAGTCAGCAGGACGCCTCCCATTGAGGCAGAGCTTTTTTTTTTTTGGGTCTGTCAATGCTGTGATTTAAGATGGATGAACATCGTGGGACACTTTTTTTTTTAAATAAAGAAATTGTCAAAAAATTCCCGATACCCATTCACTTGGGGGGGCGGAATCTGGGGGCCCCCTTGTCAAAGGAGGCTTCCAGATTCTGATAAGTCCACCGACCCGCAGACTCCCACAACCACCGGGCAAGGGTTTTGGGGATGAGGTCCTTGTTCCCATCAACATGGGGACAAGGGACATTGGGGGGACCCCAAAGCACCCTCCTCATGTTGAGGGCATGTGGCCTGGTATGGTTCGGGAGGGGGAGGCGCTCGCTTGTCCGCCCCCATCCTACCCTCTGCTATAGATTAAAAACTCCATAGAGCTTGGTAGGGATTTTGGGGGGACCCCATGCCATTTTTTTACATTTTGAGGGGGTTCCTCTTCAATACACAGTGTTATGTGTTATATACAGTGCCTTGCGAAAGTATTCGGCCCCCTTGAACTTTTCAACCTTTTGCCACATTTCAGGCTTCAAACATAAAGATATAACATTTTAACTTTTTGTGAAGAATCACCAACAAGTGGGACACAATTGTGAAGTGGAACGAAATCTATTGGATATTTGAAACTTTTTGACTAATAAAAAAATGAAAAGTGGGGTGTGCAAAATTATTCGGCCCCCTTAGGTTAATACTTTGTAGAGCCACCTTTTGCTGCGATTACAGCTGCAAGTCGCTTGGGGTATGTCTCTATCAGTTTTGCACATCGAGAGACTGAAATTCTTGCCCATTCTTCCTTGCAAAACAGCTCGAGCTCAGTGAGGTTGGATGGAGAGCATTTGTGAACAGCAGTTTTCAGCTCTTTCCACAGATTCTCGATTGGTTTCAGGTCTGGACTTTGACTTGGCCATTCTAACACCTGGATATGTTTATTTGTGAACCATTCCTTTGTAGATTTTGCTGTATGTTTGGGATCATTGTCTTGTTGGAAGATAAATCTCCGTCCCAGTTTCAGGTCTTTTGCAGACTCCAACAGGTTTTCATCCAGAATGGTCCTGTATTTGGCTGCATCCATCTTCCCCTCAATTTTAACCATCTTCCCTGTCCCTGCTGAAGAAAAGCAGGCCCAAACCATGATGCTGCCACCACCATGTTTGACAGTGGGGATGGTGTGTTGAGGGTGATGAGCTGTGTTGCTTTTACGCCAAACATATCTTTTTGCATTGTGGGCAAAAAGTTTGATTTTGGTTTCATCTGACCAGAGCACCTTCTTCCACATGTTTGGTGTGTCTCCCAGGTGGCTTGTGGCAAACTTTAGACGAGACTTTTTATGGATATCTTTGAGAAATGGCTTTCTTCTTGCCACTCTTCCATAAAGGCCAGATTTGTGCAGTGTACGACTGATTGTTGTCCTATGGACAGACTCTCCCACCTCAGCTGTAGTTCTCTGCAGTTCATCCAGAGTGATCATGGGCCTCTTGGCTGCATCTCTGATCAGTCTTCTCCTTGTCTGAGCTGAAAGTTTAGAGGGACGGCCAGGTCTTGGTAGATTTGCAGTGATCTGATACTCCTTCCATTTCAAAATGATCGCTTGCACAGTGCTCCTTGGGATGTTTAAAGCTTGGGAAATCTTTTTGTATCCAAATCCGGCTTTAAACTTCTCCACAACAGTATTACGGACCTGCCTGGTGTGTTCCTTGGTCTTCATGATGCTCTCTGCGCTTTCAACAGAACCCTGAGACTATCACAGAGCAGGTGCATTTATACAGAGACTTGATTACACACAGGTGGATTCTATTTATCACCATCAGTCATTTAGAACAACATTGGATCATTCAGAGATCCTCGCTGAACTTCTGGAGTGAGTTTGCTGCACTGAAAGTAAAGGGGCCAAATAATTTTGCACGCACCACTTTTCAGTTTTTTATTTGCTAAAAAAGTTTAAATTATCCAATAGATTTCGTTCCACTTCACAATTGTGTCCCACTTGTTGGTGATTCTTCACAAAAAATTTAAATTTTATATCTTTATGTTTGAAGCCTGAAATGTGGCAAAAGGTTGAAAAGTTCAAGGGGGCGAATACTTTCGCAAGGCACTGTATACTACACTGCCTGCACTGACTGAATATAGAGCTTACACTGAATATCTAGTCTACACTAAATGCAGAGTATATATATATATATATATATATATATATATATATATATATATATATATATATATATATAATATATATATATATATTAAATAAACTGCCTGCATGCCACTAACTAACTGCCACTAAATAACATGCCTGTCTAATCTAGCTCAATCTATCTCTGTCCACACACTATACACGGCCGCTATGTAAGGAGCCTTATATAGTGTAGGGCTTGGACTTAGTCCACTCGAGCCATGATTGGCCCAAGGCACCCTGGCTCTCGCAGCAGAGCGCGCGGTGAATGGGCAAAGCATGCAGGTTAGGTGCATGCTTTGGCCAATCAGACCTCAACGCACTGCGATCTCGCAGTGCATTATTGGGTGTTCTGCGGAGCTTGAATTTGCTGCGAATGACCCATATGTTTGATTCGTTTGCAAACACCCAATGAACATCTGACTCATCCCTACTGTTAGGTAGGACTTTTCATAAGTGTTGTTTTGATGAAGGTAATTTTCCTATTTCTATTGATACCAACCAGACTGAAGAAAAGGCCTACTGTGTGGACCAAATATGTGATGTCATTTAAATGCATAGCACATGTATAGTGATATAATTCTTTACGTTGTTGTTGTCTGTATTTTTCAATATTAAGAAAAAAGACTCTTTTGTACTATGAAGAGACTGTAGCATTCATATCTCTGACCTGTAGATGCCATTATTTCAAATTGTATTTATAATTGCTACATGTACTTTCTATACTCCATCCCAAAAAAATCCAGTTCATGTTCCTTTGTTATATACTCTGTATGTACATGTATTTCATTTTATATTCTTTGTCTATTGCAGCCAGTGTCCTTGGCATTATACTAACTCTTTTGCCACCTACTCACATTCCTAAGAACCTGGTATGAAACTAGCCCACTTATGTACTGCTTCAGTACAATTGTAATATTTAAAGTGTTACTAAACTCAGGACACTGCATTCACTACAGTGGTGTGAAAAAGTGTTTGCCCCCTTCCTCATTTCCAGTTCCTTTGCATGTTTGTCACACTTAAGTGTTTCGGAACATCAAACCAATTTAAACAATAGTCAAGGACAACACAAGTAAACACAAAATGCAATTTGTAAATGAAGGTGTTTATTATTAAAGGTGAAAAAAAATCCAAACCATCATGGCCCTGTGTGAAAAAGTGATTGCCCCCTAAACCTAATAACTGGTTGGGCCACCCTTAGCAGCAACAACTGCAACCAAGCGTTTGCGATAACGTGCAATGAGGCTTTTACAGCGTCCTGGAGGGATTTTGGCCCACTCATCTTTGCAGAATTGTCCTAATTCAGTTACATTAGAGGGTTTTCGAGCATGAACGGCCTTTTTAAGGTCATACCACAACATCTCAATAGGATTCAGGTCAGGACTTTGGCTAGGCCACTCCAAAGTCTTCATTTTGTTTTTCTTCAGCCATTCGGTGGTGGACTTGCTGGTGTGTTTAGGATCATTGTCCTGCTGCAGAACCCAAGTTCATTTCAGCTTGAGTACACGAACAGATGGTCGGACATTCTCCTTCAGGATCTCTTGGTAGACAGCAGAATTCATAGTTCCTTTTATCACGGCAAGTCTTCCAGGTCCTGAAGCAGCAAAACAGCCCCAGACCATCACACTACCACCACCATATTTTACTGTTGGTATAATGTTCTTTTTATGAAATGCAGTGTTCCTTCTACGCCAGATATACTTGGACACACACCTTCCAAAGAGTTCCACTTTTGTCTCATCGGTCCACAGAATGTTGTCCCAAAAGTCTTGGGGATCATCAAGATGTGTTGTGGAGAAATTGAGACAAGCTTTGATGTTCTTTTTGCTCAGCAGTGGTTTTCTCCTTGGAACTCTGCCATGCAGGCCATTTTTGCCCAGTCTTTTCCTGATGGTGGAGGCATGAACGCTGACCTTAACTGAGGCAAGTGAGGCCTGCAGTTCCTTGGACGTTGTTGTGGGGTCTTTTGTGACCTCTTGGATGAGTCGTCGCTGCGCTCTTGGGGTAATTTTGGGCGGCCGGCCACTCCTGGGAAGGTTCACCACTGTTCCATGTCTTCGCCATTTGTGGATAATGGCTCTCACTGTGGTTCGCTGGATTCCCAAAGCTTTGGAAATGGCTTTATAACCCTTTCCAGACTGATAGATCTCAATTACTTTCTTTCTCAATTGTTCCTGAATTTCTTTGGGTCTCGGCATGATGTGTAGCTTTTAAGGATCTTCTGGTGGACCTTACTGTGTCAAGCAGCTCCTATTTAAGTGATGCCTTGATTGTGAACAGGTGTGGCAATAATCAGGCCTGGGTGTGGCTAGAGAAATTGAACTCAGGTGTGGACAACCACAGTTATAGTATGTTTTAACAAGGGGGGCAATCACTTTTTTACACAGGGCCATGATGGTTTGGATTTTTTTTCACCTTTAATAATAAACACCTTCATTTACAAATTGCATTTTGTGTTTACTTGTGTTGTCCTTGACTATTGTTTAAATTGGTTTGATGTTCCGAAACACTTAAGTGTGACAAACATGCAAAGGAACAGGAAATGAGGAAGGGGGCAAACACTTTTTCACACCACTGTATATCTCATCTTCCACAGTACACAGAAAATTTAATTGCAATTATTTTAGTAATTATAAACAGCTAAATACATTTTCTCTTCTAGCAGTTCCTGATCTAGCTTGTAGGAGGAGTTTTCATACTGCACTGAGCTGTCCTATCAGGATCCAGGACCTCTGATCCTCTTTCTGGACATGTCTGGATAGTGCTAATTGGCACTGTGCTTATTTATTTATTATTATTGTTTATTTTAATTATATCATATAAAAAAACAAATTCTGTAGATTCCGTCATAATTATATTTACTGTATAGATTTTATTACCCCGCCCCCTCCCCATAGCCCACTCAGTCCCCATCCTCTTCCCTCATCTCCCCTTCTATCCCTTATCTGATTTTTCTCCTGATTTATTCTATCTTATCCTCCTACAACTGCCACATATCTTATCACCTTCTTAAATGACTTCCAGTCTTCCCATCTATTTATCATTTCCTTGATTTACTCCTCTCCACAATATCTCAGATATTCCATGTTACAGTACCTCACAAAAGTGAGTACACCCCCTCACATTTTTGTAAATATTTTCATCTTTTCATGTGACAACACTGAAGAAATTACACTTTGCTACAATGTAAAGTATTGAGTGTACAGCTTGTATAACAGTGTAACTTTGCTGTCCCCTCAAAATAACTCAACACACATCCATTAACATCTAAACCACTGGCAACAAAAATGAGTACACCCCTAAGTGAAAATGTCTAAATTGGGCCCAATAAGCCATTTTCCCTCCCTGGTGTCATGTGACTCATTTGTGTTACAAGGTCTCAAGTGTGAATGGGGAGCAGGTGTGTTAAATTTGGTGTTATCGCTCTCACTCTCTCATACTGGTCACTGGAAGTTCAACATGGCACCTCATTGCAAAGAACTCTCTGAGGATCTGAAAAAAATAATTACTGCTCTATATAAAGATGGTCTAGGCTGTAAGAAGATTGCCAAGACCCGGAAACTGAGTTGCAGTACAGTGCCAAGACCATACAGCAGTTTAACAGGACAGGTTCCACTCAAAACAGGCCTAGCCATCATCGACCATATCCAGAGGTTGTCTTTCGGAAGTAGACTTAAGAGTGCTGCCATCATTGCTGCAGAGGTTGAAGGGGTGGGGGGTCAGCCTGTCAGTGCTCAGACCATGCGCCGCACACTTCATCAAATTGGTCTGCATGGCTGTTGCCCCAGAAGGAAGCCTCTTCTAAAGATGATGCACAAGAAAGCCCACAAACAGTTTGCTGAAGATAAGCAGATTAAGGACATGGATTACTGGAACCATGTCCTGTGGTCTGATGAGGCCAACTTATAAACTATTTTGTTCAGATGGTGTCAAGCGTGTGTGGAGGCAACCAGGTGAGGAGTACAAAGACAAGTGTGTCTTGCCTACAGTCAAGCATGGTGGTGGGAGTGTCATGGTCAATGGCTGCATGAGTGCTGCCGCCCCTTGGGAGCTACAGGTCATTGAGGCAACGATGAATGCCAACATGTACTGCAACATACTGAAGAAGAGCATAATCCCCTCCCTTCACAGGTCACAAGGCAGTATTCCAACATGATAACGACCCCAAACACACCTCCAAGATGACCACTACCATGCTAAAGAAGCTGAGGGTAAAGATGATGGACTGGCCAAGCATGTCTCCAGACCTAAACCCTACTGAACATCTGTGGGGCATCCTCAAACGGAAGGTGGAGGAGCGCAAGGTCTCCAACATCCACCAGCTCCGTGATGTCGTCATGGAGGAGTGGAAGAGTACTCCAATGGCAACCTGTGAAGCTGTGGTGAACTCCATGCCCAAGAGGGTTAAGGCAGTGCTGGAAAATAATGGTGGCCACACAAAATATTGACACTTTGGGCTCAGTTTGGACATTTTCAGTTAGGGGTGTGCTCACTTTTGTTGCCAGCGGTATAGACATTAATGACTGTGTGTTGAGTTGTTTTGACACTGTTATACAAGCTGTACACTCATTACTTTACATTATAGCAAAGTGTAATTTCTGTAGTGTTGTTACAAGAAAAGATAGAAGAAAATATTTACAAAAATGTGAGGGGTATACTCACTTTTGTGAGATACTGTATATGTCTCCTCAACCCTTCTGAACCAATCCTATTGTGGGGCTTTCTGTTTCTTGCCAATGTCTTGGTATCTGACTCTTAGCTGCATTGATCAGATGAGGGATCACAGATTCTTTATATTGTTTTATTGAGCTTTCTATCCCATGAAACAAACATACACCCCTCGTGTTTCTGCACTCCCCTTCACTAGCCCGATGACACTGGGAGGCATTCTGAAAATCTTCGGCCCGTCCCCCAGTCGCAGAAAGGGCAGGGGATTTTCCAAAAGGGCGATATGCGTTGCCACGATTAGCATCAGACATCACATCCGCTGGAGTCATGCATGCGCATTGACACATACTATATGTCAGCTCCCCGCTGATGATGTCAAATGCCGCAGGGATGGGGAGAGAAGATAAGCATGGCATTCAGCCATGCATTCCTGATGGAGGATTTGTGAGAGAGAGGTTTAATGCCTCCTCTCTCCCTCCTTACTAACCATTACTTCCTATTGAAGGCTTGTAAGCATCATTAAATAACCTTAAAATCTCTGACTTTGCCTGGGTGGATGAACCGCTACTGCCACTGTGATGGGGCTGACATGTCAGAACCAGGCAGGCTTTCCGTAGCTCTTGATGGGGATGGATTGTTTGCCTGGTCCGTTGCTGAGGGCGAATTTGTGATGAATCTACACATGGCATTTAATACATATGCTTTTATATAAGTTTAAAAATGTAATTTTCCCTCCTCTTGATGTCTTTCCATTTTGTAGGACACTCTGTTGGAATATTGTCTTACAGCCAGAAAATCTATAAATTAGTGGGACATCCTGCTGCTGGATATATTTTTCCTCTTTAGGAGGCTAGCCCCTTTTTAATTAGGAGAATACACCTTGCTAGCTGGCTCCTCACTTTTCACATCCATTTCTCTTTTCTAATGAAAAGAGGGAATTTTTTGGTCAGAATTCCAATAAATAAAGGTAAATTCTTGAATATTATGTAGAAATTAAACAGCAAATTATTACATATTATGAAATTCTCAATCAACTGAATTCTTTTTTGATTTCTATACATTTCTATCCCAAGATTCAACTGAGCAGCTAAGCGGTATGACTCTGTATAGTTTAGCTGCTCCGTCAAATCCTCTTAGAACTTTCGACAGAAACCATAAGCCAAAGATTCGACGTTTGTATGTTTTTCGCTGCTTTGTCAAATCTTTGTTGTTCATGTTGAATGTATATAGTTCAAACAGAAAATGGATTGGTGATAGTGATCACTAATCAGACAGGTAACAAGATAGGGTATATAGAATCTATATAGAATCTCAATCTATAATATAGAATCTATAATAATAAATCCCCCCCCCCCCCCCACAACACGGGCAGCCTCTGAGGCTATCACAACACTAGCAACACTAGTATCACTATCAGGTTCACAGCACTAACACAATAGCAGCAGATTATTATGAAAAAGTTAAGTTGAACTGTAGCTTGATTCACTATTGTTCTGCTGCTGTGCTTATGTTTAATTACTAAATAATTTAGGCCCCTTTCACACGGGTGGATAGAATGGTGCTTTTAGCTGCGGATTTTCTAGTTTTCCACCGCAGCCAAAGGCACACAATGCTTTCCTATGGCCCTGTTCACACACAGCGTTTAACGGCGATTTCGTTACGTGCGGTTCGGTGCGAATAGAAAAAATAGAATTGTATGCGTCCAGGTGCGATGTAGCGCAGCTATAAGCACATAACCGCAGGTAATCGCAGTCTTTTGTGTCAATTGCGGCCAGCAGCGTGAAAGAAGAAAAAAAACACCCGGAAGCACATCCTAATCAGCAGGTGTACCTGGGAAATGACACAGGAAGTTGAGAGGGATGAAAGGGGAGAAGACAGCATGGCGGCAAGAGATATCTCGCACGAGGCCATCATCGCACTGGTGCATGCCCGACCAGAGTTATGGGACTCAGAATGCCCAGGATATGCAGACCGAGTGCTGAAGAGAGCAAAGTGGGAGGAAGTCTACAAATATGTCACACCGAACTGGGACGAGATGTCTGCAACTGAACATGATAACAGAGGTGAGTGCAAGGTTTGTTGTGTCTATGCAGCAGGGTACACATGCATCCTAGTAAAGATTTTACCCCCTAATGACCAGGCCATTTTATAGCAATTCAGCACTGCGTCACTGACAATGCTGCAAATTCCACAAAATTAGACATGCTATCTGCCAATAGAACTTAACCAAAAAGTGCATTCTATGTTTTTTATATATTGCAGGAAAGGAGGTTTATACACGTTGGAGGTCCCTGCGTGACCGTTACAAAAAAGAAGTCAACGAAGAGAAGGCTGCGGAGAGAAGCGGAGCACCCTCAACTTGTCGCAGGCCTAACCCCCATGCAGAGGCTTTGTCATTTTTGAGGCGCACCACTGAGATGCGCGCGTAAGTATATCCATTTATTTTACTTAGCGATTTGTGACCAGTAAAGGCGTATTCATGTTTTTTAAACGTGTAATCTTTATTGTTACCTAGAACTGTGTCAAGTGTCCCTGTGAGAGCAAGCGCAAGGCGCGAAAGTTCGTCACCATCACCATCAGGAGACGCTGACACCAGTCAAGAAACCACAGAGACAGTGTCATCCCAAGAATATCATCCATCCACTCAAGAACCTGCGGTATGTATTTTAAAAATGTCACAATTTCTGTCCACAAAAAAACTTATTACTTACATTTTGAAAAGGCAGCTGGTGTTGGCACAAATGTTGGAGAAACAACAACAGCTTATTTTTGGGCAAAGTGTGACTTGTTCTTCTGGCTTTGGAGGTCTTCAGTGAGATCAGGTATTTGCGGCAAAACAAGTACCTGTGTGTGATCTATTCTAAACAGGTGCTGCAATATTTGTACAAGCCTTATCATCATCATATGCTGTTCACTAAAGTGTGACCTCAGTATCAGATGCATAATCTATATATTCTAACTATTGCAGGCAAATCCAGATAGGAGAGTCCGGTCTACTTCCACCACCCGTCGAACACGTACTCAACAAGAGACACCTTTTGAGGAATATTTCAACCGTATAATTGAAGAAATGAGAAAACAATCACAAAACCAGGCCAAAGATGATGAATTCCTCAACATCTCAGACCCAGATGTTATGTTCTTGAGAATGTTGCTTTGTGTAATCAGGGAGATTCCTGCAGATAAGCGCACTGAGGTCAGGGGTGATATACATGCCTATTTAACGTATATCGTGTCCGCTTGCAAAGAGCAACGCCCATATCCTAAATTTCAGCCATGGGCTATGGGTTTTAATTCACCTAGTGGCTCTTTCAGTAGACCAATGCCCAGTCAGCAGTGCCATGACACAACATCTGCCATTAACCCTTATCCAGGACCCCCACCACTGTATACACCTTACCCATCTAATCCTGGTTACCAAAGGATGCATGTGCAGCCACACCCAGTGTCTTCACCCTCATCTTCCCATTCAGGATCACCTGTAGATGTTGGCAGTGAACCAAGCCATTCTTCCCTGCGTAACCCTAATTATCCAATTTATGAAAACTTATAGTATTCCTATGGCAGTGATATGACAGTTTTATTTTTCTTGTTGTTTTAATGTTACGTAATGTTTTACCTACACTACTTAATGTTTTACCTACACGAACTAATGTTTACAACCAACCCCAGATTCCTCCATGTACACTGAACTGTACGCACAGAAGAATCTCCCACTGTCCCAAGCTTATACATGTTGCTACTTGGCCCCATTTGCTCTCACAATACCTTAACTTTCTGATTGGGTGCTAGCATTGTTTAGGTTGAGAGCCTTGGCCCAGTGGGAGATTACCCCATCTACACAGTGGAGTGTACATGGAGACATCTTTTGCACTTTCTCCATCTAGCCAAATATTTCAGAACTGTTTACCGCACTCAGTGCCCATCTTTGGCCCCTTTCACACGGGGCGGATCAATAATGATCTGCCCCGTGATGATCCGCTCGCTCAGCGGGGATCGCTCCGTTGTCCCCGCTGAGCCGGCTGCGGACAGGGCGGTCTCCGCACACTGTGCAGGGACCGCCCTGTCAGCTCTCCGCTCTCCTCTATGGGGATCGGACGAGCATGGACCATCTGTCTGTGTCCATCCGATCCGCTCTGCAGACGGATAGAATAGGATTTTCCTCCGTCTGCAGAATCAGACTGTTGCGGAGGCGGACGATATCGGGTGTCTGCGGATGTGCATCCGTAGAGACCCACTATTGTCCACCACCGCAATTGTCCGATTCTGTAGACGGAGGGAAATCCAATTTTTCTAGCCACCTGCAGAGCGGATTGGATGAACACGGACAGATGGTCCGTGCTCTTCCAATCCCCATAGAGGAGAACAGAGAGCTCACAGGGCGGCCCCTGCACAGTGTGCCGGGACAGCCCTGTCTGCCACCGGCTCAGTGGGGACAATGGAACGATCCCTGCCGACCGAGCGGATCATCACGGGACGGATCATTACTGATCTGCCCTGTGTGAAAGGGGCCTTACAGCACTTCAGGAATACTGTAACCTTTTTTTTTTTTTAGGGGGGGTAGTGGGGGATATTTTGTGGACTCGTTATCTGTTGCACTTGAAATTCAATACTTGAAACTAAAAGGAGATTTTATATATATATATATATATATATATATATATATATATATATATATATATATATATATATATTCCAAAGGAATTAAAAAACAGTTTTCTATACTTGCAAGCATTCAATGTTTTTGTAAGGTTTGTCTATTTTTTATACACCCTGTGCATAGCAAAAGATAGAAATAAAAACAATTTAAATTGTTGAAAATTGTCGACTACTTTATTTAAGGCAAACGTGAAAACTGACACAAAAACTTGAAAACTGTGATGAAAAAACTTTGACATGTAAGGTCCATGCAACACCGGTTAAAAATTTACACATAGTCCAATTGCCATGGCAGCTGTCCATCTTCACTCAAAAAGTAATCAGTGAAATGTTCACGGACTTGTAGGGCCTGATTACTTGGACGAGTGCCAGTAACATGACCTATGGGTTCCTCAGAAACAGGGGTTTCGGTGGCCACGATCTCCTTACCCCTCAAAAAATTGTGGAGAACACAACATACTAGAACCACATTGACGGCATGATCAACTTCTAGATGCATGGCTGTCATCAAAACACGCCATTTGGCAGTGCAAATGCCAAATGCGCACTCAACCATTCTTCTAGCTCTGCTGAGTCGATAGTTAAAAATTCGCCTCCTGGCAGTGAGACCATGCCTGGTATAGGGCCTTAGCAGGTGAGTAGATAAGGCAAATGCCTCATCTCCCAGCACTACAAATGGAAGATCTGGTCCAGTAGTACCAGGGAGAGGCCTTGACTGTGGCACCTGAAATTCGCCCCATTACGGAATTTCTGAAAATTCTAGAATCTCCAGAACTCCCATACGCTCCAACATCCACAGCAATGAACTTCATATTTGCATCGCTGAGTCCCAGAAGCACAATGGAAAAGTATTTCTTATAGTTGAAAAAGCGGGAACCGGATTTTGGAGGCTTGATGAGCTGGATGTGTTTCCCATCTAATGCCCCAATGCAGTTTGGGAAGTTGGTCTTCTCCCAAAATTCCTCCGCTATTTCCTCCCACAGACTGGATGTTGGCTCCGGCATGACTGATGTTTTCAGTTCTTCCCATATAATATGACAGGTATCGTGCACAATGGTGGATACGGTGGAAATTCCCATCAGAAATTGATGATGGAGGGAGGTGAAACTGGCACCAGTGGCAAGGTATCTGCAATACAAAATTGATAACAATTCAGAAAATATAAAATATAGTAAAATAAATAAAATTCAAAAAAAAAAATCAATATACATATGGAGTTCTACATGGTAACAAATAAACATCAGCATCTATATAAGCTGATGACTTTTAACACATTGCAGCCCAAAGATGAAACATCCCTCGGCTCTGGTAGTAGGTGCTGGCATCCAAACAGGAAGCCTGGTGGTGGGTTGGTCTAGTACAAAATATTATTTGGTGGTACCTTGCTTGTTAATGCAAAATTCTGCCTTTGTGTTTAGAGCTCACCTACATAATGAGAAACTACTGAAATTTGATGACGTTTCCTATTTGCAAAAAATAAAACTGACTGTGCAAGGCACGATAGATAGTTTTCAAGGATAAAAAATAATGGTAATGGTAGTAATGTGCGAAAAATCGCTGTTGTGATATAGATTAGGTCATAGATTCATATATATATATATATACATACATACATACATACATACATACACACATACACACTATTGCCAATATTGCCTAAGCCTGCATGTACATGAATTTAAGCATTTGTTCAACATATGGAAAACCTACCTTAAAGTAAGTAACAGCCGTTCTTCTGGACTAATGCTTCTTCGCATATTGGTCGTGGTTCTGGTCAGGTGTCCTCTAACAAGTACCAACAGCTCATCGAAGCACGCCACCGACATCCTTGTGTAATTATGGAACTTGTCCCCATGAGTCCTCAGCTCACCGAACATGAGGGCAAAGTAGCCGATCGATAGGCGCTGGGACGTTAAGGGATGGACCCAGTAACGACGAGGACGTCGCCTACTCTGGATCGCTCTTCTTGTCTTCATCCTCATCATCAGCAAAATGAGCATTGCAAGCAAACTACCCATATTTGCATTCATTTTTTTCAAAAAACTCTGGCACAAAACTGAGCACTCCTCTCCCTGCAAAACTCCAACACACACTCAGCCAGAGAACAAAGAAACAGGTTTAAATACAGAGGACCGCAATGCATCATGGGTACATTCCAGGGAACAAAAACATAAATAAATAAAAGGGTTGCTATGGGAATAAAAACTGCAGTTAAACGCAACCGCATAAAAACGCACGTAAACGCAGGTAAGCGCACTGTGCAAACGCAGCTGATCGCTGTGCCTGGAGTCTTGAATTTTGCAGAAAAAAATAAACATGATAAACTGCGGCAGAACAGCCACCCGTGTGAAAGGGGCCTTAGGTTCTCTGACAAACGGACCAGCTAAGATTGACTGTCTTCAGAAATGATTCAGTGTGTGTGTTTCTCTCTGCTAGCAATCGTAAGTGAAAGTAAGTTGGCTGTACGTGTGTACTTAGTTCTAGCTATTTTACTGCTCCTCCTCTTTGGTTACAATCAGCCAATAACATTCATCATCATCATTATTTTTATTTTACTTCCCCCATCCAATTCCAGCAGCGATCTTTTCTCTCTATGTCAAATCTTTTCTCTCTATGTAGAATAATCCTGGACTAATAGAGTTAAGGTGAGGCACATTCAACCACAGGTTGTTATTGACAGCGTCATGTCGAATCTCCTATCTATAGCGAACTGTTGTAACAACGAAAACGAAAATAAGGCATTTGTTTATGACGTATCTTTCGTTTTTTGGATTCTGCACTTTTTGTTATCGTTTGTTAAAACAATAACAAAAATACCTGAAATTCGGATGAAAATGCATTCAGACGAAAACGAATGCACATGTCTATTGAGAACCGTGCACCTTTCAATTGTTAAATGTGGCTGTGTCAGTAGTGCAGTCACGCAAGATAAATGTCTAGCTGGACTAAGGTGGGAAATCTTTTGCTGTCATAGAATTACAGACACTGCTTGAGGTACTTTGAGAGTCAGAAGGTGATATAACACAATGGAAGCAGAGGCCTTTATTGACTCTGCTGCTGCAACCACAGCTTTTACACACGGTGGAAATGCTCTGGCAACACTGTCTAATTTAGTAGAATAGTAGGTTATTGGTCTCTGTTGCCTACCATGTTCCTGGGTCAGGACTGAAGTCATGTGTCGTTCTCTCGAATCTACTGTCTGTACAAATGGTTTGTCATAGTTGGGTAGGCCTAGTACTGAGGATCCAGCAAGGACCCTCTCTAACTCTGAGAACATGTCTACAGTCTGATCAGTCCATGTTGCTATTTTATGTTGTCCTGAGGTGCCATGGGGGTTCCATGGATCAACTCTACCAAAGGTGCTGTCAGTGTGGAATAGTTAGGGACCCAGGCCCTGCAGGGTGGATGTCTATCTCTATCTTCTTGGTCCAGAAATCTTTCCCCTAGCATTTTGAGTCCTTCAGGTAGGGTATTCTGTAAAGATCTACTCATCTTAGTCATATCTAAGGATGGGCTCCTAGTAAGACCATGAGCGCTCGGCTCCAGACTTCGCACCAACAGGTCAGTTAGAAATCACTGTCCACCCGCTGTCCTTGGGGTTTCGACTTGGACTGGTGAGATGGGTAGAAGGGGAGCTCAGTTTTGTTCAGGGTGAGTGTCCCGTCTAAGGAGGGTGGATGTATTTGGAGTAGGAGGGACCGCTTCTGGGGCTACATATGGGGGCGGCTGCAGAGGGATTTGAGGAAGGGGCCTTTGGACAAATACAGTGTTCTCATCTTCCTTGTCTAAGAGGGGGAGACACTCTTGCAACTACCTCTTAGACACTCCCTGAGCACGAATTCTAGCCTGTTCTAACCTGTTCTGAGCCGCACCCAAACCATACTTTTTTTTGTTCTTCAGGTCCCAACCTGCACATTTTTTCAACTAGTTCCTCATACCCTTTAACATTAAGTGTGTTATTATTCCCAAACTTCTTTTCCCACTAAGTACAATATTTAACAGTTGCTGGGTCCTTTTTATGCATAAACTTTTTGCCTCCATCAAAGGTGAAAGGGAATGTAGATTGTCTAGAGGTGGTTTTAACCCTTCGATGTCTGTTAAAGTGTGATTTTCAATCCCCACAGGCCTGTCAGATTAGCCCATTGAGACAATGACACAAAACAACGAAGTCTCTCCGAGCAAATCTAACCTTTATTCTTTGGTATGAATATCTAAAGGGGGCTTTCAGAAAGTACCGACCTTTGAACGTGTCATACTGATTATCCAATCATATACAAGTACAGCCTATGACAAAAGTGAAACTAGTGATTTCTCAAAATCATGTGCTTTCCAAGAAACAAAACAACTAAATAAGATAACAGTAACATGAGAAACGAAACTAGATTAGCAAAACTTAAGCATATTTATTCCTGAAATGAATGTTAGAGAGACACAAAATGGAAACCGAATCTCTTAAAGAATGAAAGCGGTTAAGCTAAATATCAGCAGCAGAGACAGGCACGTCCCCCTTTACAGATGTTGTTCCCCATGTCTCTGTTTCTTTTGCTTCAGTTTTGGGTTTAAAATACAAGACTGATAATTCTACTCTTGAACCCTGTCAAAACTTATATAACAACAAGCAGAAAGTCTTAACTCCCCAAACAACAGGAAATATAATAATATTTATACCTGATCAGAAATCACTCACATACACACATTGCGTGCGCGCACACCCATAAAAGAGGAAGTGCACTTAGATGTCCGGACAATTCCAATACAGAACTGACTTACAATATCTCTTCTCTTGTGACAGAACTAGATCTTTTTTTTTCTACCTAGGCAGAGGACTCAGTTCTATTTACCTTGGCCCTGGTCCAGATGACCCTGTCTTCAGCACCCCAGAGATTCCCTCTACAGAATCTTACTGGGGTCACCGGTACTCTATTAATGAATTTATTAAACCAAAAAAGAACACAAAGAAAAACAAATTGACTAATACTATCACTATCATACATAGGAGCAATAACCACAATACAAAGACCACAAGATTACACTATTTACCCTACAATCATAATCCAAAATAAAAGATTCTTACCTTACTCGAAGTGGGAGGACAAGATCTACAGGTTATGGATCCCAACCTCGGATCAAATATCCGGTCTCCGATTGGCCTCCTGTTTACGGTCAATCCGACCAGGGGTCTTTTATTGATGAATATTTTAAAATTACTCACTGATCAACCGGAGGTCCACGGACAATAGCACCCGATAGTCAGATTCCAGACGAGCCCCCACGATGTCAGGAAAATCTCTTGGTCACCTTAGATTAATCAAGACTCCCGGTTCGTAGCAAGGAAGAAGCTTTATTCATAGGTATCGATACATATGGGTGAGGTCCTTACTGTCAGAAACTAGGGATGGCCTTGCGGTTCACCCGGTGGTCGGTTTGCGGCGAACTTTGCTCGTTCGCGATTCGCCAAACCGGCGGACTTCTGGAGCTGTTCGCATGGTGGACATATGCGTTTACATTGTGAAAGAACTTTGACCCATGATGACACATCCATCATGGGGTACAGGACAGCCAATTGAGACATTTTAGCACATGGACAATTGGACATACCCCCTACCTTTATAAATAGACCTGATCTGGTGGCCATTTTACATTCTGTCTTTTGTCAGTGTAGGGACAGGACACTGTGTGAAGCAAGGACAGTCAGTTTAATCACTAGCTATAACTATTAGGTCCACAAAAGTCCTTTTAAGGACTGGTATAGGTGTACAGTATATAGGGTTCTGGTGCACTGCTGCTGACTGCCGTGCTGCTGATTGCTGAGTGCACTGCTGACTGATCCTGCAGCTGTCTTTTGTCAGTGTAGGGACTGAGGGACAGTTTGCAAATCACTAGCTACTAGGTCCACAAAGGTCCTTTTAAGGACTGGTATAGGTGTACAGTATATAGGTTTGTACACGTATAATATACTTTCTTTCAAATATAGAAAGCCTATTATACTTGACTGCTGAGCTGAGTGCTGACCGATTCTGCAGCTGTCTTTTATCAGTGTAGGGACTGAGGGACAGTCTGCAAATCACTAGCTACTAGGTCCAGAAAAGTCCTTTTAAGGACTGGTATAGGTGTACTATTTGGTGTGCAGTATATAGGGGTGTAATACACGTATAAAACACTTGCACATATAGAAAGCATAGTATAGTACATTTCCACTGTGCAGCATTGTGACTGCTGAGTGGCACTGCAGCGATACTACAAAGAGTGACAAACGCAATAAAAAAAAAGTATTATAACTGGTGTGATAGACCAATGGCCCCCAAAAACGACAGATTGAAGCGGGGTGTTATATACCTTCTTCCACATACATATTGCACTTCTCTAGAGACTTTTGTCACAGGGTCATTTAAAAAATGACAGGCAGAGGAAGAGGCAGGCCCTTCCGCAGGGGTAGTAGGGGTAGGGCAGGAGCAACAGGCTTGAGCCAAAGTGGCAAATTGCAGAAGGTGCGTGCGATTACGTCAAAGGAGACTTGGTTGAGTGGCTCACTCAGCCTTACTCTTCTGCACCCTCCTCATCCTCTCGATCTACACCCTCTTCACTCCCTGCTGTGTGCACCTCCAAAGACACTACCACCAACACCACCACCACCATATACCTGCCGCTTGAGTCACAGGAATTATTTTCCGATCCCTCACAAGACATTTCCGATGTGCAGCCACTCTTGGCATTGGATCAGGAAGAGCAGGTAGCAACAACCGCCACTCAGCAGTCTGATGATAGTACCCAGATCAGCCCAAGTAGGTTGGTCCCCGTTGCTGTCTACTCTGAGATCTCTAATTATAGCGGCGAGGAAGGTGACGTCGATGATGACGTGTCTAGTGATGTCACGTGGGTGTCCACAAGAGAGGAAGAGGAGGGGAGATCAGAGGGAGTTATGGACCAGCAGATAGGGAGGAGAAGCAGGCGGAACTTAGGTTGCACAGGAGACTGCTAATGTATCAGGAGCGAGGCATCAACCATGTACGGTCACATCTGACGCTCCCAGGACGCCGACACATGGCTCCGCAGTGTGGGCTTTTTTTAACGTGTCTGCTGCTGACAATAGTGTTGCCATCTGCAATGTTTGCAGTCAACGCATAAGTCGCAGTAAGTCCAACACTCACCTAGGGATGACCGCCTTAAGAAGGCACATAAGCTGCCATCACCGAGCCCAGCGGGAGCAACGGAACCTACAAAGCCACACTCCAGGCTCTCACCGACCAGCCTCGTCTTCTACTTCTCCTTCTTCTCTCTCCTCGCAATTGTCCTCCACTCCACCTTCCATCATGCCGTCCTCACGTTTTTCTGCAAAAAGGCAGGCTTCCGTGGGCCAAATGTTCAAGCGTAAAAAAATGATGACGCTGGATAACCCTCTTGCCCAACGGTTGACGGCTGGCTTGTCAGAACTGATAGCCCGCCAACTACTGCCATATAAACTGGTGGACTCGGAGGCCTCTCGAAAATTTGTGGCCATTGGAACACCACAATGGAAGGTCCCAGGAAGGAAGTATTTCTCACAGAAGGGCATCCCAGAGCTATATGGCCATGTTCAGCAGCAAGTGAATGTATCTCTGTCACACAGTGTCGGTGCCAAGATACATCTGACCACAGACACGTGGTCTAGAAAACATGGGTAGGATAGGTATATAACTTTTACTGCCCACTGGGTGAACCTTCTGACGGCCGTCAAGCATGTAACCCGTGGCACCCGTGTAGATTTGGTTTTACCGCCACGGATTGCATGCAGGCCTGCCTCTTCTTCTCCTCCTCCTACTCCATCCTCCTCCCTCTCCTCTTCGGCTGACTCCTCCTTTTCCGCTGCTAGCGTCTCTTCTGCTGCACCGCCCAAGATCCCCAAAACCTATTTGACATGCCAGGTGAGACGTTGCCATGCTGTGCTGCGTCTGTTGTGCCTGGAAGCCAAGAGCCACACTGGCCCTGCACTCCTTTCAGCTTTGCGTTCACAGGCAGATCAGTGGCTAACACCACTCAATTTGACAGTTGATAAAGTGGTGTTTGACAACGGTGCCAATTTGCTTAGCGTATTGAAACAGGGCAAAATCACACACATGCCATGCATGGCACACGTCTTAAACTTAGTCGTGCAGCGATTCGTTGTCAAATACCCTGGGGTCCAGGACATCTTGCGGCAGGCAGGGAAAATCTCGGCCTATTTCAGAAGATCTTCCATGGCTCGCCTTGCTGACATTCCGCGGGACGACACAATCTGCCGGTCAGACGTCTTATTTGCGATTGCCCGACGCGATGGAACTCAACCTTCTATATGCTTGATAGGCTGCTCCAGCAGAAATGTGCAGTTAACGACTACCTGTACGAACTCTGCGGCAGAACAGGTTCTGGGGAGCATGGTTTCTTTCACCGCGCCAGTGGCTGCTCATGTGCGACGCATGCAGACTTCTGTGGCCATTTGATGAGATCACCAAACTGGTCAGTCGCAGCCATGGCGCCATCAGTGACATGGTACCTTATGCCTTCTTTATGGAGCATGCATTGCGTCGTGTCATTGATCAAGCTGTGGAGGAGCAGGAGCAGGAAGATGAGGAAGTCGCAATGCTGGATGAATTCCCAGGGGGGGCTACTCTATCTGAGACAAGTCAACAACAGGAGTCTGAAGAGGAGTCAGAGGAGGATGGTGCCAGGGCGGATGAGGAGGAGCAAGAAGAGCATGCTTTAAACCTTTCTGGGATCCCTGTTGTTGTGCGTGGATGGGGAGAGGAGAATGAGGAGGACGACATTATCCTGGATGATGAGCAGGAGCCAGGCCACCACACCGCTTCCAGTTTAGTGCAAATGGAGGTCTTCATGCTCCAGTGTTTTAACAGGGACCCCCGTATAAAAAGCATAGGTCAAGGACCAGTTCTGGGTGGCAACGTACTTAGACCCCCGGTACAAACACAAAATGGCGGAAATGTTACCACCGTCACAGATGGCTGTCAGATTGGAGCACTTCTAGGCCTTGCTTCGAGAAATGCTGCATTCTGCTTTTGCGTGCGCTGGCAGAGGAGGAATTTCCACTCCCAGAGAAAGAGTTGTGGGTACCAATCCAACATCGCCTGCAAGAAGAGGGCGGTTTGAAGATGTGTTGGTGACTTCTGATATGAGGTCATTCTTTCAGCCGACCCATCGAAAGGTCTCATCCGGATCCAGCATCAAGGAATGCCTAGAAGACTACATCGGGTTAACGGCCGATGTGGGCGCTCTGAGGAGTGATGAACCCCTGGACTACTGGGTGGGCAGGCTTGACCTCTGGCCAGAGTAGGCTTGTGCAATCCATTTCGTAACGAATCGAAATTCGGCCGAATTTTGCATCTTTCGGACGTTCGGATGCATCCGAATGTCCGAATAAAAAAATAACAAATTACAACGAATACGAAAGAAATATAACGAATGAATTCTACATGATTCGAAATTATTTCAACCGCATTCGAAATTATTTCAACATGATTCGACATTATTTCAACTGCATTCGAAAATATTTTGTGACCCAAATTTGGGGCCATGTATCTCGGGGTCACTTGGTGCTGGACACTTCAAATTTTGATATGTTGTAGTGCTAGTATTATTGTGTTTGCATACCAAATTTGGGGTTTCTAGCTATAAGTGACCCCGAGATATGTGGCCCCAAAATCGGGTCACAAAATGTTATTAGTTATTAGAGCAGAGAATGACATTTTGCGACCCGATTTTGGGGCCACATATTTAGGGGCCACTTATAGCTAGAAACCCCAAATTTGGTATGCAAACACAATAGTAGCACTACAACATATCCAAATTTGGAGTTTCTAGCACCAAGTGACCCCGAGATACATGGCCCTAAAGTCGGATCACAAAATATTTTCGAATGTGGTTGAAATAATGTCGAATCATGTTGAAATCATTTAGAATGCTCTTGAAATAATGTCGAATCATGTTGAAATCATTTCGAATCCGGTAGAAATATTTTCGAATTTGGTTGAAATATTTTCGAATGTGGCCGATTTTTCGAATTCGGTAGAAAAATAAACAAAATCCGAAAACGAATTTAAGGAAGTTAACGAATATAACTAAACTAAATTAATGAATTAACAAATTAAAATGAAACAAAACTAAACAAATTTTTTCCTTTTGCACATGTCTAGGCCAGAGGTTGCCCAATTTGCAATCAAACTGTTGGCTTGCCCCTCGTCCAGTGTCCTGCCCGAAAGGACGTTCAGTGCAGCAGGGGGGATTGTGACCGATAAGCGCACTCGCCTAGCTCACGACAGCGTTGAATACCTCACATTTCTAAAAATGAATGAGGCATGGATCTCGGAGGAATTCAACACATGTGACCAGTAGACCATGTATATGCATAACTCTATAAACGATTTATATAATATAGCACACGGACCTTTTTTCTACCTTTGGCTCACTTGTACAAAAAAAGCACACCGTACTATATGCCCGTACCCTCCTGTTTAAAGAGATTGAGCGGTGTCATATTTTTGGGTCCCGCAGAAAGTTGCTGGTATCAGTGCTGCTGTCAGTGCTCTCTATCTCGGTGCTGGTGTCAGTGCTCTCTATCTCGGTGCTGGTGTCAGTGCTCTCTATCTCGGTGCTGGTGTCAGTGCTCTCTATCTCTGTGCTGGTGTAGTGTCAGTGCTCTCTATCTCCGTGCTGGTGTCAGTGCTCTCTATCTTGGTGATGGTGTCAGTGCTCTCTATCACGGTTCTGGTGTCAGTGCTCTCTGTCTTGGTGCTGGTGTCAGTGCTCAGTCTCTATCGCGGTGCTGGTGACAGTGTTCTATCTCAGTGCTGGTGTCAGTGAGGGAGATAGCAGCGGAGAAGCCAATCAGCAGGCAGTGCCAGCGCCATGGCTGAGGATCAGCACTGGACTGGCACCTCCGGACCACCGCAGTGGAGCCCTGCATAGGTGGGGGTAAGGGCCGGGCAGAGGGACGGGCTCAAGCACAGCTTGGCATACTGGGACACTGGAACAGGACTGCGCTGCCCTGACTATGGCACTGATCATCTCCTGCACCCCCTTCATAGCCTGCCTGACCTTGCCTCTCCTCCATGGCCTTCATGCACTCCTGAATCGTCAAAATTTCACAGATAAAAAAATAATGCTTGTCGTTGTCGATCCCAGATTCACTTAATACTTTTGTTATGTCAGTGTCCATGTTGTGGGGCTATGTGTGCACAGCTTGTAAGTATTTTGTGGCTGAAAATATGACCTGGAGGTTTTTAAGGTTCGCCTGCCATTAAAGTCAATGGGGTCCGCCGCAAATTTGCGGATCGCAAACTTTTGGCCGCGTTCATGGTTCGCGTTTGCGAAACATCCCGTCGGAAGTTCATCCATCACTATCAGAAGCCATGAATCAGACTGAGACAGAAGTACAATTAAATCACACTTGTTTATTAATAAAAATAAAAAGGTAAATAGAAAAAGCGTAGTCAAGCATAGCCAGAATCCAGTAACCAGATCAGGTAGTCAGCCAGACCAAAGTTCAATAACCAGATCAAGTAATCAGCCAGGCCTAGTCCAGGGGCAGATCCAGAGCCTAGTCTTGGGCGGGGTACTGGCAGAAAATTTTGCGCCAATTTGTTAGGGCAATGGCTGGTGTTGGCGCTTCAATCATCACAGCGCCATGATTAATATAGTGTCAGGATGATTGAAGCGCATTATTTCTATTATTAAATTGTAATGTAAAATTAAATAGTTCAGCTCACCATAATGTAGAATCAGTGGGAGCCCTGAGCGTGTCACTTTTCATGTCGCCTGTCACCAGATGCAGCGTGTCACTTGCCATGTCTCCTGCCACCAGATGAAGTGTGTCACTTTCTACCATCGCCTGCCACCAGATGCAGCCTGTCACTTGCCACCATTGGCTGTCCCCAAATGCAGATTGTCACTTGCCATGTCACTTGCCACATCCCCTGCCACAGATTTGAATTGTCACTTGCCAACGTCACCTGCCACAATATGCAGATTGTCACAAAGTGATGTTGCATTGTGGCCATCTTGGTACACCCCCACTTGTCTGCAGTAAGCCTAGAGTTAGAAGTCAGCAAGCAGACATCTTTATACACCCACCGGAGTCTTGCTTTTCACAGTTATTTTTAACAGTAAACTCAGTTTATTTAGTGAAATATAAGTTGAGTTTACTTTTAAAAATACCTGGGAAAAGCAATACTCCGGTGGGTGTATAAAGATGTCCGTTTGCCGACTTACAACACTAGGCTTACTGTCGACGAGTGTGGGAGTACCAAGATGGCCGCGACGCAACGTCCCTTCAGTCACATATTCAGATGAGCAGCGGCTTCCTGACAACACCTGTCTGCTTCCTCAGTCACACGTCAGCCCACCGGCATGATTGCCCATCCGCTCGCTCACCCACTAGCCTGTTCAGTCACCCGCCGGCTCACCCACTCATTATTTTCTTGGGGGGTGCAATTGCCCTGTTGCCCCCCCCTGGATCCGCCCCTGGCCTGGTCAAATGAGCATCATCGGGAACAGCTGGTAACTGTAGAGAGAGAAGAGAGCTCGCAATTAGCCAACAGCTGAGCGGCCAGCCCAGAGAAGGAAGGGCTAAGCCAGCCCTGACAGTACCCCCTCCTCAATGAGTCCTCTCCCTCGGAGGACCACCGGGCTTGAGGGGAAAACATCTATGGAACTTGCGGAGGAGGGCAGGGGCATGCACGTCAGAGGATGAAACCCAGGAGCATTCCTCCGGACCGTACCCCTTCCAATTCACCAGGTACTGTATGCGCCCACGGAACCTATGGGAGTCAACAATGGTTTGTACCTCATACTCCTCATGGTTCTCAACCTGAATAGGGTGAAGACGTGGCACCGAGGTGGTAAATCGGTTACAGACCAACGGTTTCAATAAGGAGACATGAAACACATTTGAGATGCACATACTAGGAGGAAGGTCCAAGGCGTAAGCCACTGGTTTAATCCTGCGAAGGATATGGAAAGGCCCAATAAACCAAGGCGCAAACTTCAGCCAGACCCTGTCCCCAACCGGGTAGGAAGGCGCAGGCAGACGTCTGCAGTCAGCATGGAGTCTGTACCTATCATTAGCATGACGCAAAGCCTCCTGGATTTGTACCCAAGTGGAACGAAGACCACGGAGATGCTCCTCTAACGCAGGAATACTCTGCGGAACAAACGAGTCAGGCAACATGGAAGGTTGGAAACCATAATTTGCCATAAATGGAGACAATCGGGGAGGCAGAATTCAAGGCACTGTTGTGAGCAAACTATGCCCAAGGAAATAGGTCAGACCAGTTGTTATGATGGTCAGAAATATAGCAAAGTAGGAATTGCTC
This sequence comes from Lithobates pipiens, assembly GCF_037356315.1. Lineage (NCBI taxonomy): Eukaryota > Metazoa > Chordata > Amphibia > Anura > Ranidae > Lithobates > Lithobates pipiens. The sequence continues at coordinate 67,945,326 of NW_027507791.1, read as the reverse complement.
CAAGGACTGATTGGCTCATTCTGCGGCCCCATTAGACTGCGGGTGATACGCAGAAGAGAACGCAAGCTGAATTCCCAACTGTGCACAAAAGGCTCGCCAGAACCGGGAGACAAACTGACTGCCCCTGTCCGAGACAATCACCTTGGGTAGCCCATGTAAGCGAAAGATCTCCCGAGCAAAAATGGAAGCCAGTTCCTTAGAGGTGGGTAACTTCTTAAGTGAAATACAATGACAATTTTTTGAGAACCGGTCAACCACCATAAAGATAACAGTGTTGCCTTGGGAGTTGGGCAACTCCACAATAAAATCCATAGACAGGTGAGTCCAGGGCCTCTCTCCATTGGGTATGGTTTGTAGGAGGCCCACTGGAAGGTGTCGTGGAGTCTTACTCTGAGCACACACGGGACAGGCAGCTACGAAGGCAGTAACATCAGCCCGTAGACTAGGCCACCCGAATTGTTGGGAAATGGCCCAAATGAGTTGATTCCACCCAGGATGGCCAGCTGCCTTGGGAGAATGGTAAGTCTGGAGCACTGCAGTACTGAGACTCTCTGGGACAAAGCAGCGGTCACAAGGTTTATCAGGAGGAGCATGGACCTGAGCAGCAAGAATTTTGTCACCCAAAGGAGAAGTAAGACTGGTGTGAACCGTAGCCAAGATACGATCAGAAGGAATCATAGAAACCGGAACCGACTCCGACTTGGAAGTGGAGGAAAATTGTCGTGACAAGGCATCAGCCCTTACATTCTTAGTACTGGGTAAGAATGAGACAATGTAATTAAAGCTCGACAAGAACAGAGCCCATTGAGCCCTTCTGGGAGATAGTCGCTTAGCCTCAGACAAGAATGTAAGATTCTTATGGTAAGTAAGAATAAGAACATGCACAGTGGTACCTTCAAGGATATGTCTCCATTCTTTCAGAGCTAAAATGATCGCCAACAGCTCTCTGTCACCAAACTCATAATTGCACTCAGCAGGGGACAATTTCTTGGAAAAGTAGCCACCCGGATGCATACCGCTCTCAGAGTTAGGACGTTGAGACAGAAGGGCGCCAACTCCAGTCTCAGGAGCATCAACTTCTAGGATAAAAGGCAACGTAGGATCAGGATGTGCCAACACAGGAGCAGAAACAAAGGCAACCTTGAGAGTCTCCAAGGCCTTAATGGACTCCGGAGACCAACTCGTGGGTTACCGTCCTTTCTGGTCATATCAGTCAGAGGCTTGACCAGAGACGAGAAGTTACGAATAAACTTCCAATAGTAGTTGGCAAAGCCCAGGAAATGCTGCAGAGGACGTAAACCCACGGGTCAAGGCCACTGTAGGACTGCCGAAAGTTTCTCTGGGTCCATCGAAAAAACCAGCAGTGGAAATGATATAGCCCAGGAATGTAACCTGTTCACGATGGAACTCGCACTTCTCCAGTTTACAATAGAGATTGTTCTCTCTTAGTTTCTGAAGCACACAGACATCTGTGTGGTGGCTCTCCAGGGACTTGGAAAATATGAGGATATCATCGAGATAAACCACCACACACAACTGCAACAAATCTCGGAGGACATCGATAATAAATTCCTGGAAAACTGCCGGGGTGTTACGAAGGCCAAAAGGCATTACCAGATATTCATAATTGCCTGTTCTGGTATTAAACGCAGTTTTCCACTCATCGCCCTCCTTAATGTGCACAAGATTGTATGCCCCTCTCAAGTCAAGCTTCGTGAAAATCGTTGAGGCAGTCAGATAACTCTGTAATCAATGGAATCGGGTAGGCATTCTTAATCGTGACATGATTGAGACCCCTATAATCTATACAAGGTCTCAGTTCACCGCTCTTCTTTTTCACAAAGAAGAAACCAGCACCAGCAGGAGACCAGGATTTGTGCATGAAACCTCGAGAAAGTGTGTCAGCAACATACTGCTCCATGGCCTTATCCTCCAAGACCGACAAAGGGTAAACCCGGCCACGAGGAGGTATGGCGCCAGGTTGAAGGTCAATTGCGCAATCATAAGACCGGTGTGGAGGCAAACTACCGGCTTGACCTTTATCAAAGACATCGCCAAAATCACGTTACTCCTCTGGGAGGGAGGGGACTGAAGAGGTGCACAGGACCTTGGATACCTTCAGGAAGCATGTCTCACTGCATTGTGGTGACCAGGAGAGAACCTCAGCACAGAGCCAATCAAGAGGGGTTGTGCCTCTGTAAACAAGGATAACCAATAACCAGCGGAAACCTGAGTGAGGAAATAACTTGGAATTGGATTATCTCATGGCGAAGAGCCCCTACGGCCATGGACAATGGAACCATCTCATGAGTCACATGGGCAAGCTGTAAAGGTCTCCCGTCAAGAGCCTCAATAGCAAATGGAGTGTCACGCAGCTGCAGCGGAATCGAGTGTTGCGAAACAAATGCAGCATCAATAAACAGGCCTGCAGCCCCAGAATCGATTAGAGCCTGTATCTCGATGGACGATTCAGCCCAAGAAAGGGTGACCAAAACCAGGGGCTTATCCTTCTGGATAACTGGGGATGAAACAACGCCACCTAAGGTCTGTCCATGACAGGACCTCAAGGTTCGGACGTTCCCTGGACGGGTAGGACAAGACTTCAAAAAGTGACCTGCCTGGCCACAATAAAGGCACAATCTCTCCCTCCTCCTAAAAGCTCTCTCAGAGAGACGCGTGAAGCCCAGGTGCATGGGTTCATCTTCACTGACCAACTCTGTACCAGGAGGCATGAGAGGTGAGGGAGGCATGGGTGGGACTACAAAGCTCGGAGGCAAACGCACAGGAGGCTTCCGCAAGCGCTCCTTAAGAGAAAGTCTTTCTCTGAGTCTGGAGTCAAAGAGGATGGCAAACGAGATCAAGCTCTCCAGCTCAGTGGGTATATCTCGGACTGCTATCTCATCCTTGATGGAATCCGAGAGACCGTGAGAAAAAGCAGCCATGAGGGCCTCATTGTTCCAAGCAACCTCTGCTGCCAGAGTACAGAATTCAATGGCGTAGTCGGCAACAGTTCTCGTACTCTGTTTGATGGACATGAGGCAAAAACCCTTTTAAAGGAGGCCACAAACTGAGGGTAACTCAAGACAACAGGTTTTTGCGTCTCCCATAGAGGGTTAGCCCAGGCCAAGGCTCTCTCAGAAAGCAAAGATATCACGAAACCTACTTTGCTTCTGTCCGTGGGAAACGCCTGGGGCAGCATTTCGAAGTATATCTCAACCTGATTGAGAAACCCTCTGCATTGAACTGGATTGCCCCCAAATTGCTGGGGAAGCAGAGCAGAACCAGACATACCTCTTATAGAGGTAATACTCGAGGCGGGTGCCTGCACAGAGATTGGCGCAGCGGCAGGGGCGGCCTGCGACTCAGGTTGTACCGGAGCAGCCACCGTGGGGGATTCCAGGTGAGCCGTGCGATTCAGGAGCGTTTGTAACGCCAAGGCACACTGATCCATGTGGTGATCTTGCTCATCCAATCTGGAAAAAATATTACCAACAAGTGGATTGACTGTATCTTCTGAATTCATGGCCTTCTTGTACTGTCAGAAACCATGAATCAGACTGAGACAGAAGTACAATTAAATCATACTTGTTTATTAATAAAAATAAAAAGGTAAATAGAAAAAGAGTAGTCAAGCATAGCCAGAGTCCAGTAACCAGATCGGGTAGTCAGCCAGTCCAAAGTTCAATAACCAGATTGGGTAATCAGCCAGGCCTGAGGTCAGGGATCCAAGTAGAGCAACTGCAAGCAGGATAAGGAGCCAGGAGGTATGTCAGCAAGCCAGTCTTGAAACAAACCGCAGGAGATGGTTCCTTGTAATGTGACCAACACAAAGGCAAAGGTGAAGTGAGCTTTAAGTAGGCAGGTCAGATGAGCAACAGCTGGTAACTGTGGAGAGAGAAGAGAGCTGTCAATTAGCCGACAGCTGAGCGGCCAGCCCAGAGAAGGAAGGGCTAAGCCAGCCCTGACACTTACATGCATTGATTCAAGCAAGGAGTCAGAACCGGTGACCACAGACTTAGCTTTTAATAGTAGTAAAAAAAGGAAGTTACAGGAGTCATAAGTCTCTGTACATATGTTGGTAGCTCATTTGGTCTTAACTTTATTGTCTACATCAGCAAACCTTACCATATATAGTTATAGGAAAGAAAAACAATGCTTGGGTATGTACAGGATATAATCGCCATCTTGCAATATTTTTTAACCTCCCTGGCGGTACGATTATTTCGGATTTTAGGTGCTAAAAGCGGTACCATTATTTTGCATGAAAATTTGGCGTTTTATATTGTAGTCCTGTAATTCTTAGGAATAACTCTCTTAAATCTGTCCAAACCAGAGTCTAGCAGACATCCCGGGTATGATAAAGTTTGAAAAATGAAATCATAAATTATAATATAATAAATAACTATAAATAATTGTACCAAATAATAATATAACAATAATAAAAATTATTCAATAATGTAATCAAATCAAAAACACTGAAATTTGCTCAGTTGCAGAATTGTCACTGTCATTACTTTTCAGTATTTGATGACGGATCTCCCCACAAATTACTATCGCTCAATTCTGCAAGTGATTACAATTTATTATCGCTGTTTTCTAGCTGGTCTAAAACCATTTTTGATGTAAAATGACAGTTTGGTTGCTATGGACAATCTCCAGTTTCCAGGCATAAAGAACAGTTTTTATTATATAAAACTGCATGCAGGGCACTGGACAGACCACTAGGGACAAAGGGGATGTGAAATATTTACATACAGCAATGTAATCTGTAAAATTACATTATACTGTATGTATACTGTCTGTTTCACTTTTTGAATTTGGCGCTGATCTCCGTCCCCGTGCGTCGCAACGCTCGCAGGGCACGGAGATCGGCTCCGTGATAGATTGAGCGAGGCACGGCTCGCTCGTACAGCGGGGAGACAACGCTGGATCCGAGGGAGAAGGTAAGTAAACCTCCTCCTGGATCCAGCGATGCAGTCCTGAGTCTGGCTCGGGGTTACCGCTAATGGTACAAAAATTCCACCCCGAGCCAGACTCGGGAAGACCGTCAGGGGGGTTAAGTGTCCTTAATTAAGCCTATAAGATAAAGAACAGACACAAACTGCCCCTCTAACTTTTCGGCCATCTTCGCTCCCAGCAGATCTGCACCCTCCTCATTTAGGTGCAGTCCATCCCTTCTATAGAACTGGTACCCGACTGAGAAGTTGGCCCAGTTCTTCAGGAACCCAAACCTCTCTTTACTAGACCAGCTTCTCAGCCAGTTGTTTACTTCCCTTATCTCCCTCTGCCTTTCTGGTGTGGCTCAAGGTACCAGTAGTATTTCTGATAATACTACCTTGGATGTCCTTTTCCTCAATTTAGCTCCTAAGTCCCTAAAATTGTTCTTTAGGATACACCATCTGCCTACTTGCACCATGACAGCCGGGTCTTCCCCAGTCCCTCCCAGTAATCTGTCCATCAGATCCATGATGTGCCGAACCCGAGCACCCGTAGACAACATACAGTTTGACACTTCAGGTCTTTGTCACAGATTGCCCTCTCTGTCCTTCTAAGAATTGAGTCCCCTACCACCAGAATCTGTCTTTCCTTTCCCCTGGTTCCCCCCCCGACATTAAGTCAGAAGGGGTGGGGTCATTAGGTTACGTCACCGGGTGGCCCTGCCCTTGCCTATATAACAACCGACACAGCCAAGAGACAGCAGTGGGTGGGACGCCTCCCATTGAGGCAGAGGTTTTTTTTATTCTATTTTTTGGGTCTGTCGATGCTGTGATTTAAGATAAATTGACATTGTGGGACACTTTTTTGTCAAAAACTGTCTGATTTTGGTGAATGAGTAAGTGTACAATGTACCTGATATCCATTCATATGGGGGGACGTCCCATGGCGGCCTCCCGGAAATTCAGGTCCACACTCTAGCCGTCATTCGACTATAGCGCGGACATCAAGTTGTTAAAATGCATAGCACATATTTAGTGATATAATTCTTTACATTGTTGTCTGCATTTTTCAACATTAAGAAAAAAGACTCTTTTGTACTATGAAGAAAATGTAGCATTCATATCTTTGGCCTGTAGATGCCATTATTTCAAGTTGTACTTAGAATTGCTACATGTACTTTCTATACTCCGTCCAAAAAAATTCCAGTTTATGTTTCTTTTGTTATTTACTTTGTATGTACATGTATTTCCTTTTGTATTCTTTGTCTATTGCAGCCAGTGTCCTTGGTATTATACTAATTCTTTTGCCACCTACTCACATTCCTAAGAACCTGGTATGAAACTAGCCCACTTATGTGAAGAAATATATATAAGGGGCGCAAAGGGAACAATAAATGAATTAAATAGCAATTAAATCATATACAATTTGTATCTAATTAGTAAAGTGCACAATAAAATAAACCATCAGAAATGTCCATAATAAAATATGTAATCAAATCTTTTTGTGTCTACTCCAACACCGTGAATAATGAAGTGCAAACATGCTTCAATAAACTTGCTTAAAGTGCTTCACCCGAATTGATAACAAAATGCGCTCACCAGATAGCCTTGGCTACAAAATGGCCACAAACAATGGCTTTTATGAAGGAATCCTTAATTCAGTGCTGTATCTCCTTCATGTATCTCCTTCCAATCAAGCAATCATGTATCTCCTTCCAATCAAGCAATCATGTATGGAGGAAGCGAAATCCATCTATTATAACATCTCTCCACTGCATATATCAACTTGCATCAAGTATGTCTATGAAAAAGCTCCACAACAAAGAGCCACAGAAGGCAGCATATAGTATAATGCCGCTTATGTTTTATTGCTAAAAAAGAGCAATTGCATAGTCCAGCATAGAATCACAAACAATCCGCTCAAGGGGAAGCAGAAGCTAGTACGACGCCTGTATAAAACTTGCAATATGCGTGATGCATCTCAGCTGTGCAGACAAAAATATAGGGCTCCTGTGGTTGTAGGTGTCAGGCCTTGCTTCTATTCGTTTCACGCTAGAATACGCATTATCAGGAAGTGGGTTTGACTACATTTTCTTGGAGCCTAAATAAGAGCAAAATGGCCATGATTGTTCAGGATCATTAACAATGCTTTCCATAGGCAAAAACTATAAAAACAAACAAAAGGCGGATTCTGCTTACCCCTGAAGTGTATACAATCCCTTAAAATAGTGCATCATAAATACTTTTTAATACATATTTAAAACAACAATATTAAAACCGCTCCGAGCTGAATACAGCCTTAGGAGATAATCCTAGCTAATACTTATGCAGACAGTCTCTTAGAATATGAACATCAGGGAAAAGGGGGTATCACTAGTACCGTGGTTGGCCCACTTATGCACAGCTTCAGTACAATTGTAATATTAAAGTGTTACTAATAGGGATGAGCCCGGTGTTCGATTCGAACCCATGTTCGAATTGAACATCCGCCGTTCGTCCGTTTGCCGAAACCAGAACTTTGTGGGCCGTTCGCATCAAATTCGTGTGATACGAACAGCCCACAATGCACTGCGCCATCCTGTAGCCAATTATAGCTCAGGGGGTTTAGTACACGCCCCACACTATATAAGGTCGCCAGCGCAGCGGACTTGTGTAGTGTGTTGCAGCGTTCATAGAGAGAAGGATAGGCAGGGACAGTGTCAGCTGTGCTTTACTTCTTTAGCGCTGTTCAGGGGTCAAGTCCTGGGGAAAAAAGTGTGGGAACTCCCACCCAAGATCCATTCACCAAAAAAAAAAAAAATGATACACTGATATGCACGAACGCTTCAAAAGTGGTATTTTTCATCCAATTTTTGTATTGTGTGTACGAAGCTTAACTGTTAGTACATAAAAAAAACAATCCTCAAACATAAGTACGGTAATTCTCTGAATAATCAGCATTCATTCAATTGTGCTTCCATGCAAATGTGAACATCATGTTCTGATCTTTATTGGGGAATTTTATTTCGTATATAGAGTGTTTATGTGGTCAGTTTACATTTTTCATTGAACAGAGTTTGGATAACACAGGGTTAAACGGAAAGGTCATAAATTAACTGCACATTATCTGGACAGAATGCTTGGGGAGATAGTGATGTGTTCCTGCTTAGGAGATGTATGTTAGCTTGGGGGGCTGCAAACTCTGCAGGGCTCCAACACACACTTGCTGTTATTCCAACCCTTCACATATTCCACATAAACATTCCTCCTGGAATTAAACTTTGCCAGGTATTGTGCTCAGCTTACCACCCCAAACTGTGCCGTGTCGGCAGCTTCTGGTGTAGCACCTGCTACACAGCTCGCATACTTCAAAGTCTTGCAGGACACTGAGTTCCTGCTGTGGAAAAAGTACAGGAACTCCGTTCCCTTGCGTTCCCGCAGGACTTAAGCTCTGGCGCTGTTACAGTGAGTGTAGTGTTCAGGGAGAGAGCAGGATAGGCAGGGAAAGTGTCAGCTGTGCTTTACTTATTTAGATAGCGCTGTTACAGTGAATGTAGTGTTCAGGGAGAGAGCAGGATAGGCAGGGACATGTCAGCTTTGCTTTGCTTCCTAACCTAGCGCTGTTACAGTGGGTGTAGTGTGCCTCCTGCACAGTATACACCTGAATCTACCCCCCCTTCCTCATTGCTGGTGTTGTGTAGTTGATTTGTGCAACACAGTCATCTGCCTAACATTCAGTCAGTGTAGTGTGCCTCCTGCACAGCATACACCTGAATCTACCCCCTAGTTGCTGGTGTTGTGTAGTTCATTTGTGCAACACAGGCATCTGCCTAACATTAACATTTTGGGTGCAGGGTTCCCCTTAATATCCATACAAGACCCAAAGGGGCTGGTAATAGGCTGGGGTAGGGGGAGTGATGGGGTAGCCATGCCATTTTTCTCAAAGATTTTCATCCATATTGCCAGGACAAGACATTACATTAAAGCCGCAAGCAGTTTTAAATGGCTTTTTTTCTTTTACAAATGTAATTTTGTGCAGGGACTGTTCTAAACATGGGAAACACATGCTACTTCACAGGCATACTTTAGACACCCCCCATGTACGATATTTAAAGGAACATTTCAAATTTTTTTTCACTTTATGTATCATTAACCACTTCAGCCCCGGACCATTTTGCTGGTCAAAGACCAGACCACTTTTTGAGATTCGGCACTGCGTCGCTTTAACTGACAATTGCGCGGTCATGCGACGTGGCTCCACAACAAAGTTGACATCCTTTTTTTCCCACAAATAGAGCTTTCTTTTGGTGGTATTTTGATCACCTCTGCGGTTTTTATTTTTGGCGCTTTAAACAAAAATAGAGCGACAATTTTGAAAAAAACGCATTATTTTTTACTTCGTGTGTCCCAGCAGACAGTGCGGTGGGACAGGAAGAGGCGTAGACTCCCGCAGGAGTCTATGCCCGGAAGTGGGTGCAAATACATGTCTTAGACAGGTATCTGCACCCCCTTGAAAGGTGCCAAATGTGACACCGGAGGGGGGAGGGTCCCAAAAAGCGGAGGTTCAATTTTTGTGTGAACCTCCGCTTTACGTTTTTTGTAATAATATATTGTGAACCCATTGGGACCTGGGCTTTTTCCAGACACCGATTATTTTAAAGCTGTTTTAATCTCCTCTTCTGTTATGGGTTTTTCTAATGTAATTAGACTGTTCTCGATTACTTGAGGTAGTGTGGCACTTTCTTAGAACTCTTTTATTTTTTCCAGTCTTGCTGTTTCTTGTTGATCTTTTTGTTTTATTGAGTATAGAGACCCATAATAATTCTGGAACACTTTCACTATTTCTGTTGTTGAGTATACTATCTCTCCTGTAGTATTCTGTAATATATACAGTGGTGTGAAAAAGTGTTTGCCCCCTTCCTCATTTCCTGTTCCTTTGCATGTTTGTCACACTTAAGTGTTTCGGAACATCAAACCAATTTAAACAATAGTCAAGGACAACACAAGTAAACACAAAATGCAATTTGTAAATGAAGGTGTTTATTATTAAAGGTGAAAAAAATCCAAACCATCATGGCCCTGTGTGAAAAAGTGATTGCCCCCTAAACCTAATAACTGGTTGGGCCACCCTTAGCAGCAACAACTGCAACAAAGCGTTTGCGATAACGTGCAATGAGGCTTTTACAGCGTCCTGGAGGAATTTTGGCCCACTCATCTTTGCAGAATTGTCCTAATTCAGTTACATTAGAGGGTTTTCGAGCATGAACGGCCTTTTTAAGGTCATACCACAACATCTCAATAGGATTCAGGTCAGGACTTTGGCTAGGCCACTCCAAAGTCTTCATTTGGTTTTTCTTCAGCCATTCGGTGGTGGACTTGATGGTGTGTTTAGGATCATTGTCCTGCTGCAGAACCCAAGTTCGTTTCAGCTTGAGTACACGAACAGATGGTCGGACATTCTCCTTCAGGATCTCTTGGTAGACAGCAGAATTCATAGTTCCTTTTATCACGGCAAGTCTTCCAGGTCCTGAACCAGCAAAACAGCCCCAGACCATCACACTACCATATTTTACTGTTGGTATAATGTTCTTTTTATGAAATGCAGTGTTCCTTCTACGCCAGATATACTTGGACACACACCTTCCAAAGAGTTCCACTTTTGTCTCATCGGTCCACAGAATGTTGTCCCAAAAGTCTTGGGGATCATCAAGATGTGTTGTGGAGAAATTGAGACGAGCTTTGATGTTCTTTTTGCTCAGCAGTGGTTTTCTCCTTGGAACTCTGCCATGCAGGCCATTTTTGCCCAGTCTTTTCCTGATGGTGGAGGCATGAACGCTGACCTTAACTGAGGCAAGTGAGGCCTGCAGTTCCTTGGACGTTGTTGTGGGGTCTTTTGTGACCTCTTGGATGAGTCGTCGCTGCGCTCTTGGGGTAATTTTGGGCGGCCGGCCACTCCTGGGAAGGTTCACCACTGTTCCATGTCTTGGCCATTTGTGGATAATGGCTCTCACTGTGGTTCACTGGATTCCCAAAGCTTTGGAAATGGCTTTATAACCCTTTCCAGACTGATAGAACTCAATTACTTTCTTTCTCAATTGTTCCTGAATTTCTTTGGGTCTCGGCATGATGTGTAGCTTTTAAGGATCTTCTGGTGGACCTTACTGTGTCAAGCAGCTCCTATTTAAGTGATGCCTTGATTGTGAACAGGTGTGGCAATAATCAGGCCTGGGTGTGGCTAGAGAAATTGAACTCAGGTGTGGACAACCACAGTTATAGTATGTTTTAACAAGGGGGGCAATCACTTTTTCACACAGGGCCATGATGGTTTGGATTTTTTTTCACCTTTAATAATAAACACCTTCATTTACAAATTGCATTTTGTGTTTACTTGTGTTGTCCTTGACTATTGTTTAAATTGGTTTGATGTTCCGAAACACTTAAGTGTGACAAACATGCAAAGGAACAGGAAATGAGGAAGGGGGCAAACACTTTTTCACACCACTGTATATATATATATATATATATATATATATATATATATATATATATATATATATTTATGGTCCAGAGCCCTCAGACCGATACGGATAAGGATGACAAACAAGGTTAACATAAACTCGCTTACTTGAAATGGACCTGAAAGTGTGCCCTGGTCTAACGTACGGTATGCCAAAATAAGGGGGCATACCTTAAAATGAAATGAATATGAAATGGGTGAAATGAGTACTCACTTGAGGAGTATGCTTAGAGAAATGCCCTGATAAAGGGGATGGGTGGGTGGGTATCGCGCACCGGAACCGACGAGGAAGACGGGCGGACGGCTGGTTATATACTCCACCGGGCTCCTCCCATAATTTCAGGCCACCATACTGGCCTTTCTATTTATGGTCCAGAGCCCTCAGACCGATACGGATAAGGATGACAAACAAGGTTAACATAAACTCGCTTACTTGAAATGGACCTGAAAGTGTGCCCTGGTCTAACGTACGGTATGCCAAAATAAGGGGGCAAAACATCCAGGTAGGGGTTGCACTTTGTTGAATCAAGACTGTCACTGGGTGAGTTTGACAAAGGCCTGGGCCATCTCTATTTGCAGATTGGGTATGTAACGGGCAAAACAGGAGGACTTCCATCTACCCAATTTCTTGATAACATGGACCGGGACCCCTTGGCGGGAGGCCGTAGAAGCTGCTTCGATACGGAATGAATGTCCGGAGTAGTGAGCAGGATTGAGGTGAAAGATGCCCATGAGTATCCTGACATGCTCCATGCACTGGGCTGCGTTGAGAGTTTTCGTGTGAAAAGGCAGAAGCGGGCAAGTTCCTGGTTGGTTGGCCAAAAGGGGCAACAAGCGGATGAGAACAGTGGCCGGGCACCAGCGGTTGTTGGTTTTATAGAAGTGTATGTCCATACCCGAGCCAAGCTGCCGCGTCTTGGAGACTGCTAAGTGTAAGATGAAATGGTCTTCGTATCGGACCAGGTGGTGCTTGTACAGCATGCGTGCTGTGAGGCTACTACAAGTAAACTGGCTTGGCCGTAAGAAGCCGTAGAAGGCCAGGTGTATGGCTGCTTGTAAATGCCACTCATGTGGAGACCGTAAGGTGAAGTGGCCAGGATATCTGACATAGTTCTAGAACGTCTCCTGTGAAAGGCGGTGGTTTGGTGCCGGCCATCGGCTGGCGCTTCTGGACACTGCGCATACCAGCCCGAACGGTGTGGTAAGAAAATAAGGAGGGTACGGTAGGGCCCTGGAGGGACGTGAAATGTTGTACACCGGTCAGGTATAGCCGGATCGTATTAACGGATAACACCAACTGCGAGTGGCAGTAGGAAATGAAGGCTACGACTTGCTTGACACGGGACGTCACTGTGCTGTGATACGTGATGAAGCGGTTAAAGGCCCTCCAGGCTGACTGATAGGCCTTGAGGGTATTGCGGGAAAGGGAGTGATCGATAAGTTGGGTAGCCGCTAGGAGGTGAGGGGCTAATCCAGGGTTAGTTGAGACCAGTCCGGGATAGCTGCTGATGTTGGTCCGGCTCCGGGTACCTGATCGGAAAAGAGACAAGGTTAAAGCGGGAGAGGGCGTCCGCTGCCTGATTGAACTTACCGTGGATACAGGAACAATGGATGTTGAACTGAAACAACAACAAGAGTTGGACCAGTTGACGTAGGAAGGACATAATCAACAGAGAGGACGCCTTGGCGCAGCCAGGAATTGCCAGTAACTGGGGAGGCCGGGGAGCTGCGAGCCGGAGGTGGCCAAAAAACAGCCGCAAGCCCGTGGAGGCCGCTGCGTCGGTCATCACCTGGGGCGAAAGGGAAGACACGGAGGGAATGAACAGGGAGACGCCATTCCCAGACGACAGGAATTCCTCCCGCATAGCAAGGACTGCTATTGCTGTGGGATCCAGGCTGAGGACTTGCTCTGGATCCTGTGAGAGGGACAGTAAGACCAATAGGCGTGACACAAGGCGCGACCCTGAGGGATGATGCGCATAGCGAACTCAAGATGCCGTGTAGGGACTGTAGGTGTCTTTTGGACGACTAGACTGGAGAATATGCGAGGATATAATATGCCCCTAAAGATGGCAGTTGTGATGGCGAGCGTTTGCCGTTGGCTATGGGCTGATGCCTCTGGACACCTCGTGGTGGGGATCTTGCTGTATGGGCCGTAACGACAGATGGCTCTCCGTGCACTGTAAGGATAAGAAATGCTGAACGCTGGCTAGAAATAGCCTGGGCGTGCTACAGGAAGAAGCCAGTTGCGTGTGACAACATGATCCTGGTGCGGGACGGAAGCTGAACTCAACTGTCCTAAGGAAGAGACGGATAGACAGACAACAGTGAGTAGTTTGTAAGAAAAGCCACAGGAGACGAGTGGCCAATTAAGTGCTGCTGAAAATGACGTGTAGCCAGTTTGTGTGCCACTGAGAACGTGCTTACCAACGAATGATTGCAAGAAGTTATGCCAAGTCGCGAGCCTTGGCATGACTAAAAGTTGCGTTTAAACATGTGCTTGCGACAATTGCCCGGGAGTTTGTCACTGGAGATGTATACGTAGTGACTGTGAGCAATTCGTGTTACCGCATGTGCACTGCGAAGACTACAGGAGTTGTGCTTGAATGCATGTTTGGATGCGTGCTTGCGATGATTGCAAGATGTTACCCAGGATGCGTGCTTGCCACGACTGCAAGATGTTATGCTAGGATGCGTGCCTGCAACGACTGCAAGGAATTATGGTAGGCTTCATGAGTCGCCAGGCCGGAAAAGACAGAAGTCCCTCCGGTCCAACCAAATCAAAAATAAATAAGGTATCACACCCCCCGACACACCCAATTCTACGCCTGTAGCTGATCCAGAGGAAGGCAAAAAACCCCCAACAGAGCATCGAATGCGTGCTTGCAATGATCGCCAGAGGTCTATGCTCGAATGCGTGCATGCAACGATTGCAAGAGGTCTATGCTTGAATGCATGCTTGTAATGAGTGTAAGAGGTCTATGCTCGAATGCGTGCTTGTAATGATCGCGAGAGGTCTATGCTCGAATGCGTGCTTGCAGCGATTGCAAGAGGTCTATGCCCGAATGCGTGCTTGTAATGAGTGCAAGAGGTCTACGCTCGAATGCGTGCTTGCAATGATTGCAAGAGGTCTATGCTCGAATGCGTGCTTGCAACGATTGCAAGAGGTCTATGCTCGAATGCGTGCTAGTAATAAGTGCGAGAGGTCTATGCTCGAATGCGTGCTTGTAATGATTGCGAGAAGTCTATGTCTGGATGCGTGCTTGCAACGATTGCGAGAAGCCTACGCTTGGATGTGTGTTTGCAACGATTGCAAGAAGTCTACGCTTGTATGTGGAAAAAACAGCAGAACACGCCTAAACAAAGCTGTGTTTTCTCTTTTGAGGCAATCTATAATGAAATGAGGCCGAGGAGCAAGGCCCCCGGCAGGCATCCAAACATTGAAGAATCAACTGGACCCAAGCCGGGAAGCGGTATGTGACAGTGAAATGAGAGAACCTGCCATGACAGAGATCCGGATCGCCATTCCACAACTTGCGACCGAGCACGAAACGGATTCTGGAGCATGTACTGAAATGAGGCCATTCCTGGGGCACGCCGAGACGAATTTGGTACACAGATGTGACTATTCGTACCGGAACGTGATAGGTGAAAATGAAATGAAAAACCCATGACAAAGACAAGAATCAGAGGACGAGCCCTTGAACCAAACAGATGAATCCTGTCTTTGGAGCATGTACTGAAATGAGGCGTAGCAGCTGGGCACACCAGAACGAATCGGTGCATAAAAGAATGCGACAGGATTCGAATTGGAGTGTAATAAGTGACAGAAATGATATCCCATGACAGAGACCGGATTCAACGACTGGACTGCAGGTTACGAAAAAAGAATCCGTCTCTGGAGCATGTACTGAAATGAGGCGTAGCAGCTGGGCACACCAGGACGAATCGGTGCATAGAAGAATGCGACAGGATTCGAATTGGAGCGTAATAAGTGACAGAAATGGTATGCCATGACAAAGACAAGAATCAGGGACCGTGCGTGAACCTGCGAGTGACTCAGTCTCTGGAGCATGTACAGAAATGAGGCCGAACCCTGGGGCACTTCAAAGCGAATCGGTGCACCGGAGGTGCGACAGGATTCGCGCCGGAGCGCGGCTAGTGACAGAAATGATTTGAAACGGTAGAAATGAGTGGGACTGAAATGACTTGACATGAGATGAAACGAGATACATAACACAACTGCATGAATGATGAGATATATTCGAACTGGAGCAGACCAACCGATACGTGCGGACTGCTTGCTTTTGTCGTAACAAGCAGTCGGCTGTGAGTCGAACGATTCGACCGATACTAAATAGAAATGCTCGGGGAGTCGAACGGTTTCGAATGTCGTACCTGCGAATGAATCGCCTGACGTGGCGTGATCGACCGAAGGTGATAACGACTACATCGAAAGTAGAAACAGTGACATGAGTATGAGAGTCACAGTAAAACATCCGAGCGGTTCCTGCGTTCAGGGAATGTTGATGGGACATCGTAATACATGAACCGAAAAGGGGGTGCCGAAGCCCTACCTGCGACAGCCGGCCCGACGTGTAACGACAAATTCGATGGGTAAGACGACACTCCGACGGCGAAACCCACGGACGCTGATGAACGGGAAGACGGTCAAGACGGAGACGAACAACGCGGGAACTCACGAACGGGCTCACTGCGTCTGGTCTAGGATAGTCGGCGCTTGATATCTGACGTATCAGGTATCGCGCACCGGAACCGACGAGGAAGGCGGGCGGACGGCTGGTTATATACTCCACCGGGCTCCTCCCATAATTTCAGGCCACCATACTGGCCTTTCTATATATATATATATATATATATATATATATATATATATATATATATATATATTCATTCCCCCATAAATATCTTTCCTTTGCAATTCTATTGAAGTGCCTTCTCATCTCCTGATCTAATAGGTCTTTTAGTTTGTTCCTTTTTATCACTAGTGCCTGAAACTACTCCCCTTCTCCCTTTTTTTATGCCCCTGTTCTAGTTCATGGATTTATTTTAATAATATTTCCATATTTTTTTCCTTTCCTTTTTTTCCTTGATCCTTAACTTTTGGGCTTACCAGTTATCTTCGCTTGGCTGGTTGTTCCACGTCTAGGGGTTCCTGGAGTTAGTACCCAACAACTTTGGACGCTGACGCCATAAAAGTCCTTTAGAAAAGGTTTTTATTTGCAGGGGTAACATCCAATAACACAGTCTCGTATGGGAACAGAGGGCAAGGGTGAAGAAACTCAGGCACCTTGAACCGCTAATATCAGAAAGTCTCTATTACCACCCAGAGAGTAGCCACTCGCAGCTGGGCGCTTCAAGGCTGAACAAATCTCTAGCCAGAGATTATGGCAGTCAGCACTTAGATCCAGAACTTGTGAAATCTTTGACCTTGAGTAACTGGTAACAGAAGTGAACAGGAACCTTTTTCCTCAGTACCTGGAACGTTCTCCTTCTCCTTTGCAGTATTGGAAAAAGCATGAATTCATCAGTGCCCTTCACAGCTCAGCAACCAGGCACTTCTCAGGATGCCAGCTTGTTGGCCCTCCTCCAAAGAGTCCTCCCCCGGTCACTTGCATGAGCTGCGGTGCCCCCCCAAGCCGAGAGCACACCCGGACGCCTTGAATACTCCCTCAGTTACTGCTACTCGGACCAGCCGGTTCCAAGACTCGGGAACAGATGGATCCCTACCCCAGACCAGGCGGGTCTATTGGGGTTAGCCAACCGAAGCATGTTGCGGGGCGACGAACGCTCCCGTGACCGGGACCCCTTGCGGGGCTACCCTGGTCCAGAATCAGGAACAGACCGCTAGAGCCTCACGAAAGAACAAGGACACGTGTCTTCAACATCTTAAGTACCCTTCCCCAGACTCCTCAGCGGGGCCCGGCGCACCCACTGATTGGCTCCAGGAAAGCTGATACCTAAAACGTCCAACCAGGGCTGGCTCTAAGCCTGTCATGTGCACCTAACTCTACAAATTAATCAATATTTGTTTTAGTCACACATTCTAATGACCTATGTTCAACTATAATATAGTCGATCATTGACTATGTCGCGTGCACAAGGGAGTAGAATGTATAATCCTGTGTTTTAGGATGCTGCACCCTCCATACATCCATCAGTTGACACTGATACCGTTTGTTTTTAGTTATTTTCAACTGTACATTCCTAGTCCCCTGTGCCCGCAAAATACTGTCCTTTCTTGGTTCCAAACAAAAATTTAGATCTCCTATCATAATCACACTCCCCTTTTTAAAGTCAATTATTTTCCCTATGACCTGCCTCAAGTAATTTGTTGGGTTCCTATTGGGGCAATAGATGTTTGCCAAGATACATTTAATTTCATATAGCTTCCCTATAAGAAAGAGGTATCAACCTTCAGGGTCTGTCATCCTTTCCTCCAGTATGAATCGTACTCCTTTTGCCCCCCCAATGGCTACCTCCTTTTCTTTTCTTGTTGTAGAATCCCCATGAAACCATGTTGGATAATCACTCGAGAACAGCTTTACATTGGCCTCATGGGAAATATGCGTCTCCTGAAGGAACACTACTCCAGCTTTGTATTGTTTAACCTTCTTTAAGATTTTTTGCCTTTTTGCTGGTGTGTTAAGCCCTCAAACATTGTATGATATAAATTTTATTGATGTAATCTTATCACCACTGTTTCTTCTTAACCTATTTGGGAGAAAGATAATCTGATTGATGTAACTGACATAGATAGGGATCTCTGGGACCCTCCACTTCCCTCCCCCCTTTTCCTACCCTCTCTCCCCACCCCGCCCTCTCCTTATATAAAATTTTTCTCTGATCTAATTGCATTTCTTTAACTTGTCCTTTTAGTTTTATTAATTCTTGAGCTTGTTTATCCGTTTTCTCTTCTTTCTCCTCTACGCGTGTGAGCAACTGCCCTAGATTGGCCCCTAATATGTAAATTTCTGATTTAATAGAGTTTTCCAATCTTATAAACATGTCTGTCATTTCCAGCTTTGTTGGTATTTAGGCACCAGCACTTCGTTCATCCCTTTTACTTGTCTTCAATTCACTTTCTGTGATTATATCATCTCTGGATTGGTCAGAGGTCTCACCTTTCTTTTTTCCATGATTTTTTTCTTGTCTTTTTCACTTGTTGCTGTTTTTCTGGTCCTGGGCTCTTAGGGTTTGTGTCCTTTGTCAGATATTTCTTGATTGTGCTTGTATTTGCGTTTTCTTTCGGGGTTTTTGGCTAATTACCCTTTATAGTTCTACCTCTCAGAGTGTTATTTTTTACTTGTGGTTTTTCGTTTTCCCAGTTATATTTTTGCTTTGATGTGCCTTCTTCAGTTTCCTTAGGACTATGTGAGTATATGGTCTCAGATATTTCTACAAGAGTCCACAATCGTACCTATAACATCTCATGGGATCCTGCTTTGATTAAATTCCTTTAATTGTTTTGTTAGACTGATCCCATAAAAAAAAATTTCCAGAGAGGTCAGTTCCTGTGTCAAAAACAAAAAAAACCCTACACAACCTCGTCGGTGAGATTTAATAGGTCCTACAGTAATTCTCGGGGGGGTTCAGGGGGTTCTCCTTACTTTTCACTTTTTTCTCTTTCTTTTCTCTTCCTTTTCCCTTCTCTTTTCTTTCCGCTTCCCCCTCCTTCCTCTTTCCAGTCTGATTAGTATCCGCTGATCACACAGTTAAATAGGAGGTATATAGGGCTATTTAAGAAATATCTTTCCCCAGACCAGACCGTTCATAAACAGTTCATAGACAACTTCATATATATTTCAGCAAGCAATTTCATAGAAAGTTAATGAACGATTTTATGATCATTTCATGTTCTGATCTATGTATGTTTCATGCACAGTGTCATAAGCAGGTATTGCTTTAAACGGACCTATAGCTACCGGTGACACAGTTCGTTAGGGAATGTATAGAACTTTGCAAGAAATAATTTCCCTCATCCAGTCCTAGGCAGTTCATAAACCATTTCATATACAGTTTGTGAACGATTTCATAAATGAGTCAGAGGCAGTTTCATAAAGAAATGATAAGCAGTTTCCTTGGCAATTCATAATCTGTTTCATAGCCAATTCATACCAGTTTCAATGTATTTAGTAGTTTGAATGTATTTTCATAACGAATTATAAGCTGTTTCATAGGCAGTTTAACGTAAACTAAACGTTAAAGTTTATTACTTCAGGGGCAAGCTAACACTCATCCCTTCTTCTCTTCTCATTTCTTTATTTCCGGCTTACCAAGCATCCGTCAGGTACTCCTGCCTCTTCTCTCCCCCCTCCAATATCTTCAGTCGTGGTGTACAACAATTTAAGGAGAAAATAAAGAGAGGGAACAAAGGGCAAAAAAAAAGCAATGGCACCAACAGATGAACTTCAGGAGAGCAGAGCTATGTGAGCTTGTGCAATACTGTTTTTCTCATACGCAACTCAGGGTTCCCCCCTTTCTGCTCCAGCTCCATGTCTACTTCCACACTCACCACTCTTGTTCCCACTCTTTCACGTTCACTGACAGGCAGGTATGCAAACAGACAGGCTTTGATGTTAACGTGTTCTCTGATCCATCAGTTCCTCACTCTCTCTACTTCCACTACACCTCCTCCACCACCTCATCAGCTGGCCCAAGCTTCAGCATCTCCGGTCACCATTCCACCATTCCACTCTGCTCTCTCTCCTCCCCTCGCTCTGCACTTCCTTCAGAGATCTCCCCCAAGCCATCTGTCGGGTCTTCCTTCTACTTGATTCCCCGGCTCAGCTTCCTCATACCTGGCCAGTCAATGCTGTCCGACAGGCAGGGGGGGTAGCAAGGGGGGCTGCAGGGGGTTTTCTGGCCGCCTGGCACACTCATTTTCCTGCTAGTTTAGTGTGTCCTAAAGTGAGCCGGTATCCAGCATATCCAACCAGGGGGGTCAGTGGGCTTCAGCGAGGCTTGGGGCCATCATATGTGGGGACGCCAGAGCCTCTCACACTGTGGGTCTACCACAGATCTTCCAGGATCACCCTCTCATGCTTCCTTCGGCGCCATGATCAGGCCCTTCCCCCAACAGAAATTAAATAGAAATTAGTGCAGCGCTAGACAGAATGTGACTAGATATGTGAAGACATCTAGAACTTACCCAAAAAGATAAGATCAAATATAAATCCACTATGTCTTATGAATGACACTATATCACAATACAAGGACCAATGGAATGTGTAACATAAAAACACACTATAAAATGTGAGTGGTATATTCAAAAAAGGATAAACACAAATCTGTGTTTATAAGTCAATAAGTCAATAATGTTATTCAAACGCTGTGACAAAAATAAAAAAATATGCATAAGTGTCCAAACAAACAAGTGCAGTGAAGGGGAGCAGCCTCCAGATGAAATCTGAGACATAAAATCCAGATAAATCAATTGGATGCCAAAAAACACTTGAAGGTGGTATAAATTAGAGGTTGGGTACCCTTACCGGATGTGGTGGACACATATACCATACGACAGTGGGTTAAACAAGCTCGTAACACCTCAGTTCCTGGTGTTGAAAGCAGTAATCCTGTGACTCCAACTATGCATTTTCTATACCATACATCAGGACGCCAATGAGACCAACAGCCTGATGTTCACACTAGATGTAGTTGTTCAGTGACTCCAACCGTACATCTCCAGACCATAGGAAAGGATGGCAGTACAACCAGAAACCCAATAGATCCTCTCACCTGGAACTTCCTCCCTCCCCCAACAAGAGAGTGTCTCGTCCTCACGTCCTCATCCCCGCAACCTCCTGATTGGCCCTGTGCTGATAACATGCACTCTCCCAAGAAAAAATATTCTCTAGCAATACACACCAAACTGAGCATGTGCGGCCTTACTCCAAAAGCTCTGATTTATCCAGACTTGTCCAGGGGGGAAGTACAGGGAGGGAAGGGTCTGTGCATACAAGATCAAGCAGCCTTTTTACACAATGCAGAGAATTAACCTCTTAGGTTTCACAGTGAGTATAACAAGCATGCATATACAGACTGATTTCACTATAACACTTTAATGTAATTGGGAAAAGTGGCAGTGGGGTCCGTTTTAGATAAGGCACCTCATCCCAAAATTGGCTACATTGGTTGTAACTTTAATGTAATGTTTATAAAAAAAAAATGCCCTGAATAAACCTAACAATTGTTTGAACAGGAGCCTCTGATCAATATTAAGATAGAAGCCTATCTATAAAATGTAAAAATTACAATGGGAGTTCAAGTTAATGTTTTATATCTTTAGTACTCAAAATGCCACATCCCATCCATTTTTTGATAACCTTTGTCTACCTAGGGTTGCAGTTTACTAGTATGGACACTGTGAAAACAGTGCAGATCCTGGTCTCCTCTCCTGTTTCCAAAGTGAACATTTTCCCTTAGGGAACAAATTCTACTGCTGCCTAGGGGCTACCATAGTTCCCATGTTGCCTTATAATGTATACAGTCCTGTGGTCACTGCTGGTTTTGGCAAAAACAAGTACAGTTCCTCTTGCCCTTTTACAACAAAATATATAAACTTTTCATCTTTTTGAAATATAACATTAACATTTCAGCTGGGCTGTCGTGCAGGAACCTGTACTTCTTGTACCAGCAACATGATTTTAAGGAAAGCAGTTATATTTTCCATATATAGCTGCCAAATGCAATTTTCCACTGAGTTAATGTCGGTGTTTTTTTTTTCCTGCTCTGGAAAATTTGGTACTTGGCAGAAATGTACTACATATGATTAATTTACCAGTATGGATTAGTATACTTTTTAAATCCAAAGAGTATAATATTAAGGGAAAGTAACAAATATTAAATTGTCCTAATTTAGCGGTGGAGAAATCATTTAAAGGGATACTATTACCCAAAGCATAGGGGTACAAGGATCTGTATTTATGATAAATATCTAAACATGCCATAACGCAAAATATATAGTTAGTTCCTTTTGTGAATTGTATCCATTGTTTCCTAAAGAACAATTTTAGAACAGAGCTGCTGCAAAACAACATGAATAAATCTGTTGTGTGTAATTTCTTCTTCTCTGTACAAAAGTCATTCCTTGCTACACTATCACAGAGAACTAGTGAGAAACTGTTTTGTATTAACAAAATCTTGTGAAATTGTCTACTATACTATTCAGGACTAGACTATTTGCAACTGCTCGTTACAAGATTGTCCTCATTTTTTTTAAAAGTGCCCTTGTTCTCTGAAAAATGCTACTCCCCGATCCACTAGGTAGGTTATTGTTGTACAAGGAAAACAAGGATCCACCGCTCCAGGTCAGTCCACCAACAAACTGCTTACTCTCCAGGCAAGTAGGGGTTCCAGGTGCGGACTGATTGCACAAACCAGATAAATGGAAAATTAACAAACTCTGGCCAGCCGCACTCCGAATCGAATGAAAAGTAAAACGTGCCTTTATTTCTTCAAAATGAAAAACCTCACATCACACGAATCACCACAGCAAAGGGAAAAAATAGAACAAAATTGCTGACGTGTTTCACGCTAAAACCAGCCCTTACTCATAGCTAACTTTTGTTCAGAGTGAGAAACACATATATACTATACGTGTGTCGACATGTGATAGTAAAATCAAAGGTGAAAAGCAGTGACAGCTGATGGACCATCATCATGGAATCTCCACACGTGACTCCTACACTCAATCACTAAGTGACTCCAGAGTTTGTTCATTTTCCATTTATCTAGGTTATTGTTGTCTAGAAAGCCCCTTTCACACTGGGGCAGGAGCGGCGTTGGTGGTAAAGCGGCGCTATTTTTAGTGCCGCTTTACCTTAGTTTTAGCGGCGTATTTGGCCACTAGAGGGGCGGTTTTAACTCTGGCTAGCAGCCAAAAAAGGGTTAAAACCGCCCGAAAAGCGCTGCTGCAGCTGCGCTTTGCCGGCGGTATAGCCGCGCTGCCCCATTGATTTCAATGGGTAGGACGGTTTAGGAGCGGTGAATACAGTGCTCCAAAGATTACTTTTTTCACTGTCCTGCTAGCGCACCACTCCAGTGTGAAAGCCCTCCGGCTTTCACACTGAAGTGAAAGGGGCTGTTTTTTTTCAGGCACTATACAGGCGCTATTTTTAGCACTGTAGCGCTTGAAAACCGACTCAGTGTGAAAGGGGCCTAAGTGTGCTATACTTAGTTTAGGTTAGTTAGTGTTAGAGTAAGGTGAGCAGCTTTTTAAAATGCAATTCGGGAAAAAAAATTTTTCTTGACAAATGGTAAACTATTTTATAAGCATATTTTCCTCAAATGAAATATGCAGCATATGTGGTATGTGTTTATGGAATGATTGTATGATATATACGTGACCCGACCGACCAGACCGGGGGGTGGCTGTGGGTGCACTGTTTGCCGCTACCCCCCCAGAAAAAGAATGCAGGGCTCAGGGGTGCGCTACATAAAGAATGCAGGGTCAGGAATGCACTACATAAAGAATGCAGGGTTTAGGAGTGCGCTACATAAATATTGCAGGGTTCAGGAGCGCGCTACATAAAGAATGCAGGGCCCAGCAGTGTGCTACATAAAAAATGCAGGGCTCAGCTGTGCCCATCTATGCAGCCTCACCAGTGCCCATGAATAGAGCCTGACTAGTGCCCATCTATGCAGCCTTACCAGTGCCCATCTATGCAGCCTCAACGGTGCCCATCACTGCAGCCTGACAAGTGCCCAGGAATGCAGCCTGGCCAGCCTGGCCAGTGCCTATCTATGCTTCCTCATCAGTGCCCATCTATGCAGCCTCACTAGTGCCAAGCAATGCAGACTGACAAGTGCCCAGCAATGCAGCCTCATCAGTACCCAACTATGCAGCCTCAACTGTGCCCGTATATGCAGTCTCACCAGTGCCCAGTAATGCAGCCTTACCAGTGCCCGTTTATGCAGCCTCACCAGTGCCAGCAGTGCAGCCTGTTCGGTGCCCATCTATACAGCCTGACCGGTGCCCATCAATGCAGCCTCAGCAATGCTCATCTCTGCAGCCTGACCAATGCCCATCAATGCATCCTGACCAGTGCCCATCAATGCAGCCTGACCAGTGCCCATCAATGCAGCCTGACCAGTGCTCATCCAATGCAGCCTGACCAGCACCCAGCAATGCAGCCTGATCAGTGCCCATCAATGCAGCCTCACCAGTGCCCAGTGATTCAGCCTAACCAGGGCCCATCTATGCAGCCTCACCAGTGCCCAACAATGCAGCCTGACCAGTGGCCATCAGTGCAGCCTATCAGTGCCCATCAGTGCAGCCTATCAGTGCCAACTCATCAGTGCCCAACCATCAGTGAAGGAGAAAAATTACTTTTTATAACACAAACTCCTCCTTGTAGCTCCCTTCATTTTCAATGCAATCCCGCCCCTCTGGACTACATTACCCCTAATTCTTTCTAATATATCATCCAGGAGGGAGGGGGAGGGTGGAACATTGTGCTCTGTTCTCCCCCTATGCATTGCTGTTGAAGGGAGAGAGATGGGAGGAGGGAGCAGAGGTATGAGGAGAGGGTCGGGATGCTGGGAGAGGGCAGTGATGTGCCCCAGGGATCGCAGCCTGTGGTTCTACTATCTACATTTGCAGACAAATGAGGAGAAGAGTGGTGGCTGGAGCCGCTCCAGCTTCTCCTCTAAAGGTACTCTGAGATTATTACTGCACTGGGGACGTCTGGTCACCCTATGTTAGAGTAGGCAAAACATCATTAGCTCAGGGCTAAGCCTGAGCTGTGTAATCTGGGTCAGGGTCACTTTAGGTCAGGGCTGGATGCCTCATCAGGCAGCTCTCTCTTACCCCCTTGTCTGGAAATTGGTAGAAACTTACAGAGCTGGAGGGTTGGAGTAAGGAGGGGCTGCATAAAATATTTATAAGGACCTCTACCTGTCACCAGCACAAAGGGGCAGGAAGGGAGCAGGTTCACCTCATAAATAGACATGGGCCATGCCAGCAGGGGTAGTCGGGTGGAAGATGGAGATGGAGTGCTGAGGAGGCTGTCAGTGGCCCTTGAAGGTGCCCCCTAGTCTGGGGGGATGAAGGGAAGTAAAAATAAATAAAAAAATATGGTTGAATAAGTGTGCACACCCTTAAACTAATACTTTGTTGAAGCAACTTAAAATCAATATTAGCCCATTCTTCTTTGCAAAAAAAAAACTCAAATCTGTCAGATTGCGAGGGCATCTCCTGTGCACAGCCCTCTTCAGATCACCCCACAGATTTTAAATCAGATTCAAGTCTGGGCTCTGGCTGGGCCATTCCAAAACTTTAGTATTCTTCTGGTGAAGCCATTCCATGCTTTCTAGCAGAAACCTGAAGGTTTTGTGCCAATATTGACTGGTATTTGGAATTGTTCATAATTCCCTCTACCTTGACTAAAGCCCCTGTTCCAGCTGAAGAAAAACAGCCCCAAAGCATGATGCTGCCACCACCATGCTTCACAGTGGGAATGATGTTCTTTTAGTGATGTGCAGTGTTGTTTTTGCAACAGACATATCTTTTGGTACCAAAACACATTTTCCCACATGCTTTTGGGAGACTTCAGATGTGTTTTTGCAAAATTTAGCAGTCCTTGGATGTTTTCTTTGGTAAGAAAAGGCTTCCGACTTGCCACTCTACCAAATAGCCCAGACATATGAAGAATACGGGAGATTGTTGTCACGTGTACCATACAGCCAGTACTTGCCAGATATTCCTGCAGCTCCTTTAATGTTGCTGTAGGCCTCTTGGCAGCCTCCCTGACCAGTTTTATTCTTGTCTTTTCATAAATTTTGGAGGGACGTCCAGTTCTTGATAAAGTCACTGTTGTGCCATATTCTTTCCACTTGATGATGACTGTCTTCACTGTGTTCCATGGTATATCTAATGCCTTGGAAATTCTTTTGTACCCTTCTCCTAACTGATACCTTTTAACAACGAGATACCTCTGATGCTTGGGAAGCTCGCTGAGGACCATAGCTTTTGCTGTAGGATGAGACTAAGCCCTTGTACACACGGTCGGAGAATCCGTCGGAATGTGTCCTATCGGACCGTGTAGTCGGATAATCCGACTGTGTGTGGTATGCATCGGACTGATTGCGTCGGAATATCCGTCGGACCCAATTTTCCAACATGTTGGAAATATTTCCCCACCAACTGGGCCGATCGGACATACTCCGATCATGTGTAGAGCATTTTGATCAGACCAAGTGCCACGCATGCTCAGATCAAATTCCTACATCAAAGCTATTGGCTACTAGCCTGAATGTAGTCCCATTGTAACGAAATTATGTCATCACGTTCTGAAAGATCGGATTTTTTCGCCAACTTTGTCCGACCGTGTGTATGCAACAGTTTCGGACAAGATCCAACGGACAAAATCCGACGGGCAAAATCCGACGGATTTGGTTGTGGAAATCTCTGACTATGTGTACAGGGGCTAAGCCCTTGTACAGCCGGTCGGAGAATCCGTCGGAATGTGTCCTATCGGACCGTGTCGTCGGATAATCCGACTGTGTGTGGTATGCATCGGACTGATTCCGTCGGAATATCCGTTGGACCCAATTTTCCAACATGTTGGAAATATTTCCTGACCAACTGGGCCGATCGGACATACTCCGATCATGTGTAGAGAATTTTGATCGGACCAAGTGCCACGCATGCTCAGATCAAATTCCTACATCAAAGCTATTGGCTACTAGCCTGAATGTAGTCCCATTGTAACGAAATTACGTCATCACGTTCTGAAAGATCGGATTTTTTCGCCAACTTTGTCCGACCGTGTGTATGCAACAGTTTCGGACAAGATCCAACGGACAAAATCCGACGGGCAAAATCCGACGGATTTGGTTGTGGAAATCTCTGACTATGTGTACAGGGGCTAAGCCCTTGTACAGCCGGTCGGAGAATCCGTCGGAATGTGTCCTATCGGACCGTGTCGTCGGATAATCCGACTGTGAGTGGTATGCATCGGACTGATTCCGTCGGAATATCCGTTGGACCCAATTTTCCAACATGTTGGAAATATTTCCTGACCAACTGGGCCGATCGGACATACTCCGATCATGTGTAGAGAATTTTGATCGGACCAAGTGCCACGCATGCTCAGATCAAATTCCTACATCAAAGCTATTGGCTACTAGCCTGAATGTAGTCCCATTGTAACGAAATTACGTCATCACGTTCTGAAAGATCGGATTTTTTCGCCAACTTTGTCCGTGTGTATGCAACAGTTTTGGACAAGATCCGACGGACAAAATCCGACGGGCAAAATCCGACGGATTTGGTTGTGGAAATCTCCGACCTTGTGTACAGGGGCTAAGAAAATGTCAGGAAAGATCTACTACAGCTGAACTTTATTTGGGGTTAACCAGAGGCACTTTAAATGATGGCAGATGTGTACTGAATCCTATTTAACATGAGTTTGAATGTGGTTGTTTAATTCTGAACACAGTTAAATCCCCAGTTTTAGGAGGATGGGCACACTTATGCTGCCACATTATTTTAGATTTTTATTTTTACTCCCCCCAAGATTTCAATTTGATCTTCAATTGAGTTGTACAGTTTATGGTCACATTCAAAGTGGAAAAAGTTATGAAATGATTTATCTTTGTCTCATTCTTTTACATCACAGAAACCTGACATTTTAAAAGGGATGTGTAGACTTTTTATACCCACTATATGTGAAATACAATAAATGCTGAAAGCCCAAGAAATCTTAGTTATCTCAATTCGTCAAGTGGAATGATTTATATAAGTATCAAAAATACAGTCCAACAAATTAAATTAAATCTGTATTCTTAAAGTTGTGATTTCCAAAGTGACTTGTGCATGAATCTGATGCAACAATCTCCCTTCCTGGTTCCCCACTCACCAAAAAGATGTACCCCTGCAGGGGTAGTGCACCGGAAGTAATGCGATTGTACACCAAGCTCCACCTGACGGAGCTTGGTGGGCGATTAGGTCCCTTCCGGATTTGAACTTTCGTCTGTGGAACGCACAGGGCATCCCAGACTGGGTTCATACAATTGTACAAATCATCTTGCACTAGTGCTAGAGCGGCTTTTATTAGCTGTATATTGCTTTTTCCCCTGAAAATTGCATCAGATTCATTCACAAGTCACTTTGGAGATCAGAACATTTAGAATGCAGATTTAATTTAATTTGTTGGACTGTGTTTTTGATATTTATGGAAATCATTCTAATTGATGAATTGAGATAACTCCATTTTCTTGGACTTTCAGGATTTTTTGCATTTCTCATATATATCATTTTTATTTACAAATTAATTTCTTATGCTTTTTATTTATATTTTTTCTACTTTTTCAAGGTTTTTTTTATCAATATGGTCTGATTTGCACATATAATGTTTATTACGGAACATGGATCCTCACTTTCACTGAACAAACAGAGGATATAAAACACTATATACACATACCGGTATTTTCATTTACAGTTTTGCCCCTCCCGTATCTCTATTTTTTTTTCCTACTGTTCACCTTGGAAGGGGTTATCCTCAGCAAAAAAAAATATTTATTTATTTTCATTTAACGATAACCAAGCCTATGTCCAAGCTGAGGACTTCTACTACTTACATTACTCCTTTATTAAAGGTATTTTACACTTTTTTACTCTAAGTGAAAATTTATTTGCTTTTAAAAGTATTTGTAATTAACTTCAAACTGCAGTTTTCAGAAACGGAGGCTCAGCAAATGTTTTATCTTGGGAATAACGTTTCCATTTCTGCACAATCCCTTATTTACTTGTCTTAATCTTTTCCCATAGGCTGTCTTTTTCTCCTTGATATTATGGAGCCAAGAGGAAGGACGGCTTGATTTTCAAGCCTAACTAAAGCCTTTGCTTTTTCTTTTTGGGACAAATAACCAAGCATTGCTTACAGCTGAATCAGAATGCAGAACATTCTTCCATATCTGGCCTTATGTCACCGATTCTTGCAGGCTTCTTTGAATGTGAAAAGTGAACTAACTTTATGCACTAATGTTGCATTCACTAATGTGCACTTACCTACAGTAACCAATACATTTCAGTCATTTTAGTTATTTTGTACTATTAATAACTGCCTGATTGCCATAGGTGTTGCTGCTCTGCTTCTTTTTCAAATGAAACTCCAGACAAAAAGCTATGTGTACAGGGCTGGTTTTAGGTTAAACGTGCCCTGTACAAGCTTTTGTTGAGCTTCGGGTATGTGCTGGGGGGGAGGGGGGCGTTTTGGGATGTAGAGGGCTTGTGCTAGAATATGGGGTAGAGTGGGGGACAGATATATACTGAGGGGGTGCTTTAGAAGAGGAGAGGGCTTGTGCTAGAAGGTGGGCTGAGGGGTCAGATATGTGCTAGGGGGGCCTTTGGGAGGGGGGAGGATGTGTGATAAGAGGTTGGGTGGAGGGGAGTCAGATATGCACTGGGGGGTGCTTTGGAAGGGCTTGTGCTAGAATATGGGGTACAGTGGGTGACAGATATATACTGGGGGGTGTTCTTTAGAAGAGGAGAGGACTTGTGCAAGAGGTGGGACAGAGGAGTGGATCGGATAAGTGCTAGGAGGTGCATTGGGAGGGCAGTGGACTTGTGCTGGGGGGGTGGAGGAGTCAGATATGAACTGGGGGGAACTTGTTCTAAAAGGTGGAGGCAGGC
Source organism: Lithobates pipiens (assembly GCF_037356315.1). Taxonomy (NCBI): domain Eukaryota; kingdom Metazoa; phylum Chordata; class Amphibia; order Anura; family Ranidae; genus Lithobates; species Lithobates pipiens. Next base: position 67,915,235 of record NW_027507791.1, on the reverse strand, counting down.
ATGTGCTTTGGGGGGCACTTTGGGAGGGAAGTGGACTTGTGCTGGGGGGTCAGATACATACTAGTGAGGTACTTTGGGAGGGGATTGGATTAGTGCTGGGGGTGGAGGGGTCAGTTATGTACTGGGGGTGCTTTGGGGGGAGAGGACTTGTGCTAGAAGGTGGGATGGGGGTATATATGTGCATGGGGGAGGGCACTTTCGGAGAGGAGTGAACTTGTGCCAAATACATACTGGGTGGTCCCTTTAGAGGGGTGTAGAATTGTGCTGGTAGGGTCAGATACTTACTGGGGGTAAGAGTACATAGATTGGTGCACACAATCAGAGATTACACTGGGGTGATGCACATTATTACACATTACTACACAAGGGTGACCCCCATCACTACCCAGGGGTGAGCCCCAATACACAAAATTACAGACAGATGGCACTGGGAAGACTCAGACATGTGCACAGATCAGAGGGGACTCCCAGCTAACACTTACCCCATGGAGGTGGTGAATAGTTAGGCAGCTGCTGGTGACAACCAGCAGGGGGTCTGAGTGTAGTCTCCCAGCACTCGGCAGCTCATACATGTGGGGTCTACTCTCCTCCAGTCCTCATGAAAATCCAGCCAGCACCAGGAGGATGATGATAGGTTCGAGGATCTAGTGTGCTAGTGGATCTTCACCTCTGCCGATTGAAGTGCTGCTCCCCACTCTGATTGAAGTGAGCCAGAGGAGAACAGCCCTGTCATCCCTTTAGATGGGTCTCCTCCTGGGGACTGTTATTGGTGCTGAAGGTGTATAGGCAGACTGAGCTGATAACTGATCACTAGCAGGGCCAATGTAAGCACTTTACCATGCCTCTTCTCATTCAGTACGTGTAGGTGTGTGCACACATACTGCTCCACCATGTTGGTGAAATGCTCCCTCCTGCTAATACGTTTCATATCAGCTGGTGGTGCTTGTTCTTGTGGCGTGCTGACAAAGCTTTTCCACATTTCGGTCATGCTAACCCAGCCTTCCGAGGTACTGGCGGTGCCGAGGCTGCATTGGCGACTTCTTCCTCCTCCACCTACACCATCACATCCACCGCCATCTCAACCTCCTACTCCATATGGACCTCGCCCTCCTAGGTCAAGATTATTATTTTTTATTTTTTTTATTTCAAAGTATTTTAATTTGTATCACAAGAATAATACATTTGAAAGTGACATTCAGAATATCGATTCAGTCAAAACATAGAAAGGTTACAGGCAGCGCAACAAGATGAATCGAGTGTAACACGTCAGAGATATAAAATGTAAAATCATTTTAGACAGACATGGTAGTGTTAGAGTGAAGGGTTGGTATTCCTGTTAATGGACGGAGGTGTACCTCCTCCCTGGACACCCCCAATGGGAGCTAGCTGTGCCCGAGAGGAGGAACTTAACCACCTAGGAGTGAATGTAAGGAGAGGGACGGAAATGACCATGTGTCTTTTTCACTGAGATAGGAATCCGAGATTAGGCATCAATGTTTGTTGTCTGCAAACAGGCCACATTTGTGAACCTGAGAGCCACATTGAACTCCTTGTATGTTGAGGTCCCAGTGAATGGAGATAGCGAGTGTCTCAATTGCTATTGCAAAGATTAGTGGAGATAAAGGACAGCCCTGTCTGGTGCCTTTGGCTACATGTATTGGTTTGGAGTAGTGGGCTTAAAGCCTAATATAGGCTTTAGGATTTGAATAAAGAGCTCGGATCAGGCCCATAAACTTGTCGCCAAAGGCCCAACGTTCAAGGATTGTAAAGATGTATAGCCAGGAGACCGAATCAAAGGCCTTTTGAAGGTCCAGTAATAAAAGCATGCCTGATTGTTTTTGACCTCCTGGCCAGTTTGTCTGGAGGATGGAGACTATGTCTATGGCTCTTCTGATCTAATCAGGACCCTGACTGCCTGGGATCCTTATGAACATATCGGTTAATGAAGGAAGCTAGACGATTTGCAAGGAGTTTGGTAAGGATTTTTAAGTCGCTATTGATGAGGGAGTTGAGTCTATAATTACTGACTTCTTTGGGGTTTTTATCCGGTTTTGGTATTACTGCAATGTAGGCTGTGTTTAGGTGAGGATCAAGTGGGGTTCCCTGTGTCTTTGCGTTAAAATTTTTTGTCAAATGTGGAGTCAGGGTGGTGGTAAATATCCTTTAATGGGGGTTAGGGAGAGCATCGGGGCCTGGAGCAGAACCTGATTTGAGGTTCTTAATGACTTCCTGTACCTCTTCTTCTGAGAAGGGGCCCTCCAGCATATTTTTTATTTTTATGTATTTTATGTTATTTTAAGTTATTTCCCTATCCACATTTGTTTGCAGAGCACTTATCATGCTCTTAACAATATTTTGCTGCCATTTGCAGCCCTCTAGCTCTTTCCATTACCTGTTTAGAGCCATTTTAGTCCTCAAAAGTTTGGGTCCCCATTGACTTCAATGGAGTTCAGGTTCAGGGTCAAGTTCGGGTCAAGTTCAGGTCAACTTTTTTCGAAGTTTGGCCGAACCCGTCGAACCCGAACATCCAGGTGTCTGCTAAACCCTACTCACCGCGCATTAGTCTTATCGTACAATCTGTTTTAGATCTGTAAAAGGGGTCTGCCTGATTAGATACAAATTGCATAGTTTAGGTAGGTCTTCATGTTAGATAGTTCTGGTGAATTTAAAGGAGATTGTCAGACTGTAGGATATATGATGAAATTATGGGCTGGACCTGCTTAATGTAAATGCTGATGTCTTTCCCCTGCCTAGGCAGCTCCCCATAAACATCAATAGCTGTGCACTGCTGTACTCGGGTATACGGTGGTACTACAGTAAACACACACGAAGCGTATGGGTATATGCAAAACCAGAAATCTTTCTATTTTTTGCATGCACCCATATGCTGTACTCGTGTCTGCACCCGGACTTTACTTTGAACAGGCTCAACATGTACAGTGGCCCTTAATAATTTTTCACAGTCCTGGGGACATTAAAACATAATTGTGCTTTTTTTGTTTTCTTTTTTTTATGAAAGGTTTTTCTTTTCTGAACTTGTACTGGTTTTAGGTTATGAGGTCAGTTGTGATGCAAACAGTGCTTACGCTAATATATTTTAACCTGTGGAGGGGTAGAGAGACTAAACTTTATGATTTTTTTTTAGACACATGGCTCAAATTTTGTTTGATTCTGAAAATCAAGCCTTAGATGACCCTTAGCCAGGTGCAAACTTGTCGACTGAACACAGACAGCTCCCTATCAATTGTAGTCATTGTTCAGGTAAGACTGCTGAGAGTGTGGTTAATAAAGTAGCTGGCAGTTGAGATTCTTTTAGGCCGGGTTCACATATGTGCAGCCGCAGTTTACAGCCTGGGGTCTGGTGCATTTCTGTTCTCTAGTTTAGGTGCAATTTGGGACCAAATTTTTGCTTGAGTTCGCACCTGAACCAGACCCAAAAATTCATGAACTGGCTCCATTGAGAGGCAGTCACACTTACATGTCATGTGAATTGTATGCGGTGAAAACCGCATCCAAATCGCACATATGTGAACCCGGCCTGAATAGCTATCCAAATGTGAATTTCTCTAAAGTGAGCAATACTAGTATGAAAAAGACCTTATAAAAGCCATTCTATCTGGCAGGTTGCATTCTGGTAGTTCTTTTTTTTGTGAACCATAAAAACACCTATACGGAACAATACAAATTTATTCCTAGCAGGCAAGCTGTTCCTAGCATTGTAGGAGCTCATAGGGGCAGGACTTTGTCATACATACATTTTTATTGATGTATGTATTTTGTTGCTTTTCCTCTTTAATATATTGTAAGGTTATCTCTTGCCTGTGCATGTTCAGCAAATCAGACAGTTTACGCCATGTGACAAAGAAATAGGCACATGAATTGGATCTGGGTCTTCTTCATCATTGCATTTTGATTTACCTATTATTAGACAAAAGATACAATTGTTCCCTATGGCAACAAATATCCTCTAATTCAAATTTACTTTTGGAGGACAATTTTGGGGTCACTCAATCTTCTCTTTTCTTTGCCTTCAAGCATCTTGTGTGGGTGAAATCTGAATAATCTTAGTTGGCAGCCCACTAAGGTTTAACCTTAACTTAGAGAGTATCATCTTGGTAGAAGTGACTGGCTGAACAGATACACATCTGAGATGCATCAACACACAGCAGATTTTAACCCATCTCTTACCTGTCTTTCTGGCAAAACAGCATATTTTACTTTTCAAACCAAACAGCTAACAACAGGATATGTACAGATTTAAAAAAATGCCTAGTTCATTTATCCAATTAAAATGGTAAAAATCTATTATGAAGTACCAACAAAACAGCTTCTATGAAATCCAAATCTTTAAAGGGTAACTCAATTTTAATGGGGCAAAAATAGCAAATTAAATATATATATAGCATATACAATTGTGACACAAGTCATATTGTAATTAAATGTTATTTAAAATGACCTTTACTTTTCAATCTGCAGCTCTATAATTTTCTGTAAAGTGTAATGCAATATGGCTACCTGGAGGTGTTCTGTACACAGAATAATTTTCCCATTAGTCTACACTAAGATACAAGTCAGATTTTTTCATTCCCTTCAATGAAAATTTTATTTTTGGTATGATACTCCCAATAGTAAAGGAGAACACCCATGCGATCCAATTCCAGTGCAGGGGAAAAAAGTCCCACACCTTTTTTTATGCGAATCCGATGCAAGTTCAGTCATACAACTGTATGGTTGAACTCGTACTGCACAGACATTGCATGTGATCGGCACCGCAGTGCGGGTGCAAATCTCATGCGATGTCTGACATCACACAAGTGTGAACCTGGGCTAATCGTAACCTTCTAATAATACTTGGACCAGAGAGTGGCAGTGGTTCTCTGAGTGAGAGAGCCACTGTCTGTAGCAACCCTTTACTAGTGGTTGGCCCTTTTAGAACAGTCAAATTTAGAATGCAGTGACCCAATATGTGTATGAGAGCAATCAATGTATCTAAATGGGTAATGAGTACTCAATGCAATGTCTATGCAGCAGCAGCTTCTCTTTGACATTATTCTGCATTTCAGACTCCAATTAAGATGCTCCCTACTGGTAGCTGTGATGGGAGTCACTTTGGGTGGAGGGCTTGTGGAAACCAGTTTACCTTAGAGAGGTTGAGAAACTCCTTGTCCAGCCCAGGCCCCTCTTATGTGTAAGTTACCCTGTGTCTATTAAGGCAGTGGTCATCAACCCTGTCCTCAGGACCCACTAACAGGCTAGTTTTGCAAGGTAATTGAAATACATCACAGGTGATATAATTTGCTGCTCAGTAATTGCAGTATTTTAGTCTGCATCTCCCCAAGGTAATACATAAAACTTGAGGACAGGGTTGATGACCACTGTATTAGGGGCACAGGGTGACGAGAACCCCAGTTAGGTCAGAACTAACCAGACTCCCAGTACAACCACACCGGACTCAGCATTTCCTTTGACCCCTGTTATCCCAGGTTCAATATGTGTGATTTGTGTTGAAAGAATGAGGGGGTTCTTTCACTTGGGATAGTAATATTTCTGAACGATATCAATAAAGAAGTATATGAAGATAAATTAATTCTACTTGCTGCTGGAATATTGTATGAACTTGGTCTCATAGACTGTTGTAGACATTTTACTAGATCATTTGAGGGGTGGCTGTATCCCATTGTTTTATTGTTTCTGTCTGCCATGGGAGCAAAGTATTATGGGATGTATATAAGTTTCTAGCATGTAGACCAGGGGGCAGGGTGGAGGGAGGGGGGAATTCCTCCAACAGTCCTCCCTGCTAATACGACATTCTACTGATGAGACGTTTGAAAGTACCTGTATGTCTCTTGTTACTGAATGTAGTTTACCCTGCCCTGTGTCATTATGCAAAGAAGGGGGGTTGTTCCCTGAATGTATATCTCTTTGTACCTCTGTTTCTTATGTTTTCTTTCCACCCTACACTTATGTCTTGACAAGTGACTGGGTGGGCTAAGGGATCTTGGATCATGCTGATACTGGGCAAGGGAAGCTTATACAGCGTACATACTCCTCTTGAGTACAGGGGTCCATCACAGTAGCCCCCTTCCTGTTCTGATTTTTCTAAAGTTACCCCCCTGGGAAGCCACATTTCTGTTCATTTTAGAGATGCTCCCTATGGGAGCCTTCTTCCATAGTAGATTTCTTGAGCCTAGGCATAGGCCAGCTTAGATTCCATGAGATGTGGTACAGGCAAATGCATCTTCAGCACCTGCCACTGGCTGGGGCAAGACCCAAGAGGAAAAAAAAACTCTTTGTTGTGGCACACTCACCAGGCAAGAGGACAAGAGACTCTTTTAGAAGGTTGCTTTAAATATTTATCCATTCCCCTCAGCTTGCATCACTGGAATAAACCCCTCAGTGATTGGTTAAGGGGAATAAATATTCATCACACATATATTGTTACTTCTCACACTAACTACTGGGAATAACTCATTAACAGCAGGCAGACATAATCAATGTCCTTTGCTTAGGAGAAACCTAGCAAACACAGATAATATAGACAATGCCTAGGCTGGTCAAACTACGAACAAAGCTAAATTTAGCTGGGAACACTCCAGATTAAAGTAGGGTCCCTAAAAGCATTTTATGAAAAAAAAAGCAATGACAATTGTCTAGCATAATGAATGTCATCTAGTTAGAAACTGTATCTATATTAAAAGACCATCACTGACGATGAGATGAAGTGAACCCATAGGGGTTAACTTGTGTGGCAAGAGCAGGAGTCTGGAAATGGTCACATAGAAAAATTAAAGCTATAGTTCTCCATTGATTATTTTACAGTAAGTGAACCTATTGGCTCGTTTTACCTTTTGAGGTGGTCTCAAGTTCAGTTAATGGTAAATCTCCAAAATCATAGTACTTTGCTAGGCAAATGTAAACCACCGCTTCCATACTCAATACCTGTGCTACCCTCTTCCAATTTGAGTTCTGAGGTCATTAGAGCTCTCTAAAGATAAACCAAGGGTGTCAGCAGACACATGAACTCTCCTCTAGGATCTGAGACCATAGATTCACTTTAAAATGACCTAAACTAACATTCAGGCAGAGCTGGCCAGTCTAGTAGCTGTACCTGAACTGTGCACATAGAGACACTGAGACAGAGAGTGTGATTTTCCTCAGGGAGGACACATACAACAATAATATCCTGGCACTTATTCTAACCTTCCCTTACCCTATCCAAAGCTAAAACAAATACATTTTAGCTATACAACTCCAATTCCAAAAAAGTGGGGACACTGTACATTCTGCATAAAAACAATGATTTGCAAATCTCATAAACCCATATTGTATTCACAATAGAAAATAGAAAACATATCAATCAACTCACCTTTACTTCTGAGTCACTCTGACTCTTAGATGTTCTTTTTATATCCAGTCATGTTACTGACCTATTGCCAATTAACCTAATTAGTTGCAAAATGTTCTGCCAGCTCTTCCTTGTTAGTACCACTTACTTTGCCAGCTTTTTGTTGCCCTGTCCCAACATTTTGAGATGCGTTGCTGCCATCAATTTCAAAATTACCTTATTTTTTTTTCCTAAAATTGTACATTTTCTCAGTTTAAATATTGATATGTTTTCTATTGTGAATAAAATATAGGTTTATGAGATTTGTAAATCCTTGCATTCTTTTTTTATGTGGATTTTACACAGCCTCACAATTTTTACTTTACCGGATTTTTTTTAATTAATCAAGTTATAAACAGTATATTCATTTAAATTGATAATGACTGTATTACTACCTAGAGTCATAGCTTACAAATTCTATTGACAATTTAAGGGATTAGTGAAGAATATGGGTGGGCTTTTGTACTTGGCCTTATTTCGTACCTGTGAATTACAGAGGTCACATTCTTTCTAGGAGAGTTCAGGATAAGTTTACCTCTTTCATAAATAATTATAGTGAACTCAGAGAACAACAGAGCTTCCTTCTTTTGCAGAAAGAAATGTCTTTCATTTTGCTAGACCTTAGTGATGATACCACTGGTTTGGCTGGAGGTCTACAAGAATAAAGATAATAATGAGATTCATAATTTAATTCTTAAAAACATACTATTGTAAATGTTCATCTTTCAAAACATTAATTATTTCTGTTAGGTGCTACATACATATAAAAATCATCAGAAAGTGCAAGGGATGGTGAGAATGTTCAGAGTAAGGTATCTGACAGCTACAAATAACATCTCAGCTTACTGTAGAAATTTCAGTATAAGATTAAGTTCCATTGGTTACTAAAGAATAACTGTACATTGCTCTTTATTCTCCAATATTTTTTAAGCTTGTACATTTTGGCCATTTTACAAGATGTAGTCAGCTTTGAACCACAGTATTGAAGTATTAAAAATAAACCTGGAGCATAGGGACCCATTTATACCACAATTCGGTGCGCTTCAACACATATTTTAATTTGGTCTATTTATAAAAAGGCGTGAATTGGCAATGAACACATGGGGAGCTCTGTTGGCCAGCTTCAGTCGACATCTGAATTTGAACATCTGAACTACAGAATAGTCAGTGTAACATCAATAGTATGTAAACTACTGGAAGAAATGACAAGGGACCATATCCAAGATTTTGCTGAGGAAAATAGTATCATTAATAGTAACCAGCATGGAAATTGTTCTTGCAAGACTAAACTTTTAACATTCTATGAGGAGGTAAGCTTTAATTTGGATAGAGGAAGGCCTGTGGATGTAGTGTACCTAAGGCATTTGATACAGTACTACACATACAATTAATCTGCAAGTCAAGGTCTTTTGGCATTGGTGACATAGTGGGTAGTGATGGACGAACTTCCGACGGGACGTTTCGCGAACGCGAAACGCGAACGGACACAAACGTTCGCGAAAACGACCGTTCGCCGCGGGCTCCATTGACTTCAATGGGAGGCGAATTTCGCAAACCTTTAGGTCGAATTTGCGGCCACGGGGTAATTATTAGGGGGTAGCACGTAGTCCCACCACCTGGACAATAGCATAATACATGTATGAGGTGAATTTGGGATCGATAACTACAAGCATTTTTTTTTTATTTGGGAAATTGTTCTGACAATTCAGGACTATGGAGCTAATGAAGGCAATGGAGGAGAGGGAAGGTCAGGGACCAGGGTAGGCAAACAAGAGGGTGCAGGAGATACAGAGCACTGACAGCAGCACCGTAATACAGAGCACTGACATCAGCACCGTGACATACAGCGCTGACAGCAGCTCCGTGACATACAGCGCTGACAGCAGCTCCGTGACATACAGCGCTGACAGCAGCTCCGTGACATACAGCGCTGACAGCAGCTCCGTGACATACAGCGCTGACAGCAGCTCCGTGACATACAGCGCTGACAGCAGCACCGTGACATACAGCGCTGACAGCAGCTCCGTGACATACAGCGCTGACAGCAGCTCCGTGACATACAGCGCTGACAGCAGCTCCGTGACATACAGCACTGACAGCAGCTCCGTGACATACAGCGCTGACAGCAGCTCCGTGACATACAGCGCTGACAGCAGCACCGTGACATACAGCGCTGACAGCAGCTCCGTGACATACAGCGCTGACAGCAGCTCCGTGACATACAGCGCTGACAGCAGCTCCGTGACATACAGCGCTGACAGCAGCTCCGTGACATACAGCGCTGACAGCAGCTCCGTGACATACAGCGCTGACAGCAGCACCGTGACATACAGCGCTGACAGCAGCTCCGTGACATACAGCGCTGACAGCAGCTCCGTGACATACAGCGCTGACAGCAGCTCCGTGACATACAGCACTGACAGCAGCTCCGTGACATACAGCGCTGACAGCAGCTCCGTGACATACAGCGCTGACAGCAGCACCGTGACATACAGCGCTGACAGCAGCTCCGTGACATACAGCGCTGACAGCAGCTCCGTGACATACAGCGCTGACAGCAGCTCCGTGACATACAGCGCTGACAGCAGCTCCGTGACATACAGCGCTGACAGCAGCTCCGTGACATACAGCGCTGACAGCAGCTCCGTGACATACAGCGCTGACAGCAGCTCCGTGACATACAGCGCTGACAGCAGCTCCGTGACATACAGCGCTGACAGCAGCTCCGTGACATACAGCGCTGACAGCAGCTCCGTGACATACAGCGCTGACAGCAGCTCCGTGACATACAGCGCTGACAGCAGCACCGTAAGCAGCCCCAGGAGGAAGTCAGCACAGCACAGGGATGGTGTGATCCCCTCATAATAAGAACCCCCAGGAGGAAGTCAGCACAGCACAGGGATGGTGGGAGCCCCTCATAATAAGAACACCCAGGAGGAAGTCAGCACAGCACAGGGATGGTGGGAACCCCTCATAATAAGCAGCCCCAGTAGAAATATGACACCGCTCAACCTCTTCAAAGAGGAGGGTAGGGGCATATAGTACGGTGTGCTTTTTTGGGTCAGGGAAGTGAGCCAAATGAATTAAGAAGGTCTGTGTGCTTGATTCCAAAAATTGTTTATAGACATATACATGGTCTACTGATCACATGTGTTGAATTCCTCCGAGATCCATGCCTCATTCATTTTTAGAAATGTGAGGTAGTTAACACTGTGGTGAGCTAGGCGAGTACGCTTATCGGTCACAATCCCCCCTGCTGCGCTGAACGTCCTTTCGGACAGGACACTGGATGAGGGGCAAGCCAACAGTTCGATTGCAAATTGGGCAAGCTCTGGCCAGAGGTCAAGCCTGCCCACCCAGTAGTCTAGGGGTTCATCACTCCTCAGAGCGTCCACATCGGCCGTTAACCCAATGTAGTCGGACACCTGACGGTCTAGGCGTTCCCTGATGCTGGATCCGGATGACACCTGTCGATGGGTCGGCTGAAAGAATGACCTCATATCCGAAGTCACCAACACATCTTCAAACCGGCCTCTTCTTGCAGGCGCTGTTGGATTGGTACCCGCAAATCCTTCTCTGGGAGTGGGAATTGCTCCTCTGCCAGCGCACGCAAAAGCAGAATGCAGCATTTCTCGAAGCAAGGCCTGGAAGTGCTGCATTCTGACAGCCCTCTGCGACGGCGGTAACATTTCCGCCATTTTGTGTTTGTACCGGGGGTCTAAGTACGTTGCCACCCAGTACTGGTCCTTGACCCTCATGCTTTTTATACGGGGGTCCCTATTAAAACACTGGAGCATGAAGGCCCCCATTTGCACTAAAGTGGAAGCGGTGTGGTGGCCTGGCTCCTGCTCATCATCCAGGATAATGTCGTCCTCTTCATTCTCCTCTCCCCATCCTCGCACAACAGGGATCCCAGAAAGGTTTAAAGCATGCTCTTCTTGCTCCTGCTCATCCGCCCCGGCACCATCCTCCTCTGACTCCTCATCAGACTCCTGTTGTTGACTTGTCTCAGATAGAGTAGCCCCCCCTGGGAATTCATCCAGCATTGCGACTTCCTCATCTTCCCGCTCCTGCTCCTCCACAGCCTGATCAATGACACGACGCAATGCACGCTCCAGAAAGAAGGCATAAGGTACCATGTCACTGATGGCGCCATGGCTGCGACTGACCAGTTTGGTGATCTCCTCAAATGGCCGCAGAAGTCTGCATGTGTCGCGCATGAGCAGCCACTGGCGCGGTGAAAAAAAACCCAGCTCCCCAGAACCGTTTCTTTCGCAGAGTTCATACAGGTAGACGTTAACTGCACGTTTCTGCTGGAGCAGCCTATCAAGCATATAGAAGGTTGAGTTCCATCGCGTCGGGCAATCGCAAATAAGACGTCTGACCGGCAGATGGTGTCGCCGCTGAATGTCAGCAAGGCGAGCCATGGCCGTGTAAGATCTTCTGAAATGGGCCGAGATTTTCCTTGCCTGCCGCAAGATGTCCTGGACCCCAGGGTATTTGACAAGGAATCGCTGCACGACCAAGTTTAAGACGTGTGCCATGCACGGCACGTGCGTGATTTTGCCCTGTTTCAATGCGCTAAGCAGATTGGCACCGTTGTCACACACCACTTTACCAACTGTCAAATTGAGCGGTGTTAGCCACTCATCTGCCTGTGAACGCAAAGCTGAAAGGAGTGCCGGGCCAGTGTGGCTCTTTGCTTCCAGGCACAACAGACGCAGCACGGCATGGCAACGTCTCACCTGGCATGTGGAATAGGTTCTGGGGAGCTTGGGCGGTGCAGTGGAAGAGACGCTAGCAGCGGAAAAGGAGGAGGCAGCTGAGGAGGAGAGGGAGGAGGATGGAGTAGGAGGAGGAGAAGAAGAGTCAGGCCTGCATGCAATCCGTGGCGGTAAAACCAAATCTACACGGGTGCCACGGGTTACATGCTTGACGGCCGTCAGAAGGTTCACCCAGTGGGCAGTAAAACTGATATACCTTCCCTGCCCGTGTTTGCTAGACCACGTGTCTGTGGTCAGATGTATCTTGGCACCGACACTGTGTGCCAGAGATACATTCACTTGCCGCTGAACATGGCCATATAGCTCTGGGATGCCCTTCTCTGAGAAATACTTCCTTCCTGGGACCTTCCATTGTGGTGTTCCAATGGCCACAAATTTGCGAAAGGCCTCCGAGTCCACCAGTTTATATGGCAGTAGTTGGCGGGCTATGAGTTCTGACAAGCCAGCCGCCAACCGTTGGGCAAGAGGGTTATCCGGCGTCATCATTTTTTTACGCTCAAACATTAGGCCCACGGAAGCCTGCCTTTTTGCAGAAAAATGTGAGCTTGGCGTGATGGAAGGTGGAGTGGAGGACAATTGTGAGGAGAGAGGAGAAGGAGAAGTAGAAGACGAGGCTGGACGGTGAGAGCCTGCAGTGTGGCTTTGTGTGTTCCGTTGCTCCCACTGGGCTCGGTGATGGCTGCTCATGTGCCTTCTTAAGGCGGTCGTCCCTAGGTGAGTATTGGGCTTACCGCGACTAACGCGTTGACTGCAAAGATTGCAGATGGCAACGCTATTGTCAGCAGCGGACACGTTAAAAAAAGCCCACACTGCGGAGCCATGTGCCGGTGTCCTGGGAGCGCCAGATGTGACCGTACATGGTCGATGACTCGCTCCTGATACATTTGCAGTCTGCTTTGTCCCTGCTGTGCAATGTAAGTCATTGCTGCTTCTCCTCCCTATCTGCTGGTCCATATCTCCCTCTGAACTCCCCTCCTCTTCCTCTCTTGTGGGCACCCACGTGACATCACTAGACACGTCATCATCAACGTCACCTTCCCCACCGCTATAAGTAGAGTAGGCAGCAACACCGGGGACCAACCTCCTCCTTGGGCTGATCTGGGTACTGGCGTCAGACTGCTGAGTAGCGCTTGTTGCTACCTCCTCTTCCTGATCCAATACCAAGAGTGGCTGCGCATCAGAAATGTCCTCTTGATATGGATCGGAAAATAATTCCAGTGACTCAAGCGGAAGGTATGTGGTGGTGGTGGTGGTGGTCGTGTTGTTGGTGGTAGTGTCTTTGGGGGTGCACATAGCAGAGAGTGAAGAAGAGGGTGCAGATCGAGAGGATGAGGAGGGTGCAGAAGAGTAAGGCTGAGCGAGCCACTCAACCAAGTCTGGTGCATCCTTTAAAGTAATTGAACGCACCTTCTGCAACTTCCCACTTTGGCTCAAGCCTGTTGCTCCTGCCCTACCCCTACCACCCCTGCGGAAGGGCCTGCCTCTTCCTCTGCATGTCATTTTTTAAATGACCCTGTGACAAAACTCTTAGTCCCTATACCGCTGAAGGACTGCTGCAGTATAGGTGAGCGGTCAGCAGTGGTGCACGTCAACCCTATCTATTGTGGACCTATAGCGGTCCTTACAGAACAGCAGACTGTACCGCACTCAAGCCTATGTACCGTAGCACCCTATACCAAGTTACCAGTCCTTATAAGAACTTTTGTGGACCAAGCAGGTTGTGTATTAGTGTTTAGCAGACTGTACGTCAGTCCCTATACCGCTGAAGGACTGCTGCAGTATAGGGCAGCGGTCAGCAGTGGTGCACGTCAACCCTATCTATTGTGGACCGATAGCGGTCCTTACAGAACAGCAGACTGTACCGCACTCAAGCCTATGTACCGTAGCACCCTATACCAAGTTACCAGTCCTTATAAGAACTTTTGTGGAACAAGCAGGTTGTGTGTTAGTGATTAGCAGACTGTACGTCAGTCCCTATACCAATGAAGGACTGCTGCAGTATAGGGCAGCGGTCAGCAGTAGTGCACGGCAACCCTATGTATTGTGGACCGATAGCGGTCCTTACAGAACAGCAGACTGTACCGCACTCAAGCCTATGTACCGTAGCACCCTATACCAAGTTACCAGTCCTTATAAGAACTTTTGTGGACCAAGCAGGTTGTGTATTAGTGTTTAGCAGACTGTACGTCAGTCCCTATACCGCTGAAGGACTGCTGCAGTATAGGGCAGCGGTCAGCAGTGGTGCACGTCAACCCTATGTATTGTGGACCGATAGCGGTCCTTACAGAACAGCAGACTGTAACGCACTCAGGCCTATGTACCGTAGCACCCTATACCAAGTTACCAGTCCTTATAAGAACTTTTGTGGACCAAGCAGGTTGTGTGTTAGTGATTAGCAGACTGTACGTCAGTCCCTATACCAATGAAGGACTGCTGCAGTATAGGGCAGCGGTCAGCAGTAGTGCACGGCAACCCTATGTATTGTGGACCGATAGCGGTCCTTACAGAACAGCAGACTGTAACGCACTCAGGCCTATGTACCGTAGCACCCTATACCAAGTTACCAGTCCTTATAAAAACTTTTGTGGACCAAGCAGGTTGTGTGTTAGTGTTTAGCAGACTGTGCGTCAGTCCCTATACCGCTGAAGGACTGCTGCAGTATAGGGCAGCGGTCAGCAGTGGTGCACGTCAACCCTATCTATTGTGGACCGATAGCGGTCCTTACAGAACAGCAGACTGTACCGCACTCAAGCCTATGTACCGTAGCACCCTATACCAAGTTACCAGTCCTTATAAGAACTTTTGTGGACCAAGCAGGTTGTGTATTAGTGTTTAGCAGACTGTACGTCAGTCCCTATACCGCTGAAGGACTGCTGCAGTATAGGGCAGCGGTCAGCAGTGGTGCACGTCAACCCTATGTATTGTGGACCGATAGCGGTCCTTACAGAACAGCAGACTGTAACGCACTCAGGCCTATGTACCGTAGCACCCTATACCAAGTTACCAGTCCTTATAAGAACTTTTGTGGACCAAGCAGGTTGTGTGTTAGTGATTAGCAGACTGTACGTCAGTCCCTATACCAATGAAGGACTGCTGCAGTATAGGGCAGCGGTCAGCAGTAGTGCACGGCAACCCTATGTATTGTGGACCGATAGCGGTCCTTACAGAACAGCAGACTGTACTGCACTCAGGCCTATGTACCGTAGCACCCTATACCAAGTTACCAGTCCTTATAAAAACTTTTGTGGACCAAGCAGGTTGTGTGTTAGTGTTTAGCAGACTGTGCGTCAGTCCCTATACCGCTGAAGGACTGCTGCAGTATAGGGCAGCGGTCAGCAGTAGTGCACGGCAACCCTATGTATTGTGGACCGATAGCGGTCCTTACAGAACAGCAGACTGTAACGCACTCAGGCCTATGTACCGTAGCACCCTATACCAAGTTACCAGTCCTTATAAGAACTTTTGTGGACCAAGCAGGTTGTGTGTTAGTGATTAGCAGACTGTACGTCAGTCCCTATACCAATGAAGGACTGCTGCAGTATAGGGCAGCGGTCAGCAGTAGTGCACGGCAACCCTATGTATTGTGGACCGATAGCGGTCCTTACAGAACAGCAGACTGTACCGCACCCAAGCCTATGTACCGTAGCACCCTAGACAGACCAAGTTACCAGTCCTGATAAAGAGCTTTGTGGAACAAGTGAGTTGTGAATGATTAGCAGACTGCAGCAGAAGGGCAGCAGTCAAGTATAATATTCTTTCTATATTTGGAAGAAAGAATATTATACGTGTACAAGCCTATTACCGTACCACTGATACCAGTCCTGAAAAGAACCTTTGTGGAACTAATAGTAACAGCAAGTCTTTAAAATTATCCTCACTGCCTGACACACTGCTTCCTGCCTGTCCCTATACAAATTGGCAAAAAAGAGTAGGCTGGAACGATTAGCTGGAACAGCTCTTTTGTGGACCTGATAGTAACAGCTAATGATGATGATGATGATGATGATGAAGAAAGACTAATCTGGCTGAGCTGTCCCTAAAATAGCAGCATACAGCGCTCTGTCCCTTTATCTAAACTGACAAAAGAAACTCAGGCTGCTGACCTAACACCTATACCAGTCCTGAAAAGAACTTTTGTGTACCAAATAGCTAGCGTTTTCTCTGTCCCTACTCCACACAGGATCCTTTCCCTACAGTGACAGAAGAAAGAATGTAAAATGGCCACCGGATCGGGTGTATTTATAGGTTAGGGGGAATGTCCAAGTGTCCATGAGCTGTCATGTCTCAATTGGTTGTCCTGTAACACATGATAAACGTGTCACGAAAGGTTAAAGTTCTTGTATACATTAAACACGTAAGTCCGCCGGGGCGAACGACGGAAAAAGGCGTTCGAACCCGCGGACGGCGAAAGTCGGAAATTCGCCGCGAAACGACCGCCGGGCGAACCGTTCGGCCATCACTAATAGTGGGGTTGATTTACTAAAACCGGAGAGTGCAAAATCTGGTGCAGCTGTGCATGGTAGCCAATCGGCTTCTAACTTCAACTAGTTCAAATACATTTTGACAAAAAAAAAAAACAACTGGAAGCTGATTGGTTTCAGTGCAGAGCTGCGCCATATTTGGCACTCTCCAAGTTTAGTAAATCAACCCCAGTACGTGGATAGGAAACCAATTCTGTTTAAATTGTTCGTAAACAATGTAGAGGAATGATTAATTAGTTCAGTCTCACTGTTTGATGATGATAGAAAGCTAAGCAGGGCAATAACTTTAAAACATGATATAGCAAACCTTACAAGAAGATCTAGTTGAAATAGAGTGGTGGAAAGCTATATGACAGATGAAGTTCAATGTAGGAAAATGTAAAGTAATACACTTGGGAGCTAAAAGAATGCATGCAAGTTACATGCTAGGGGGAGAGCCTCCGGGGAGTCAATGATGGAAAAGGGTCTGGAGATCCTAGTAGATGACAAACTCAGCAATATAATTCAATGTCATGCTGCAGCAAGCAAGGTTAGTAGACTATTAGCATGCTTTAAAAAGAAATTGTAGGTGAAGTGATAAAACTATAATTCTACCTTCTAAGCCCCCAAATATTACTAAACACCAACTGCAATTGTCTTGCTGGCCTCCAAAATCATGATTGTTAAGCATGGAAGAAGCCATTTACAAATTTCTCTGTAGTTGAATCTCACCTCACTAATCTCACAACTAACCAGCATTCTCTCCAACAGCCCTGATAAGTTCCTTAAAATATGGTGCATGTGGCTCACATACAGACACCCAGTGATTTTCCTGGGAAGTCTAGCTGCTATGTGAGAGGCGGGGTCGATATATTGGCATTCACCAACCTGAGGTGGTAAAGTTCTTTGTCCTGGAAGTAGTTACTGAGGATAAACGTGGAGGCGACTGGGATAGAGAAATCCTAAGACACGAAACCTACTGGATAGAGCATTTAGACACCCTAGTACCTCCTGGGTTGAATGAAACCAAGACTTACAAATATTTTCTTAAATGATGGAATTTTAATCACTTTCGCTTTTCTTCCCCCTTCCCTCCCCCCCCCAAATTTCCTATCCCCCCCTCCCATTCTTTCTTTCTCTTTTTCTGGCTTTCTTTCTTTTCTCTTTCCTCTTTTGTCTCTCTTTTCCTTCTTTTTTCTCTCTTGGTTTCCCATGGTTTTACCGTCCTTTCTGAGCCATCTCCATCCTTCATGCTGCAAATGTAGGCTATTGTGCTCATTTCTTTGAGCTCTGTTATTAGCATATGTCCCTTTTTGTTTTGTCTTTTATATTTTATATCTATTGAAAACATCAGTTTTTAAGACATTATCTAGGTGTCTGGTGAGATCAGATATAAATATTTATATTATGCAGTAATTAACCTGTTTTTCTTCTTTTTACTTATGTTTAATGCAGAGCACTGTGGCAGACGGCTAAGGATCTCCTTGTGCGGACTGTGGGCATTAGGAGGAAACTTCTAGGGGTGGGCATGCACCTCTCCAGCAGACTTGGGCTCCTCCCCCGTGCGGGGGAGGGTCCGATCTGTTGCTCCCGATCACGTGGGGGTCTCCATGGTGACCGGGAGCTAGTGCGCGCTGTCACGGGGTGACGCATGCGCACTTGGAGCGGCGGACCCGGCGACGTCATCGCTCGGCCCCTGACGCCGCCCGATGATGTCGCCGGGTTGGAGGTAAAAAAGGGGGCCATAGATGTAATGGCTCCCTGACAGAGCGAACTATCCACCCGGATTGATGGCGCAATAGATGGCGCCATAGACCTCAGCGTTCATACAGACAGCACAGGTAAATACATACTATCGATATGGCTCTTATTCTTATTTGGCTCCCAGTTAAGTCTCCACCTTGGGGTAAATATGATCCCCATTAAACTAATACTCTGCATATTTGTTTTATTAGGACTATACCAGAAGCCAGACACAATTGAGCCTCTCCTTGTTTCTGTTATCGAGGATTACTGACAGGGGATCTGTTTCACACCCCTGTTAAAACAAGCCCTTTTTATTAGTGCTGTCTGTGAACAACGCAGTCATCCTGGACGTGGATTTTAACTTGACACACGTTGATGATTACGTGGGTATGTTAATTGTCCATTAAGACTACCCCTGATCATGATATAACACAGTATAATGAGAATAATGACACTAGTATTGTTATCTCTTCTTTTTAGTTGGCTTTGTTTATTCAACCTCCCGTGTCTGCACCGAGGGTGGTTAACCCCAGATGGTGGGAGCCACCCGTGCTCTATTTTTGGTCCGCATCTCGGATTTTCCGGTGGTGAGCCATATGCTCTGTAGCATTAAAGGTGTTTATGTATATATAGAAAATACGCCTTACAATGAGATTTTGTGATGTTTACTATATTATATCAATAATGTTGACGATATATATTTAATTGTAGATCTGTACCAAGATTTTCCTGAAGAAACGACACTAAGTCGCGAAACTAGTTGAAATATACGATAAACTTGGATATCAGTCATTGTACCCTGAACTTCTCTACATTAGAAGGATGGGTACTATTTAACTGTACAACTGTGTGCTGTAATTATGCTGTTTGTCAACAATTGCTTTTAAATTTAAATTTATATATATATTTTTTCTAATAAAAGCTATTTTAATTATATTTGTTATATCTTTCTGGGTATCAAGATAGTCCTTAATTCCACTGGGGGATGTTTGGCTAGTTCATGGCTGGAGTGTTCCATGCATAGGTCCCTTCCCTATATTTGCTCCCTTAACATGATTTATGAGGATGAGGATACCGACTACATAATTATCATTCTTTTTTAATAAAAAATGTAGGCACTTTAGTCAATTATCCATGAGGAGTGACTATAAACAATAAACATATTCTCTCTAGAGAAGGGACACATAAGAGGGGATATCAAAGAAATATACAAATATACAAATCCTTGAATAGGGATGACAGCATTGGTAGGTAAACATTTTCTCTGAAGAAACCACACAATAAATTATTCAATTCTAAACAGCGCAAGGGGTTCTTTAGTGATAAAGGAGTGAGGATGTGGAACTCACTTTCATGGTGGTGTCAGTGGAGAGTGTAGATAAGTAAAAAAAACTATTAGATGTGTTTCTTAGTGAACACAATGTACAGGGATATGGAAAACAGCAGAGACACACACATATTCTCAAGTTTAACCACTTCAATACAGGGCACTTATACGCCCTTCCTGCCCAGACCAATTTTCAGCTTTCAGTGCTCTGGCACTTTGAATGCCATTTACTCAGTCATGCAACACTGTACCCAAACAACATTTTTAGCATTTTTTTTCACACAAATAGCAATTTATTTTGGTGGTATATAATCAGCACTGGGTTTTTTTTTATTTTTTTTGTGACATAAGTGAAAAAAGAGTGAAAATTTAGGAAAAAACACTTTTTTTGGTTTCTGTGAATTTTTTTTGAAAGTAAGTAATTTTTGTTCAAAATTTACACTGCTACATATCTTTGGTAAAAATAATCCAAATAAGTGTATATTATGTGGTCTGTGAGAAAGTTATAGAGTCTAAAAGCTGGGGTGCACAAATCAGTGAAAATTGATCACACCTGACTCATTTCTAGAGACCCTGGAGTGTCAGCAAAGTACAAATACCCCCCAAATGACCACTTTTTGAAAAGTAGAGAGTCCAAGGTATTTAGTAAGAGGCATGGTGAGTTTTTTTAAGTTGTAATTTTTTCCCACAATTCTTGGGAAAATTAAGAAATTATAATTTTTTTTCTACACAAAATTATCATAATAAAAATTTATTTCTCACATTTCTCACACACAGCATATACATTCCAATTACAACCCAAACTGAATGCTGCTACTTCTCCTGAGTATGGCGATACCACATGTGTAAGACTTTTCATAGCCTGGCCACATAGAGAGGTCCAACATGCAGGGAGCACTGTCAGGTGTTCTAGGAGCATAAATTCCACATCTAATTACCTAATTACCTATTACATTTGTGAAGGCCCTGGAGCACCAGGACAATGGAATTACCCACAAAATTGCCCCATTTTTGAAAGCAAACACCCCAACGTCTATTCCATGAGGCATAATGAGTCTTTTGAACGGTTCATTTTTTCCAAGAGTCTTCGAAAAACATGTAAAGAAAATAGTTACATAAAGACACCAGTCCATCCTGAGTGAATGTCTACAATTGTCCCTATCCTTGTACATTACACACTCACATCGGTCCCTACCCTCAAGAAGCCCTCAATCCAAGGTCTCCATTCATATACTAGGGTCAATTTTGGACAGAAGCCAATTAACCTACCTGCATGTCTTTGGAGTGTGGGAGGAAACCAGAGTACCCAGAGGAAACCCACGCAGGCACAGGGAGAACATGCAAACTCCAGGCAGGTAGTGGTTGGGATTTGAACCAGCGACACTTCTTACTGCTAGGTGAGAATGCTAACCACTACACCACTGTGCCGCCCAGAGGTGTACAACCAGCTTAAATTTCCAGTAAAGCCTGCAGATCTCAAGAAAAGAATAGAGTCATTAATAGACAGGCACTACATGGAAAGAGACAAGGAGAACCCAAACCAGTACAATTACGTTGCCTAAAAAAAGCCTTTGTCTCAATAGGCACCTAGTGGAAATTTTTTTTTTTTTTTTTTTTTTTACATAAAGTGGTCAGTTTCTAAGATATTTCTACCTCAAAGGATGTATATCGCAAAAATTACACCCTAAAACACATTGTGCTAGTCATCCTGAGTATGGCAATACCACATGTGTGAGACTTTTACACAGCCTGGCCACATACAGAGGCCCAACATGTAGGGAGCACCATCAGGCGTTCTTGGAGCATAAATTACACCTCTAATTTCCTAACAACCTATTACACTTTTGAAGGCCCTGGAGCATCAGGAAAATTGAATTACCCACAAAATGACCCCCTTTTGGAAAACAACAAACACCCAATGTATATTCTATGAGGCATTATGAGTCTTTTGAACAGTTAATTTTTTTTCTTCAGAAAAAGTCTTCAGAAAACGTGGAAAGAAAATTAAAATCTTTTTTTTTTAACACAAAGTTGTCAATTTATAAGATATTTCTAACACATAGCATGTATATAGCAAAAATTACACCCCAAAACACATTCTGCTACTCATCCTGAGTATGGCGATACCACATGTGTAGTATGTGTATGATAGTGCTGCGATATTAAATATAGATATATTTAGATATTAAAAATAATCAAATGCATGCTAAAAAAATATATATATTAGGAAAATTTATATAAAAGAAAAAAAAGGAAAAATTTTATATTCAAAAATTTAACTTAAAAACGCCATATCTTTGTAGCAATTGTGCTACTAGCAAAGATAATCACCATACATATATCTAACATCGTTTCTAGCCATAGACTGAGTATAGCCTCGAATACAAAATATACGTAATACATATAACAGTACCATCATCCCAATTGATAATTGTCAAGAATTGGGAATTCTAAGGATATTGGGGCAGTTGCTGAGGCTGCTCCCTTGATATCCACACCCAAAAATGTTTGTTGAGGGGACTATTGCGGTACTAAATAAATCATAAAAGACTTTGTTATAAAAAAATTACAAGTAATTTAATAAGGACAAAAAAAAATGAAATCCATCAAAACTTTCATATTGCTAAACTCATATACACCACAATTTAATAAACTACCGACGGGTAAGCCCGTAAGGTTTCTATTGAAGAGGGGTACAGAAACGTTTCCTCTACCGGTTTCGCGGCGAACCGCTTCTTCAGGAGGATAGTCTACAGAGTAAATAAAAATATTTGCAAATAATCAAATAGCAGCGAATCATATAATGACATAACAGAAGAGTTACAGTAATTTAAATAGCGAGGGGATCCGCTCACCCACAAAGGAGGAAGCAGTAGATCACAGGACCCATCGGTTTCCTCCCACGGCAGATGCGGGGGGTTGTAAAGGACTCTTCAAATTTAAACAGATATATATGATATGAGAGTTAAAGTGAGATGAGACATTAACCTATACACACCTAAAGAGCGATATATAGGTGAAAAGGGATGGAAAATAGACTGTGTATAGGGGCTGTAAAAAGAGCCTATAAAAAAGAAGTGCTTAATTGTGCATCCTAAGGTGTCCTACGCAAGCAAAAAATTACCAAAGAAATGTGACCAAATTGGGAAGAAAAGGAAAAAGAAATGTGGAAAAGGGCAAACCACCACAAAAAATAAGGTAAAAAGGATATAAGTGAAACAAGTGTGAAAGTAAAAGCCAAACATACCGTTTGTGCTATATTATCCAGTGCACACCACCCATGTTCATAGAGGGAGATCGAACAGGGCAACACCATAGTAGCCAAGGAATACAAATGTATAGTGTGCAGGGCAGGTATCACCTACTATATATATAATACACTCCCCAAAGGGAGGAACTGGTAAGCATGTATGCACAGGTTGCTGTTGTAGATGGACACCACAGGTGTATTGCAGGTTAGCACACCAGGTAATCATGATAATTAATATGGTAATTCATTAGCCAGGAAACAAACATGAACCTGGGTATTGATCGCCATCTGTGGGGGTACACACAGAGCAATCACTTTAAGCACATATGAAAAAAGGCATAAAGTAAGATAAGACCAGGAGACCTAGGGTACTAGAGGTCCTAGTCATCGGGTACAAAAACAGCAATACTCTAACCTGTATAGACATGTCCAACAGCGCAACCCGGCATGTGGAGTCCTGAAAACTGCTCAACAGTGGTCTAACACAGACCACTATTTAAGCCCCCAACCCTTCCGGCATCAGCGTACGCCGCTAAACGGCGGCGTCTGATGTCACGGGGGTCCGCCCACCCACACCGCGCACTCGCACGGCCATGCAACCATCGCGCACGCTGATGCGGACGCACTGTGCATGGATGTGCGCACAGCGCATGTGCGCGCCGGAGGGGCCCATGGACCAAAAGGTCCGGGCGCATCCAGCACAAGAAGGACCCAAAATAAGGGACCCACCAGGGCGAGCGCACATCTGCCAGACAGGAGAACACAACAAAGGATCCAAGAAAAGACCCAAGCTTCCCCCTGGGGGGAGCGGATCTCCTTTACAGCAACACTATTCACAAAATACAAAAATAATATATAAACAATAATACTACAAACATCGTATAATCAAGGTAATAATGTAATAAACAAAGCATGGGAACAACCATACTTCAGTGTCACCAACGGCATAAGGAATGACAATCCCACTAGCTATCGTGGTGAAAAAATAAATAAAGTAAAGTAATGTATATCTAGATACAAAAAATAGAGGCACTCAAAAGAGACACCCACCACTGTTGCTGTTCAGAGGTTGGTGCCTCTAAAAAACGGGTGTGTTATCCACCCTGGGTGTATTATCCACCCCATGAATATAGCCATAGACTGAGTATAGCCTCGAATACAAAATATACGTAATACATATAACAGTACCATCATCCCAATTGATAATTGTCAAGAATTGGGAATTCTAAGGATATTGGGGCAGTTGCTGAGGCTGCTCCCTTGATATCCACACCCAAAAATGTTTGTTGAGGGGACTATTGCGGTACTAAATAAATCATAAAAGACTTTGTTATAAAAAAATTACAAGTAATTTAATAAGGACAAAAAAAAATGAAATCCATCAAAACTTTCATATTGCTAAAATCATATACACCACAATTTAATAAACTACCGACGGGTAAGCCCGTAAGGTTTCTATTGAAGAGGGGTATAGAAACGTTTCCTCTACCGGTTTCGCGGCGAACCGCTTCTTCAGGAGGATAGTCTACAGAGTAAATAAATATACTATTAAATTAATATAATATATTAATATAATTTAAATATAAATTATTAAATTGTGGTGTATATGATTTTAGCAATATGAAAGTTTTGATGGATTTCATTTTTTTTTGTCCTTATTAAATTACTTGTAATTTTTTTATAACAAAGTCTTTTATGATTTATTTAGTACCGCAATAGTCCCCTCAACAAACATTTTTGGGTGTGGATATCAAGGGAGCAGCCTCAGCAACTGCCCCAATATCCTTAGAATTCCCAATTCTTGACTAACATCGTTTCTAGGAATTGAGACCAAGATGAATTTCAACAATAAATTAGAATATTAAATATAAAAAGGGGAGAGGGTATATAAAAGAATCAAGAAGTATTTTTTTTTTTAAATCACTAATTAAACAATTCAGATCAAAGTCTATATTAAAGCCCTGTGGTGCAAAAGTATCCATAATAAAAATCCATTTGGATTCCAATTGGCTTAGGGTTCTTACTTTGTGACTCCCCCGCCAATGTCTAACATAGGTTTCTATGCCCCAAAATTTAAGCTGAGAGGGGTCCCTATTATGAACCGTCGCAAAGTGTGTTGACACACTATGTTTGTCGAACCCCTTTTTAATATTTTGTATATGTTCCTTCAAACGAATTTTCAACGGTCTCTTAGTGCGGCCCACATACTGGAGGCCGCAACTACATTCAAGCGCATAGACTGCCCCTTCAGTGTTACAGCAAATAAAGTTTTTGATCTCATACGAATTGCCTTTAGATGTGGAAGTGACGTTTTTTCTTTTCATGTTTTGACATTTAGTGCTTGTACACGTGAAACATCATTTGCAAGGAAAGAAGCTTTTACCTGAAAAAAAAATGTGAAATTATTTTGGGCTTTGGGGGAAGTATTTGTTGTAATTGTCTATCAGCTAGCAAGATATTCCAATTGCGTCTGATTATTTTTTCTACATCCTTATATTGGATTTTATAATCCAGAATGATAGGTACTGAGTCTGATGGAGCCTCATGTTTCAATTTATCTTCCATTAATGTTTTCCGATCCATGTCTGCAACTTCTCTAATCTTTCCATTAATGCACCCACTGTCATAGCCTTTCTCCAAAAACTTAGACCTCAAAATGTCTGCTTGTGTTTTGTAAGATGTCTTATTCGTGCAGTTTCTACATATCCTCATGAACTGTCCTTTCGGTATGTTAAATAACCAATTCCTATGGTGGCAACTCTCAAGTAGTAGATAGCTGTTTCTATCGACCTCTTTAAAGTGTGTCCTAGAAGAGAGGGTATTGTTATTCTGTATAATTTCCAGGTCTAAAAAGTTAATTTGTTTATCGCTTATTTCCCAGGTGAGATGGATGTTTCTATCGTTGTTATTTAATTTTTCCAGGAAGCTATTTAGTTCTTCTTTTCCACCTCTCCATATTATCATGATGTCATCTATGTATCTTCTGTATATATGGAGGTTTTCTGGTACATTTGTAAATACTTCCTCTTCCTCTCACTTGGCCATAAATAGACCTGCTACACTGGGGGCAAATTTGGCTCCCATTGCCACTCCTGTTTTTTGAAAATAATAGGATCGGTTATACCAAAAATAACTATTTTTTTAGAACAAAATCAAGGCTTTTGATGATAAACTTCCTCTGACTGCAGGAGAGAGATGTATGTTTCCTTAGGCCCCATTTTGCCGCTTCACATGCACGATGATGCGGGATTATCGTGTATAGCGAAGATACATCTGCCGTTGCCAATAGCCATGGTTCCTCACTTATAGGTAAGTTATCCAATAATTGTAACATATGTTTAGTGTCCCTTAAGTAGGCTTGGGTTTTTTGAACTGCTGGTTGAAGGAAAAAATCTATGTATGCGTGATGTCAGTGAGTCAATCCCATTTACTATGGGTCTTGGTAGAGGGTTATTTTGATCTTTATGAATCTTCGGAACAGAATAAATAATGGGGGTGCAACATGATTCGGGTATGAGGTATTTCGCCTCTTTTTTATTCAAAATCTGTTTCTTTAGGCCTAAGTGTACCACTTGTTCCAGTGCCTTCCTACACTTATACATTGGATTGCCTAATAGGCGACTGTAGGTGTTGGCATCTTGGCATCTTGTAAAAGAGAGTCCATGCTGAGGTTATATTGTTCTTTAGAAAATACTACTATACCCCCCCTTTATCCGCTGGGAAAATTACTTTTAATCAATTTCTGAATCCCATTCTTTATGTGTTTGGGTTCTTCCTTCTTTTTAACTTCTAATGTCTTTAACTCATCAGTCACAATTCTTTTAAATACGTCAATATGTTTACTAGCCTTTACTGGTGGTTTAAAGGTGAATTTATTCCTCAAAGTACTGTGTATGACGTCATCACTTCCATTGATTACTTTAGATTTGTAAGGGTTGCTGGAGATATATTTTTTAATACTCAGTTTCCTCACATATTTTTGTATTCCTATATACGCTTAAAACTTGTCTAGATTTTTTACCGGGGCATATTTGAGGCCTTTGTCCAATGTGCCAATTTCTTCATGCGTTAATTGTTTACCACTACGATTGAAGATTCCTTTTCCTTTTACTCTCTTTTTCTTTTGAACTCTCTTCCCACCTCTCCTTCCTCTCTTCTTTCTGGGGTTCTTCTTGGGTGTCTCACTTCTTCGATATTTCTTGCTGGGTAATTTTCCCTGCCTCGCTCCAAAAAAGATCTTTCATATTCTGTGTCAGAGTACCGATGTCTATCCGATCTTTCTTCTTCTGGTCCATAACTTAAAGGAGCGTAGTAGTTATATGTGCGGACCGGTCTTCTTTTATATGGTCTATATGGGCCTTGTGGTGGTGTGCCTCTGGATGCTCCATCCCTTCTATCATATTGGTATTCCGGGCTTCGCATTCTTGATCTATGTGTTTCATATGGTCGATCCCTATTGGAGTTAGGGTCATCTCTGTTATCTTGTTGACTTTGTGGATAAGTTCTGTCGTTTCTTTGTTCATATGGTGGTCTTTGCTTATAGTTGTTCTTTTTAAAGTTTTTCCAAAATATTTTTTTCCAACAATTCCGTGGAGTGCGTTCTTGGTGCTGTGGCCTTCTATCATTACGGTATGGTGTTTTTTGGTGATAGTTATCACGTCTTTCCTCATACCTTTGATAATCATAGTTATTCCCTCTATTGTTATCATAATTTTGTTGTGTACTAGGTTGCGTGTCACTCCTGTTTTCATGATTTGTATATTGGGGTTGGACTCTCACCATTTTTTCAGGTGTAGAATATGTGGAAATTGGATCCAATTGATTAGCCTGGCTCTGCCATTTAAAAATCTGATCTGTTTTAAAATCATTCATATCTCTGTTATATTTTTTACCTTTTTTCTGTTGTACCTCTTTGTCTTTTTTGGTGAGGTCTTTGTTTAGCTGCGCCGTAAGGGAAAGGAATTCTGTTTTATCTTTAAATGGATTTAATTCTTTTTTAAGCTGAGCAATAGTTTCTTCTATTATTTTTAATTTCTTTCTTTTCTGTCCAGTAGAAATGTGAGCAGGTCTAAACCCTTTTCGTTAAAAAATCTGAACCACTCATCAGTAGATTCCTGATCAGTGAGTCCATCATTGGGAATTACTTCCCATCTCAATCTTCTTGGGAAAATGCTATCTTTTAAATATTGCTCAAAGGTGGCTATGTCCCACCATAAACTGACCTTCTTCTCCATGTTGTGGCCTAACCTTCTCATTAGGCTCTCTAGGTCATTATTTTTATTTTTTAACCAATAATTTTTATTCACATTTTTCAGATTTACAGGGCACAAAATAAACAAATTGATTTTCGTGAATAAGAGTCGTACAATCAGCATAAGTAGGAGACATTCTAGACATATCCTGTTAACAACGTGGTTACAATTATATAAAAGAATGCAGTACATTGACACAACATATTTCCACTCAGGCATCATCGCCATTATCTGAGACCGTAGTACCCTCCCAACGCAGGTGCCCCCGCTGGGATCTAGCTGCACCCCCGAGTGAGGAATCACACGGATCCTTTTGTTTGATCCTGTGTTGCACAGAGAACAATCAATTGTACGTCCATTTCCCATAGATTGTAACGAATGCTCGGTATACAACAATGCTGACTCTCCATAATATCTACCACGTGTCTTGAAGAAATTAAAAAAAAAAAAAGGGGGGGAAAACAATAACTAAAACCTTAGTCAGGTAAGGGGAAGGGGAGGGAAGGGTGGGTAGGAACCTAATACTAGGTCCCAGGGCAGGAGACTGTCGCTCAACAAGAGTTTTTTAAGAGAGAAAGGTATGATTCCATTTTACACCCCCACTACTAGGTTAATCTTGTCGTTTTACTATGGTGTGTTAGCCTTGTACCAGTCGCACCACGGTTGCCAGTTATTTTGAAAGGTAGTACGTTTCCCTGATGCCGATGCCAAGATAAGTTCATAATTATAGTGAGTAGCAAGAGACCAAATAACCTCTGGGACCTCCGGAGGATGAGAGGATTTCCAAATCCTAAAGCCCCGTACACACGAGCGGACTTTTCAACATCCAAAGTCCGTCAGACCGAGTCCGTCAGACTATCCGATCGTGTGTGGGCTGCAACGGACTTTAGCTTCGCAAAAGTCTGACGGACTTTAGAAATGAAGCATGCTTCAAATTTTCCCGACGGAACTCCGCCGGACCCGGTCCCCTTCGAAAAATCCGCTCGTGTGTATGCTACTCCGACGGACTAAAACCGACGCTAGGGCAGCTATTGGCTACTGGCTATGAACTTCCTTATTCGAGTCGGGTCGTACGTCATCACGTTCGAATCCGTCGGAGTTTAGTGTGATTGTGTGTGGCCAAGTCCGTTCGGCCGAAAAGTCTGTCAGAACTCCGGCGGAACTCCGGCGGAACTCCGGCGGAACTCCTTTGGAAGTCTGTCGGACATAAGTCCTCTCGTGTGTACGGGGCTTAACCACTTGAGGACCGCCGTATTGCCATTGTACGTCAGCACAATGGCACAGGCAGGCATAATCACGTACATCTACGTGATTGCCTTCCAGCGGGTGGGGGGTCCGATCGGACCCCCTCCCGCTGGTTACGGCGGTCCGATTCGGTCCAGGAGCGCTCCGTGATGAGGGGATGGCCGTTGGTTTTCGGCCACCCCCTCTGGATCGCTCCTGGCCAATGAGAAGCTTCCTCCCCTGTGTATTGTTTACACAGGAAGGAGGAAGTGATGTCATTCTCCTCGGGGCGGTCTTTTTGACCGGACTACGAGGAGAACAGTAAAAGTAAGTGTGCACCAACACTACACTGACATGTAGGTACACACAGGCACACAAACCCCCCCCCGATCCCCCCCCCGATCGCCCCCCGATCCCCCCCCCGCCCCCCCTCCCCCCCCAGTCACAGTGTCACTGATTGCATTGATCATTTCTTTACTGATCAATGCATTCAGTGTCAGTTGTGACAGTAAAAACTGTCAGGACAGTTAGTGTTAGGTCCAGGGTAGCCCCCTATCACCCCCCAATAAAGATTTAACCCCCTGATTGCCCCTAGAGTTAACCCTTTCACCCCCTTTTGCCAGTGTCACTAAGCGATCATTTTTCTGATCGCTGCATGTGTCGCTAGTGTCGCTAGGTAGCTAGTTATTTTTTTAGGTTCACCGCCAGGTTTTTATAGCGCTAGGTACCCCGATATACTACCCAATAATGTTTTTAACCCCCTGATTGCCGCTAGTTAACCCTTTCACCCCCTTTTGCCAGTGTCACTAAGCGATCGTTTTTCTGATCGCTGCATTAGTGTCGCTACAGTCGCTAGGTAGCTAGTTATTTTTTTAGGTTCACCGCCAGGTTTTTATAGCGCTAGGTACCCCGATATACTACCCAATAATGTTTTTAACCCCCTGATTGCCGCTAGTTAACCCTTTCACCCCCTTTTGCCAGTGTCACTAAGCGATCATTTTTCTGATCGCTGCATGTGTCGCTAGGTAGCTAGTTATTTTTTTAGGTTCACCGCCAGGTTTTTATATCGCTAGGTACCCCGATATACTACCCAATAATGTTTTTAACCCCCTGATTGCCGCTAGTTAACCCTTTCACCCCCTTTTGCCAGTGTCACTAAGCGATCGTTTTTCTGATCGCTGCATTAGTGTCGCTACAGTCGCTAGGTAGCTAGTTATTTTTTTAGGTTCACCGCCAGGTTTTTATAGCGCTAGGTACCCCGATATACTACCCAATAATGGTTTTAACCCCCTGATTTCCGCTAGTTAACCCTTTCACCCCCTTTTGCCAGTGTCACTAAGCGATAATTTTTCTGAACGCTGCATCAGTGTCGCTAGTGTCGCTAGGTAGCTAGTTATTTTTTTAGGTTCACCGCCAGGTTTTTATAGCGCTAGGTACCCCGATATACTACCCAATAATGGTTTTAACCCCCTGATTGCTGCTAGTTAACCCTTTCACCCCCTTTCACCAGCGATCACAGTATAAGTGTCACTGGTGACGCTGGTTAGCCAGTTAGTTATTTAGGTTCCCCGTCAGGTTTTTATATAGCGCCAGGGACCCCCATATACTACCTAATAAAAATTTGAACCCCCTGATTGCCCCTAGTTAACCCTTTCACCACTGATCACCGTATAAGTGTTACGGGTGACTCTGGTTAGTTTGTTTTTTATAGCATTTTATATTCAAATCCGGAAGGCAGTGCTTGGTTTTCGGGGTCCCGTACGTGGCTAGGCTCCCAAAAAGTCCCCCACATGTGGTATCCCCGTACTCGGGAGAAGCAGCAGAATTTATTTTGGGGTGTAATTTGACTTCTGCCCATAGCATGTGTGAGCAATATATCATTTAGTGACAACTTTGTGCAAAAAAAAAAAAGTTTGTAATATTCCCGCAACTTTTGGCAAAATATAAAATATTCCATGGACTCAACATGCCTCTCAGTAAATAGCTTGGGGTGTCTACTTTCCAAAATGGGGTCATTTGGGGGGGTTTTGTGCTATTTTGGCATTTTATGGCCTTCGAAACTGTGATAGGTAGTGAGGAGTTAAATCAAAAATTTGCACCCTTAGAAATCCTGAAGGTGGTGATTGGTTTTCGGGGTGCCGTGCGCGACTAGACTCCCAAAAAGTCCCACACATGTGGTATCCCCGTACTCGGGAGAAGCAGCAGAATGTATTTTGGGGTGCAATTCCACATATAACCATGGCATGTGTGAGCAATATATCATTTAGTGACAACTTTTTGTAAAAAAAATTTTTTTTTTTTTTTTTTGTCATTATTCAATCCCTTAGGACAAAAAAAATAAATATTCAATGGGCTCAACATACCCATCAGCAATTTCCTTGGGGTGTCTACTTTCCAAAATGGGGTCATTTGGGGGGGATTTGTACTGCCCTGCCATTTTAGCACCTCAAGAAATGAGATCGGCAGTCATAAATTAAAAGCTGTGTAAATTCCAGAAAATGTACTCTAGTTTGTAGACGCTATAACTTTTGCGCAAACCAAAAAATATTCGCTTATTGACATTTTTTTTACTAAAGACATGTGGCTGAATAAATTTTGCCCTCAATGTATGACTAAAATTTAGTTTATTCGATTTTTCTTATAACAAAAAGAAGAAAATATCTTTTTTTTTCAAAATTTTCGCTCTTTTTCCATTTATATCGCAAAAAAAAAAAATCGCAGAGGCAATCAAATACCATCAAAAGAAAGCTCTATTTGTGGGAAGAAAAGGACGCAAATTTCGTTTGGGTGCAATATTGCATGACCGCGCAATTACCAGTTAAAGCAGCGCAGTGCGAAATTGCAAAAAGACCTCTGGTCCTTAAGGTATTTATTGGTCCGAGGCTGAAGTGGTTAAGAAGTACCAGTCTAGCTGCTAAAAATAAATGAGTTACAAATTGTCTAAGGGATGGTGGTATATCTTTTTTTCCTATGTTAAGCAGTGCCAAAGCAGGGGATGGGGGTATCGTGATGCCTGTTACTTGTCGGAATATTACGAATATTCTCGTCCAGTATCCAGCTAGTTTGCTGCACGACCACAGTACATGAAAAAGTTGATCAGGGTAAGAGGTTAGTGTGGTCTCTAGATAAGATATCCCCGAGTCATAGGAAGGGGTAGGTATTCTGCAAAAATTTCCTTTCATGTGGGGAAATTCCTAGATCAAGAACATAGGACTTGTATGTGTTTACTTTATAATACGACACTTTGCTATAGTGTTCCAGAATCTTGGCGACGTGCATCAGAGAGGTTGTTGGTTTAGTAAGCATTAGAATCACGTCGTCAGCGAAAAGGCTTGTGACTGTTCACCTCGAACCCATAGACATTAGGGTCTTGTCTGATGCACGCAGCCAGAGGCTCATTTAGCATATTGAAGATCAAAGGGGATAATGGACATCCCTGTCGGGTGCCATTTGTGATTTGAAAGGGTTTTGACAACATTCCTGAGGAGTATACCCTAGCCGAAGGAGAGGTATAGAGAGCAAGTATGGCCGATAGAATATGGCCTGTAAAGCCAAATGATCCCAACACTCCAGACAGATATCCCCAATGGACCCGGTCGAACGCCTTCTCCGCATCCAAAGCAAGGAGCAGAGAAGGCGTTCGCCGAGCCCGTGCCAAACCAATTATATTTATGACACGCCTCGTGGCGTCCGAGGTCTGCCTCCCCTTAGTGAATCCCGATTGGTCAACATTTATGATAGTAGGTAGCATCGGCATCAGACGTAGTGCTAGCATTTTAGCATATATCTTTAGGTCATTGTTCAGCAAGGATATAGGTCTAAAATTTTGAGGCACCTCCGGGGCTTTGCCCGGCTTGGGCAGGGTCACAATAATGGCTTCCAACATTTCTGGCGGGAAGAGGGCAGAGGCAGCAGCATTCTCATAGACCTTAAGAAGGTGGGGGCCTAGGACAGACTTAAAAGTCTTGTAATATTCTCCAGTCAGCCCGTCAGGGCCTGGGGATTTATTGCTTGGTAATATGTCTATGGCCCTATACATCTCAGCGATCGTGAAAGGCAGATTTAGGTCCTCTAACTGGTCAGTGGTAAGTAGTGATGGACGAACTTCCGACGGGACGTTTCGCGAACGCGAAACGCGAACGGACACAAACGTTCGCGAAAACGACCGTTCGCCGCGGGCTCCATTGACTTCAATGGGAGGCGAATTTCGCAAACCTTTAGGTCGAATTTGCGGCCACGGGGTAATTATTAGGGGGTAGCACGTAGTCCCACCACCTGGACAATAGCATAATACATGTATGAGGTGAATTTGGGATCGATAACTACAAGCATTTTTTTTTTATTTGGGAAATTGTTCTGACAATTCAGGACTATGGAGCTAATGAAGGCAATGGAGGAGAGGGAAGGTCAGGGACCAGGGTAGGCAAACAAGAGGGTGCAGGAGATACAGAGCACTGACAGCAGCACCGTAATACAGAGCACTGACATCAGCACCGTGACATACAGCGCTGACAGCAGCTCCGTGACATACAGCGCTGACAGCAGCTCCGTGACATACAGCGCTGACAGCAGCTCCGTGACATACAGCGCTGACAGCAGCTCCGTGACATACAGCGCTGACAGCAGCTCCGTGACATACAGCGCTGACAGCAGCACCGTGACATACAGCGCTGACAGCAGCTCCGTGACATACAGCGCTGACAGCAGCTCCGTGACATACAGCGCTGACAGCAGCTCCGTGACATACAGCACTGACAGCAGCTCCGTGACATACAGCGCTGACAGCAGCTCCGTGACATACAGCGCTGACAGCAGCACCGTGACATACAGCGCTGACAGCAGCTCCGTGACATACAGCGCTGACAGCAGCTCCGTGACATACAGCGCTGACAGCAGCTCCGTGACATACAGCGCTGACAGCAGCTCCGTGACATACAGCGCTGACAGCAGCTCCGTGACATACAGCGCTGACAGCAGCTCCGTGACATACAGCGCTGACAGCAGCTCCGTGACATACAGCGCTGACAGCAGCTCCGTGACATACAGCGCTGACAGCAGCTCCGTGACATACAGCGCTGACAGCAGCTCCGTGACATACAGCGCTGACAGCAGCACCGTAAGCAGCCCCAGGAGGAAGTCAGCACAGCACAGGGATGGTGTGATCCCCTCATAATAAGAACCCCCAGGAGGAAGTCAGCACAGCACAGGGATGGTGGGAGCCCCTCATAATAAGAACACCCAGGAGGAAGTCAGCACAGCACAGGGATGGTGGGAACCCCTCATAATAAGCAGCCCCAGTAGAAATATGACACCGCTCAACCTCTTCAAAGAGGAGGGTAGGGGCATATAGTACGGTGTGCTTTTTTGGGTCAGGGAAGTGAGCCAAATGAATTAAGAAGGTCTGTGTGCTTGATTCCAAAAATTGTTTATAGACATATACATGGTCTACTGATCACATGTGTTGAATTCCTCCGAGATCCATGCCTCATTCATTTTTAGAAATGTGAGGTAGTTAACACTGTGGTGAGCTAGGCGAGTACGCTTATCGGTCACAATCCCCCCTGCTGCGCTGAACGTCCTTTCGGACAGGACACTGGATGAGGGGCAAGCCAACAGTTCGATTGCAAATTGGGCAAGCTCTGGCCAGAGGTCAAGCCTGCCCACCCAGTAGTCTAGGGGTTCATCACTCCTCAGAGCGTCCACATCGGCCGTTAACCCAATGTAGTCGGACACCTGACGGTCTAGGCGTTCCCTGATGCTGGATCCGGATGACACCTGTCGATGGGTCGGCTGAAAGAATGACCTCATATCCGAAGTCACCAACACATCTTCAAACCGGCCTCTTCTTGCAGGCGCTGTTGGATTGGTACCCGCAAATCCTTCTCTGGGAGTGGGAATTGCTCCTCTGCCAGCGCACGCAAAAGCAGAATGCAGCATTTCTCGAAGCAAGGCCTGGAAGTGCTGCATTCTGACAGCCCTCTGCGACGGCGGTAACATTTCCGCCATTTTGTGTTTGTACCGGGGGTCTAAGTACGTTGCCACCCAGTACTGGTCCTTGACCCTCATGCTTTTTATACGGGGGTCCCTATTAAAACACTGGAGCATGAAGGCCCCCATTTGCACTAAAGTGGAAGCGGTGTGGTGGCCTGGCTCCTGCTCATCATCCAGGATAATGTCGTCCTCTTCATTCTCCTCTCCCCATCCTCGCACAACAGGGATCCCAGAAAGGTTTAAAGCATGCTCTTCTTGCTCCTGCTCATCCGCCCCGGCACCATCCTCCTCTGACTCCTCATCAGACTCCTGTTGTTGACTTGTCTCAGATAGAGTAGCCCCCCCTGGGAATTCATCCAGCATTGCGACTTCCTCATCTTCCCGCTCCTGCTCCTCCACAGCCTGATCAATGACACGACGCAATGCACGCTCCAGAAAGAAGGCATAAGGTACCATGTCACTGATGGCGCCATGGCTGCGACTGACCAGTTTGGTGATCTCCTCAAATGGCCGCAGAAGTCTGCATGTGTCGCGCATGAGCAGCCACTGGCGCGGTGAAAAAAAACCCAGCTCCCCAGAACCGTTTCTTTCGCAGAGTTCATACAGGTAGACGTTAACTGCACGTTTCTGCTGGAGCAGCCTATCAAGCATATAGAAGGTTGAGTTCCATCGCGTCGGGCAATCGCAAATAAGACGTCTGACCGGCAGATGGTGTCGCCGCTGAATGTCAGCAAGGCGAGCCATGGCCGTGTAAGATCTTCTGAAATGGGCCGAGATTTTCCTTGCCTGCCGCAAGATGTCCTGGACCCCAGGGTATTTGACAAGGAATCGCTGCACGACCAAGTTTAAGACGTGTGCCATGCACGGCACGTGCGTGATTTTGCCCTGTTTCAATGCGCTAAGCAGATTGGCACCGTTGTCACACACCACTTTACCAACTGTCAAATTGAGCGGTGTTAGCCACTCATCTGCCTGTGAACGCAAAGCTGAAAGGAGTGCCGGGCCAGTGTGGCTCTTTGCTTCCAGGCACAACAGACGCAGCACGGCATGGCAACGTCTCACCTGGCATGTGGAATAGGTTCTGGGGAGCTTGGGCGGTGCAGTGGAAGAGACGCTAGCAGCGGAAAAGGAGGAGGCAGCTGAGGAGGAGAGGGAGGAGGATGGAGTAGGAGGAGGAGAAGAAGAGTCAGGCCTGCATGCAATCCGTGGCGGTAAAACCAAATCTACACGGGTGCCACGGGTTACATGCTTGACGGCCGTCAGAAGGTTCACCCAGTGGGCAGTAAAACTGATATACCTTCCCTGCCCGTGTTTGCTAGACCACGTGTCTGTGGTCAGATGTATCTTGGCACCGACACTGTGTGCCAGAGATACATTCACTTGCCGCTGAACATGGCCATATAGCTCTGGGATGCCCTTCTCTGAGAAATACTTCCTTCCTGGGACCTTCCATTGTGGTGTTCCAATGGCCACAAATTTGCGAAAGGCCTCCGAGTCCACCAGTTTATATGGCAGTAGTTGGCGGGCTATGAGTTCTGACAAGCCAGCCGCCAACCGTTGGGCAAGAGGGTTATCCGGCGTCATCATTTTTTTACGCTCAAACATTAGGCCCACGGAAGCCTGCCTTTTTGCAGAAAAATGTGAGCTTGGCGTGATGGAAGGTGGAGTGGAGGACAATTGTGAGGAGAGAGGAGAAGGAGAAGTAGAAGACGAGGCTGGACGGTGAGAGCCTGCAGTGTGGCTTTGTGTGTTCCGTTGCTCCCACTGGGCTCGGTGATGGCTGCTCATGTGCCTTCTTAAGGCGGTCGTCCCTAGGTGAGTATTGGGCTTACCGCGACTAACGCGTTGACTGCAAAGATTGCAGATGGCAACGCTATTGTCAGCAGCGGACACGTTAAAAAAAGCCCACACTGCGGAGCCATGTGCCGGTGTCCTGGGAGCGCCAGATGTGACCGTACATGGTCGATGACTCGCTCCTGATACATTTGCAGTCTGCTTTGTCCCTGCTGTGCAATGTAAGTCATTGCTGCTTCTCCTCCCTATCTGCTGGTCCATATCTCCCTCTGAACTCCCCTCCTCTTCCTCTCTTGTGGGCACCCACGTGACATCACTAGACACGTCATCATCAACGTCACCTTCCCCACCGCTATAAGTAGAGTAGGCAGCAACACCGGGGACCAACCTCCTCCTTGGGCTGATCTGGGTACTGGCGTCAGACTGCTGAGTAGCGCTTGTTGCTACCTCCTCTTCCTGATCCAATACCAAGAGTGGCTGCGCATCAGAAATGTCCTCTTGATATGGATCGGAAAATAATTCCAGTGACTCAAGCGGAAGGTATGTGGTGGTGGTGGTGGTGGTCGTGTTGTTGGTGGTAGTGTCTTTGGGGGTGCACATAGCAGAGAGTGAAGAAGAGGGTGCAGATCGAGAGGATGAGGAGGGTGCAGAAGAGTAAGGCTGAGCGAGCCACTCAACCAAGTCTGGTGCATCCTTTAAAGTAATTGAACGCACCTTCTGCAACTTCCCACTTTGGCTCAAGCCTGTTGCTCCTGCCCTACCCCTACCACCCCTGCGGAAGGGCCTGCCTCTTCCTCTGCATGTCATTTTTTAAATGACCCTGTGACAAAACTCTTAGTCCCTATACCGCTGAAGGACTGCTGCAGTATAGGTGAGCGGTCAGCAGTGGTGCACGTCAACCCTATCTATTGTGGACCTATAGCGGTCCTTACAGAACAGCAGACTGTACCGCACTCAAGCCTATGTACCGTAGCACCCTATACCAAGTTACCAGTCCTTATAAGAACTTTTGTGGACCAAGCAGGTTGTGTATTAGTGTTTAGCAGACTGTACGTCAGTCCCTATACCGCTGAAGGACTGCTGCAGTATAGGGCAGCGGTCAGCAGTGGTGCACGTCAACCCTATCTATTGTGGACCGATAGCGGTCCTTACAGAACAGCAGACTGTACCGCACTCAAGCCTATGTACCGTAGCACCCTATACCAAGTTACCAGTCCTTATAAGAACTTTTGTGGACCAAGCAGGTTGTGTATTAGTGTTTAGCAGACTGTACGTCAGTCCCTATACCGCTGAAGGACTGCTGCAGTATAGGTGAGCGGTCAGCAGTGGTGCACGTCAACCCTATCTATTGTGGACCGATAGCGGTCCTTACAGAACAGCAGACTGTACCGCACTCAAGCCTATGTACCGTAGCACCCTATACCAAGTTACCAGTCCTTATAAGAACTTTTGTGGACCAAGCAGGTTGTGTATTAGTGTTTAGCAGACTGTACGTCAGTCCCTATACCGCTGAAGGACTGCTGCAGTATAGGGCAGCGGTCAGCAGTGGTGCACGTCAACCCTATCTATTGTGGACCGATAGCGGTCCTTACAGAACAGCAGACTGTACCGCACTCAAGCCTATGTACCGTAGCACCCTATACCAAGTTACCAGTCCTTATAAGAACTTTTGTGGACCAAGCAGGTTGTGTATTAGTGTTTAGCAGACTGTACGTCAGTCCCTATACCGCTGAAGGACTGCTGCAGTATAGGGCAGCGGTCAGCAGTGGTGCACGTCAACCCTATCTATTGTGGACCGATAGCGGTCCTTACAGAACAGCAGACTGTACCGCACTCAAGCCTATGTACCGTAGCACCCTATACCAAGTTACCAGTCCTTATAAGAACTTTTGTGGAACAAGCAGGTTGTGTGTTAGTGATTAGCAGACTGTACGTCAGTCCCTATACCGCTGAAGGACTGCTGCAGTATAGGTGAGCGGTCAGCAGTGGTGCACGTCAACCCTATCTATTGTGGACCGATAGCGGTCCTTACAGAACAGCAGACTGTACCGCACTCAAGCCTATGTACCGTAGCACCCTATACCAAGTTACCAGTCCTTATAAGAACTTTTGTGGACCAAGCAGGTTGTGTATTAGTGTTTAGCAGACTGTACGTCAGTCCCTATACCGCTGAAGGACTGCTGCAGTATAGGGCAGCGGTCAGCAGTGGTGCACGTCAACCCTATCTATTGTGGACCGATAGCGGTCCTTACAGAACAGCAGACTGTACCGCACTCAAGCCTATGTACCGTAGCACCCTATACCAAGTTACCAGTCCTTATAAGAACTTTTGTGGACCAAGCAGGTTGTGTGTTAGTGTTTAGCAGACTGTACGTCAGTCCCTATACCGCTGAAGGACTGCTGCAGTATAGGGCAGCGGTCAGCAGTGGTGCACGTCAACCCTATCTATTGTGGACCGATAGCGGTCCTTACAGAACAGCAGACTGTACCGCACTCAAGCCTATGTACCGTAGCACCCTATACCAAGTTACCAGTCCTTATAAGAACTTTTGTGGAACAAGCAGGTTGTGTGTTAGTGATTAGCAGACTGTACGTCAGTCCCTATACCGCTGAAGGACTGCTGCAGTATAGGTGAGCGGTCAGCAGTGGTGCACGTCAACCCTATCTATTGTGGACCGATAGCGGTCCTTACAGAACAGCAGACTGTACCGCACTCAAGCCTATGTACCGTAGCACCCTATACCAAGTTACCAGTCCTTATAAGAACTTTTGTGGACCAAGCAGGTTGTGTATTAGTGTTTAGCAGACTGTACGTCAGTCCCTATACCGCTGAAGGACTGCTGCAGTATAGGGCAGCGGTCAGCAGTGGTGCACGTCAACCCTATCTATTGTGGACCGATAGCGGTCCTTACAGAACAGCAGACTGTACCGCACTCAAGCCTATGTACCGTAGCACCCTATACCAAGTTACCAGTCCTTATAAGAACTTTTGTGGACCAAGCAGGTTGTGTATTAGTGTTTAGCAGACTGTACGTCAGTCCCTATACCGCTGAAGGACTGCTGCAGTATAGGGCAGCGGTCAGCAGTGGTGCACGTCAACCCTATCTATTGTGGACCGATAGCGGTCCTTACAGAACAGCAGACTGTACCGCACTCAAGCCTATGTACCGTAGCACCCTATACCAAGTTACCAGTCCTTATAAGAACTTTTGTGGAACAAGCAGGTTGTGTGTTAGTGATTAGCAGACTGTACGTCAGTCCCTATACCGCTGAAGGACTGCTGCAGTATAGGGCAGCGGTCAGCAGTGGTGCACGTCAACCCTATCTATTGTGGACCGATAGCGGTCCTTACAGAACAGCAGACTGTACCGCACTCAAGCCTATGTACCGTAGCACCCTATACCAAGTTACCAGTCCTTATAAGAACTTTTGTGGAACAAGTGAGTTGTGAATGTTTAGCAGACTGCAGCAGAAGGGCAGCAGTCAAGTATAATATCCTTTCTATATTTGGAAGAAAGAATATTATACATGTACAAGCCTATTACTGTACCACTGATACCAGTCCTGAAAAGAACCTTTGTGGAACTAATAATAACAGCAAGTCTTTAAAATTACCCTCACTGCCTGACAACACTGCTTCCTTCCTGTCCCTATACAAATTGGCAAAAAAAGAGAACGATTAGTGGTTACTGGAACAGCTCTTTTGTGGACCTTGATAGTAACAGCTAATGATGATGATGATGATGATGATGATGAAAGACTAATCTGGCTGTCCCTGTAGCATACACCGTCCTTTCCCTTTCTCTAAACTAACAAAAGACACTCAGGCTGCTGCAAGAATCAGCAGCACAGCAAACCTATCAACACCTAACACCTATACCAGTCCTGAAAAGAACTTTTGTGTACCAAATAGCTAGTGGTTTATCTCTCCCTACTCCACACAGGAACCTGTCCCTATCTTAACAGAAGAAAGAATGTAAAATGGCCACCGGATCGGGTGTATTTATAGGTTAGGGGGAATGTACAAGTGTCCATGTGCTGTCATGTCTCAATTGGCTGTCCTGTATCACATGATAAACGTGTCACCAAAGGTTAAAGTTCTTGTATACATTAAACACGTAAGTCCGCCGCGGCGAACGACGGAAAAAGGCGTTCGAACGTGCGGACCGCGAATGTCGGAAATTCGCCGCGAAACGACCGCCGGGCGAACCGTTCGGCCATCACTAGTGGTAAGAGTAGGAATTTTTGCTTGCGCTAAGAAATTTGCTATGTCATCCCTAGAAGGCTGTGGGGTAGAGCTGTCTTTACCCAAGTTGTAAAGGGATTCATAATAGTCACTAAAGGAGTCAGCAATCCTTTGCGGATCGTATTCTTTGATATTAGTCTTAGGGTTGAACAGATGTGGAATAGAAGGACAATTTTAGCTTCCTCTCCACTAGGGATGAGCCGAACACCCCCTGGTTCGGTTTGCACCAGAACTTTTGAACAGACCCCAAATTCGTACGAACTTTAGAACCCCATTGAAGTCTATGGGACTCGAACGTTCGAAATTAAAAGTGCTAATTTTAACGGCTAATATGCAAGATGCTGTCCTAAAAAGGGTTTGGGGACCTGGCTCCTGCCCCAGGGGACATGGGTCAATGCCTAAAATGTTTTTTAAAATGGCCGTTTTGGCGGGAGGACTGATTTTAATGATGATTAAAGTGAAAAAAAGTGAAATATTCCTTTAAATATCGTGCCTGGGGTGTGTCTGTAGTATGCCTGTGAAGTGCCACGTGTTTCCCGTGTTTAGAACAGTCCCTGCACAAAATGACATTAAACGGAAATAACATCATTTAAAACTGCTTGCGGTTTTAATGTTATATCTGGTTCCTGCAATATGATTGAAAATCATT
This sequence comes from Lithobates pipiens, assembly GCF_037356315.1. Classification (NCBI taxonomy): domain Eukaryota; kingdom Metazoa; phylum Chordata; class Amphibia; order Anura; family Ranidae; genus Lithobates; species Lithobates pipiens. The sequence goes on along the minus strand of NW_027507791.1, from coordinate 67,873,128 downwards.
GAGAAAAATGGCATGGGTAGCCCTCCCTGCCCATTACCAGCCCCTTTGGGTCTTGTACGCATATTAAGGGGAGCCCCGTACCCATATTAAAAAAAGGAAATGCGTGTGGCCCCCAGGCCCTATATACTCAGAACAGCAGTAAACAGGCAGTACAAACAAGACAGGGACTGTGTAGGTTTGTTGTGTTAAGTTGAATCTGTTTGTAATTTTCAACTGGTACATTTTTAAAGTTTAGCTCCAGTCAAAAAAACTATTTTTAAGCTTTTTGGAAAACATAGGGAAGGGTTATCACCCCTGTATAATTAGTTTTGTCGTCCATCTTTTTTCATCTCACTTGCTGTTGTCTCCTTCCGTTTGCAAGTAGGAGATGTTTGTAAGTTGGATGTTTGAAAGTAGGGGCCTGCCCTATATGCTCTGCAGAAATGGCGGAACAAGGTGTTGGTTTTGCCACAACATTGTAAGCCCTCAAAGTGACTCTTGGTGGGCGCTGGAGCACCCTGCTGTGAACGATTATATCAAGAATTGTAATTACATGCCATTGTTGAACAGTGGTAGAAAAATTGACCTTTGGTGGTTGTGGTGCTGGTGCCACAACACTATAAGTCCTCACAGTTACTCTGGGTTAAACATGGGCAGAAAAATTGGGCTGATGGCATCACCCAGAACCAGAAATGTTCTTCCAACATATCAGCGGAGGAGGAAGAGGATAGACAATCAACATAACAGGACAGTCACTCAGCATCAGCATAGGCAGTCTTGAAGGGATGTGATATTTCAAAAAAAATTATTCGGTTACATCAGCTTCAGGTGCTTGGTAGCTGTGGGTGATCCAAGACTGATTCATCTTGATGAAGGTCAGTCGATCAACTGATTCGGTGGACAGGCGCACCCTGTGATCGGTAACAAAGCCACCAGCAGCACTGAAGGTGCGTTCCGAAAGAATGCTGGATGCAGGACAGGCCAGTAGCTCAATTGCATACTGTGCAATCTCTGGCCAGTGATCCATCCTCAAGACCCAGTAAGCCAGAGGATTTTCGGTGGGAAAGGTGTCCAAGTCTGACCTTGCCCCTAGGTATTCCTGCACCATGTAAATCAGACGCTGGCGATGGGTGCTGGAACCGATCATACCTTGGGGCTGCGGACTAAAAAATTGTCTGAAAGCATCAGTCAGACGGCCACCTTCTCCACCGCTCCTTCTGACCGATGCCTCAGCACCACGTTGTCCAGGACCAGGAGTTTGTAACCTCCCAGTCTCTGGGAACGCGTTGCACAGACCTTTCTGCAAGGCCTCCCGGAGTCTCATCCTCTGCTCCCTCTGCGATGGCAAGATAAGGTCGGCAACCTTACCCTTGTACCGTGGATCAAGGAGAGTGGCCAGCCAGTAATGGTCCCTCTCCTTGATCCGAAGAATACGAGGATCCTTCCGCAGGCTTTGCAGGATCAGGGAGGCCATGCAGCGTAGGTTAGCTGAGGCATTCGGTCCGGAGTCCTCTGGGTCACTAAGGACAACATGATCCGCAGCTACCTCCTCCCAGCCACATACAAGTCCACAGGTTTCTTGGGACTGTAAATCATCCCTACAAGACTGCTGCTGCTGCTGATGCTGAGTGCCAGCCTCCACCTCCATGCTGACACAATCATCCTCCTCCTCCTCTTCATCCTCCTCATCCTCTTCCTGTGTGATGGGTGGCACAGCAGGAACACTGTCTGGATAAAGGGGGCTTGAGAGGCAAGGAAGTCCTCCTCTTCCTGCCTCTGTTCTGCCTCAAGTGCCCTGTCCATTATTCCACGCAGCGTATGCTCCAAGGGGTGGACAAGAGGTACAGTGTCACTGATGCATGCACTGTCACTGCTCACCATCCTTGTGGCCTCCTCAAACGGTGACAGGACAGTGCATGCATCCCTGATCATGTCCCACTGGCGTGGTGAGAAAAAACCAAGCTCCCCTGACCCTGTCCTGGTGCCGTAGTCGCACAGGTACTCATTGATGGCCCTCTGCTGCGTGTGCAGCCGCTGCAGCATGGCCAACGTTGAGTTCCACCTGGTGGGCATGTCACATATAAGGCGGTTCTTGGGCAGGTTCAACTCCTTTTGGAGCTCAGCCAGCCGAGCACAGGCATTAAATGATCGGCGGAAATGCACACAGACTTTCCTGGCCTGCTTCAGGACATCCTGTGAGCCCGGGTACCTGCCCAAGAACCGCTGCACCACCAGGTTAAGGACGTGAGATACACAGGGCCCATGGGTCAGTTGTCCCTGTCGGAGGGCAGAGAGGAGGTTGGTGCCATTGTCGCAAACCACCATTCCTGGCTTAAGCTGGCGTGGCGTCAACCACCTCTCGGCCTGCCCCTGCAGAGCTGACAAAACATCCGCCCCAGTGTGGCTCCTGTCCCCCAAACAAACCAGCGCAAGCACGGCATGGCATTGTTTTGCCTGCGTACTTGCGTAGCCCCTGGAATGCCTACGGAGCACCACTGGTTCTGAGGACAGAGCACTGGAAGAGGCCATGGAGGAAGAAGAAGAGGAGGGGGTGGAGGAGAGAGGTGTGTCACAACCAATAGTAGCATTTTGGAGGCGTGGTGGCGGAACAACCTCCAACACTACTGCACCTTGTCCTGCATCCTTCCCAGCTGCCAGAAGAGTGACCCAATGGGCCGTGAAAGACAGGTAACGTCCCTGTCCATGCCTGCTGGACCATGAGTCAGCGGTAATATGCACCTTACCGCTGACCGCCCTGTCCAGCGAGGCAAGGACATTGCCTTCCACATGCCGGTAGAGAGCCGGAATCGCCTTCCGTGAGAAAAAGTGGCGTTTGGGGACCTGCCACTGAGGAACCGCACATTGTACAAACTCACGGAAGGGTGCCGAGTCTACCAACTGAAAAGGCAGCAGTTGAAGTGCTAGCAATTTAGCCAAGCTAGCATTCAACCGGTGGGCATGTGGATGGCTGGGAGTGAACTTCTTTCGCCGGTCCAGCAGCTGGGGCAGGGACATTTGCCTGCTATAATCGGACATGGGTGTACTGCTAGCAGAGTGCCCGGAAGCACTTGGCTGTGACACACCTAATTCTACACCTTCATTCCTCTCAGAGCAGGTTTCAGAGAGGACTGAAGGTCTAGTGGGGTTGGAGATCCCAGCTGATGAGGACCAAGGAGAGGTCCGCTTTGTTCTTTGGTGTGGGTCTTTGAGGTACGCTTGCCAACGAGCTGCATGGCAGGTCAACATATGTCTGGTCAAGCATGTGGTGCCCAAGCGGCTGATGTTTTGGCCACGCGAGATATGCTTGAGACATATGTTGCAAATAGCAGCGGTGCGATCTGATGCACAAAAAAGGCCCACAAGAACTTTTAGAATAACGCGCCGAGGCAGCGCCCTGCACAGGCGGAGCTCTGCGGTGTGATTCAGTCGGTGTGCTGCCGCTAATCTGGCCCCCGGAGGGCATCCTGCCTCATTGGACATGTGCCTCCTCCTCCTCCTCCTCCTCTCTTCTACCAGGCACCCACGTGGAGTCAGTACCCTCATCATCCCCTCCCTCTTCATCGCTGTAGCAAACCTGGCAGTATGCTGCAGCTTGTGGAATATGACTGCCAGATTGCTGTCCTTCTTGAGCATCCCCTCTCTCTGCATTCACGCTACTGCCTTCCTCTAGCTGAGTATCATCATCAGAGCCTACAAAACACTGGGCATCCTCCTGGAGCATGTACCCAACACTGTGCTCAAAGAGTTCAGGAGAATCCTCAGGAGGACGTGGTGGGTCTAGGGAAGGAGTCACTGATGATGACATTAAGACGAGGGAAGACGATGCTTTGGCAGCTGCTTTGCTAGTACCCTGAGCCTGGGTGAAAGAGGATGAGGAGGATGAAGAGGGCTTGGTCATCCACTCTACCAAGTCGTTGGCATGTTGCGGCTCAACATGTCCAGCTGCCAAACAGAAGGACAAGCGTGTCCCATGGCCACGTGCTGATGATGACGATGCACCGCGTCCACGACCAGCACTGTTGTCTCTAGACACAGAGCCTGCTTGCCCTCTTTTATCGGCTCGCGCCTGTCTGCCTCTCCTTGCTGGCCTTCCAGACATGGTAATGGCCTGAAGGGAGTTGGGTAAAACAGCAATTGGGTAGTGTATATTGTGCTAGAGGCACACAACACCCACTAACTCCTGCAGATGCCTTTATTATAGAACACCAGCAATAAAGGGTAGATAAAGGGGTATACTGTACTGGAGGCACACAACACCCACTAAGCCCTGCAGATGGCTCTATTAGAGAACAGCAATAAAGGGTAGATACAGGTGTATATTGTGCTGGAGGCACACAACACCCACTAACTCCTGCAGATGCCTTTATTATAGAACACCAGCAATAAAGAGTAAATACAGATGTATACTGTGCTGTGCTGGAGGCACACACAACTTCCAATAACTCCTGCAGATGGTAGATGGCTCAAATAGAGAAGAGCTATGTAGGTGGATATAGCGGTGTGTACTGGGTACAGAGCACGCAGACAGCACGCACAAGCTCCTAACACTGACTGCAAGCTCTATTATAAAAGATAGATATATCGCTAGCTATATAGGTGAATATAGCGGTGTATACTGCGGTCAGGGCACGCAGACAACAACCACTACAGAAGAGCAAGATCGAAAAATCGGCCGATAACGATCGGTGTATACTGTGTTGAAGGTACACAGAACACCCACTAACTGCTTCAGATGCCAACACACTACACAAGGCCGCCACACTGACAGCCTTATATAGTGTGGGGCGTGTACTACACAGCCTGAGCTATGATTGGCCACAGGCATCCTGCCTGTGGCCAATCATGGCTCTCCTCGCTGCCGGCGCTGTGATTGGCCAAGAATGCGGGGTCACAGTGCATGCTTGGCCAATCATGAGCCAGCAATGCACTGCGCCATCACAGTGCATTGTGGGCCGTGAGCGCCACACGAATTTGGCGCGAACGGCCCATAACGTTCGGAATTCGCCGAACGGGCGAACAGCCGATGTTCGTGTCGAACATATGTTCGACTTGAACACGAAGCTCATCCCTACTCTCCACTTGTTCAAATTTGTGCAGTAACACGAGTCTAAGTTCATGCCTCAAATGTCCTAGAGCTGTGTGGTAAGCTGGAGTGGGGTATGATTTATTCAGACTCTCTAATGTTGTAATTTTGTTCAGAAGGTCGTCTGTCTGCTTTTGCCTCTGCCTCTTCAACCGCTCACCTTGCTGAATAAAGATACCGCTGATAAACGCCTTATGGGCATTCCATACCATAGTAGGAGGGATCTCAGGGGTAGAATTAATCTGAAAAAACTCAGAGAGGTGGTCCTCGAGTAAGAGTTTAGTAGCAGGTTCTTGAATTAATTGACACAAATAGGCGGCATTAGGGGGACTGTTGTCTGCGATGGTGACCAGCACTGATGCATGGTCCGACCATGTGATTGAGTTCATTTTAGTATGCATGATATTCTGGAGGAGCCACCTGTCTGAGAGGAAGAGATCAATCCTACTGTAAGAGCGATGCCTATGAGAGTAGAAAGAATAATCTCACTCATCGGCATGTCTACAACGCCATACATCAAAGATATCATTATTTCTTAAAAAGTTGCACAGAGACTGAGATTTCCTAGCAGAAGGGCAAGTTGAGTCCATCTTGGGATCTGGTACAATATTAAAGTCTCCGCATAACAGTAAAGCCCCTTGTCTAATTTTGCTTATCTTTTTCATAAGTCTGTTTAAAAAGCGGATCTGGCGAACATTAGGTACATTTACCAGTGTATAACGGGTATTGTTAATATCGCACACCAATACTATGAATCGACCATTAGAGTCAGTAATTTCCTGATGCAGTAGAAAGGAGACGGTATCTCTAATAGCTATCATAGTACCTCTCTTCTGTGCGCTAGATAGGAAATAGTGTTGAAAACCTCTCGATGTGCACTTGGGAGGGGAATCCTTATGAAAATGCGTCTCTTGAGCACAGAGTATATCGCAGTGTGATGATTGGGCCTCTTTCCACAAAGAAAATCTCTTGGCCGGGTGATTTAGTCCGTGGGCATTAACTGACAAGATATTCAGAGGCATTACATCTATTTGACGGGGCGCTGATCATGGGGAGACATTTGTACTCACTTCTGAACTCATCCCGGTGTAGCTGTAGGTGGTAGTGGTGTAGATACGATGAGTAGGATGTCCCTGCTAAGTCCTCGTCATGTAGAGAGTGTTCTGATACCTTGGAATTGGTAGTTCCTGGATGTAGGGATAGTGCTGACAGCTCCTGTGGGGAAAACAGAAAAGGGAAAAAACTTCCAAAACAAAAACTGGGTAAAAGGAGGGTCATCATAACCCGTGTGCAGATCATATCTGCTCAGGTAAGTGGGGTCTGTATTGACGAAAAGAGCATGGCTCCGTCAGGCGAGGCCCATGAAAGGCTGGTTAGTATAGCGCAGCGGCCGCCAACAAGCAGCAGATCCAAAATCCAGTATCATAGTACAGCTACTCAACCAGTGGCCGACCCTTCAGGCTGTGTGCGGCAGGAGGCGGAGAAGAATCATCGGGGAGGATCTTCCATTTTTTAAGAAGTTGAAGGCCTTTGTCAGGTGAAGAAATCACATAATTAGACCCTTCCCTGCTCACAACCAATTTGGTAGGAAATCCCCACTTGTAATTGATGCTATGGTTCCTCAGAACCTTGGTAATGTTATTCAAATTTTTGCGGAGCTGCAAAGTATGCTGCGAGAGGTCCGCATAGAACTGAATATTAGAAAATTCTGTATAACGGTGCTCCCCTCTCCTGGTGATTTGCATTAGACGGTCTTTAGTTTGGTAGAAGTGCATATGAAATAGAACATCCCTAGGGACATTTTCAGGAATAAAGGTGGGTTTAGGGATGCAGTGTATTCTGTCGATGGATACTTCTATTGGCGAAAGATCTGGCATGAGAGTGGTTAACAGATTTGTAACATAGGGACGCAGGTCTGCTGGGGTTACCGACTCGGGGATGCCCCTTAGCTTCACATTGTTCCTCCTGGCCCTGTCTTCTAAGTCCGCCAGCTTAGCTTTAATCCAATTCTGATCTTCCTCAACTGAGTCATGGGCATCAATTAAATCGTTTATGGTGGTGGCGTACTCCCCCATTTTTGTTTCAACATGACTCACTCTTTCACCCACCTCCTTAAGTTCTGTGCTAAAGCTTCTCATGCAAGACATCATGTCTGTATGTATAGTGCTGCGCAAAGAGATAAGCATGCCTTTAAGGGTGGTGTCAAGAACAGGTTGGTTTGTTGTAGGAAAGGTAGTAATGGAGTCAGGGAGTTCTTTGGTGTCTTCCTGGGAATCAGTGGGGGATCTCACCTCATGCTGCTGCAGTGTACCAGAGCTGTCCCTTCTGCTCCTGGCCTTGGCTGGACTCCTGCTCAGCGGGGTAGATGCCTGTGAGTTCCCCGGGGAGTGCTCACCGCTGGTGTGGGTATTCTCATCGGACCGCTTCAGAATGCTGGATGTGAGAAGCGGAGTGGAGGACGCGCCAGCGCCATCTTGGCCATGCTGTCTCGGCGGCTGCATGAAGTATGCAGTCAGTTTTCTGGGCTTCCTCTCCGCTCTTTACCTCCTAGACATGTCGGCAGGCTGTGCCCGGATCAAATCGCCGCTATGGGGCTGCAAACTGTTGCCCCTGTGCTCCGTGAGCCGCTCCGTTATCCCGCTATACACCGGAGCTCTGAGACTAAGCTGCCATCTTGGCTAAGGTCAAGCCACACCCCTCGGTCATTATTTTTCTTGATAGGGATAGTGGTGTTAAAAATTTCCTCCAAATCAATTTGTCTTTTGTCGAGGAAGGTAAATATGTCCATGGCAGCGGCAAAGGTGGGAAAGAGTGAAGTCAAATATTATATTGTGTGTGGTACCTCTGCGCTTGGCCCAATTGGTACAATGTAAGGGGAGGATGGGATACTGCTGCATGCACTGATTAAGGGAAAAACTCCTACCCTAATGGAATAATATAGTATGTGTATGATAGTGCTGCGCCGTATAGGAATGAGTAAAGTGAGGGGGGAGGGGGGAGGGAAAAGGGAGGTTTGGGGTGGGTGGGGGACTAGCAAATAAATAAAGTGCTAAACCGTGAATTATAGCTGGTAATAATCCACTATGTATACCCTGCTATTTTCAATTATAATGATAGCAAAAAGAATTGTAAATAATCAAATAATAACAATATGACATGTCATATATAGATCAAAGTGCAATTGTGCTAAACATATAGTTCCACTATAAACTAAAGCACCAAGTGCTAAAACTTAATAGTGCCAAAAGATGAACAAATAAAGTGACTGGTGCGCACACCATATATGTAGAATATTCAAACCAAATAATTAAAACTCGCAATCAGATCCGTTAAAATAAAGTGCTTTGTGCCAATAAATCCAAGCAATGAATCAAATAGTAAAAACAGTCTAAATGGTGGGATAAGTGCAACTGTTGCTGACGTAGCGTTCAGACAAAAGACATTCCAACATAATGTGCTGTGCAGATCATGCAGGCAATTCAGTGCCACACTCCTTCTTTCCCCTCCGTGGGATAAATGGATGGGTGTCCCCTTACCTTACCGCTGTAAGGTTACAGCGTATAGCAACATATATTGGCCACAATGGGGGTTTCCTCACTTCTTGTACCCGATGTCTTAAGGCAGGTATACCTCAAAGTGCAAGAGATGGTACCAAATAGTGTAGTCATTTTGATATTTCAATTTTTATTTAATAAAATTGTCAGGTTACTCACATTTAGTAAGATAAAAACAGGCATCAAGTGTAAACAAACGACGAACGGCAGATTCGGACGTCACTTCCGGTGTCTCTCTCTCTCTCTTTCCGATGCGTGTTCATCACTGTCATTTGACTTCATCAGGGAATAGACAGAGAGAGGGAAGTGCCCCTTATATACCCTAATTCAATTGTTACGGCGGCCATTTTGTTGAAGTCCGGTGACCGGAAGTACAATCACGGCCATTTTCTTGTATATCATGCACGAGTAATGTGCTTGGGCAGCAACAGGTTGGAAGTGAATTGATTGTAATAGCCTCCATTTTATTGTAGTCCATACCCAAGGAGTTTAAATTCGGCCATTATTTACAACTATATCATGCACCTGACATGCTGCGCACAACGTTTTCAACCGATCTATAAAGAATATGTATATACTATAGCGGTCAGAGATAGGGTGACACCGGAAGTGTGTACAATACTGTTACATCAATCAAAGTATTAAAAACATCCTTTAATTGAAATAGATATTAAAAATAATAAAATGCATGCTAAAAAAATATATATATTAGGAAAATATATATTAAAAAAAAAGGAAAAATGTTATATTAAAAAATGTAACTTAAAAATGCCATATCTTTGTAGCAATTGTGCTACTAGCAAAGATAATCACCATACATATATCTAACATCGTTTCTAGGAATTGAGACCAAGATGAATTTCAAAAATAAATTAGAATATTAAATATAAAAAGGGGAGAGGGTATATAAAAGAATCAAGAAGTATTTTTTTTTTAAATCACTAATAAAACAATTCAGATCGAAGTCTATATTAAGGCCCTGTGGTGCAAAAGTATCCATAATAAAAATAAATTTTGATTCCAATTGGCTTAGGTTTCTTACTTTGTGACTCCCCCACCAATGTCTGACGTAGGTTTCTATGCCCCAAAATTTAACCTGAGAGGGGTCCCTATTATGAACCGTTGCAAAGTGTCTTGACACACTATGTTTGTCGAACCCCTTTTTAATATTTTGTATATGTTCCTTCAAACGAATTTTCAACGGTCTCTTAGTGCAGCCCACATACTGGAGGCTGCAACTACATTCAAGCGCATAGACTGCCCCTTCAGTGTTACAGCAAATAAAGTTTTTGATCTCATACAAATTGCCTGTAGATGTGGAAGTGAAGTTTTTTCTTTTCATGTTTTGACATTTAGTGCTTGTACACGTGAAACATCGTTTGCAAGGAAAGAAGCCTTTACCTGAAAAAAATGTGAAATTATTTTTAGGGGGATCTGGGATGTTTTTTACTATCCTATCACGGATAGTTGGGGCCCGTCTGTAAACTGTCTGTATTTGTTGTAATTGTCTATCAGCTAGCAAGATATTCCAATTGCGTCTGATTATTTTTCTACATCCTTATATTGGATGTTATAATCCAGGATGATAGGTACTGAGTCTGATGGAGCCTCATGTTTCAATTTATCTTCCATTAATGTTTTCTGATCCATGTCTGCAACTTCTCTAATCTTTCCATTAATGAACTCACTGTCATAGCCTTTCTCCAAAAACTTAGACCTCAAAATGTCTACCACATGTGTGAGACTTTTGCACAGCCTGGCCACATACAGATGCCCAACATTGAAGTAGTACCTTCAGGTGTTCTAGGAGCATAAATTACACATCTCATTTCATTCTATCATTCTATCACACTTTTGAAGGTCCTTGAGCACCAGGAAAATTGAATTATCCACAAAATTACCCAATTTTGGAAAGCAAACACCCAAACGTATATTCTATGAGGCATGGGCTGCAGATAGGTACTTGGGTACTCTGATGGGCTGCAGATAGGTACTCAGATACACTGATGGGCTGGTGACAAGGACTCTGTTACTCTGATGGGCTGGTGACAGGTACTCGCTTACTCTGATGGGCTGGTGACAGTTACTCATGTACTCTGATGGGCTGGAAATAGATACTCGGGTACTCTGATGGCCTGGTGACAGGTACTCAGATACTCTGATGGCCTGGTTACAGGTACTCAGGTACTCTGATGGGCTACAGATAAGTACTCGGGTACTCTGATGGGCTGGTGACTCGTACAAGGGCACTCTGATGGGTGGTGACAGGTACTTAGATGGGCATTGACAGGTTCTCAGATGGGCTATGACAAGTACTCAAATAAACTGTGACAGATAGTCAGATGGGCTGTGACAGGTGCTCAGGTATTCATGTACTCAGATGAACTGTTACAGGTACTCAGGTACTCAGATGGGCTGTGACAGGTACTCAGAGGAACTGTGACAGGTACACAGTGTCAGGGCTAGCTTAGCCCTTCCTTCTCTGGGCTGACTGTTCAGCTGTAGGTTAATTGCCTGTTCTCATCTCTCTCCACAGTTACCAGCTGTTCCTGATCATGCTCGTCTGACCTGCCTACTTAAAGCTGTCCAGCTCACTTCACCTCTGCCTTCGTCTTGGTCACATCACAAGAAACCATCTCCTGTGGTTCTGTTTAAAGACTGGCTTGCCGACATCCCTTCTGGCTCCTTATCCTGTTTGCTGTTGCTCTACTTGGATCCCTTTCTTCTGGCCTGGCTGAATACCCGATCTGGTTATTGAACTTTGGCCTGGCTGACTAATCTATCCAGTTACTGGACTCTGGCTATGCTTTGACTATGCTTTTTCTATTTACCTTTTTATTTTTATTTAATAAACAAGTGTGATTTAATTGTATTTCTGTCTCGGTCTGATTCATGGTTTCTGACAGTAGGCGAAGGCCATGAATTCAGAAGATAACTGTACAGATAACTGTATGTTAATCCACTTGTTGGTAATATTTTTTCCAGATTGGATGAGCAACAAACGCTCCTGAGTCGCACGCCTCACCTGGAATCCTCCATGGTGGCTGCTCCGGTACAACCTGAGTCGCAGGCCATCCCTGCTGCTCCGCCGGTCTCTGTGCAGTCACCCGCCTCGAGTATTACCTCTATAAGAGGTATGTCTGGTTCCACCCAGCTTCCCCAGCGATTTGGGGGTGATCCAGTTCAATGCAGAGGGTTTCTCAATCAGGTTGAGATATACTTTGAGATGCGGCCCCAGGCGTTTCCCACGGACAGAAGCAAAGTAGGTTTCGTGATATCTTTGCTTTCTGAGAGAGCCTTGGTCTGGGCTAACCCTCTATGGGAGACGCAAAAACCTGTTGTTTTGAGATACCCTCGGTTTGTGGCCTCCTTTAAAAGGGTATTTGACGTTCCCGCATGCTCCACTTCTGCTGCCAAGTGCCTCATGTCCATCAAACAGAGTACAAGAACTGTTGCAGACTACGCCATTGAATTCCGTACTCTGGCAGCAGAGGTTGCTTGGAACAATGAGGCCCTCATGGCTGCTTTTTCTCATGGTCTCTCGGATTCCATCAAGGATGAGATAGCAGCCCGAGATATACCCACTGAGCTGGAGAGCTTGATCTCATTTGCCATCCTCATTGACTCCAGACTCAGAGAAAGACTTTCTCTTAAGGAGTGTTTGCAGAAGCCTCCTGTATGTTTGCCTTCGAGCTTTGTAGTCCCACCCATGCCTCCTGGTACCGAGTCAGTCAGTGAAGATGAACCCATGCACCTGGGCTTCACATGTCTCTCTGTGGATGAGGGAGCCTTTAGGAGGAGGGAGAGATTGTGCCTTTATTGTGGCCAGGCAGGTCACTTTTTGAAGTCTTGTCCTACCCATCCAGCGAACTCTCAAACCTTGAGGTCCTGTCATGGACAGACCTTAGGTGGCATTGTTTTGTCCCCAGTTATCCAGAAGGATAAGCCCCTTGTTTCGCTCACTCTTTCTTGGGCTGAGTCGTCCATCGAGATACAGGCTCTAATCGACTCTGGGGCTGCAGGCCTGTTCATTGATGCTGCATTTGTTTTGCAGCACTCGATTCCGCTGCAGCTGCGTGACACTCCATTTGCCATTGAGGCTCTTGACGGGAGACCTTTACAGCCTGCCCATGTGACTCATGAGACGGTTCCGTTGTCCATGGCCGTAGGGGCTCTTCACCATGAGATAATCCAATTCCAAGTTATTTCCTCAACTAGGTTTTCCGCTGGTTATTGGTTATCCATGGTTACAGAGGCACAACCCCTCTTTTGATTGGCTCCATGCTGAGGTTCTCTCCTGGTCACCACAATGCAGTGAGACATGCTTCCTGAAGGTATCCAAGGTCCTGTGCACCTCTTCACTCCCCTCCCTGCCAGAGGAGTACCGCGATTTTAACGATGTCTTTGATAAAGGTCAAGTTGGTAGTTTGCCTCCACACTGGTCTTATGATTGCACAATTAACCTTCAACCTGGTGCCATACCTCCTCGTGGCCGGGATTACCCTTTATCGTTCTTGGAGGATAAGGCCATGGAGGAGTATGTTGCTGACGCACTTTCTCGAGGTTTCATCCACTCCAGTCTCCTGCTGGTGCTGGTTTCTTCTTTGTGAAGAAGAAGAAGAACGGTGAACTGAGACCTTGTATAGATTATAGGGCTCTCAATCGTGTCACGATTAAGAATGCCTACCCGATTCCATTGATTACAGAGTTATTTGACCACCTCAAGGGAGCAACAGTTTTCACAAAGCTTGACTTGAGAGGGGCATCCAATCTCGTGCGCATTAAGGAGGGCGACGAGTGGAAAACTGCGTTTAATACCAGAACAGGCCATTATAAATATTTGGTAATGCCTTTTGGCCTTTGTAACGCCCTGGCAGTTTTCTAGGAGTTTATTAACGATGCCCTCCGAGATTTGTTGCAATTATGTGTGATGGTTTATCTCGATGATATCCTCAGTCCAAGTCCCTGGAGAGCCACCACACAGATGTCTGTCGTGTGCTTCAGAGACGAAGAGAGAACAATCTCTATTGTAAACTGGAGACGTGCGAGTTCAGTTGTGAACAGGTTACATTCCTGGGCTATGTCATTTCCACTGCTGGTTTTTCGATGGACCCAGAGAAACTTTTGGCAGTTTTACAGTGGCCTCGACCCATGGGTTTACATCCTCTGCAGTGCTTTCTGGGTTTTACTAACTATTATCGGAAGTTTATGTGTAACTTCTCGTCTCTGGTCAAGCTTCTGACTTATATGACCAGAAAGGACGGCAACCCACAGAGATGGTCTCCGGAATCCATTAAGGCCTTTGAGACTCTCAAGGCTGCCTTTCTTTCTGCTCCTGTGTTGGCACATCCTGATCCCACGTTGCCTTTTATCCTAGAAGTTGATGCTTCTGAGACTGGAGTTGGCGCCCTTCTGTCTCACCGTCCTAACTCTGAGAGCGCTATGCATCCGTGTGGCTACTTTTCCAAGAAATTGTCACCTGCTGGGTGCAATTATGAGATTGGTGACAGAGAGCTGTTGGCAATCTTTTTAGCCCTGAAAGAATGGAGACATCTCCTTGAAGGTACCACTGTGCCTGTTCTTATTCTTACTGACCATAAGAATCGACATTCTTGTCTGAGGCTAAGCGACTCTCTCCCAGAAGGGCACAATGGGCTATTTTCTTATTGAGCTTTAATTACATTGTCTCATTCTTACCCGGTACTAAGAATGTAAGGGCTGATGCCTTTTCACGACAATTTTCCTCTACTTCCAAGTCGGAGTCGGTTCCGGTTCCTATGATTCCTCCTGATCGTATCTTGGCTACAGTTCGCACCAGTCTTACTTCTCCTTTGAGTGACAAAATTCTTGCTGCTCAGGTCCATGCTCCTCCTGATAAACCTTGCGACCGCTGCTTTGTCCCAGAGAGTCTCCGTACTGCTGTGATCCAGACTTACCATTCTCCCAAGGCAGCTGGCCATCCTGGGAAGGATCAATTCATTTAGGCCATTTCCCAACAATTCTGGTGGACTAATCTACGGGCTGATGTTATTGCCTTCGTAGCTGCCTGTCCTGTGTGCGCTCAGAGTAAGACTCCACGACACCTTCCAGTGGACCTCTTACAACCCATACCCAATGGAGAGAGGCCCTGGACTCACCCGTCAATGGATTTCACTGTGGAGTTGCCCAACTCCCAAGGCAACACTGTTATCCTTATGGTGGTTGACCGGTTCTCAAAGATGTGTCATTGTATTCCACTTAAGAAGTTGCCCACCTCTAAGGAACTGGATTCCATTTTTGCTCGGTAGATCTTTCGCTTACATGGGCAACCCAAGGTGATAGTCTCGGACAGGGGCAGTCAGTTTGTCTCCCGGTTCTGGCAAGCCTTTTGTGCACAGTTGGGAATCCAGCTTGCGTTCTCTTCTGTGTTTCACCCGCAGTCTAATGGGACCGCAGAGCGAGCCAATCAGTCCTTGGAGCAATTCCTACGTTGCTATATTTCTGCCCGCCATAACAACTGGTTAGACCTATAACCATGGGCAGAGTTTGCTCACAACAGTGCCTTGAATTCTGCCTGCAGATTGTCTCCCTTTATGGTGAATTATGGTTTACAACCTTCCATGTTGCCTGACTCATTTGTTTCACAGAGTATTCCTGCATTAGAGGAGCGGCTCCGTGGTCTTCGTTGGGTTAATTACACTGAGGACATCAATTTCTTCATTCAGTCCCTCGGGCGAAAGAGAACCCAAGCGATGAATCCAAAAAGTCTCCCTTCGACAAAGAATGGATAACCTTTCATTGTCAGTGAGGGTATCCCTAGGTATGGCCTGTATTGAATGTACCTCTATTTGGCTAAAATCTTTGTTGTGTACATGACAACAGTGATGCGGAACGCTGTGTTTGACACAACCCTTCTTGGTCAATCTACGATGTTCCCCCACTCTAGTACGCAGGGTGCGTATTGTGCGCCCCATGTATAACAGAATACATGAGCAACGTAAAACATAAATCACAAACTCTGTCGAACAGGGGATGAATTGCTTAATTTTAAAAGACTTGCCTTTATTGGTTACTATCTCAGAACAACCATGGGGAATGGATTGGCAAGTAAGACATCCTCTCTTTCGGCATTGGAAAATCCCAATCCTACTGTCAAAGTATGTTCTAATGTCAAACAGAGGTCCCCTCTTGGATTTTTTCACCTTACTAGGGGCAATGATACTTTTAACTGTACGGAAGAATCTGAAAGTCACTTGTGGCTTAGGAGGGAGTACCGGGGGCCAAAATATGATCAAGTTTAAGAATGTTGCAGTGTTTATATATCATTTTGGAAATCGCTCTATACTTAGTATTAAAGGATGATACAAACCTTGCCGAAATTGACCATTTATAAAGAATTATTCTTATTACTTTTGGAAGGTTGTGTCTCATTAGAGAGGAAAGCATTCATTATTAAAGCGGGATTCCATTGACCGATCCGTTTTTTTTTTCCTGGGTCATTGAACTACTTTAGTAATGCACAGAGAGTACTCACTTGCTGTGTTAAATCTTTCCCCTGCTTTCCGATTTCGTCAGCAATATGATGTTATATAAATGTATCCTGGCGGTTTTAATTTTGCTTGTGGGCATTTGAAGCCCACAATCATTTATTTCCAGGAGTGAATGCTGTGCTCCCAGGATTCCCTGCTTGATCCTGCACATGCTCATTGTATAACAGGGAGCAGCGCTGTAAAATTCCGGGTTGCCATCACAACGGCCGGCGTCGTCGGAAGTTCCCGCCACGTTGTGATGGCAACCAAACATATACAAACGAGCTCTCACGAGATTTCGGCCGGACAATGATCCGCACAGAATCTTGGGAAGACTCAGAAGAAGCTCCCAGGGTACTTCGCGGAGCAGGGGAAAGGTGAAAAACACGCCTACTCCCATGGGAGGAGAGACCGGAAGTACACCTAATAATTCAAATAAAAAGGTAATTACGGCGAGATTAATTTTTTAAAGGGGCATTTGAGCATCAATGAAAGTAAATGAATGGGCTCAGATTGACTGAAATATTTGGGTACAATACCGCTTTAATTCCTTGGGGTATCCTTTCTCCTCAAGCTTCTTTTTCATCAACTGTCCTGGTGCCATATAATCATCTATTTTAGTACAATTCCTTCGTAGTCTATGGAATTGACCATTGGGCATGTTATCTTTCCATATGGAATGATGGAAACTGTTATAATGGAGATATGATCTGCCCAATGTAGGCTTATTATGGTTACTAGTAATAACAGTATCATTATCATGAGACAAAACCAGATCTAGGAAAACCAGTTCCTTCTGGCTTATCTCATGAGTAAAAGATAATCCAAATGTATTATCATTGCAATATGATACAAAGGAGGAAAAAAGATCTCTGCCCCACGCCAAATTAATAAAACATCATCAATATACCATCCATAAAAGACGATATATTGAGAGAATGGGTTATCAACCCATATCTTTAGATCTTCCCAATACTCCATAGTCAAATTTGCATATCCGGGGGCAAAATTAGCCCCCCATCGCAGTAACTTTACACTGGATATAAAAATGGTCTAAAAAATGTCAAATAATTGTGACGTAGACAGAAATCTATGCTTGAAAGTAAGAATTCCAATTGTTTGGAGTTCATCTCATAAATTTTGCTTAAAAAATACTGTACAGCAGCAATACCTACATCATAAGTTATTGAAGTACACAGTGAAGGTACAACCAATGAAGCCCACGTGTAGTCGTCTTGCCAAGAATAATCCTTTAAAATGTCAATAACATAACTCAAGTCTTTAATATATGATGTTAGTTGACAGACCATCGGTTGTAACAAGTGGTCTATATATATTGAGAGACCACTAATGAAACTATTCGTACTTGCAACAATAGGTTTCCCTGGAGGATCAGTAAGGGATTTATGCATCTTTGGAAGGTGCTAAAAGTAGGGGGTACTACATACTTTTGGGAGCAAAAAACATTTTTCTTTAATATTCAATACACCATTCCTGTATGTTGCCTCAACAAGATTAACCAATTCTCTTTGAAAAAAATGGAAGAGGATCGGAGGGAAGTCTCAGATAAGTATCTACATCTGATAGTAGATGGTAAGCCTCCCGAAGGTAATCACTATCTTGGCTAACCAAACTGCCACCCTTGTCTGCCTGTTTAACAACAATTTCTCTATTAGTTGTTAAGTCTTTAAGGGCTTGCCACTCCTCAAGACTTAGATTACGGGATTTATTACTAATTGGGGCATCACACAGCTCCATAAAATCTTTGTACACAGCTTGATAAAAAGTTTCAATATGTGGGCCCTTAGAATTTGTGGGGTTAAATATAGATGGAGGTTTAAAAACAGTGTTTGATGTCTGGCTCTTGAAAGGGGTATTGTGTCTCACTTTCAATATGTATTCTTCTACATATTTTTGGTAAAAAAAATCACAATAAGCGTATAATGATTGGTTTGCGCAAAAGTTATAGCATCTACAAAATAGAGGATAGTTTTATGACATTTTTATTATTAATTCTTTTTTTCCCTAGTAATGGCCGTGATCTGCGCTTTTTATCAGGGAAGTGACATTATGGCAGACACATCGGACAATTTTGACACATTTTTGGGACCATTGGCATTAATACAGCGATCAATGCTATAAGAATGCATTGATTACTGTAAAAATGTCACTGGCAGGGAAGGGGTTAACACTAAGGGCGATCAAGGGGTTAATGTGTTCCCTAGTGTGTGTTCCAATTGAAGGGGGGAGGGGATTGTGCAGGGGAGATGACAGATCGCTGTTCATACTCTGTACTCTGGGCATTCGCATCGGCTCAGGGGGTGTTGTGCGCGCCACAGCGACGTTACATAAGGTTGTTTCGCCCAGCCGTGCCTTTCTGCCTTAGTACAACTGAGGCGGCTGGTCGGCAAGTGGTTAAGAGATCCAGCAACAAGAACAAAGTTTCACTTATGATGTTGGGCATTAGAGCGATTGAGCAGGAAAAGAGGAGAAAAATACTTTCTCCATTAATGAGAGAAATTCTCACACGTAAATCTATGGTATAAAAAAACTTTTTTGACGGTTCCTTCCAGGTCAAACACTCCTCGTGCTTATGCACCTTTCATTTTTCATTTTTCCTCTCAAACGAGTCCACCATCAATGATTAGAAAAACTGTTAATTCTTAAAAAGAAAAAAAAATTGGTTGGTTAGTTTCGATAGCGGCATGAAATTGCTTCTTGCTGCGGGCAGACGAATTATGCGAATATCAAACTATCTGTCTATGGACCTGAATTTTCATTCATTTTTCTACCCATGTATGGGCTGCTTTAGGCTGCAGGAAATGGCAGCAATACGGTCGATTTACTAAAACTAGAGAGAGCAAGGGGCGTGGCCTGAACCTGCATGGAGTAGGACGCGTGTCTCCGGAGCTCCGCCGAGGAATCCTGTTTCCCACGCTGATCCTGTGACACCACAGCACCGATACTCACCTTAATACATCTGGCAGGCGCCCCTCCATTCCGGAGCATATGTCTCCCTCAAAATCCCAGCGCTCAGCGGCGGCACGGCTGTCCCAATACCGCCGACATGTGAGTGAGGAGGGGGAGGAACATGGCGGCGCGGAGGAACCGGGAGGGCCGCGTGTGGCGGGAGACACAGACAGGCTTCTTGAAGCAATTACATTATGCCGCACGTCCCTTACATCCCAGATTGAGGAGGTGCAAATGGACATTTCTTTATTAAGACAAGATTTCCAGAAGCTGCGGGACCGGGTGAGGGACACTGAGACCCGTATCAGCCATGTGGAAGATGCTCTCTCACCTCTGCAAAATGACACTGACCACATGCAGAAGCAAATAGACCTCCTGATTACTAAACAGGACGAAATGGAAAATCGCATACGCAGATGCAATATCCGATTGATTGGTCTTCCGGAGGGGGCTGAAGGTAAGGACCCCACAACTTTTCTGGAGCAATTGCTGATCAGTACCTATGGCAGAGAGTCTTTCTCCCCATGCTGGCGGTTGAACGCGCGCATCGCATGCCTGCCAGGCCTCCACCTCAGGGTGCACCTCCACGCACCTTTATTGCAAAACTCCTGAACTATAAGGACAGAGATGCTGCCCTCC
This sequence comes from Lithobates pipiens, assembly GCF_037356315.1. Lineage (NCBI taxonomy): Eukaryota > Metazoa > Chordata > Amphibia > Anura > Ranidae > Lithobates > Lithobates pipiens. Next base: position 67,853,395 of record NW_027507791.1, on the reverse strand, counting down.
GCATGGCCCGGGAAAAGGGTAATATCCCGGTGGGCAATACTAAAGTTGCAATATTCCCTGATTTTTCCGCGGACGTCCAGAAATGCCGGCAGGGTTTCATGGAGGCCAAACGATTATTGCGTGCACAGCAAGTGAAATACTCTATGCTTTTCCCTGCACGCCTCAGGGTGGAGGCAGGGGACCGGGCGCTCTTCTTTGAACAACCCAGAGAGGTCATTGCATGGCTGGAACGCAGGGCGCCTCGAGATGGAGCCGCCTGAGACTCCTTGGGATATGTAAGCTACCACTTTTCTTATTTCCCCCCTGGAAACCTGGAACTGTGACAGATTGCCTGATCTTTTTGAACTGTGCTATTTTTGCTCAGGGTGCCTGCATCCGGGACGTATGTTCTCTCTCTTTAAACTCTTACTGCTGTGTGACCTGCTGAACTTCTTGAATCTGGAACATATGCACATGCTGCTGGTGTCAACGTATATGCATCAACTTTTTCCCCTTTTTTGTCTAGTGTCCCTGTTGAGGGACCCTTTCTGCAGTACATTCCTGTTTGCCTTGTTTCAAAACTTTTTTGGTTTACACTTTTTCTTTTCTTATTCTTTTTTCTCCCGGAGCAAGGGGAGACATGTTAGGCCTACGGTCTAATTGCACGGTGCAGCGGAAAACTGCTCCTTTGTCTGCTGGGTCTTCTTTTTGCTATGAGGGAGATGGTCACCGGGGCTGGACAGCAACTGACACTTTTTCTTGTTCAACACTGTGTACCTCTATACAGGGGGTTCTACTTTACCTTGCCCTCTGGTACCGGTGGCCACAGCCCTCTCTCGGACTTAATGTTCTTAACTGTTTTATTGATTTCATGAAACTGGTTTTCCCAGCCAGACGTGTTTGGTTTTTCAGGGAATATACCCACACAAGTTGGGGTTGGTGCAGGGTAGGGTGGGGGGAGGGGGGTGAGTTGGTTGGGGTTTCCATGCAGACGGTTACTATAAATGTGTTGGAGTATGTATCTAAACTAAGTGTTGCTTTCCCTGAATGTTTTTTACTGCTGTTGTCTATGCAGCCCCTGATCGGGCTTGACCTAGCACAACTGTTTTGGGGTGTGTTTATGGGAGGGCTGTTTGGAGGTGGGTTGCCTGCACTTATTACTTTCTATGTATCCATATGGCGTCTATACGGTTTCTTACCTGGAACGTGAGGGGCCTGCGTGACAAATTTAAGCGCGCGGCAGCCTTCACGTTCCTCAAAAAACAAAGGGAGGAAGTGATGGTTCTGGTTGAGATGCATGTAGAGGGTGGACTGCAGATGGCCCTCAAACGCCCCTGGATTGGGTGGGCATTTCACTCCACCTACACGTCTCATTCGCGGGGGGTTTCGGTACTCGTAGCTAAGTCTGTCCATTTTGAACTTTGCGAAATTCTTACTGACCCACAGGGCAGGTTTGTTTTTTTACATGCTAAATTGTATGGGGAACCCTACCTTATTATGGCTTTTTATATCCCCCCCCATTTACCATGACGTTGGTGGTTGAAGGACTGTCTTTTATGTCTAGACACCCGGCGGTTCCTGTTATCTGTTCTCTTGATAGGCTCAAACCCCCTGAGCTGATGATGGGGCAAGCTGGGACCACTAGGTTGTCCAGGCTTATAACCACTGTTCACCTTGTGGACACTTGGAGATACAAATTTCCTCAAAAGAAGGAGTATTCATGCTTCTCACCCACACACGGCTCTCTTTCCCGGATTGACTTTATACTAATATCTAAACAACTCACTCCCAGACTTAAGGAAGTATTGTTCTGCCCCAGACTACTTTCGGACCATAGCCCCTACTCTGTAGTGCTTGACGTACCCCTAGGTAGACCCCCGCGGGCGTGGCGACTGAATCCGTTCTGGCTGACATTACTGCCCGACGATGACACTATTGAGACGGAATGGAAAACGTTTTTTGAGGATAATGACCACACGGCATCAGTTCCAGCAGTGTGGGACACGTTTAAATTACACGCCCGATCGGTACTGACTGCCCACATTAATAAACTCAAGGCTGACTCGGCCAATGTTATTGTTGAGGCTGAGGCGGAATTGAGCTCCAGGGAATGCACCTACGTAGATGACCCGTCTACGGCAAATGCAGATGCCCTTAGATTACAGTCGAGATTGGTTTCTCAGCTGCACCAAGACAAGGCCCGACAGAAACTTTTTTTTACCAAACAAAAATATTTTGAATCCGGAGAAAGGGCTGGTAAGTTGCTGGCATATTTGGTCCACAGGGAAGACAGGCCCCCGGTTGTTATTCCTTTGCGGGGTCAGGGTGATGAGATCATCACGGACCCTTCCGCGGTAACAGAGAGGTTTCGGGACTTTTTTGCGGACTTATACACCACTACAGTCTCAAACGACACCACTCCGATGGACCGTTTTTTGGCTCAGGTTTCCCTCCCTCAGGTTACGGAGGAGCAGGTGCAGGCTCTGGAGGCCCCCCTGACCTCCGATGAAATAGTAGGGGCTATTGCGGGATTTGCAAAATCCAAGTCACCAGGGTCAGATGGTCTTCCCATTGAATTTTATTCCCGTTACCAAGACGTGCTGGTGCCTAGGCTTCTCGACCTTTATGGGAGTCTTTTTGACACGCTAACATTGCCTCCGTCTATGAGGGAGGCAACGATAGTTTTGATTCCCAAACCTGGAAAAGATCCGGGTTTCCCGGAATCCTACCGCCCAATATCCCTATTGCAGGTAGATGTCAAGATTCTGGCCAAAATACTTGCTACCAGATTGAACGTAGTGATCCTTAGTCTGATTCAGGCTGACCAGGCAGGCTTTATGCCGGGGCGGAATACGTCGTTCAATCTGCGTAGGCTATATATAAACCTACAGGCAACACATGAGGAGATGGGTGAGCGCGTGGTAGTGTCACTTGACACGGCTAAAGCATTTGACTCAGTAGAATGGGAGTATTTATGGAAGTGTCTAGCGGGGTACGGCTTCGGCCCGAACTTTATTCGGTGGGTGAGACTGTTGTACCATCACCCAACGGCTAAGGTGGTGGCGAATGGATGGTCTTCCCGGGCATTTGGCCTCGGTAGGGGTACCAGACAGGGGTGCCCACTGTCCCCGCTACTATATGCCTTGGCGGCTGAACCTTTAGCAGTGGCGATTCGGGCCGACCCTGGGATCAGGGGACTGGCGATGGGTCGACTAACTGAGAAAATCAGTCTATACGCTGATGATACGCTGCTATACCTGGCGGACTCTGGCCCTTCCCTTGCAAAGGCCCTCCACCTGATAGAATGGTTTGGTAGCTTTTCCGGTCTCCGCATAAACTGGGACAAATCCCAAATTTTACCTATTGACAGTTTTCCACAGACAGAGTCTCAGGCCAGTCTGCCTCTTCAGCGAGTTGGCACTATTAAGTATCTGGGTGTCTTTGTCTCTAGGAACCCAGCTGATTACATTGTGTTGAATGTAGAACCATTGTTTGCCCTGGTACGTACCAAGATTCAGGCCTGGTCTCGCCTCCCCCTCGGGGTTTGGGGACGAGTTAATCTGATTAAAATGGTCCTATTACCTAAACTATTGTATGTGTTGTGGCATGCCCCGGTGTATTTGCCATTGAAATACTTTAAATCCCTTGAAAGTCTACTTAGGCCCTTTGTGTGGGGGACTGCTAGACACAAGCTTGCTTGGCAGGCTTTGAAAAGCCCGACTGATATGGGGGGCATGGCTCTTCCAGATCTGAATCTTTACTATGTTGCCTCACAACTATCTCAACTCTTCCACATAGACAAAACTGATAAACAACGTTTTCTAACTCTTCTATGCCCTACTTGGGCACAAATTGCAGACGACCCGATTGCTGCTATCTCGACAGGAGCGGGGAACTCTGTCATGGAGCCAGGTAAACATTCCATGCTCTTTCATTACAGAAGGATTTAGGATCTGGCATCCACTAAACTGAATGTGGCATCGCCGAATGACTATACCCCACTTTGGCATAACAAACATTTGCCGGAACTTCAAAAGCTCCAGGGTATACAGCTATGGGTATCGAGGGGAATATACTACCTACACCACCTAATTCACCAGGGTGTTATTAAAACGTTTCGGGCACTGCAGGAGGAATTTGATGTTCCAAACACTATGCTATTTCAATACCTACAGGTTCAGCATGCACTTAGAGCACAATTTCCGCAGTCATTGCCTCGGCCTGCTCCCAATCCTATTGTCGCCATAGTGAAGGATACTGATCCCAAAAAGCTAATCTCGTGCTTCTATGGTATGCTTACGGCCCCCGTCTCGGCGAGACTAGCGTATGCTCTCAAGTCCCGCTGGGAGGGCGATGTGGGTGCTCTGACAGACGAGGAATGGGAGGAGGCTCTGGAAACGTGCAAGTTGGTGTCCCCTAGGCTCCAGGACAGGCTTTCTCAGATCTACATAGTACATAAAGCATACCTCACTCCCCTCAGGACTGCTAAATATAATGCGAATCAATCTACACTCTGCTCAATGTGTTTACTTGAGACTGGGACGTTTTTCCATCTTATCTGGGCTTGCCCCAAACTGCAGGAACTCTGGAAGCAAGTAGTGTCATTTCTACATGATGTCATGGGCTCCCCTTTGGCCCTCGACCCCAAACCCTGTCTACTAGGGATATTTCCTGACGTATTGGATAAAATTACTAGCACTTTCTTACAGGAAACTTTGTTTTCTGTTCGAAAGGTGATAGCTAGACAGTGGATGAGGCCCCTTCCACCCCGAGTTGAGGACTGGAAGCGGGAAGTTAATTTTACTCTCCCATACAAAAATTTTTTGTATAAAAACAGGGGTTGTCCAGCTAAATACCATAGAATCTGGGATAAATGGTTGCAGGAGGTTGCCACGTGTGATGAGGGAATTTGATGTTTTGTTACGGTGAATAACATGTCACTATTGGGACCTTTTGTTCTTTGTCTGTGATGTATGGTGACTACTGGTTTGGAGAAATGTATTTCCTTTACTGTTATGGTTATGATGCAACACCTCTTTAATGTTTGATATGTACCTTTGTGACTGTACTCTTGCAATAATGTTCAATAAATATTACCTGTTTGAATGGAAAAAAAAACTAGAGAGAGCAAAATTTGGTGCAGCTCTGCATAGAAACCAATCAGCTTCCAGTTTTTTTGTTCTTTGTGGCAAAGTTTAATTGAACAAGCTAAAGTTAGAAGCTTATTGACTACCATACACATCTGTACCAGATTTTGTACTCTCCAGTTTTAGCAAATCAACCCCAATGTACATATAACACACTTCAATGTCTGAAATGTATTATTATAGTGAAGAAGACTTTCTACACTATGGCAGTGTGCTATGCCTTGTGGTTTTGATTTTTCAAATGTGCAAGGGCTGGGTCAGTCACTATGCATAAAACCACTTTTATCATGTTGTTTCTTTTGTTTTCTTTCTGTGCTCCAGTTGACTTCTATTTTCACCTATGCCCGGAGTTGCTTTTACAGCTTACACGTTGTACTGTTTTTGCACCCTAATTGTTAGCACTAGCTGCTTACAACTATGTTTCTGTGCCCCCCTGGCACAACTTACCCGGTACCTCAGAATAAAGTAGATGCACTTATCATGGTGGAGGAAATATTAGAGTTGGTAAAGACTCTTCAGTCTGACAAGACCCCTGGGCCCGAGTGCATCCAGGTAGAATTATACAAAATGTATGCTGATGTCTTAAAAATAAAAATAATTTGTGATGTCTATAAAATAAAAATAAATGTTATTTTGATGAGTAAAAAAAAAAAAAAATTCCCCTTCAAATAATTTTATTTGGGAATAAAATAAAACATTTTTTTTAAACAATAGTTCAAATTTTTTAAAGCAATAGTGCAAACTTGAAAAACATGAAAATAATATTTTTTATGTATTTTGGGATTGGTCAGTAGGGGCCAGCTGTTGTGAAATTGACCCCACTACATAAAAAAGGGCAGATGAAATTTATTTTTTGTTCCTCGACCATTTCTTTTAACAGAGCTTGCTGGGATTCAACAAGATCGTTATGCCTTCTTAATTCTGCTATAAGTGAATTGCGATAACTTTGCTGCTCTTCCATCGCCTGATCTTGCTGCTGCTGTCTCTGCTTTAAATGCCCAATCATGGAGTTAAAAGTTTTAGCTAACAGCAAAGAAGCATTATTAGCTTCCTCCTGTCTTTGGGCCAAGAGCTCTCTTCTCCTTCTCCCTCTTGGGCCCCGTATGGGAACCTGGTGCTGGAATGGGATTTGATGCCTGGTGCCTACCCTCCTCATTATTTGCAGCATAATATAAATACAATTAGGAACAGTATTATTCTACAATAAAAAATTATATTTAATATCAGTATTATAAGGGTTTTTAGGTTTACTAGTTGGTAAGTCCTCTGTATCCATTATATCTCCTTGATGTTCTTTACAAATAACAGGTGGTTCTGAAAAAAAAGGATTTAAAAAAATAAAAAAATAATGCATCATCGGGAAATTATACATTTGTAATGCTTGTAATTAATCTAATATATAGTTACCCCTATTTGACAGCCCAGCTTGAGTTTGATCTGAATGTTGAATTTCAACAGGAATAAAAAAGAGAAGAAAATACAATCAACTAAAAGAGATTGTAAAGGTGACATTTTGTTTTTTAATAACAAGCATCTTTCTACTTACCTGCACTGTGCAATGGAACTGCACAGAGTGGCCGTGAACCTCCTATTCTTATTCAAACCCCCCATTCCACTGGAGCTCCTGGTTCCTCCTGTCTGCCCAGTGCCCCCACAGAAAGTCGCTTCCCATGGGATTACTTGTGAGTGCTTGCTCCCAAGCCCTGCTGCTACATCTATTTTCACAGACAGTAGATTTTGCCCCACCCCAACTTCATTGTCACAGGTTTTGATTGACAGCTTTGGGAGCCAATGGCTCCCAATGCCCCAGCATAGCCAGCGAGTCCCAGAGGTGAGGGGAGACAAGACCTGCAGACGTGCACAGCACTGGATCGAATGAGGGCTCAGGTAAATAAAAGGGGACATGTGAGTTGGGATGCCAATGTCTAAACATGTTTTACCTGAATGCAAGGAATGTGTTAAAGAGGAGGTCCAGCCTCCCCATGAAAAATTAAAAGTCAACAGCAACAAATACTGCAGCTTCTGACTTTTAATATATGGACACTTACCTGTCCAGGGAGTTCGCAATGTTGGCACCGCAGCCAATCTTCGGATCATCTGTCGGGTGCAGCTGTCACCATTCCTGTTAAGGGAACCAGGCAGCGAAGCCTTTCGGCTTCACAGCCGGTCCCCTACTGCTCATGAGCACTGTGCTTTCAGATTGGTCCGGTAGTGAAGGCAGGAGGAGGGGGCGGCCCGGACTCCTGAAAGTAGGGAACGGTACCTGTCAAAAATAGGTACCTGCTCCACCACTTTTGGGTGGAACTCCACTTTAAGGTAAAAATTGTCTATGCTTTAAAACCACTTAAACCTCTTCATATTGTAGCACAGCTATGGTATTTTTGACATAGATTATCATTCATCTACACAACGGCATTTTTCACTTACCATTGATGCTACCACAATTGTCTTCATTTTCAATAAGAAAAGTGATTTGAGTGTTCAGTAAAACACAACAATCATATAAAATGTAATTAGGTTCACATTAATCAGAATATAAACCACTCTATTATAATATTTATGATAAGGCACCTCTAAAAGATGTGGACAATAACTCCCTATGTATGGGGCCATCTGTGAGACAAATATACAAAATATAGACAATATTGATTAATGGAGACACTTATGATATGTTCCCCTGTCAGAACGGAACAGCTCAAAAGATGAGATCGCTGTATTAACGTTTTGTTCGTTAGCATAGTGGCTCCCGTAGAGAACTGACAGTTTTTTTGGCTCAATCCACTGGGTTGAATGTAGATAAACTGTACCAGGCTATAGATAACAGCCCTCTCAGCCAGCCTTCAGCAGCAAGCAGGTTCAGCAGGCTGAGAGACAGCAACGGGAACCATTGAATCAAGGTAAGAGCGCCGCTGTGTGTCAATATAGAGACACAAAGCCCAGCTTTGGAGTCAGCTAGCAGGTGGGGCCCAATAGGAACTGGCTTCCTATGAGGTCGCACAGAGAAGAGAAGGAGCTGAGAATGTCAGTAGGGGAGGATGGACAAGGAAAGTTACATTGCAGGGGTGCATTTTCTGAAAGCAGAGGCCCTGTAAAATTAAAGATTTTTGTCCTTTTTTTTTGTCCTTTGTCCTTTATTAAACGCAACTTTTCTTTAAAAAATAAATAAATAATAATTTTAGTGCAAATGCACAAAATTGAATACTCATTGTTTGGTAAAATATTAAAGATGAGGTTGTGTTGGACGTGATAAATCACAAAAATACAGCACACTAAAATCTCCATACATGATGCTTAAAAATTCTTTAGAACGGGAGTCAGCAACCAGTAGATCACGGACCAGTGACTGACTGGTAGATCATGGTCTGGGTTTGCTGACCCACCATCCAAGAGCATCAGAGTGCAATGGAGAGGGACTACTTGTAAAGTTGGATCTGTAGTAGGGAGCAAGAGCTGCATAAGTTGGTGCTTCCTCTGTGGTGCCGTCTCTTGTCCACTGCAAAGTAGGGGTGCAATGGATCAAAAAACTCACGGATCGGATCGTTCCTCAGATTAGCCGTGGCCTTTCCTGATCCGTTCGGATCACGGATTGGTGATGATCCGTTGCACCCCTACTGCAAAGTGATACCAACTGCACTCCACCTCTTATCCCAGCTAGCAGTCTCCAGTGGTGACAGCAGAAGGAAATAGGATATCTTAAGTTCAATGTGAAGCAATACACTGGGCATAATAGTACAGGCTGCCATAGTTGGTGGGTATAGCACCTGCCAAGCATGACCCATTCAAGTGAATGAGGCCACTCTGCAAGTGCCCTGCAACCTTTTGCAGTACAACAAACAAGCTGTTAAAGAAGGCAGCATTGTGTTGCTTTGCCAGCACATGCTTTAAAGAAGCATGCAGTTGCGAGGCGCTTGCAGAGTGGCCCCATTTACTGGAAAGGGTTGCGATGGGCAGGCAGTAGCAACCACCAAAAGTAACATGGGGCTTAATTCCTGCTGCAGCATGTGTGTGAATGCTGCCTCACCAGCTAAAGGGGGTAGAGATTGGGGGTGATAAAACAATGACTCAACTGCAGGGTTTTACCACCCACAAACTTTGTGTAAACAACCCTTAAGGGTGCCACTGCCGAATGCAACTAAGGACCCATTCACAAGTGCAACAGACACTGCTACTCCTCTGAAAAGCAATCAAAGTGTGTTTGACAGGCAATGAAGATGTGATATGTTGCCTTCTCTCCACCTGATTTAAACCCATAAGTGCCGTGTAATGCACGCAATTGCAACATGGTAATATGGCAATTAGAGGTTTAAATCAGGTGTGAGGAGGCGACACTGTGTCCGGTTATCTTTGACTTTTCCTATGTGGTTCAGGTACAAATACTGTAGCTGTTGACCTTTAATATTAGGGCACTTACCTGTCCAAGGAGCCCACAATGTCAGCACCCAAAGCCGATCTTAGGATCAACTCCCGGGTGCTGCTGCCACCATTGCTTGTAAGGAAACCTGGCCTTTTGGCTTCACAGCTGGTTAACTACTGCGCATGCACAAAGCGCACTGCGCTTTCTAATTGGCACGGCAGCGGGGGAATAAGATACCTGCCCTTTACAGCATCTTACCAAGCACATATTGCTTGGTTTGAGGTTTCCCTGTCTGAAGGATGGGAAACCATAAGTGACAAAATTCTGTTTCTTTCAGAACAGGGAAGAATGAGGCATGTTGGGCCTTGGTCTCCTACCACTATCCATCCTAGGTTTGAAACCATGAGGGTTCAGCTGAACTTACACGATTTAAAACCCGCATTGCAGCCCGACTTTGAGGGCAATTTGAGAGAGATCTGTGTGGGTTGTTGCACCGATGTCTATTCAAATCTCCCCTGAAATCACCAAAAGTAGTACAGGAACTACTTTTGGGAATCAGTGCGGTGCTGCAAAGTCAGCATTGCAACAATTAGGACAGTGCCATTGCCAGCAATAGGCGGCAATTTGTCATGCGATTTTACATATCACATGACAAATCGGCCTGATGTGAAGGGGGCAAAGTGAGCAGTTATGGTCCCCGGTTCACTTTCAATTTATAGCTGGGTGTTTGCTGAACAAAACCAGCATAGGGTGATTACTGCTACTGCTCAAAGTGGTCCTGTATTGGCACCCAAAATCTGCTGTGTCTAGTGGACACAGTGGTCATGGGAGGGGTGTGCTGCACACCATAATGGGCATGCAATGTGCTATTAAACAGGAGCAGGCTGGATGACGTGCCTGTACGTGATTTAGCCTGCCCATGCCGCCCGCCCACAGTAAATGATCTGTGGGTGGGAGACAAGCGGTTAAAAAAAATGAATAAAAAAAAATACCATCGTCATCAAAGAGGAGCAAGGTCTCATTGCCCTGATTGAAATCTTCAGCCACATTTTGATCGGTACCTGATGGTTCTCCTAACACTGTGAAAAAAAAATATTTCAATTACTTAATAAAAAATAAATAAAAAAACTATATTGAATTAAAAAAAAAAATTACTTACTATGAAAATCAGAATCATGTTCTCCCGGTACACTGCTGACAATGTCGGGCCCGGGGCATCCCTTTAACTCTTCTTCGTAGCAAGAGAAGGTGATATTTGCTGGAGGTCCCCCACCAGTGCCACGTTGATGCCTTGCAATATAGGCAAGTTTTTTTTTAATCTGTTGTCTTATGTCATTTAATCGATGCCTATATGTATCGATGTTACGGGCAATGTCCCCTGCGGCATTGACCTCCTGGACAATGGAATGGCATATTTCCGCTTTCCTCGAGTATGAAAGTTTTTTAGACTGGTGACCAGTTCTCGCACATGCCTTTGCTCCGTGAGATCCGGGAGAATAATCCTGATGATTTAAGGAATTATCTCCGGATGACGGACCCCGTTTTTCACCGTCTGCTGGCTTTGCTGTCCCCTTATATCACCAGGCAGGATACCTGCATGCTGCAAGCCATCACTCTGGAGCAGAGGTTTATCACCACGTTGCGCTACTTGGCGACAGGGAGAAGCCTTCAGGACCTAAAGTTCTCCACAGGCATCTCCCCCCAGGCTCTGGGGATCATTATTCCAGAGACCTGTTCTGCCATCATTCAGGTCCTGCAGAAGGACTATATGAAGGTAAGTTTTATCCTTTAACATCACATTCTATGTATTTAATGATTGCTAATGTCTTGGATTTCTTTACTCATTCCCTAATTACCATGATTGCAATATGCTCTAATTCATATGCTCTGCCCCTTTGTCCTCATGCATGATGGAAGCTTTTCAAATTCCTTTTTTGTCCTTCATGCATATTTGCCTTCACTAAATTCCCCACCATGCTCTTCTGGGCCCAAAAAACTATAGTCTAGTCACTTAGCAATGTCTTTTGTCAGCTCCATAGTATTGCTTTCCCCTAAACCCCCCCTAAAATGTCTACAAATGTTATGTGTGTGCTTCAATTCATGCAGAGTGACATTTTTTTTTTGGTTGGGCCAAACTCATTATGAACCCCCCTCCCCCCAACTGCTAGGTCAGCTGATAGCAATGCTCTATCTGCTGACTTTACCAAACCCAATACACACTCTACCTACCTTTTATCTGGTCACATTTATGGACGAATTCACCAAAGCATATAGTGTAAGGGCCTGCCTAAATACTTTCAAATGCTCTATTTTTTTTCTCCTATTATTATCTTGATAGGTAATAGAAGAATGTCAAAATGTGCTTCCATTTTGTTTTATTTTTGGTATTATGACACTTACCTGTCCGGTAGTGATAGTGTAAGTAAGGCGAGGCTTCCCAAAGTATCTCACATTATTTAGGCATTCAGCTCTCAATCAAGTGGAGAGGGTTACCTGTCCAAAACATACCCCCCTCATTTTTTGCAAGGGCCCATCAGATGGGGGGATGGGGGGGGGGTGATGACTCTGATAAGTGGACCTTATACTTTAGGCTTTAAATACTAATTTGCCAAAATGTTATACTGATCTTGGCCAAAAATGTTGGTGTCTAATCTGCTTGCAATGTTGATGTCTTGTTTCACTCCACAGTTTCCTTCAACAACACAGGAATGGCAGACTGTGGCCTCCCACTTTGCTAGCCGTTGGGACTTTCCCAATTGTGGAGGTGCAATTGATGGGAAACACGTCCGCATCGTCCCACCCCCCAACTCGGGGTCGTACTATTATAATTACAAGGTGTTTAATAGTATCGTGGTGTTGGCGGTGGTGTCAGCAACCTATGACTTCCTGTATGTGGATGTGGGGCAAAATGGCCGGATGTCGGATGGTAGAGTTTTCTCACAGACGGAATTCTACTGGCATCTCCAGAGTGGCAGTCTGGGCTTGCCACCCCCAGAGGAGAATCAGGAAGGACTCCCATTCGTCCTCGTCGCGGATGAGGCATTTTCCCTGGCAAACCATCTGATGTGGCCTTTCCCCATGAGGACCCTCACCCCGGATCAGAGGATCTTTAATTTCCGGCTGGCCAGAGCCAGAAGAGTCGTGGAGAACACTTTTGGAATACTGGGCAGCCAGTTCTGCCTTTTTTTAACACCAATCCACATGGCTGAATATAAACTCAATCACATAGTGCTTGCCTGCTGTGTTCTGCACAATTTCTTGAAAAGACATTCAGCAAACTATGTGGTCTCAGTTGGCCCAGATGCAGACTTGTCTGAAAATGACAATCTCACAGCCCTTGAAGCTGCTCGTCCTGGCTTGCCCCCCCAAAGTGCCCGCGAGGTCCGAACCCAATACATGGAGTACTTTGTGGGTAGGGGGGTTATAGATATGCCAGACAATGTCTGAGAGGCATTTTTGTAATACATTTTTCTTTGAAACTACAATAATCTTTGTTTTCATTTACTGCTTGGCTTGGTTTTAGGTGTCTCCTAGGTATTTTTGCTTTTTTTTGTTGGGCCTTTTTCTACAACAGTGCAATCCTAAGGCCGCGTACACACGGGCCGCGTACACACGGGCGGACTGTCTGACGGACTTGGTCCGCTGAAACGTGTTTCAGCGGACAATCCGCTCGTGTGTGGGCTTCAGCGGACTTTTTCAGCGGACAGTCTGGCGGACTAAGTCTTTCGGAATTTCCGTAATATTGTCCGTCCAACTTTGGTTTCAGCGGACAGTCCGCTCGTGTGTAGGCAACTTGGACGGACTAAGTATGGCACATGCTCAGAAAGGATTTACACGGCCGAAGGTTGCATTGCAGTGTATTGGACGTCGTATTTCTAGTCCCGTCGTACGTGCTGTACACGTCATCGCGCAAGCTTTCAGCGGACTGTCTGTTCATCGTGTGTGGTCAAGTCCGTTCATTCAAAAGTAGGACGGACTGTCTGTCGGATTGTCTGACGGACTTAGTTGGACGGACAGTCCGCCCGTGTGTACGCGGCCTAAGTTCTGAGCGAGATGAGGGGACAGTCTCTTCTTCAGATAATCTTATTATGTTGTGGGTCTGCTACACACACACCTTGTTTTTGTTAACTAATGTATGTAGTGCATTACTGACCAAAATCTTGCTCATTTTCCTCACCATGGCAGAAATATGTGGGATCACGAAAATGGCATGATTGGCAAAATTTACACATCACTGTGGGTGTTATTTACTGAAAGCACATCCACTATGCACTACAAGTGCACTGCAAAAGTGCACCTGAAACTGCACTTGGAGTGCAAAGTGGAGTTGCCTTTAGTAAATAACACCCAATGTCACAGAAAACAACAATTTTACTCCAAATACTGCTTTTGCGCATTGAAAAAGGAAGCCACACATTTTTGTTAATTTAACTTTTTAATCAAAGCACATTCACATGTGCGTTTAGAAAAGGGTTTTACAACAAACCAACATATTGGGTGTATCAAAAACATTATTTAAGGTAATTTTTTTTGTAACTTGGCGTTTTTGTGTAAACAGGCATGTATCAAAGCGTAACATACAGAACACAGGAACTTACAAAGTTCAACTTTGAAAAGTGAAGACAATATCAGACATGAGTATGTACAAACTGGGCTGATATTGCCTTCATCACATGGGGTGTCACCCCTGGCAAAACCAAATTTGGAAGATGCACACAGTGTGTCAACATGTGCTATCTCCCATCATGGGGGATCAATGTACATGTTTTGGGGCTGCAACCCCTTCATCTCAGCCACTTTCCACAAAACACGTACATTGATCCCCCATGATGGGAGATAGGGCATGTTGACACACTGTGTGCATCTTCCAAATTTGGCTTTTTGTAATATACAAAATTTGTTGTTTCAAAATACAAAAATAAAACCCTAGCTAGTTTGGGGTGTTTCAGACTCTCCCCAAAACGTCAATGATGTTCTTCATTTTATTTTGAACATCATTGATGTTTTTCTGTATATTTTCTAAATCCCGATTGCACCCCATTATCTCCTCAATCAGGATCTGGGCACTTGCACTGGTAAAATGTGATTCTTCTTCCACATCACCTAAAAAAAAGCAAAAAACACACCATGTATTATAAATATGACGACATACATTGATGAGCTTACCGGAAGCTGTGGTCTCTGACACTCACCTGTTGTGGTGACAATTTGTCCAACTTCAACGTTCTCTCCTTCCTCCTCCTCTGCTTCTGGTGTTGGAATTTCACCTTCTTTGGGAGGTGTGGGGTCCCTGGTGTCCTCAGACTTCCCGAGTCCTATGAGAATGTAAAAAAGGAATACAGTGTCGTACAATTGTGCTTTTTGTCCGAGTTCAAAGGTGAGAACGTTATTGTGGACACTTTGTTAAGCTGGAATACTTACCTGCAGTGTGAAGAAATGTAGTGAAGTGTAATTTGGGAAAACATTGTGTTGGGAGTGGGCTAACGAACAATGTTTCTTATGAACGATTGAACCCATGAACTTGAAAGTGGCCATTTTAAACTGTACAACATGAAATCAAAGCACATGGAGCATTATGCAAGCAAGAATAATCATATGAACACACGACAACTACTTACTTTTTTGAAGAACATGCTTGATCCTTCTGTACTGATCGTGCTCCCTCAGTTTCAGGTCTGACCAGCGTTTTCTCAGTTGATCCTTGGATCAGTGTACCCCAAAATTCTTCTGAAGACTCTTCACAACTTTAGTCATGATCTTGGCCTTTCTGATATTTGGGTTTGGGTAAGGTCCATACTTCCCATCATAGTCGGTCCTCTTCAATATGTTCACCATCTCCAACATCTCTCCAAAAGACATATTTGAGGCCTTAAATCTTCTCCTCCAGGATCGGGATGTTTCAGGCTCCGGGCTTTCCTCGCCCTCCTCCTTCTTAGTGGAACTCTGATTGCGCACCTGTGTTTTCTCCGCCATGTGCTCTCCCCACTGCGCTGAAAGAGAAGGGGCGGGGAATAGTCTAGAAAGAACGTCAGGGGCGGGCGGAGTTTCACACATGCGCACTATATATAAATGCAACGCGCGTGTGTCGTACGTACGATCTGTCAACAGAGCGAGGAGCTGACGTGCCGATCGAGCAAACGAAGGTACAATTTTTAACTTGGTACATCACTAGACTAGACTGCTTCTATCTAGGTCTATGTTGGGACAAGATTAGGAGGGTTTAGCATGGCATTATTAGTATTTTAGGGTTTGTCTTGTGTTGTGTCTTGCAGACAAGATGGATCCCTTCCAAAACGCAAATTTTATGGGGCTATTCATTGAACTGTTCAGGGAGCTACCCTGCCTGTGGCAGATCAACAACCCATTTTATAATGACCGAAGAAAGAGGAAGGCAGCACTGGAGAAACTTCTTGCTTTGGTGCGGATCATGGTCCCCAAGGCAGACATGACCTATGTGATGTTTAAAATTGGTGCCATGAAGAGTACATATCTCAGGGAGAGAAAGAAGCACATGGAGTCCCTGAGATCAGGAGATCCAGATGCCATTTATTACCCCAGGAATTAAAATATTGTATTGCTGAAATGAGTAAAGAGACTCAAGAAATACATTCGGGAAAAGTGTGTGTGAATATGAGCATCAAAACAAGTTCATTCTTGCAGCATTGTAAAGAACAAGAGAATGCGCTGCATGAAAGAATTTTTAACATTGCAGCGTGACGAATGTGCTATATCGATTACGAGTGGTAGTTTTACCTGAGCGAGCGCTTCCGTGTCTGAATTTGATTGTGAGCATGCGTGGCACCTTGTCCGTCGGAGTAGACTACACATGATGGGACTATGTCCGATCGGAGCATGTTGTCGGAAAATTTTATAGACAAGTTGGAAAACTTGGTCCGTCGCATACTCTGACGGAAACAGTCCGATGAAGACCACACACAGTCGGATTATCTGACAACACGGTCTGATCGGACACCTTCCGTCGGAATGTCCGACCGTGTGTACAAGGGCCTACTCTCCAATCACTAACCCCTCAAATGATTAAAATATTATTTTTCACTTAACTTTTACAAGAGTACCATGTTTCTATTATTGGGTGGTTTTGATTGATAGTATATATATAATAACATATTGATTGAATAAATATAAATATATATATATATATATATATATATATATATATACACACACATATATATATATATACGGTATATATATATATATATATTTTTTTTTTAATCAAAATTTTTATCATATTTTATATATATTATTTATTTATATATATATTTGGCACCCAAAGAGATGGTTTGAACCCATGGACAGGTCAATTTTATTATAGAGGGGAATCTCATTTCACTTTTTTTTAATTTATTCTTAATTTTTTTAGTCATTATTTGTATTTACATATTTTTATTTTTATTATTAATTTATCTTACAATTGAATTTAAAATGTCATCAACAGTGTACTGATAGTTGACAGATACAGGATCAACCATTTAATATATACACTGTTCATGAGAATAAAACACATGTGTAATTATTATGTAAAATGTTAATATTAGTTATGTTTTATAATAAAGGGGGGTGTATATTTGTGAGTGGTGGACTTTAAAGTTAAATTTTTTAAGTGTTGTGCTTGATGTTTTAATTTCACTTTGTTCTACTTTACCGTAGTCTCGGGATTTCTCCTGAGACTTCAGCCTCGCATTCACAGCGAGCGTTCTGAATGTTTGTAGATCGCTTCTCTTCACCTGAAGAGAAGCGATCTACACAGGATGATAAACCGGCATACTCATGTGAACCATTTACACAGAGAATTCCGGCGATCTCTGCAGTGATGATTCATCACTGTTTCATAAACGGATACCTAAACCCCTGGCAACAAAAGTGAGTACACCCCTAAGTAAAAATGTCCAAATTAAGCCCAAAGTGTCAATATTTTGTGTGGCCACCATTATTTTCCAGCACTGCCTTAACCCTCTTGGGCATAGAGTTCACCAGAGCTTCACAGATTGCCACTGGAGTCCTCTTCCACTCATCCATGACAACATCACAGAGCTGGTGGATATTGGAGACCTTGTGCTCCTCCACCTTCAGTTTGAGGATGCCCCACAGATGCTTAATAGGGTTTAGGTCTGGAGACATGCTTGGCCAGTCCATCACCTTTACCCTCAGCGTCTTTAGCAAGGCAGTGGTCATCTTGGAGGTGTGTTTGGGGTCTTTATCATGTTTGAATACTGCCCTACTGCCCAGTCTCCGAAGAGAGGAGATCATACTCTGCTTCAGTTTGTCACAGTACATGTTGGCATTCATGGTTCCCTCAATGAACTGTAGCTCCCCAGTGCCGGCAGCATTCATGCAGCTTTAGACCATGACACTCTCACCACCATACTTGACTGTAGGCAAGATATACTTGTCTTTGTACACTTCACCTGGTTGCCGCCACACACACGCTTGACACCATCTGAACCAAATAAGTTTATCTTGGTCTCATCAGACCACAGGACATGATTCCAGTAATCCATGTCCTTTGTCTGCTTGTCTTCAGTAAACTGTTTGCGGGCTTTCTTGTGCATCATCTTTAGAAGAGGCTTCCTTCTGGGATGACAGCCATGCAGACCAATTTGATGGTCTGAGCACTGACGGGCTGACCCCCCATCCCTTCAACCTCTGCAGCAATGCTGTCAGCACTCATATGTCTATTTCCCAAAGACAACCTCTGGATATGATGTTGAGCACATGCACTCAACTTCTTTGGCCGACCAATGGCGAGACCTGTTCTGAGTGGAGCCTGTCCTGTTAAACCACTGTATGGTCTTGGCCACCGTGCTGCAGCTCAGTTTCAAGGTCTTGGCAATCTTCTTATAGCCTAGTCCATCTTTATGTAGAGCAACAATTCTTTTTTATAGATCCTCAGAGAGTTCTTTGCAATGAGGTGCCATGTTGAACTTCCAGTGACCAGCATGAGAGAGTGAGAGCAATAACACTATATTTAACATACTTTATCCCCATTTACACCTGAGGCCTTGTAACACTAATGAGTCACATGACACCAGGGAGGAAAAATGGTTAATTGTGCCCAATTTGGACATTTTCATTTAGGGGTGAACTCACTTTTGTTGCTAGCGGTTTAGACATTATTAGCTGTGCTGTTATTTTGAGGGGACAGTAAATTTACACTGTTATACAAGCTGTACACTCACTACTTTACATTGTAGCAAAGTGTAATTTCTTCAGTGTTTTCACATGAAAAGATATAATAAAATATTTACAAAAATGTAAGGGGTGTACTCACTTTTGTGAGATACTGTAAGTACCTTTATTAAATAAATAAGATCTCACCTACAGCTCATGGTACATTAACATGATCAAGTTGAAGAAAGTTATAAATAAAATAATATGTACTGTGGAGTACTGGGCATATTTAACACACAGGACAGTTAATTTCCTTACCAACCACCCTACAAAATGCTTTTCAGTTATATTATTGAATGAATTATAGCTTCACAATAGAAAGACAGACAGTAAATGTGGCGTCCTCTAAAATTAGTGAAAAGTGTAGCATTGAGCCCTTACAATGATGGTTAGTGGAAAATTGCCCCCTCATATTCATGTTCAGTGAAGTTGGAAGATCATTCCACTATTGCTTACTGCTCACCCCTAGCAACCTCAGGATGTAGAAAATACTAACTAGGTCATTCTAGTGCCACATCCGTATGAATAGAATGTACATAAAAAAAATGGTTGGACTTGGCCATGGGACAATGCAAATATAAAATGAATGTATTTTATTTATAAACAAACCATCAAACAACTAGACATGTGCAGAGTAAAATATTTCGTTTCGGAATTTCGTTTTCGTCCGAAAACTTAATTTATTTAGTTACTCCCGAAATTCGTTTTTATTTATTTCGTTTTTCGTTCAAAAATTGCATTCGTCCGAAAATCCACATGAATTACGGTCGAATCTGTCTTTGAAGGCTTATGGTGTCTGTCGAATGTATAAAGAAGATTCGACGGAGCTAGTATATAGCATACTTTAAAACCCTATTAAAGTCTATGGGACTCCAACGTTCAAAATCTAAAGTGCTAATTTTAAAGGCTAATTTGCAAGTTACTGTCCTAAAAAGTGTTTGGGGACCCGGGTCCTGCCCCAGGGGACATGTATCAATGCAAAAAAAAGTTTTAAAAACGGCCGTTTTTTCGGGAGCAGTGATTTTAATAATGATTAAAGTGAAACAATAAAAGTGTAATATTCCTTTAAATTTCGTAGGGGGGGGTTGTCTATAGTATGCCTGTGAAGGGGCTCATGTTTCTGGGGCTTAGAACTGTCGCTGCACAAAGTGTCATTTATGCAGGAAAAAAAGTCCTTTAAAATCACTTGCAGCTATTATGAATTGTCGGCTCCCGTAATACAGAGAACACTCATTGAAAGTCATTGATAAAAAAATAAATAAATAAATAAAAAAAAAAGCGTGGGGGTCCCCCAAATTCAATTAACAGGCCCTTCAGGTCTGGTATGGATATTAAGGGGAACCCTGCCTCAAATTTAAGAAAAAATTTGACGTGGGGTTCCCCCTAAATATCCATAACCAGACCCTTCAGGTCTGGTATGGATATTAAGGGGAACCCCGCGTCAAATTAAAAAAAAAATTGACGTGGGGTTCCCCCTAAAAATCCATACCAGACCCTTTATCCGAGCACGCAACCTGGCAGGCCGCAGGAAAAGAGGGGGGGACGAGAGAGCGGCCCCCCTCCCTCCTGAACCGTACCAGGCCACATGCCCTCAACATTGGGAGGATGCTTTGGGGGTCTGTGACCCCTCAAAGCACCATGTCCCCATGTTGATGAGGACAAGGGCCTCATCTCCACAACCCTGGCCGGTGGTTGTGGAGGTCTGCGGGCGGGGGGCTTATCAGAATCTGGAAGCCCCCTTTAACAAGGGGACCCCCAGATCCCGGCCCCCCCCCCTGTTTGAAATGGTAAGGGGGTACAAAAGTACCCCTACCATTTCACAAAGAAAGTGTAAAAAATGGTTAAATGAAACAAACACACTTTTGAAAAATTCTTTTATTAAAAATAAAAAAATAAAAAAAAGATTCCAGCGGCGGTAATCCACTCTTCCTATCCAGCGACGGACGGTCATCTCTCCAGCGATGTCTCATCTCATCCAGCGCAGCGAATCCTTCGTTCTTCTGTCTCCGCAGAGGAGACAATGCAAGGATTCCGGCTCCCTGACGTTTCTTATATACGGTGGGCGGGGCCACCCGTCACCTGACCCCGCCCCCCTCTGACGCAAGAGGAAACCCAGGGTTCCCCGTGACGTATGGGTGACCCCGCCCCCCTCTGATGTAACGGAAACCTGCCTGTGTTACATCAGAGGGGTGCGGGGTCACCCATACGTCACAGGGAACCCCGGGTTTCCCCTTGCGTCAGAGGGGGGCGGGGTCAGGTGACGGGTGGCCCCGCCCTCCGTATATAAGAAACGTCAGGCAGCCGGAATCCTTGCATTGTCTCCTCTGCGGAGACAGAAGAAGGATGGAGGATTCGCTGCGCTGGAGAGATGAGACCGCTGGAGAGATGACCGTCCGTCGCTGGATAGGAAGAGTGGATTACCGCCGCTGGAATCTTTTTTTTATTTTTTTATTTTTAATAAAGGAATTTTTCAAAAGTGTGTTTGTTTTATTTAACCATTTTTTTACACTTTCTTTGTGAAATGGTAGGGGTACTTTTGTACCCGCTTACCATTTCAAACAGGGGGGGGGCCAGGATCTGGGGGTCCCCTTGTTAAAGGGGGCTTCCAGATTCTGATAAGCCCCCCGCCCGCAGACCTCCACAACCACCGGCCAGGGTTGTGGAGATGAGGCCCTTGTCCTCATCAACATGGGGACAAGGTGCTTTGAGGGGTCACAGACCCCCAAAGCATCCTCCCAATGTTGAGGGCATGTGGCCTGGTACGGTTCAGGAGGGAGGGGGGGCCGCTCTCTCGTCCCCCCCTCTTTTCCTGCGGCCTGCCAGGTTGCGTGCTCGGATAAAGGGTCTGGTATGGATTTTTAGGGGGAACCCCACATCAATTTTTTTTTAAATTTGACGCGGGGTTCCCCTTAATATCCATACCAGACCTGAAGGGTCTGGTTATGGATATTTAGGGGGAACCCCACGTCAAATTTGTTCTTAAATTTGAGGCAGGGTTCCCCTTAATATCCATACCAGACCTGAAGGGCCTGGTAATTGAATCTGGGGGACCCCCACGCTTTTTTATTTATTTATTTATTTATTTTTTTATCAATGACTTTCAATGAGTGTTCTCTGTATTACGGGAGCCGACAATTCATAATAGCTGCGAGTGATTTTAAAGGACTTTTTTTCCTGCATAAATGACACTTTGTGCAGGGACAATTCTAAGCCCCAGAAACATGAGCCCCTTCACAGGCATACTATAGACAACCCCCCCCCCCTACGAAATTTAAAGGAATATTACACTTTTATTGTTTCACTTTAATCATCAAAATCACTGCTCCCGAAAAAACGGCCGCTTTTAAAACTTTTTTTTGCATTGATACATGTCCCCTGGGGCAGGACCCGGGTCCCCAAACACTTTTTAGGACAGTAACTTGCAGAATCTTTTCTCTCCGTCAAATCTTTTCTCTGTCGAATATTTTCTCTATATAATCTTGGACTAATAGAGGTAAGGTTAGGCACATTCGAACACAGGTTCTATAGACACAGATTGTTGTCAGAGTCATGTCGAATCTCCTATTCTATATCGAACTGTTGTAACAACGAAAACGAAAATAAAGCATTTATTTCTGTCGGATCTTTCGTTTTTCGGATTTTGTGCTTTCGTTATCGTTTGTCAAAACGAAAACGAAAATAGCTGAAATTCGGACGAAAATGCATTCGGACGAAAACGAATGCACATGTCTACAAACAACCTCAGGAGGAACCCTAGTTGAAAAATATTGGTTTAAAGCAGCAATTCTCAACCAGGGAACTGAGGAACCCTAGGGTTCCTCCGGAGGTTGCTAGTGTTTCTTTGAGCTGTGGTTGATTGACTTCCCATTTGATGGTGCCTGCAAAGTTACAGGACCAATACCACTTGGCAAAGTCAGCATATCTGTAAAGATGGCATTTTTTACCACCACTATAAGGGGGTGCTTTTGCCATTGAACACCGATGCATTAGTCTTAGTAAGGGTTCTCTGAGACCTGATAATTATTTTAGGTGTACCTCTGGGGTAAAAAGGTTGAGAAAAGCTAGTTCAGAGAAGAGCCAAATATGATCACAGTGAAATAGGACCAGTGACATAGGTATTGCAGAACTACAATTGACATAAGAAACAGCAGATGGCGCTCTTAAACCAGATTTTCTTAAAAATTCTTTCCTTTGCCTTTTCTTTTTTTCTTCATTGAGCAAGAGTGTTTAATACCACCATCCTATTGACCTTTAATTAGGAAATCAGATATTATGAAGGTATTGCCAACCGGGTTCATGTTTACCGAATGCTTACTTAATGACATACACTGCAATGAGGTACTAAACATGAGTGATAGATGACTGAATTGTTTGTAAACATAGAAATGGATGCAGAAAATTGCACCAGTCATCCATCAGCGCAGGTCAGGTGTCGTAAAACAACAAATCAGAGATGGCAAAATATAGCAAGACATTATCTTGCTTAATTTTGGCAGTATAAGTAGAGGCATACTCATAAGACCATGTGTAAAAACGCCTGTTTTAAACTGTATATAAAGCGCAAACTTTTTTTGCTTAGTTATTAGTAGTATTCAGAATTTATATAGTGCTGCCAGTTTGCTCAGCGCTTTACAATCTAAAGGAAGACAGTACAGTTACAATACAATAAAAAGGGGGTTAAGAGTTTCAATAGGTGTGGGAAATTTTAAACCCCCTGTCACCTTTTTATTGCTAGAAAGATGAAACGAAAAGAGGGAGCACCAGCCTAGTGCATTATCCCACATGTATTTATTTTGTATAAAAAGGATAAAAACATGCTCATACAGGCCACTCATTCATGGCTTTACAGTTCGGGGGGGGGGGGGGGGGAGGCATCTCAGGGGTCTCTGCTGGCTGAAGCGTTTCAAAGGTTTTGCTCCTTCAGAAGCTCTAAGGAAGAAGGAAAACCTTTTGAAACGCACCAGTTAACTGGTGCGGCCTCTTTTCTTTTCATCTTTCTATTAACAATAAGGACACCCCCAGTCCTTGAGGCAGAGCCACTGAAATCATGGGGCCCCGTACAGCCTACCTGACAGGGCCACCTTCAGCCCCACCCCTGGTCCCTCCTTCAGCCCCATCCCTAGCCCCTCCCTAGACACCGCCTTGAAACAAAGTGCAGGTTTGTCATTGGCAGCATGGGTGGCACTGTCTCTGCAGGCAGCACATGCGTTATGGCATTGACAGGATAGGTGGCACTTTCTGCAGTACATTATGGCATTGACAGCATGGGTGGCACTGTCTGCAGTACATTATGGCATTGGTGGCATGGGTGGCACTTTCTGCAGCACATTATGGCATTGGCAGCATGAGTGACACTGTCTGCAGCACATTATGGCATTGGCGGCATGGGTGGCACTGTCTGCAACACATTGTGGCATTGGCGACATGGATGGCACTGTCTGCAGCACATTATGGCATTGGCAGCATGTGTGGCACTGTCTGCAGCACATTATGACATTGGCGGCATGGGTGGCACTCTCTACAGCACATATTGGCATTGGCGGCATGGATGGCACTGTCTGCAGCACATTATAGCATTGGTAGCATGGGTGGCACTGTCTGCAGCACATTATGGCTTTGGAGGAATGGATGGCACTGTCTGCAGTATATTATGGCATTGGTGGCATGGGTGGGACTGTCTGCAGTACATTATGGCATTGGCGGAATGGATGGCCCTGTCTGCAGTACATTATGGCATCTGCGGCATGGGTGGGACTGTCTGCAGTACATTATGGCATTGGTGGCATCGGTGGCACTGTCTGCAGTACAATATTGCATTGGTGGCATGGGTGGCACTGGCTGCAGCCAGCACATGCATGAGTGTTTTCTGCCCTGGCAACATTTAATTTTGCCTCAATGCATTTACATGCAGTTTTAATGGATGAACAGCTATGCAAAACGTAAAAAATACACCCCATACTTACCATCTGATGAAGTCCCTAAGATGATTGAATCCTCACAAACCCAAGTCTTTCAGATCTTTTTTTGTTTAATTTGCATATTAGTAAATAGGGTACCAAAAGGTCAACTGCCACCAGCAGTCTGCTCCACACCACTCTCCACATCCACATTGTAATTAAAGGGCTTTCCTCTTCTCAAATGAAATTCAGCTGCTTAATCTTTTGGGTTCCCCCAAAATCAACAAGCATCTGAGAAGCAATCCATCCCACCCCAAGAACTCTATGGTGCCAAAATGTTTCCAGTTACTGCAGCAGTAGGTGAAGACTGCTGCACATTACCAGGTCCAGAATGACATCACCCTTTCCTGCTCTCAAATTGAAAGAAATTTGGCTTTAGATACTTTTTAATTAAAATAGGTTTAAAATGCTTACATTAGGCCTGACTAATAAAGGGACACTTTTTTTAGTTATAGTCACATTGTACGCTGTATGCAGTACAATGGATTTCCATGTGAAAGGCACCGGGGTCATGTTTGGGGGTCTGTATTTAATACTCCGCAGCATTTTAGCTTTTATGAATATATGTGCAGCACATTATGATGGCTCTTGTTACACGCTTATGTTTTCCAGGCTGCCCATTAGTGAACGTATGTTGTTTTGTGAGCAAACTGAGCCTGGATTTTCCCTATTGTAAATAAACCTGGGGATTCTAAAGCTCCCGGTGTCAGATATCAAAATAGATCTGTAGTGACTGTATTTTGTCTGCAGAGGGAGCTGTGGATTAGATGCTGTTGTAAATGTTATTTGGTAAATACAGATCTTGAAATACATGCCATATTTTCCTCGCAACAGCTGTTGACTAAATGCTGCCATTTATGGGTAAATACTTTTACACGATCCGTCAGATTGGGTGATCCTTGGTCCATGTATGGTACTTTATTGATCTGCATTGGCACCAGCAGTACTTGGATGTTCTGATTTATTATCTGAGTTTCTAAGTTTCTTTGGGGATGAGAGAAATAGTCATAACCTATCACTAATGTCAGGATTACATCTATCCTTGTTCACTTTTGTCTGTTTTTGGTGCATTTTTAAATGTCAGTTTTTGCACGTTGACTTGCATTATTATGCGTTGTGGCTTAATTTTGGTTTGGCCAATCAGAATTGATTTTCTGCAATGACATCATTGTTGTGGCCTTTGGAAGGGTCTACTTTCAGGCACTGGCAATGCATGAAAAAACATTAAGGGCTTTTACAGACGGGCAGCCAGTAAAAACATCTGAATTGTAACAATACAATGCAAAGCATTGTGGCCCCAAATTTGTAAAGACAGGGCTGTACACATGTGGGACCACAATGCTTTGTTTTGTAGGCATGGCATTTTTAACTCAGAGTGCAGAGTTTGACAGGCAGCACCGCCCCTCAAACTCACCTATTAACCTCCCTGGCGGTACGATTATTTCGGATTTTAGGTGCTAAAAGCGGTACCATTATTTTGCATGAAAATTTGGCGTTTTATATTGTAGTCCTGCAATTCTTAGGAATAACTCACTTAAATCTGTCCAAACCAGAGTCTAGCAGACATCCCGGGTATAAAAAAGTTTGAAAAATGAAATCATAAATTATAATATAATAAATAATTATAAATAATTGTACCAAATAATAATATAACAATAATAAAAATTATTCAATAATGTAATCAAATCAAAAACACTGAAATTTGCTCAGTTGCAGAATTGTTGCTGTCATTACTTTTCAGTATTTGAGGACGGATCTCCCCACAAATCACTATCGCTCAATTCTGCGAGTGATTCCAATTTATTATCGCTGTTTTCTAGCTGGTCTAAAACCATTTTTGATGTAAAGGGACAGTTTTGGTTGCTATGGACAATCTCCAGTTTCCAGGCATTAAGAACAGTTTTTATTACATAAAACTGCATGCAGGACACTGGGCAGACAACTAGGGACAACGGGGATGTGAAATATTTACATACAGCAATGTAATCTGTAAGATTACATTATACTGTATGTTTACTGTTTGTTTCACTTTTTGAATTTGGTGCCGATCTCCGTCCCCGTGCGTCGCAACGCTCGCAGGGCACGGAGATCGGCGATGTGATAGATCGAGCGAGACACGGCTCGCTCGTACAGCGGGGGGACAACGCTGGATCCGAGGGAGAAGGTGAGTAAACGTCCTCCTGGATCCAGCGATGCAGTCCCGAGTCTGGCTCGGGATACCGCTTTTGGTATGAAAATTCCACCCCGAGCCAGACTCGGGAATACCGTCAGGGGGGTTAAAGTCTTGCTAAACCCACAACAGTAAAATCAGTCTCTACATTCTGTAAAGCATGCTTGTTATACTCACTGTGGAACCTAAGGGGTCAATCCTCTGCATTGTATAAAAAGGCTGTTTGATCCTGTCTTCTCTAATTATCTTCCTTTTCCACTGACTTCAATATATTTCCTGATATTTACAGAGCCAGGGGACAAGCGCAGTTTGGTGTATATTGCTAGAGAGTTTTTTTTTTCCCTTAGGAAAGTACATGTAATCAACACAGCACCAATCAGCACTGTCCAGACAGAGAGTCAGGTGTCCTGCATTCTCATAGGACAATCATGGGAGAATGAAAACTACTTCTACAAGCTTTAACCAGACATGCATAGAAGTCACAAGACTGCTATATACTTCTGATGAGAAAAGGTATTTGGCAGTTTATATTCACTAAAATAATTGCATTTCCAGGTTCTGCGTGCTGTAGGAGACCTTATATAGTGAATGAAGGGTCCTGAATTTAGTAACACTTTATGTTCCTTGGGGCCGCACCCTAAGCTGAACATTGGGCTCAGAGTTGCAGCCCTGCAATGTAAAATTGCCGTTAGGAAATGTAAAAATCTGGGAGATGGCAGTAGCACCTGTCAGATACTGCTATGCCGCCCTCGCAGAAGTGATTACTTTTAACTCAAGTCTGAAAGCCCTATACAAGCATTTTCATTCTTCTATGACCCTCAGAATGCCACGCAACAGTGTTGTGCCACACACCTTTTCCATCACATGTGAACGTACTGAACTGTAATTTACAGAATCTGCAGTGCACACATAGGGGTTGATTTACTAAAGGCAAACAGACTGTGCACTTTGCAAGTGCAGTTGCTCCAGAGTTTAGTAAATGAGGGGAAGCTCTGCTGACTTCCATCATCCAACCATGTGCAAGCAAAAAAATTTTATTTTTATATTCATTGCATGTGATTGGGTATTCTTTGAAAAGTGAAGCTTCACCTCATTTACTAAGCTCTGGAGCAACTGCACTGGATCATATTTTCAGAGGTGATTTAGAGACCGTTTATAAGCATTCAGGAAGTAATACTGCCGCCTCTCGCATGCCTATTTTTGGACCTTCAGGGGGATATTTTCTACCCAATGGGGATTTTACATGAACTAATGCGGTGCAACTGCCATAGCCGCACTTGGCACATGGTGCTGCCTGTCAAACTTGGCATGTTAACTTACAGTTGCCGCACTGCAATGCATAGTATTTTGGCCACAGCAATGTAAACAAACACACAATGTAGGTTTGTAGCTGAGCCGCTTAGGGATTTTGTTTTTGCAGCATTTCATGTTGGCAACCAACTCCCCAGCGACAATCTTTCTGCATTCACCTCTATGGCTTAGCTACAGATCCCTGCAGAAAAGTGATTTGTAGCAGCAAACATGGCCAAACTACCACACCAATGGTAGGACAAGAGGTATCGCTACCAAACGCAACCCATTCAAGTGATAGAGTACATGCCACAACTCTGTGTAATGCACACAGTTCCCATGCAGTGCTGCAAGCCTTCCACGGCACTTGTCAAATATCTCTGAAAAAAATCCACTGCGAGTAGCTTTTCGGGGGGGGGGGGGGGGGAAATCAGTGTAAACAGAACCTATGGCTGTCAATTAGGCTTATGATAGTTGGTGCAGTGAGTGATGCTGCTCCATGCATTCTAAGCACACAGGGCAGTGCCAAAGTTTACCCACTTTAGCGTCTTTAGTACTGCGGCAAGGCAATAAACTGTGTGTGTGAGTATAAACTGGCCTGGGTTCCACCTTTGGATCCGGGGGCCCAAATGCAGACGTGACTGTTGAAATGGGAATGATTACTGAATGCGATAAAAAAAATTCCAACATGTTAGGACATCTGTGTGAGATCATTTTACATAAGCTACACAATGGGGCTGATTTACAAAAACAGAAACAAAACAGGAACCAATGGCAGGCAGTCAGATTCCCTACTTCATTCAAAGGATTAAACCCAATTAGTTGATGTAAGCATTAGCTTCAGCATTTTGTTTTATTGATTTATTTTTATTTTATTTGTTTAGGGTTTTCTCTTTTGTTATGGTGCTGACAGCAGGGAGAGGCTTTTCCTGCATAGAAGAAGTTATGCAATATAATGCAGCTTTGTGTGATGCAGCAGTGATTTAAAAGAGAAGTTTGGGATTCATTAAAAAATCATACTCCCCTAGGTGGATGCAGCATTGGTCTGATGCTACATCTTTCCTCCACCAGCTCCAAGTCCAAGAACTGATCAATCAAACACCACCGATCTCTCAGCTCTTGGGTCTTCAGGCTGCAGGTGGCTGGTGATTGTGAGCCACAGGCTCTCTGCTCTGCCCCCCCCCCCCCAGCGCACACTGGAGCCCCAGACTGTGGAGTAAGCGGGAGGGGCTGACTCAGTCTCCCAGCAGAGCCGCTGAAAAGCTGAGCCAGCTGGCAGTCCTGGAATCTGGGTGGATCCCAGTCATACAGTCAGGATCTTTTCAGAGCTTGGGCCGACTTTGATGTCAGCCGATGTTTAGCCCGCTGACAGCTGAAAATGGTTCACAGGAGTGCAGAATGAACTGCACTCCTGTAATTCACAGGAGAAGTACAGCCAAAAAAGCTTTGGCTGTACTTCTCCTTTAATTAATATATACTTGTTCTTCTATGTCCACTTGTGCTGTAACTGAGATGCGTTGCTTTTAGCCCTGGTTCACATTGGAGCCATTTGGCATGTCAAATGGCACCATACGAATCGGTGCGACACTGCATTTGCAGCGACCGCACTGATTCCCATAAGTTGTTTCTGTACTACTTTTGGCGACTTCGGGGTGTGATTTCCATTGACATCTGTGCAACCACCCGCACAGATGTCTCTGAAATCGCCCCCGAAGTCGGGACTGATATGGAGGAATGAAATTTCATTCCTGCTGTCAGTGTGAACCAAGGCTCTTTCAGACTCAGGCTCTTTTTTCATACACGTTAAGTAATTTTTTCACTTCATGCTTGCAGCTTTAATTATTCATACGCTTGTACACAGATAATCACATACACAGACTTTCAGGATCACTTTTTAGAGGGCTTTTGATAGGTGGTGGGCGATTATAACGCCTCTTCACTGCCTGATCTCTTTAATGCTGCACTACTGCGTTGCATTGCATGCAGTTGCAGCGCGGTCTCAATAAACTCAATAGACTCGCTACCCCATATTAAAAATGCAACAGCTGCGCAGCAAAGGATCACAGCCACGGCATCTGTATAGCCCCATCTGGCTGTATTTGAACAATTCTGGTGAGTGGCTGGGGGGGATTTTTAACCTATTCTTTGCTTTTATTTTAGAATAGTCCTCGAGGTACACAGAGGAGGAACTTGAAGTTAAATAAGCCCATGGTTGCTGTCAGTGTAAGCAATACTTAACATCTGCATTGGTGTCAGTGGCGTTGATATTAACTCTTACTATTGCTGGTCAGTAACAGTGATATTTGACCCTTTCCATTAGTGGTCAGGTACCTGAGCAGCTACTCTATTGCCGGTCCTCAGGATGATGTCAGACCAGGATTATACAGTAGTTGTACTGTGTGTATGAGTGACGATAATGCCTGACAGTACCAGTATTTCAGTGCTGAGTGCTGGAGAACAAACAGCTGTCACTCTGCAAGCTTTAGGTTTCCTGGGTCCAAAATCCCAGGACTGTCCCACAGATTGCGATCATGACCAGTGTAGCCTGAATGTTCTCCTCCCTCTTATACCCCTTTAACCAATAAACTGCCCTTCTCCTTTACCTTCCCTCTTAAAGATGAGACTATACCTTTTATTTGTAGTAAACTGGCCACAACAGCCTTTATTAACCACTTGCTTACTGGGCACTTAAACCCCCCTCCTGCCCAGACCAATTTTCAGCTTTCAGCGCTGATGCACTTTGAATGACAATTGCGCGGGCATACAACACTGTACCCAAATGAAATTTTTATCATTTTTTTTACAGCTGGGAGTTTTATTTTTTGCTAAACAAACAAAAAAAGATGCAAAAAAAAAAATCATGTTTAATAGTTTGTTATAAAATTTTGCAAACAGGTCATTTTTCTCCTTCATTGAAGTGCGCTGATGAGGCGGCACTGATAGGCTGCACTGGTGGGCACTGATAGGCATAGTTAAGGCGGCACTAATAGGCACAGATAAGGCGGCACCGATGGGCACAAATAAGGCGGCACTGATGGGCAAAGATGGGCACAGATAAGATGGCACGGATGTGTGGCACGGATGGGTGGCACTAAGGGGCACTGATAGGTACCACTGATAGATGGGACTGATGGGCACTGATAGGTGGCACTGATAGGTGGCTCTGATAGGTGGCACTGCTGGGCACTGATGGGCGGCACTGCTGGGCACTGATGGGCACTGGTAGATTACACTGATGGGCACGGATATGTGGCACTGGGGTGCAGCACCTTTGTTGAGGCAGATTGTGGACACTGCTGGGTGGCACTGTGGGCACTGCTGGGTGGCACTGTGGGCACTGCTGGGTGGCACTGACGGGGGGCACTTATTTTTTAATGAGGTGGCACTGGCAGGGGGCAGGTGGGCACTAGCAGGGGGCAGGTGGGCACTGGCAGGGGGCAGGTGGGCACTGGCAGGGCTGGCCGTGATCGGGACTGATGTCCCGATCACGGCCACTGGTGAGCGGCTCTTTTTTTTTCTCCTCGCACTGTCAGCGCGAGAAGGAATAATAGCCGATTACCGGCTCCGTTGTATCACATGATCAGCTGTCATTGGCTGACAACTGATCACGTGATGAGGGGTCGGGATCGACCCCTTGCTCGGATCATTGATCAGGCGAGTCTCATAGACTCGTCGATCACAGAGCGCGCCGCGCGCGCCCCTCAGGGAGCGCGCAGGCCGCTCATGAACGGGACGACGTCAATAGACATAGTCCCGGCAAAGGAGGTCCACGCTGTAGCCATCATTCGGCTAGCTGTATCACGGGAGCGCGCCCGCAGGTGCTTCTCACCATGCGAGGGAGCTCTCATGAACGTGAGAAGTGCCTGCGGGAGGAAGCCGAAACAGCCGGCGAGGGACCTCAGAAGAGCAGGTTCGGGGCCACTCTGTGCAAAACGAGTTGCACAGTGGAGGTAAGTGTAACATGTTTGTTATTTTTAAAAAATAAAAAAAATACCCTTACAATCCCTTTAACACAACTTAAACTCACTCCAACAAAATATATATCTATCAATAAATATATATAAACAACCCGTAAAATAAACAACCATAACATGCCCAGTGATCTCTGACGGTGACCCAAACTTATACCAAAACACCAAAACGCACTGCGGTTAGGGTTGTCACCTGTCCGGGATTCACCCGGACAGTTCGGGTTTGGAATCATGCGTTCGGGTTTCAGACCACCTGCAACCCGGACACATTATTCAGACCAGACCATGTTTTCACAGCAGGGTTGCTGGCTGCAATTGTGTAAGCCGAGTGTCTGTTACACTCTCTTTCACACTGCCCAAAGCCAGCATTACCAATTACCCCCCCCCCCCCCCCCATACAGACAGGAGAGGAGAGAGGGCTTGATCTGCTCCTCTTCCTCCCACCCCTACCCCTCTTTGTCTGCCCACACTTCAATCCCTGGCGCTGTGCCTCAGAAAAGGAAAATGGGGGCCAGAAATTTGAGGTCCAGCAGCCTCAGGTCCATCTGTATTAGAGGTGCTGACTGCCAAGGGGTGAGTGAGCTCACCATCCAACCCTGTCTATGACTGAAGTCTTCCCCCTTCTCTCTCCTGCCTCTGAGTGAGTAAACTAAGGTAAAACAGGGTTCTCAATGGACCTCTTACATCAGAGTTCCCCTTTACACCAGAGGCCACAGTTCTCACTGCCCCCCCCCCCTTAAATCAGGGTTCCCAGAGCATCCCTTATGTTAGAGTCCCCAGAGTTCTCCCTTACATCAGAGTCTGCAGAGTCTCCCCTTACAGTGTAAGGGAAACTCCATGAGTTCAGATATAAAAGAGGAACTCTGTGGACTCTGATGTAAAGGGGGATTCTTGTGATTTCTTCATTTGATTAGAAATATTATTTAATTTAAAAATATATGTATAGTTTATACTATAAAAAAAATTGCTGTGCGCCGCTAAAGTGTTCGGATTTGACTTGAAGAAAAGGTGGCAACCCTAACTGCGGTACACATGTATAACTTTACCCAAGCCTCCACCTGTGACGGGTCGGAGACAACTTCCGGCAGTGAAACATAACAGTATTCCAATCACTGTTCCGGAATACACCAGAGTGGCCGAACTTTCGATGAGCTCCCCCCACACCTTCAGATCACTTCTGATTAAACGTCAACCATCAAAGACCACCAGAAACACCGCCCCAACCCTCTGGAACCACTCTGCTGTCGTGACGACCTGTGACCGATACCTGAAAAATAATAAAAGAAACAACAAAACACCACAACCAATCAAACCAATCAAAAACACTTTACCTAAGGAGGGAGGGTGGGAAAAACTGCCTCCTCTGTCCACTTCCTTTCTCCGAGTGCCTCACTGTTCCTCCCACTCACTTTATATGACTCCTCCCCTTCCTCTGCAAGTTAATTCTTATAGCATACCTCCTTTCTTGCTCTGCTCCACCCCTAGCTCCTCGTTTAACCCTATGGATCCCTCAGTCATCGCTGTCATGTCCAGCACTCGATTAACCCTTTCAGTCTGCATTACGTGCTTCTCTTTCCCATTTCCCACTCAGATGAGCAGTTATATGCTAATAATGTTGGTGCAGAGTACAAATCTGACAGCCACTGCTGTTCACACACAGTGAGGTGGATTTACTATAGGCAAATATACTGTACACTTTGCAAGTACAATTGCTCCAGCACTTTGCAAATGGGGTGAAGCTTCACTTTGCAAAGAAAATCCAATCACATGCAAGGAAATGAAAAGAAAAAAAATACAGCATATTTGTCTGCACATGATTGAATGATGGAAGTCAGCAGAATTCCCCTTCATTTACTAAGCTCTGGATCAACTGCACTTGCAAAGTGCACAGTCTAATTTACCTTTAGTATATACACCCCATAGATTTGTTATTACCAGCATCACTTTAATATTAATCTTCTATCAGTTGCATAATTTACAAAATGCATGTTTGACATTAATGACAAATGATGACAGTCTCCTGCAGCTTTGACTGTTAAAGTCGATTGTTAAAGATCTCATACATGCCTTGCAATGTGTTTTTCTCACATTCCTTGTTCGTGTTCTGTATGTGAAAGGTGTTGTAAAATGTTTTTAAGGGAAAGACATGTAGACATACTAAAACTGGAACACTCAGAATGCAGCTATGCATAGTAGCCAATCAGCTTCTAAGTTAAGATTGTTCAATTAGGCTTTGGCAATAAAACCTGGAAACTGATTGGTTTCTATGCAGAACTGCACCAGATTTTGCACTCTCCAGTTTTAGTAAATAATCCCCATGACGTGAAATAGGTTGGCCAAACATGGATTAAAATGTATCAGCAGGGAATGGATCCATTTCGATCCATGTGTGGTCACTGCAGTTGAACAGAAGTTGATCTACTGATCAACTTCTGTTCAACTGCACTGTCAGATGAAAGCCGCTTGATCTGTGGCTGTAGCACTGATCAGCGTACTCTGACTGCAGTGATGAGCTTTGGTATCTACAGACACATGTCTGAACCTGCAGGAGATACCTCCCTGGGAAGCGACAAAGCTGTCAGCCAATCATAGGTGATGTAGGCCGTCCCTGCCCCACAGCTGCAAGTATTCAGTCCCCTACATATGCATGAAGTTGTACAAATGTCTTCCAAGTTGCACCTGAAGTCGCACTGACATGCGTTGTGCGATTTGAAGTGAAGCCACACAATTTTAAAGCAACATTCGGTGTGATTGAACTGTCAATGAACTACCACAAAACTGTTGGTAGTTCATTAAGTCTTCCTGTAAGTGTGAAACTGCCTGACAGGCATTGAATCAGCCATATGTTGATCACTGGTGCAATACTTTCCATGCTCCTAAAAAAAAAAGTAAATGCAAATTTTTTTAACTGCTAACAAATATGCATTTTTATAGAAAGTGAATTTATTCTTTAACTTTAAAGGCATCCATAGATGGTACGATTACCTGTGGTTGCAGGACAGATTGATAGGAAAGAAAATCTCGCGATTGACTGTGTTGATGGTTGAATCTCTCCCATGGACCTATTGTATTCTTCCAGCAGGGAGGCACAGGGTGCTGTCCCGGCAGGGAGAACACAGTCATTATTGCAAGTGGCTATAGCCATTGGCAATAATCTCATGCTAAAAATTTAACAAGCTGGTTGTACCTAAGTCAAGTCAATTAATAGATCGACTTGGGTAAATCAGGCTGCCCATACATGTTTCGAAATCTTGGCTGGTCCCTGCTAAACTGGCCAAGATTTGAATGTCTATGGCCGGCTTAAATATTTTATCCTAAAGTATTGCATTTATTTAAAGCCATAGTCCAGCTGAACAGTAAGTTGGTATACAGTAAGTCGCTAAAAGGAATTTGTAAATCATAAACATTTTCTTTGATGGTATTTACTTTTGGTGGTACTTTGATGGTACTTTTCTTTAGACTTGCCGCCTATTGTGTATAATTTCTACTAAAGTTGTAAGCATTATTTTTAGGATTTTTTATGCTTACAGTAATTTACTACTATATTTAAATGAGGTTCATAACCTGATAAAGGAGATATTAGTGCTTTGCATTACCCTCTATTGGTCCAGTTCTGCTCTGTAATTAATGAGTGTTGCCTCTCTTCACTGAGCTGAGTAAAGAAAGCGTGTGAAAGCGTGTGGGAAAGTTGTGTGAAAACCCTGTGAAAGAGTGTAACCTGTGGGTGGAGATTACAATGCTGTAAATTTTGTGCCTGTGATCACCACAGTTGTAAATCAGCCGAGGAGTATGTTTAACTTGTTTTTGTTTCTGTCAGCAAAAAAAAAAAAGTGTGGCGATGCAACTGATAGTATTATTACTACTGAACGAATTATGTAAGTGACCCATATCTATCCTGCAGCCGTGGAACTACTATATTAGTGCCAGGGGTGACTGAGTAGTTGAAGCAACCATTTTGCTGTGCATTGTACCAGCATATTACTGCGGATCTGTTTTTTCTTGTGTTATGTTGCATTTGCAACCCAATTTTGCTGTACATTGTGTTA
This sequence comes from Lithobates pipiens, assembly GCF_037356315.1. Classification (NCBI taxonomy): domain Eukaryota; kingdom Metazoa; phylum Chordata; class Amphibia; order Anura; family Ranidae; genus Lithobates; species Lithobates pipiens. The sequence continues at coordinate 67,817,289 of NW_027507791.1, read as the reverse complement.
TATTTTGCCGCATGTTCATTTATTTTTGGCCCGGAAGAAGTCCCTGTAGTGACAAAACCAGTCGGGCTGAAGTATCACTTCCTGTCATCACACCCAGAGAACACACAAACGTTTATGTGTCCATACACACACGCTGTTTTTTATTTGCTGGCATGTAAGTGCATTACATTTAAATAAAAGCCCTGGTATTGAGTTTTTACACTATTGTGGCGTTTTATCTCTTGCTGGGGTGTGCCATTTGGTGTCTCCACTTGGAGCAAAGGACCTGTGATTTTAACACTAGCTGCCTGGAATGATCTTCCCCGTCTTCCGTATGTTGATCTACGAATAGCGATGGAGCACTTGAGATACTAATGCCGCATACACACAACTGTACTTTCTGGCAGACTAGGTCCGACGGTCTTCCCAACTGACTTTCGGGGGGATTCCAACGCACTTTCTGAACGAACGGTCTTGGCCACACATGAATATATAAAATATGTTCTATTTCTAGGTCTGTCTGATTTTTTAAACGAAAAAAACTATTGGATTAGCCCACACACGATCAAATTGTCCGACAGACTGATTCCGTCGGACCTAGTCTGTCCGAAGGTGTATGCAGCATTAGCCTTATTTGACCCCCCATAATAGGTGGTCAATGCTCTCTGGTAAGAGCACATACTTTATTGGTGGTGGTTTATCACATAGTGGAAGATTTAAAGTGGTTGTAAACCCTTACAACCAACTTTGACCTACAGGTAAGCCTAGATTAAGGCTTACCTGTAGGTCCAAGAAATATCTCCTAAACCTACACGGTTTAGGAGATATTTTCCGAAAGACAGGCACCGCTGTCTACGGCGCATGCGCCGTAGACAGCGGCACGCAGGCGCACTGAGCATGCCGCAGTCAACGGCGATATGCCGCGAGCGCGAAGATGGTTGCGCCAGACTACAGGGGACAGCGGTGACTTCGCTGGCTCCTGTTTCAGGTAAGTGACACATAATGGACTACTATGCTATGCATGGTAGTCCATTATGCTTTACCTTTGCAGGGAATGAAAGATGAAGTAAACTCATCAGGGTTTACTTCCTCTTTAATTTGGTGTATCAACAATCAAGACACTCATTTATATTTGTGTCACCTGTGTGACTCATAGACTCACTTTTTGTTTTGTTTTTTATCACACATAACGCAACATTATTTTATTTATTTCTATTTTTGTGATAATGTCTCACTAATGTTGCAGCTTATATTCACATTGTTATCACAAGCGCAGTTTATTCTTGTTTTTTATTCATTTATTTTTACCTTGTGGTGTGTTTGCATGAGGGCGGGTTGAAATAGTTAGTTAGGTGCTCTCCCGACTGGGAGAGTAGGAGTTAATGTCTTTCCGATTCTTTGGTCGTTTTGGTGGGTTCGTCTCTGGGTTCGGCCTATTGGTCCTGTGTGAGATAAAAAGGGACAGTGGTGAGCTGACTGTGTCTCCTTTCCACCATCTAGCACACCCTGGTGCTGCTCTCCTGCCAAACGGCCTAAAGAAGAACAAGGCAGCAATGTGAGTGACGGGGACCAGCCAGTGCTGTGCTTCGCCAAGCTGTCGGAGAATTCCTTTTCCCCGACCCGGAGGTCCACCCAGGTGGCAGGATATGACCTGTACAGTGCTCATGAATCTATAATTGCTCCACATGGCAAAGATATTGTCAAAATCCAACATCCAGATCTGTGTTCCAAAGAGATGCTATGAACTAGTTGCTCCGCGATCTGGTTTATCTGCCAAGCACTTCATTGATGTTGGAGCTGAAGTTATTGATGAAGGCTACAGAGGAAATGTTGGTGTGCTGTTGTTTAATTTTGGCAACAAACCTTTTTAAGTTAATAAAGGCGATCAAGTAGCTCAGATCTGTGAACAAATTCTGTACCCTGAGCTGGAGGAGGTTAAGCTCTACTGGTCAAAACTAAATTTGTTGTTATAGTATTAGCTGTACAAATTGGCAAATCATGTTTTTTTCACCCATTTTAATGGAAAAATCTTCTCTGGTTATTTTCTTATCTGGAAAGATCTTTTCCCATTAAAAAAAAAAAAAGGGACATTGGTCTGGTAGGTGAGCCCCTGTCCAGGGGACAGGGAGTTTGGGGCTTCCCCCTAATGAGAGCCCCAGAAATAAATTTTCCCCCTGCAGAGGAGAGAGGTTGTGTACACATAAGGGAGGGAGATGGAGACTGATACCCATGAAAATCAGAAAGAGGTCATCCATAAGCATCAAAATGTAAAGTTGTCTGAAGCTGGGGTTTGCCCTGAAGACACCAGTACTGGAGAATGCCTCTGAAGGACTTGGACCTACATGGAGATGCCTGTACATGATTTATCTGTGCTTGGACTACACCTTAGCAAGTATGCTGGGGCAGCACTCAAGCCTGTGGTTAGAGTAGGAAAGAAATTTGCTGTTATCTGTTGGACTGTGAGATGTCTATTTTGCACATTCTTAAAGTGGATGTAAACCCGCCGATCACCCTGTATAAACTAAAGGCACAATACTAAGGTGTCTATATGTATAAACCTCATGTATGTGTCATTACCTTGAAATTCTTACTCCCTTTGGCTGTAGGAGCCCCGCAAAAGTCGTGACGTCACATGACTCCCCGCTCACCTTTACACTCCCCCTCGCTAGGCAGCATCGCAAGGGAGAACCTCGTACCTGGACAATGAAAAGTGCGTGCAGATCAGTCCTCACTGTGCGCACATCATAGGCAGAGCGCGTTCGCAGCCCCCATCAATGTGCGCATGTCATATCTACTCAGCGCAAGTGTGTACAAGGATTCCTGGCCAGTAGCTTTGATAGCAGCCAATGGGAGAGCTTGAGAAGAAAGGAGGAGCAATATGAAGTTGGAATCATAGAAACACTCCCTTTGCTCTCATGCTCGTGCATGAGAGAAAGAAATCAGATGTCAGTCACAGCAGTGGGGAGGAGGGTGGTTGGGTTGCGACACAAAATTATCTGTGTGTCTGTTTTTATCCCAGCAAAAGAAGGCAAGAGGATCTCTCAGTGCTGGACTAACTCTTAGTGGCAAGACTGGGCACAGATGACTTGACATCCTCTACTGTATAAAATAGAAGTCTTCATTAAAAACAAAAAAAATTCGGGGTTATACCCACTTTAAGTAAAGTATTGAAATGTTGTCCACCTTTAGTATAAACCTTTCATCCAATTTCTAAATTGCTGCATTTGTAAATTTCCGAACTTATGGGTTTAACTAATTATTATTTTTTGTATAATTCTCCTTTAAGGGGGCGTGGCAAGGGGTGGGTCCTATGCCTACATAATTTTGCTAATAAGTGTCCCTCGTTCCCATCTCAAAAAGTTGGGAGGTATGTGTATCTGTAATAGGTGGAACAGCCTCTAGTAGAAAGGGAGAGGTTGTCTGAACTCCTTCCGCCAGTGTCTGTCTCTCAAAGCTATGGGAGTGGATTGCGCTGCAGAGGTTCCCATCCTGTACGGGGGTATGTAATTTCAAGCGTTAAAGTGGATGTAAACCTGATTCATGAAATTTGACCTAGGCGCATATATCGGCAGTGTTTTCTTATCTCTCTCCAAAGCCCTAAGTCCTGTGTCTTTCTGCTGCTCAGTTCTTCTGTTATCTGCATGATAACTTCTGACAAGTTCTCTGACAACTGAGATAAAACCAGCCTGAAAATCTGTGTCGGGAGGGTGCTATAAATAGAGTAGCAGCTTGTCTTGTCACAGCACAGCTCTGCACATTCCTTCCTTCCTCTACCTATGTTGAGGGGTGTGTGCCTTTTCTTCAATCAGCTGTGACACAGTGTATGCCAAGAATCAACACCCAGTGCTGAATAGGAACATTTCAGTATGTACATTAATAAATAATATAGCAAGCTGAAGACAGCACATATACAAATAAAACTCATGTAGGGAGATTTGTTTCATCTCTGTGTATCATCTGAGGCTGCTCACTTCACTGGGTATAGGAGAGGGTTTGATCCTTCAGCCCCGGAAGATTTACCAGGCCCTTTTTTGCAATACCGTACTGTGTTAATTTAACTGACAATTGCGTGGTTGTGTGATGCTGTACCCAAATAAAATGTATGTCCTTTTTTTCTCCCAAACAGAGTTTTCTTTTGGTCAGTGGCGGCCCGTCCATAGGGGGTGATCGGGCCCTGCCCCCCCTCAGGCAGTCAAAAAAAACATGTCCCTTTAAGAAAAAAATAAAATTCAAAAAAAGGTCCTTATGTGCACTGTGTCCTGGCGCCGGGCGCAGTGCAATATGGGAAGCACCACATCACGATTGCAGACAAGACGCTTCATTTGCCCCAAAAAAATCGCTCTGTGGCACAGTCGATTGTGCCACAGCTTCCGGCGCGATGGACTGGCCGGGCATAGACATACACTTTTAGTTACATGGGTGGAGCTTCTTACGTCACTCAAGGAAGTGACGTTGGCAGTGGCACTCGGAAGTTCAGTCCAACCTCTTACCTAAGAGGATCAGATAAGCCATGCCTGATCGGCGGTAGCATCCCCCCCCCCCCCGCTTGACAACGAATTAAAAAAGTTAGGTGATCGGCACCCATCAGCACCCCCGCAACCCCCCCCCCACTTAATAACTAGGTAAAAATGTTCGGTGGTCGGCGGCAGCATGCCCCCCCAGTTATCAACGTTATTAAAAACAATACGTAGGAACAGATCAAAGAATTTCTTTCTCAATAAATAATTTCCCACTGATTTTAGTGACAATTTATTAGTGAAGCTGACCTCATTGAGGGGGGTTGCAGAATGCAATTATGTGCGAATTTACAGGTTGCAGAATGCAAATATGTGCAATTTACAGGTTGCAGAATACAGTTATGTGCGGTTTACAGGTTGCAGAATGCAAATATGTGCAATTTACAGGTTGAAGATATGTGCGATATACAGGTTGCAGATATGTGCGATTTACAGGTTGCAGAATGCAGATATGTGCGATTTACAGGTTGCAGATATGTTTGATTTACAGGTTGCAGAATGCAGATGTGTGCAATTTACAGGTTGCAGAACGCAGTTATGTGCGATTTACAGAATGCAGATATGTGCGATTTACAGGTTGCAGAATGCAGATATGTGTGATTTACAGGTTGCAGAATGCAGATATGTGCGATTTACAGGTTGCTTTAGTAGAGCTCTGTGTATAATGTGCAGCCTGGAATATAATGTGCAGAGCCCTGTGTATAATGTGCAGCCTGGTATGTGATGTGGATTCTATAAGGGGTGTGGCTTATGAGAAATGGGAGAGGCCAAACGTGGAGGTGGGTCTTGCACCCCCCATCCAAAAACTTCATCAGCCGCCACTTTGCTTTTGGTGGTCTTTGATCATCTCTGCAGTTTTTATTTTTGTGCCATAAACAAAAAAAGAGCGAAAATTTTGAAAAAAAAAATACTATATTTTTACTAATATTTTACTAATATTTTTACTTTCTGCTATAAAACATACCCAATAAAATAATTTAAAAAATCAAAAGTTATTTTGTCTATAAACAATGGGATTTTTTATATGGCATTTTTTATAATTTGTTTTACTTGTAATGGTGGCGATCAGTGATTTTTAGCGGGACTGCGACATTGCGGTGGACAAATCCGACACCTAATTCCACGTACACACGATCGGACTATACGGCGCATCCTCCGGGACTGTGACATCATAAGGACAGGGTCACCATGTGACATCACTAGGTGACCCCACCCCTTGTCCCGCACAATGCGTCCCTGCCAGAGAGAGCGTCGTGTCAACATCACAAAGAAGAAGGAGAAGAGAAGAAGGCGGTGGCGACAACGACAGAAGACCAGGCCAACGCTAGTAAAAGAGCTATAAGAAGATAGCGGAAGCCTGGCAAGAAGAACCGAAGAGCAGGACAAGACCGCTAGGTCAGAAGAAAATCCCCGGATGGCGACAATGATGAAGAAGAAAGCCGGGCTCCTCCGCTAGTAAAAGAGCTAGCAAAAGAGCAAAAGATAGCGGAGGAGTCCAGGAAGAAGACCTCCCAAGATGGAAGAAGAGCTATCTAATAAATTATTTTAAAAACTTGTGTTGTGTTTTTTTATTTACACTTTTTTCACCAGGTGAATGGGTAGGAGTACATCGTATCTGGGGGCACCCTTATTAAAGGGGGCTCCCGGATTCCGATAAGCCCCCCCGCCTGCAGACCCTGACAACCAATGGCCAGGGTTGTCGGGAAGAGGCCCTTGTCCTCATCAACATGGGGACAAGGTGCTTTGGGGTGGGGGGGCCGCAGGGCCCCCCTTCCCCAAAGCACCCCCCCATGTTGAGGGCACGTGGCCTGGTACGGCTCAGAAGGGAGGGGGGCGCTCGCTTGTCCCCAACCCCTTTCCTGACCGGCCGGGCTGTGTGCTCGGATAAGGGTCTGCTATGGACTTTGGGGGGACCCCCACGCTGTTTTTTCAGCGTAGGGGTTCCCCTTTAAGTCCATACCAGATGACGGGGCTAGCGAGGTCTCAATCTCGCCGATGGAGGTGGCGACATTCACTTCCTTTGCTAGTCCCGTCTACCTGGAGCCACGTTCAAAATGAATGGACTTTACTCCGTGTGTGAGCAAGTCCGTTCATTTCAAAAGTCCGGCGGATTTCCACCGGACCTAGTCTGCCGGAAAAGTCTGTCGTGTGTGGGCAGGTCCACTTGTTCGGAAAGTCCCGCGGACCTCCGCTGCAAAGTCCGCCGGATAGTCCGATCGCGTCTACGGGGACCAGTGACATTATTACAGTAATCAGGGTTAAATGTGTCCCTACGGGGTGCTTGCTAACTGTGTGGGGGTTGCTCTGACTCAGGGAGAACAGAGATCTATCTTCTGCCCTGTCAGAATGGCGATCTGCCTTGTTTACATAGGCAGACCGCTAACCTGCCTCTCTCGTGAACAATCGTGGATGTTCATCAGACATCGGGTCCACCGAACCCGCTAATTGGCTCCCGCTCTGTCCAATCAGCACACGTTCATGCCTCCGGCGGGGTGCGCATGCCCCCCTAGTGGCTATTGCACGAAAATGACGTACAGGTACGCGATTACACACAATAGAGCCAACCTGCCGCAGTACATATATGTTAGGTGGTCCGCAAATGGTTAAGTTAAGTGCACGTGTGGAGCCCTCACAGACTGCATGGCAGGGCCCACTCCACTACTATGGACTAGTAGTGGAAAACACTGGACAGGTGGAGGTGGACATTGGATCAGCATGTCCCTCCTAAATGTACATTACAGAAAAGGTGTACACTCTCACGGGGAACAGAGATTTAACTGGAGAACAGTTGCAGTGTGAGTGTACAAAGTGCCTAAGATAGCCTAGAAGAATCTATGCTGGTTAGGCACCCAATGAGCCAATTGGGAAGCACTGAGGATGTGACAAACATACTTTTCTACCCCTGTACGCCCCACCTTCCCACCCGCAGGCCAACATGGAACCTATTGCTGTGATTTGCGTTAAAATGTTAGTGCAAGTCTAGTTTTGCATTGTGGTGCATTCAGAATGAATTGCCTGCCTCAGCGCAATGCAAATGAACGCATGTGACCCTATTAAGTTTCTTAGCGTGCTTCTCCAGGTGCCCTTTATCCAATCTGATCTGGTCCACTACTCTTAGGTATCGACGTTTAAAATGCCCATCCTTTCCTGCTGTGCAAAGTAGGAATCAGAGACGCTGCGTCAGGGTGTGATCTAAGAGGAGCCTAAGCTGGGTCCGCTTTTCATTAACTTACTCAGCACATGGGCTTATTAGGAGTGTGGCATCTCTGATTCACATTCGGCAAATTACTGCATGTTAATGCAACACACCACAATGCTAAAGAACGAAGGGGCCCTAGTGCATTCACTAAAACTGTGCTAAGTATCGGCTGAATTGGCAAAACTCAAGCTGTGGGTATCTCTATCAGCACCACCCAGATCGACAAAAGTCATTGTTTGAGGAGCCAGGTGGAAAATTGCTGGCTGAACTTTGCCTGCATCCAATCAGATGCAGGCACTGTTCGGTTATTCTGACACCCCCTGGAGTTGGCTGTCAGAATACAATAGCCGGCAGGGAAGATTCATCTATCACCACTTTTTAGAGTAGATGGAGGATTTCTATCATTTAGCTGAACAAAATAAATTACGTTTTCTTGGGCCATTTTGTTTTGCTTAGCCTGGTAACACATATCATAGATTTTATAGGGTAGGGCTGATTTATCTCCCCAGTCCAATACAGATAGACTCGCCTGTTTTATGTATTATCCCACAGTTGCTGATTGAACTATATTTCCTTGAGCTCTTGTGAAGAGATCCACAAAACAAGAAATGTTGATGAGACCTTAGGACAAGCTTGAGACTCTCCGCAACTGTCACATACCTTGGTGGGAGACTGATTGATGCATGGCAGGTGGCTTCTCCTGCACCTCCTCTTGACTGGGATGACCCTTGAACAGTGTATCTCAGGCAGCAGAGTGGCAAGAGTACCCAATAATGATTGTTCAGATTTGGACTAACTGTACACCAGCAGTCAGAGGTCAGCACTAGCCAAGATGAAGCATAGAAGGGGGTTCTAGAAGGTCAGACAGAAAAAAGAGATCAAAGTATAAAATACAAAATCCTGCATGGTAACATGCGTGCAGTAATGCAGCACAATGGACTGCAAAGGTTTGAAAGATCTTAAAGCTCAACTCCAGGCACAACTATTTTTAATAGTTTTATCTTTATTACCCACAATAATATTCTCAATTATTATTCTATTTTAGGAGCTCTCTAAGCTCCACTGATAAATTCTAATATACAGAGCAGGGAGCAGCTCTTCCTGTCTCAGCGTATCATTGGAACAGGGCCTACGAATGAGCTGACATGAATAGGGTCAGGAAATTATGTATATTAAATTAGTCTTTTACTGAAAGTGGAGTTAACCTTTAAAGAGATGTGCCATACCTCCACTACCTCCATACCTCCACTACTTATATGCATACAGCTTAGAAATGTATTTTATATATCCATCTACATGGATATAATTATGCAAGTTTTTGACCTGATGTATAGACATCTATAAAATTTATTATTTAAAGAGGAAGTAAACCCTGATGAGTTTACTTCCTCTTTTTTTCCCTGCAAAGGTAAAGCATAATGGACTACTATGCATCGCATAGTAGCCCATTATGTGTCACTTACCTGACACAGGAGCCAGCGAAGTCGCGCTGTCCCCTGTAGTCCGCCGCATCCATCTTGCTGGTGGCGTCTCGCAGCTCCGCCGCTGTCATTCGGCGAAGCCGCGATGACGTCACTCCCGCGCATGCGCACGGGAGTCAACAAATGCGGCAGCTCCATTTTTGGAACTGCCGCGTTCAGTGCGCCTGCACGCCGCTGTCTACGGCGCATGCGCCGTAGACAGCGGTGCCCGTTTTCGGGCAAATATCTCCTAAACCATATAGGTTTAGGAGATATTGCTTGGACCTACACGTAAGCCTTAATCTAGGCTTACCTGTAGGTCAAAGTGGTTTGTAAGGGTTTACAACCACTTTAAGTCCAGTGAAAACCTAACTAAGCTTAAACCTACTTCTTACCGATTTTAAAGTGTTCTAACCCTAAAAAAAAAAAAAAAAAAAAAAAAATCCTGTTCCTTTAAGGCATGATTTATTACACAGTGCTTGTGTAATTTGTCCCTTCCTATGTTGTAATATACCTGGTTGCTCCTGCCTGTTACTGTGTCTCCCTTTCTGTGCTGACCGCGGTAAATCATGGCTTCCAACATTCCGCTCTTTGCTGTGAGTCTCTCCCCCTTCCTCCCTGCCTGTCAGCATGAGAGCGGCTCTCCTCCCTGCCCCTCCCGCTGTTATTCAGCTGCAATATGCAGCAAAAATACTTGTATCCCCTCTGGATTAAGCAGGCATTAACTATAGTATGTGTTTTATTTTCATGAAAAGGCAAAATACGAGAAAAGGTATTTAGCCTTTTCATAAAAAAAAAAAAAAACACATACACTATAATTAATGTGTGTATAATGTAGAGGTGATACCAGTAAATTCACAATGTGACTTTACAAACACTTAAGCCCTATACAAACTAGTCTGTAAAAGAAAGATGTACAGTATATACTAACCCAATCTAAGGGCTCCTTGGTCTGGTTACATGATCTCCCCAGCAACCGGCTTCAGAAGAGAGCAGCGACAGCGGCTGCAGAGCCTTGGTGGTGATGTCACCCATAGATTTCATTGTTGGCTGTCCTTCCTCTATACTAAAACCGACCCTGGAAGCCAATCATATGACCAGACCGGAGCGCCTTTGAATTAGATATGTGCCTGCATCTTTCTTCTACAGGGTACTTAGTATAATGCTTAGAATGGGGGTGGTAATAAAAAATAAAAAAATTAAATAAAAAAAAAAAAAAAAATTGATGCTGACACCCCACCCCAGGCCTCGACCAGTGTCTAAAAGGGTTTGATATTCTGGAGTATGTAAAAACTCATGCCATTGGAGCCACTTTAACCACTACAGCCCCGGACCAATAAACACCTTAAGGACCAGAGGTCTTTTTCCAATTTCGCACTGCGCTGCTTTAACTGGTAATTGCGCGGTCATGCAATATTGCACCCAAACGAAATTTGCGTCCTTTTCTTCCCACAAATAGAGCTTTCTTTTGATGGTATTTGATTGCCTCTGCGATTTTTTTTTTTTGCGATATAAATGGAAAAAGAGCGAAAATTTTGAAAAAAATAATATTTTCTTCTTTTTGTTATAAGAAAAATCGAATAAACTAAATTTTAGTCATACATTGAGGGCAAAATTTATTCAGCCACATGTCTTTAGTAAAAAAAATGTCAATAAGCGTATATTTTTTGGTTTGCGCAAAAGTTATAGCGTCTACAAACTAGAGTACATTTTCTGGAATTTACACAGCTTTTAATTTATGACTGCCTATCTCATTTCTTGAGGTGCTAAAATGGCAGGGCAGTACAACCCCCCCCCCAAATGACCCCATTTTGGAAAGTAGACACCCCAAGGAAATTGCTGATGGGTATGTTGAGCCCATTGAATATTTATTTTTTTGTCCTAAGGGATTGAATAATGACAAAAAATAAATAAAAATAAATTTTTTTACAAAAAGTTGTCACTAAATTATATATTGCTCCCACATGCCATGGTTATATGTGGAATTGCACCCCAAAATATATTCCGCTACTTCTCCCGAGTATGGGGATACCACATGTGTGGGACTTTTTGGGAGTCTAGTCGCGCACGGCACCCCGAAAACCAATCACCACCTTCAGGATTTCTAAGGGTGCAAATTTTTGATTTGACTCCTCACTACCCATCACAGTTTCGAAGGCCATAACATGCCAAAATAGCACAAAACCCCCCAAAATGACCCCATTTTGGAAAGTAGACACCCCAAGCTATTTACTGAGAGGCATGTTGAGTCCATGGAATATTTTATATTTTGCCACAAGTTGCGGGAATATTACAAACTTTTTTTTTTTGCACAAAGTTGTCACTAAATGATATATTGCTCACACATGCTACTATGGGCATATGTGAAATGACACCCCAAAATACATTCTGCTGCTTCTCCTGAGTACAGGGATACCACATGTGTGGGACTTTTTGGGAGTCTAGCCGCGTACGGGACCCCGAAATCCAAGCACCGCCTTCAGGATTTCTAAGGGCATACATTTTTTATTTTACTCCTCACTACCTATCACTACCTATCACAGTTTTGAAGGCCATAAAATGCCAAGATGGCACAAAACCCCCCAAATGACCCCATTTTGGAAAGTAGACACCCCAAGCTATTTGCTGAGGGCCATGTTGAGACCATTGAATATTTATTTTTTGTCCCAAGGGATTGAATAATGACAAAAAATTAAAAAAAAATGTTTTTTTACAAAAAGTTGTCACTAAATGATATATTGCTCACACATGCCATGGTTATATGTGGAATTGCACCGCAAAATATATTCCGCTACTTCTCCCGAGTATGGGGATACCACATATGTGGGACTTTTTGGGAGTCTAGTGGCGCACGGCACCCCGAAAACCAATCACCACCTTCAGGATTTCTAAGGGTGCAAATTTTTGATTTGACTCCTCACTACCCATCACAGTTTCGAAGGCCATAAAATGCCAAAATAGCACAAAACCCCCCAATATGACCCCATTTTGGAAAGTAGACACCCCAAGCTATTTACTGAGAGGCATGTTGAGTCCATGGAATATTTTATATTTTGCCACAAGTTGCGGGAATATTACAAACTTTTTTTTTTTTTGCACAAAGTTGTCACTAAATGATATATTGCTCACACATGCTATGGGCATAAGTCAAATTACACCCCAAAATAAATTCTGCTGCTTCTCCCGAGTACGGGGATACCACATGTGGGGGACTTTTTGGGAGCCTAGCCACGTACGGGACCCCAAAAACCAAGCACTGCCTTCCGGATTTAAATATAAAATGCTACCAAAAAAACTGTTAGCGAACGCAGGGATCAGGCCTGACTCTGCGATCGCTGCAGTTATGTGGTTAGTGTTTTGTAAGTGACAGTGATTGATCGATACTGCACTTGGGTGGGCTGGGCAGAGGGGCAAAACGCAGGTGCTAGCAGGTATCTGGGCTGATCCTGCTAACAATGCGTTTTTTTGGAACCCTGAACTGCTGGGGACGCTAGTATAGATCTGATCAGATCAGATATTGATCTGTTCAGATTCTATACCACTACAGGAGGTTTATGCTTTGCGTGTGGGTGTTAGCGGTACTGGCACTAACCTAGCGCTGCCTGGGGCGACGCAGACCCTGACCCTAAAACCTAATTGATATCACCCGCCGGGTGATCAGGGGGTTAAACCTTTATTGGGTAATAAATGGTGGGTGCCCCGATGCTATAAAAAGCAAACTAACCAGAGTCACCCGTAACACTTATACGGTGATCAGTGGTGAAAGGGTTAACTAGGGGCAATCAGGGGGTTCTATATAAAAACCTGACGGGGAACCTAAATAACTAACTGGCTAACCAGCGTCACCAGTGACACTTATACTGTGATCGCTGGTGAAAGGGTTAACTAGGGGCAATCAGGGGGTTAAAACCATTATTGGGTAGTATATGGGGGTACCTAACGCTATAAAAACCTGGCGGTGAACCTAAAAAAATAACTAGCTACCTAACGACACTAGTGACACTAATGCAGCGATCAGAAAAACGATCGCTTAGTGACACTGGCAAAAGGGGGTGAAAGGGTTAACTAGGGGCAATCAGGGGGTTAAAACCATTATTGGGTAGTATATCGGGGTACCTAGCGCTATAAAAACCTGCAGTGAACCTAAAAAAAAACTAGCTACCTAGCGACACTAGTGACACTAATGCAGCGATCAGAAAAATGATCGCTTAGTGACAGTGGCAAAAGGGGGTGAAAGGGTTAACTAGGGGCAATCAGGGGGTTAAAACCATTATTGTGTAGTATATCGGGGTACCTAGCGCTATAAAAACCTGGCGGTGAACCTAAAAAAAAAACTAGCTACCTAGCGACACTAATGCAGCGATAAGAAAAATGATCGCTTAGTGACAGTGGCAAAAGGGGGTGAAAGGGTTAACTAGGGGCAATCAGAGGGTTAAAACCATTATTGGGTAGTATATCGGGGTACCTAGCGCTATAAATACCTGGCGGTGAACCTAAAAAAATAACTAGCTACCTAGCGACAGTAGCGACACTGATGCAGCGATCAGAAAAATGATCGCTTAGTGACACTGGCAAAAGGGGGTGAAAGGGTTAACTAGGGGCAATCAGGGGGTTAAAACCATTATTGGGTAGTATATCGGGGTACCTAGTGATATAAAAACCTGGCGGTGAACCTAAAAAAATAACTAGCTACCTAGCGACAGTAGCGACACTAATGCAGCGATCAGAAAAATGACCGCTTAGTGACACTGGCAAAAGGGGGTGAAAGGGTTAACTAGGAGCAATCAGGGGGTTAAAAACATTATTGGGTAGTATATCGGGGTACCTAGCGATATAAAAACCTGGCGGTGAACCTAAAAAAATAACTAGCTACCTAGCGACAGTAGCGACACTGATGCAGCGATCAGAAAAATTATCGCTTAGTGACACTGGCAAAAGGGGGTGAAAGGGTTAACTCTAGGGGCAATCAGGGGGTTAAATCTTTATTGGGGGGTGATAGGGGGCTACCCTGGACCTAACACTAACTGCCCTGACAGTTTTAACTGTTACAACTGACACTGAATGCATTGATCAGTAAAGAAATGATCAATGCAATCAGTGACACTGTGACTGGGGGGGAGGGGGGGCGGGGGGGATCGGGGGGCAATCAGGGGGGGGATCGGGGGGGGGGGGTTGTGTACCTATGTGTACCTATGTGTCAGTGTAGTGTTTTGGTGCACTTACTTTTAGTCTTCTCCTCGTAGTCCGGTCAAAAAGACCGCCCCGAGGAGAATGACATCACTTCCTCCTTCCTGTGTAAACAATACACAGTGGGAGGAAGTTCGTCATTGGTCAGGAGCGATCCAGAGGGGGTGGCTCCTGGAGGGAAACGGACCGCCGTATCCAGCGGGAGGGGGTCCGATCGGACCCCCCACCCGCTGGAAGGCAGGCACGTACATCTACGTGCTTGCGCCTGCCTGTGCCATTGCGATGACGTACAATGGCAATACGGCGGTCCTTAAGTGGTTAAGCTGAACTTGTCATGAATGACCTTCTCAGTGGCCACCAAATCCTCCATTTGGTAAATTTATAGCAGAAAGAGGACTGGTTCTATTTGAAGTGGCCAAGCTTTAAAAAATTTTACTGTATAATTCGAAGCTGTATAATACAGTATAATACTGTATAATACAGACTCTAAGCTGTGCATTTGCGGGCAGGTTGTTGTTACTCCCCTGAGACGTTCTCTCCCCACATTCCTCTCTGGGGCAATCCCAACTTACCATGCATGAATACCTTTCCAGACCCCCAGGTTTGGGCAAGGAAGGGTGTAGTCAAATTGAAGCATATAGTTACGGGGGGAAAACTGAGATCCTGTTCTGATCTTAAAAGTGCCTACTCACTACTGGGTGGATGTTGTTTCGATACTACCAGCTTCGACATGCGTATAGGAAACAGTTTCCAATGCAACTACTGAAATCAGACTCTGTGGAGGGACTACTTACTGCCAAGAACATAGATAAACCCCTCTCCTCCCTGTACTTATACTTGTTATTGGCTCCCTTGAAGAAACTTGAAAAAACCCTAGATAAAGGGAAATTAGACATTCCAGATCTGTCAGAAGAGGAATGGGGGACATGTGTTTCTTCCTTTGTCACTAACATGATCTCAGCCAGAGACTAATTTATGCAGGTCAAGTTCCTCCACAGAGCCTACTACACTCCAAAGCAGTTAACAATTATGAATCCTAACACCCCGGTGGCCTGCCCTAGATGTGTTCAGAGATCCGCCTCCTTCTTTCATATGACTTGGTCCTGTCCCCGCCTCAGAGACTATTGGTCAGAGATAGCTGACACCCTTAGCCGGGTTTCCTCCCTAGAGCTGGGGACAGACCCCAAAATTATGCTGCTAAATGTTTTTGACTCTAGGATAAGGGGAAAATATTCTAGATTATTCCTGAATTATACTACTTCTTACGCTTGCAGAGAGACATTCCTCCATTGGAAGGACATTACGCCTCCTAGGGTGTACTCATGGTACCTAACACTGAACTCAGTGTTGCCATTGTATAAGCTTACCTATGCCAACCGAAATTGCCCTGGCAAATTTGATATGGTCAGGATGGATAGATGCCTGGGGCACAGAAGTAGCAGATAACCACTGAGATATTGCTGATGGACCTGCCCCGCAATAGGGTACCACTGTTATGATCTCCTGAATGTCTAATCATTGTTTGACCTCTGTGAACTTAGCAAAATAGATGAGGTCCCTCCCTCGCTTCCCTCCCCCCTCTTCTTCCCCTCCTCTTCCCTTCCTCTTCCTCTCTTGTCCCCCCCCCCTTTTTTTTTTCTCTTCCGCGTGTCATGCCTTTCCCATAACCCCCTCCTCCAGAACCTCCTTAAATAGTATAGCTGGAATCTACTACCTCTGAACCCATATCCTAATGTGATGTAACAGCTCTGAACATCTTTCTCCTGTTTAAATCTGCAACCCATTTGTTTTGTGACAATTCATGTAATAATATTTCTGTGAACAACTGTGTATATGCATCTCTTGTACTGTAAATATCTATTAAACATTTTTCTTCTTGTTAAAAAAAAAAGAGATGTGCGATGAGGTCAGTGGCCGGTGAGGCACTGGCTAGTATCAGAGCCAGATACACACAGGTTACATACGCTGTGATCGTTAGAGCAAGAGCAATAATTCTAGCACGGTAACTAAAAAATGTAAAGCCTTGCGGCTTCACAGCCTGATTCCCTACTGCGCATGGGGCCTGTGTGTCTCCCAGAAGACAGCTAGGGGGACGGAAGAGGGGGAAGACATGGCATAGATTGTCATGGATACTGCGGCCATCTTTTGCCGGAAGTAGGAGCAAATACCTATATTAGACAGCGGAAGTTCAATTTTTGGGTGGAAGTCCGCTTTAAGAGGGCTGGGCTGGAAGGGAGTATTTGTCTTTTAGACACCTTCCCCTTCTATGATACTGCAGTGAGAGGCATGCCTCCACTGCAGCACTTTTATTGGACAGCTGGGGCTAATGGTACTTTACCATTGGTCCAAGACTCCAAGCTGTCCATTGAGCTCAGTGCTTCTGACAAGAAGTGAGGAGAGGCACTGTGAGTTCAACCCCTCAGTCTGCTGCAAACAGAGTGTGCCAGCTTGTATTTAAACTGTCCGCTCTGTATGTAGCTTCTGACAGGCTGTGCAAGGAGCCCTGTGTCTCTGAAACCATAGGTTGTAGGAGCCCTCGCATTTCTACCAGTGGTGGGATAGGACTTAGGCTACATACCTCCCAAAGTTGGGGTCTCTATGACCCCCGAAGCTCAATTCTTTTTTTTTTTTTATGTTCCTCAGCCTCCCTTGACTGCACGTCCCTGGTAAGTATAAACCTCTTTTTTTGTTTTTTGTTTAAAGGAGCATTTATAAACAATTTAATCTACGATTTATGGTTTTACTTGGTCTTAAAGAGGAAGTAAACCCTGATGAGTTTACTTCCTCTTTCATTCCCTGCAGAGGCAAAGCATAATGGACTACTATGCATCGCATAGTAGCCCATTATGTGTCACTTACCTGACACAGGAGCCAGCGAAGTCACCTCTGTCCCCTGTAGTCCGGCGCATCCATCTTCTCGGGGGGTCTCGCAGCTCCGCCGCTGTCATTCGGCGAAGCCGTCACTCCCGCGCATGCGCACGGGAGCTGAGACGAGCGGCATTGCGTGGCATCTTCGTCATCGGCGATGCCACGCTCAGTGCGCCTGCGCGCCGCTGTCTACGGCACATGCGCCGTAGACAGCGGTGCCCGTCTTCGGGCAAATATCTCCTAAACCGTATAGGTTTGGGAGATATTTCTTGGACCTACAGGTAAGCCTTAATCTAGTCTTACCTGTAGGTCAAAGTGGTTTGTAAGGGTTTACAACCACTTTAAATCTTCACTATGACCTAATATTCATTTATTTTTATTTATTACAGGTACTTATATAGCGCTGTCAATTTACGCAGCGCTTCACATATATATTGTACATTTACATCAGTCCCTCCTATATTTTCAGTATGTACAAAAAAACATTAAATTATGTTGTAAAAAAAAAAGAATAACTTATTTCAACTGCCAAGCAAATTGCAATATTTCCCTGTTCCAACCACCTACTGACTGCAATCCTTTGCCATCTTCTCCAGTTGCTACTTAAGACGGTATGCGTTGGACATGTGCACTTTTTAAGAGCTGCCAACTGAAACCAGAAAGAAATTCATAACAGTTGTCTGCAGTGCAGGCCCAGTCCATCTCACTCTGCAGCTGCTGAGGGGAAGGGCCTGAACAATTGGCATGAGAGACGCACACATACAGCCAAATGGCTCAAGTATTCCTCAACCCACCGCAGTCTTAACACACTAGACTACAAGAGGAACAGGGAGAAAAAACTATTTGTGGATACTATAAAAGATTCTATGCTGTCTATTAAATTATTTTTGTTTCTGGTGCTGCTATGGGTACTTGTAAAAACAAACGAGGTGAATCTTAGTATATCAGAGATAGAGGTTTAAGAGAGGCAACATTAGATTAGCCACTGCGCACATATGTCACAATCCTGTCCCCAGATATTATGTCTTTATTGCTTAGCCCCTTTACGCTGTAACCCATATGTGCCACGACAAAAAAGCAGGGGTTTTATTGCCCACACGCCGCACGTATGCGTTGCATGGTGGGCAATGTTTATGTGATGGGAGCGGGGGACACCAGGGCTGGCAAAGAGGGGTTAAAGTAGAAGTAAAGGCAAAACTTGTTTGATTGTGGATAAAGTATGAAAGGGTTATAACCCCTGTCAGTTTTTTTTGCCATCTGTAGATTTACATTTAGGGCTCATTCAGTCAAGATGTGTTAGAGGAACTGAATTTATTCTGTCTTGAGAAGTAGAGATTAAGGGGGATATTATCAACATGTATAAATACATAAGGGGTCCATATAGTGAACTTGGTGTTGAGTTTAAGGTCATAACAGAGGACATGGGAGCACTCTTTAACTCTAGAGGAAATGAGATTTAATCTCCAAATACGGAAAGGTTTCTTCACAGTAAGAGCTGTGAAAATGTGGAATACCCTCCCTCCAGAGATGGTTCTGGCCAGTTCAGTAGATTGCTTTAAAAAAGGATGGAATTCTTTCCTAAATGTACACAATATAACTGGATACTAACATTTATAGTTAAGTTGATCCAGGGAATATCGAATTGCCTCTCGGGGGATCAGGAAGGAATTTTTTCCCCTGCTGGAGTAAATTAGATCATGCTTTGCTGGGGTGTTTTGTCTTCCTCTGGATCAACTGTGGGGGATTAGGATTATGTATATAGAGTTGTATGCTTTTCCCCCCCTCTCTTTTATTGGTTGAACTAGATGGACTTGTTTCTTTTTTTCATCCAGACTAATTATGTAACTATGTCTTGAGCTGTGCTGATCAATGCAGGCTTGACGCAAGGACCCACAGGATACAATTGCCTTGTTCACACCATTCATGCGTGTTGCAAAAAAATACAGTATGGCAACATTTTTACTTTTACAAAAACACATGTTAGCACATAACAGCACATAGCAATGCACTGTTGTGCATAGAGTTGAATAAAGTGTCAATTTGCGACATGTCAATAAAGTTAAAAAAATAAAAATAAACACTGCAATGTGTTATAACAACACATCGCAGCTCTCATTAACGCATGCATGTTTATCAGACTATTGTATGTGCCACTTGGGGTAAATATGCCCTTATTGGATTAGTTTGGCTCTTCTGTAAGTCTAGGGCCTCATGTGCACTAGGTGTTTGGCCCCTATGCCTGAGATCCCAGCAGGCGGAAGGCACAATCCAGTCCTGCTACTGTCATTTTATAAAACTCTGAAAGCTGCTGTGCCTGGATGGAGGCATGGAGTGGCACTAACATTTAGGGCAGTATGCACCCAGGGACAAGTGCAAACAAATGCATACTCTGTGTTCCAGGCATTCATCCCTAAGAACATACTACCCTAAATGTTAGTACTACTCGGTGCACCATTCAGGCACAGCAGCTTCTCATAGAGTTTAACAGGCTGCCAGTAGTGGGGCCGGTCAGTGTGCCGGTGCCTTCCACCCGCATTCCAAATTTTGGGAGCTCATGCACAGGGATTAAACAACCCAGTGTTCATGAGGCCATATCACCGGTCCTATTTTGCTGAGATCTTCTAAATATTTTTACTTTCTGTTCTCACTTTTTTGCGTATATGTGCAACAATCTCTTTAGCCAGATGAACAAGAACTCTGCCTAGGATTGGATAACAGCTTTATTCAATAAGAAGTGCTTATTCCTAAAATTTAAATGTAGAACAGATTGCAGCCTGGGAGAACCGTTTATGGGGTGATACAGAAGAAGTGTGTGGCATGGAAAAAACTGGGTGAGACTAAAAAGTTTCAGAGGCAGGGCTTACAATGAACAGTAAAAACGAGCTTACTATCATACTCAGTAAAAGGATGTTGAGCAAACATAGGAAATTGTGCTGTGCACATGCTATCTAGCGCCTTCTTAGTTAGGTTGTTAATTGGTTTAAGTAAATTTAGTTTCTGGCTCTTCTGTAGCCAGTGGGGCAGGATTTGATTGTCACTGGTGGTTCCCCTACTCAAGAGTGTGACCAGCAGGGGGTGAGGGGTGGAGGGTGTGCATAAATAGTCTGGAGCCTAGAGCAGCAGGGTCCTTTGCCCCGGTGAATAGGAATGGGCCGAACAGACCCCTGTTTGGTTCACACTAGAGCTTTCGAACACCGCAAAAGTTCGGACCCAAATAACGAACCCCATTAACCACTTCAATACTGGGAACTTTTGGCAACTATATCCAAACGTCAAAAATCAAAAGTGCCCATTTTGAAGGCTTATATGCAAATAATTGGGCATACAATGGTTATAAATTTTATTGTGAAAAACGTAATTTTAAATGCGCCTGATTTTTTGATTTTGACAGTGAAAGCATAATAATGAAAAATTCCTTCCAATATAGTGCCTGTGGGGTCCCTGTACCATGTCTAGAATCTGCTGCAGCAATAATTTCATTTATAAAGCCAAAAGAAATTACATTTTCCCTGCAAGCTGCCTTTATTCTGCTCAGCAACAGCTGGGTAGCCAGTGTGTATGATAAGGCCACAATGTAGTGCACTGGAAACAAGATTAGAGATTTTTTGGATACATTCTGGTGTCACTTTGACTTTGGATAGAAGTAATGGGTGCCTAAAAATTGGTCTTTGGGTGTCGGTGGCACCTTCCTACTGTAACCCTATAGAGGTAATCTTGTTGAAAGCAAGAATTGGCCTTGCTGTAAAAAATTGCAATAATATATGCACCTGTGAAACAGGTACAGAAAAATGACACTTTGGGTGTTGGGGGCACCTTCCCACTGTAATCCTATAGAGGTACTCTTGATGAAAGCAAGAATTGCCCTTGCTGTAAAAAATTGCAATGATGTGCACCTGTCAAACAGTTGCTGAAAAATTGTTCTTTGAGTGTTAATCGTGCCCATGAAACCTATACCCTCAAAACTAGGCAGCCTTGAAGTCCTGCAAAGATTCTACATCCCAAGAAGACTTAATCAGTGACATCAGCATCAGGGGCTTCATAGCTGGTAATCCAGGACTGATTCATTTTTATAAAAGTCAAGCGGTCCACGGAGTCTGTGGACAGACACGTTCTGTAATCAGTAACAAAACCTCCTGCAGCACTGAATGCTCATTCTGAAAGCATGTTGGATGCAGGGCAGCCCAACAACTCAATAGCATACTGTGCAAGTTCTGGCCAGTTGTCTATTCTCATGACCAAGTAAGTCAGTGGATCGTCAGCTGGAACGCTCTCCATCTCTGTTTTGGCCCCAAGGTAATCATTCACCATGTGATGCAGATGCTGCAGATGGGAAGTGGAAGCCGACAGCCCTGGGCATCGAGGACTAAAAAAATTCTGAAATGCCTCACTTAGGCAGACGCCTTCTCCAATGCTCCTCACTTGACCAAAAGAAGACTCAAAACTACGTTTTCCACTACACTTTAACCTACTGGAGTCAGGAAAAACATTCAATAAAATCCTCTTTAACATGTCCTCAAGAGATTTTATCTTCTGCACTCTCTGTAGGGGACGAGATGAGTTCTGAGACTTTATAACAGTGGTCAAGGAGGGCTGCCAACCAGTAATCATTCTTCTCCTTTATGCCACATATTCTTGGGTGCTTTCGCAGGCTTGGAAGCATGAGGTTGCTCATGCGCCTCAAATTTGCAGAGGCTTGAGAAGCAGACTCCTCTGGGTCACTATATGATGTTAAACTGGCTGTAACGCACGCAAAACTATATGGCGTTAAACTGAAAGTAACGCACACAGAAGTAAATGGCATTAAACTGGCAGTAACCCACAGAGAGTTATATGGCGTTAAACTGGCAGTAACGCACACAGAAATAAATGACTTTTAAACTGGCAGTAACGCACAAAACTATTTGGTATTAAACTGGCAGTAACGCACTAAACTATTTGGCGTTAAATTGACAGTAACGCACATAGAATTATATGGCGTTAAACTGGCAGTAATGCACGCAAAACTATATGGCGTTAAACTGCCAGTAACGCACACAGAACTATATGGCGTTAAACTGGCCCTAACGCACACAGAACTGTATGGCATTAAACTGTTAGTAACCCATGCAAAACTATATAGCGTTAAACTGGCAGTAACGCACGCAAAACTATACCGTGGTAACAGAATTATATGGCGTTAAACTGGCAGTAACACACACAAAACTATATGACGTTAAACTGGCAGTAACGCACACAAAATGATATGGCATTAAACTGGCAGTAAAGCACACAGAACTATATGGCATTAAACTGGCATTAACTAGGGATGAGCTTCGAGTTCGAGTCGAACTCATGTTCGACTCAAACATTGCCTGTTCGCCTGTTCGGCAAACAGTGAACAATTTGGGGTGTTCGCGGCAAATTCTAAAAGCCTCGGAACACCCTGAACAAGTCTATGGGTGAAATCTAAAGTGCTAATTTTAAAGGCTAATATGTAAGTTACTGTCCTAAAAAGTGTTTGGGGACCTGGGTCCTGCCCCAGGGGACATGGATCAATGCAAATTTTTTTTTAAAATGGCAGTTTTTTCGGGAGCAGTGATTGTAATAATGATTAAAGTGAAACAATAAAAGTGTAATATTCCTTTAAATTTCGTACCTGGAGGGTGTCTATAGTATGCCTGTGAAGGGGCGCATGTTTCCCGTGCTTAGAACTGTCCCTGCACAAAGTGTCATTTCTGCAGAAAAAAAAGTCATTTAAAATCACTCGCGGCTATAATGAATTGTCGGCTCCCGTAATACAGAGAACACTCATTGAAAGTCATTGATATATAAAAAAAAGCGAATTTAAAAAAAAATGTTTACGTGGGGTTCCGCCTAAATATCCATACCAAACCCTTGAGGTCTGGTATGGATATAAAGGGGAACCCCGCGTCAAATTTTAAAACAAAATTGATGTGCGGATCCCCTTAAAAATCCATACCAGACCTTTTATCCGAGCACGCAACCTGTCAGGCCAAAAGAAGGGGGACGAGAGAGCGCCCCCCCTCCTGAACCGTACCAGGCCACATGCCCTCAACATTGGGAGGATGCTCTGTGGTCCCCCCCCAAAGCACCATGTCCCCATGTTGATGGGGACAAGGGCCTCATCCCCACAACCCTGGGCGGTGGTTGTGGGGGTCTGCGGGCGGGGGGCTTATCAGAATCTGGAAGCCCCCTTTAACAAGGGGACCCCCAGATCCCGCCCCCCCCATTTGAAATGGTAAGGGGGTACAAAAGTACCCCTACCATTTCACAAAGAAAGTGTAAAAAATAGTTAAATAAGACAAACACACTTTTGAAAAATTCCTTTATTAAAAATAAAAAAAATAAAAAAAAGATTCCAGCGGTGGATGATCATCTCTCCAGGGTCCAGCGATGGCTGATCTGATCCAGCGACAGGTGATCTCTCAGTCCAGCACAGTCCATCCATGCATCCTCTGTCTCCACTGTCGGAGACACTGCGAGATCCCGGCGGCCTGACGTTTCTTATATGAGGAGGGCGGGGCCACTTGTCACCTGACCCCGCCCCCTCTGACGCTAGTGGGAAAGCCAGGCTTCCCCAATAATGTATGGGTGACCCCGCCCCCCCCTGATGTAACGCAGGTTTCCGTTACATCACTGCTCTCGAAAAAAATGCCAGTTTTAAAACTTTTTTTTGCATTGATACATGTCCCCTGGGGCAGGACCCATGTCCCCAAACACTTTTTTAGGACAGTAACTTGCATATTAGCCTTTAAAATTAGCACTTTAGATTTTGAACGTTAGAGTCCCATAGACTTTAATAGGGTTCAAAAGTTCACACAAAGTTTAGGTCTGTTCGTAGGTTCTGGTGCGAACCGAACCGGGGGGTGTTCGGCTCATCCTTAGCAGTAACGCACGCAAAACTATATGGTGTTAAACTGTCAGTAACGCACACAAAACAATATGGCGTTAAACTGACAGTAACGCACCCAGAAGTAAATGGCGTTAAACTGGTAGTAACGCAATCAAATAGATGGTGTTCAACCGTCACTACACTGACGCTATCTGAACTGTCCGTACTATAGCTATACACTAATGTAGAGACTACTGACACGGTCTCACTAGATTACATTGAAACTATATGAGCTGTCCCTACTCTACACTAATGTATGTATGAATGACACAGTCTCACTACACTACAGTGAAACTATCTGAGCTGTCCCTACTTTAGCTGCACACTATGCAAATCTGAATGATGGTCCTCCTCACTACACTCACGCTATCCCTAGATTGACACTAAACTAATATTCTACACTGACAATTGAAGCAAAATAGCACACTATAGCACACAAACTAACTAATAGCACTGAACAGAGCCCTGTTCTATCCATCCCCACGCCAAAATCACACTGAAAATGTCTGGCATTGAAAGAATACTTTTATACTGTGTGGAGGGAATGAGCCATGATTGGATAAAGTCATGATGACAGTGTCAAATCATGACTCTGATAGTGCTCTGTACCCTGATTGGCTGAAGCTTCGCTGCTTCAGCCAATTAGGGCTTGCAATGCACTGTTCAGCACTGCAATGAAATGTGGTTGGTTTGGGTTTCGTTCGCAGAATGACCAAAAAAAACAAGGTTCCGCCCAAACTTATGCTCGGGCTGAATCGTTCGCCCCATCCCTACTGGTGAAGAGAGACCCAGCTTGGGGGGCTGTCTGCCATCCTGGGCTATCAGCTGAGGCCTGTGCACTAGCTTGGGAAAGCTGAAGGCCTACTACTAAAGCGTGGAAAACTATAGCGTGGAGAACAGTCAGAAGAAAGTCTGTCGAGGATCTGGCCTGAAGATTCATGGAGCAGGGTCTGACTGATACTTAAAGGAGGCAATCATGTATACAGGGACACATTGAGTAGAGGCCAGAGATTGAGAGATCCTAGAGGGTCTGACGCTGCTTTACCTCTTCTTTGAGAGACAGTTCCAGATTGATGGCTCAGGGTCTTTTTCGGTGTGGGATCCCCCAGAAGCTGTATGTCCACAATTTCCACTCCAAAGTGTAGACATGGGTAGGTGTAGTGGGTGGTTATCACGACCTCCAAGTTCCTCTCCTTGTTGACTGCCAAGCAAGGGTCACATATGAGGCCTACCCTGGGGTGGGTTCCTCTGGGCTATGCTAGGCATTTTGGATGGGGTCACTACATTACACATGGGGTACCTTTACTGGAACAGGCGATTGGTCTCTAAATCGATGTAAAACACATCACTACGGTCGCTATTTCAATTAGGGGGGACACACAAAGCCCTTGCCCTTTCCACCTGTCCAGAATATCACCGCTACCTCACTCCACTAACAGTATGAGGTCTCACCGTGCACCTAGTACTGACTTCATGCACTTCACTTAACTCTTCCGTACCTACTCTATGTACAAGTTGGGGACCTCTGTGGTGCTGATCTGCCATGGGAGATGAACCTGCTCACAGAGAGTGTCAAGGCTCTCTCTGGCAGCTGCAGTAGCTCTGTGGAGTGGCTGGAGACTACATACTGCAATTGTCTGTGTCTTTCCTTCCCATGAAAACTGTGTGAGTCTTGACAGAGCCCTCCCCCTTTTATTTGCAGCACAGGGAGAGAGGCAGAAATCAGCACAAATTAGGGGAAACGAGTTAATTATTTTCCTCCCAGCTGGGGCAGCATTAAACTCCACCTGCCTACAAGAGGCCTATCTTGAGAGGGTTAATTGCTACTTTAAAGAGCCCTCTATTAAAGTTGTTTAGCAATGGCAGACTATAAGTCTAACATTATGTGCCTTCCACATCATTCATCATCTATAGTTGTGTCCCTTTAATACTGGACGCCAGTGACTGTCATCATATCAGTGAACCAACCCACTGGATTGTGGAACTAGTAGTTTTTGTGACCGGTGGTTCCATTTCATAACTATACACCAGGGCTACATATCCCAGGGATCCAGGGGACTTCTGGGAGAGACTATAAAGGAGATAGGAGTTCCGTCTCACGCTCTCTTCTTCCTGGACCTTGTGTAATGCATACCTCGCCGTGATGGGGAGTGAGAGGTTGCGGCCTACCACCTGGTGTCAAGAGACTCCAGCCTGTCCTCATTGGACCCATCTCTGCAGCTGTTCACCAGACTTCTTCACGGCACCAACTCAGCAGCCTGACTGTCAGAAAGCATGAATCAGACCGAGATAGAAGTACAATTAAATCACATTTGTTTATTAAATAAAAATAAAAAGGTAAATATAAAAGCATGGTCAAAGCATAGCCAGGGTCAAGTAACCGGATCAAGTAGTCAGCCAGGCCAGAGTTCAATAACCAGATCGGGTAATCAGCCAGGCCAGAAGTCAGGGATCCAAGTAGAGCAACAGCAAGCAGAATAAGGAGCCAGAAGGGATGTCAGCAAGCCAGTCTTAAAACAGAACCGCAGGAGATGGTTTCTTGTGATGGGACCAAGGCGAAGGCAGAAGTGAAGTGAGCTGGACAGCTTTAAGTAGGCAGGTCAGACGAGCATTATCAGGAACAGCTGGTAACAGTGAAAAGAGTTGAGAGCTGGCAATTAGCTGACAGCTGAGCAGCCAGCCCAGAGAAGGATGGGCTAAGCCAGCCCTGACACTGACACCACTTTCGTTCACACTCCGAATCCGTGTGTCATCGCTGGTGGCCCCATCGATGGACATCTCTTTCGGGGCCTTGACTTCAAGGCCTGTAGTTTGGACCACCGAGCACCTTCTGCATTATTTTCCTGGTCACTTTATTGGAACACTGTGTACAGACACCTTTACCATTGGAACACTTTACTGCACTTCTATTTGAACACTGTGCATAGACACCTTTACCTACAACCACATTAAGGAATACCATTAGCCTGTTTAAGCCAGTCAGTCTGTTCATTCATCACTGTGCCTTATTGGATATAATCTAATGAGCTCCAACTGCTGGAGAAGGCTATCAGGCCTGCACCACGGACATTGCTGTTGTCACAAATTAAAAGGACCTACACCATCCATATTCTGTCAGATCTCTCATTATGATTTTAAGGTTGAATAGGCCAGCCTGGGGTCCCCTTTAGAGTGTAACTACTTGTATTAAACACTTAACCATTCATTGTCCTTCAGGACATGATACAGGTGTTATGTCATTGTAGATATATGTATATTGTATCTTCCTGCTGTTAAACTGCCGTGCATCTAAATGGAAATAGAACCTGGGATAATACTGCCAGCCCAGTCACGGGGTTGTGCTACAGGTAAATAAGGGCAGATGCCAAAAACTAGATCCAAAATGCAAGTGAAGAGGTACTGGGCATACATACATACAGAATAATACCCTTGATTTTAGAGCAAGTTGACCTGGCTGAATGCAGCAACCCATTGCAAGCAATCAAGATCTGTCTAGCACTATTATAAATTTGGTGGAGTGTAGATCACTTCTGGTCCTTTAGACTCATGAGTAAACAACTGCAGATTGTAAGAGGGTTTACATGTTATAGCCCTATTTGGAAAAATTACTCATAACCGGAATTAATTAAGTTCTAGTATGCTGTTAAATGGCAGGCCTATGGTATTACACATATACAACATATTTTCAATAGAAGAAAATTACTGCCATTTACTACCTTAGAATCTCAATATGATCTTCCTCAACATATGTATTTTTATTACCTGCAGTTACAGTCTACATTTTCCAGATTACTTCATTCTCTCTCTTACCCCTCATTATGATGCAGCAGATGAATACTCAAAAAGGCTTTATATTGAAGTGTTACACACAGTTGCTTGCTTATGATATTCCTGGAGAACCACCCATGTAGAGCACTGGAGAAATGGGTACCGGATGTGGGAGATCTGACAGGTGACCAATAGGAGATGGTATTAGAGGCAATGTGCTCTAGCTCCTTACATGTGTCCCAACAGTTTTCTCAATTGTATATACTCCTAGGAGTTCATTACACTCCCCTTAAATTACATAAAATGGGTTTACTCTCAGAACCCACTTGTCTCAAATGTTGTAGGGATCATGGGGATTGATCCATATATTGTGGTGATGCCCCAAGCTACACAGATATAGGGAAACTGTCATAAATACATACATTTTGGCTGTGGTACAGAAAGTGAAGGGAAATCTGCACAATAGGGTACAGATTGTGAAAAAATATATTATGTTATAACCCTCCCTTGCTCTATCCAAAATAAAAATAAAATGTTTGCCTATAGTTCTACTTTAAATAAAGTGTAAAGTATTCTGCAACTTATAAGGGATACCCTGTTTCCCCTAAAATAAGACCTAGTGTGATTGTCGGTGATAGCTGCAATAAAAGCCCTACCCCCCAAATAAGCCCTAGTTAAAGTCCTTGTAGGTCTTCTTTTCAGGGTAGGGCTTATTTTTGAGGAAACAGAGTAGGGCTTATTTGGGTGGTAGGGCTTATATTGCAGCCAACACCGACAATCACGCTAGGTCTTATTTTAGGGGAAACAGGGTAGTACGCATTATGGCCATTTATTAATAATAAAAATGTTGAACTAACACCATACACTCTCCCCATTCTCAATGTACTTACCTCTGTGGGTGAGGACCTGTCAGTGCCAGACATCCCAAGTCTCAGGAGTCTCCCACATTAGGCTGCAGGCTCATGGCCTGTCACTCAGGCACAGACAGAAGACAGAGCAGCCCTAGGGGCCGAATAGAGTATGGCCATGACGGGCACTCAGGCTGCTCTGTCTTCTGTCTTTGGCTGAGTGACAGGCGGATGTGATGATGTCCCTGTCTGTGCAAGGTGGAAGACTGTAACAAAGTCCCACCTCCTAGATAGACAGAACACTGATCCAATGATACATTAAATCAGCATGACATCAAATGAGAGTATTTTGGTGGGATGGGAGGGTCCTTCCTATCGGGCGCAGATTGATCCCAATTGGGGTGCCCGATGAGGGGGGCGTCCTCCTGATGAACCACAGATTTGTTGTGCTGCTGTTCTGCACCTCTTGTTAGCCTCAGTATTCCATCTGACCCTTTTTCCAATTTAGCCATCTGCACAGTCCTGGATAGGCTGTACTGGAGTTACTTCCCATCCTGATGTCTGTTTGTCATATCTATTCCATTGTATGCACTATTTTATATTTAATTAAATACTTTGAAATAAATCAGCATGACATGTATCATAGGAGGCGGGAATTTGTTGCCGCTGGGATATTCAAATCCGTTTCAGAGCTCTGTGTGATCAGGCTGTATTTCATGGGCACTGGTAAGGCTGTATTTCATGGGCACTGGTAAGGCTGTATTCCATGGGCACTGGTAAGGCTGTGTTCCATGTGCACTGGCAAGGCTGCATTTCATGGGAACTGGTAAGGCTGTATTCCATGTGCACTGGTAACGCTGCATTTCATGGGAACTGGTAAGGCTGTATTCCATGTGCACTGGTAAGCCTGTATTCCATGGGCACTGGTAAGGCTGTATTTCATGGGCACTGGTATAGATGCATTTAATCGGAACAGATCAGAGCAATTCTCTGTGCCAGAATTGACTAAATAGAATCGCTCTGATCCGTCCCACAGAAACAAGAGGTGGAATAGCAGAGATTTCAGATTGCTATACCAGTTGCATGCACATTGGCAGGTAATCACCCACGGAGGTAAGTATAGCAGGGACAGGGGGTATAGGGAGGGTGTACAGTGTTAGTTCAGCTTTTCATTATTTCTGAGGAACAGGGGAACTTACACTTTATGGCCTCTTGCACATGGAAGCCTAAAAACGCCATGTTTTTAGGCATTCCGGCCTTTTTTTTTTTTACCAATTTAAATGCAGTTCATTTTTTTAATAGGCCTCCACACACAGGCACATAAACTTGCACTGCGTATAGGTCAGTGAAAAAAATGTTGTTGCCGGTCAGTATTTTTTTATGTGTACACGGAAAGCTGTAAGAATCTTAATGCGTGTGTACTATATGTGTATGCACGTTTGCTATACAGCCTATCCTCCTGTGTTTTAATGCCAGGAATATCTCATGTTCATATATCAATATTGTGTACAAGTACCCTTATGATGTATCAATGAATACAGAGCTGTATTAATTTGTGTTTTTTATATTTGTCTGAGTTGAGTTCATTTTAGGTCATAGTGCTATTAAGCTTCTATCCTTTTTTAATGTGATGCAGCATCAGATGGAGAATTTTGCCCTTGACAACAGACCTTGGGCAAGTGCAAGTACCAGCATTCCTACCTACCATCCACGAGGGACTCCAGTGTATACATCTGCCCCCAGTATGGCACTGCTAAATTTAGACAAGATCAAGCACTGGCTGAACTATTTGGCAATGAAGAAGTTAAATGTCCCTGTCTTCTTCTAATACATCGTGGTGCCTGCTGGAGGAACGAAGACGTGTTGCGAAGAGAATTCCAGTATCTTATTTCTACAGCACTAACTTTAGCACATGTGTCACTCATAAAAATATATATGACGACTGGAAGGGATGTAAGAGGCATAAGTTAGTGCAATGGGGCCCGCTGATGGCTGGCATCTTTATTTCAGATGTCTGGCTTTCCTAGATAGGAGGCAATGTGTTGAGTGTGGTCCATTCACTACTTCTAGCTTTGCCAAATCACCAAGAAAATAACTGAGAAAAAAATGTCCCAACAAAAATCTACCCCAAAGTAAATCTCACTCTGCCCAGTGATAAAATGAAATACCATCCACTTAGCGGCCAGAGTCGGAGACTCAAGAGACATCCAAGAATGTTGGCAAATATGCCATGTGTAGTCCTAACAGCCTGTGTGTTGTAAATACAACCCATGGCTCTTGAGACAACTTCTCCAGCCAAATGTTTTTTGCCTGTTTTGGATAGAGTGGGGAAGAGAGGTTAAAGCAGAGCTCAAAGCAGACATTTTTTTTGGAGATAGTAAGGGAAGGGTAAAACCCCTGCCAATTTTTGCCATCTGTGTTACACTGGGGTGATTTTCCTTCACATTCTGTCCCATAGCCAAAACAGAAAGTGAGAGAAAGTCCCTCTGAAGTGATGGAATCCTTGGTTGTCTCCAGAATACCCATTGAAAAATTTCCCACCTATTCCTGTTCTGCTGACAACCCAAAATGCTGGGTATTCTATTACTATCACTCTGAGATAACGGTAAACATGACAAATAGAGAGGATGAATCTCCCTTAAGGCTCTTTCACATGGGCAGTCCACCCTGCGGACTCTGCTTTGCTCAGCGGGGGATCGATCTGCTGATCACCACTGAGCCGGCAGATGACAAGTCCGTCTCCGCTTACTGTGCAGAGACGAACATGTCAGAGCCCCGCTCTCCTCTATAGGGAGATCGGGTTAAAATGGACCGCCTGTCCATTTTCATACGATCCCATTCGATCCTCCAGACGATTGGAAAATAGGCTCACCATCCATCTGGATTTCACAGATGGGATCAGATATCGGTGGATGTCAGCTGACATGTCAATGCTGACTTCCGCTGCTCCATAGAGGTGAATGGAGTGACCGATCAGGTCCACCTGAAAAACTGACAGGTGGACCTGATTGGAATACCCATGTGAAAGGGACCTAAGAGGGGCACAGACAGCAATAAAAATCTGACATATGTTCTAATCCTTCTCCACTCTATCCAAAACAAACTCGTTTTGCATTTAGTTATACCTCAAATCCACCCTCTGGAGATCTAAATGTAGCCCCATCTAGTGTGATACTAGTGTCAGTGTAGGAAAATCTATGTGTTTGACTCATGGTTGACTTAACTGGGTCAAGAGTTTACTGCAGGTCAGGCTGGATGACTCATACATGCAGGTCCTTGGTGCCTTCCCCTGGTTCTAGAAGTTTGGAGACATTTCTAGAAGCTAAAGGGAGGAGGACAGGAGGGTTGATCTGCAAACTAAGACCCCTTTCACACCACACCGCCCATAGCATGGGCGGTAAAACATCGCTATTTTTACCACCGCAAATCATTTCGGCCGCTAGCAGGACGCTTTTACCCCCCGCTAGCGGCCAAGAAAGGGTTAAAACCACCGGCAATACGCCGCAATAGCGGCGTTTTGCCGGCGGTATTACAGCACTGCCCCATTGATTTCAATGGGGAGCAGCGGTGGAGGAGTGGTAAACACACCGCTCCTTCACCGCTCCAAAGAAGCTGCTGGCAGGACTTTTCCCTGACGTCCTGCCAGCGCACTCGGGCTTTCACACTACTAACAATGGTGCAGCTTTTTTAGGGCGGATTGCAGGCGCTATTTCTAATGCTATAGCGCCTGCAAAATGCCCTGGTGTGAAATGGGTCTTAGGGAAACATGGCCAATCCCCAGGCAGTGGGCCTGGCTGCTGAGGCAGCCTTTAAATATGGATATGTCATGCCAGCAGGGAAGTCGGGTGGAAGATGGAATGCTGAAAGACTGTGTGTGGCCTTG
The DNA here is from genome assembly GCF_037356315.1 of Lithobates pipiens. Lineage (NCBI taxonomy): Eukaryota > Metazoa > Chordata > Amphibia > Anura > Ranidae > Lithobates > Lithobates pipiens. Next base: position 67,784,688 of record NW_027507791.1, on the reverse strand, counting down.
GAGGAGAATCAATGTATTGGGTGGGGGGGTGTCTCTGCCTAAAGCTGGAGCGCTGGCTGGCTTGGGAGGATCCTAACAGTAGTGTGGTTTGAAAGGAATCTTACCTAAAGAGCAACGGGAGAAAGGAGGACGGTGTGAGTATATCAGCACACCTAGGAACACACAATGGGAGAGACTGCTACATGTAGCAAGCCTTTCTGGAAGACAGCGTTGTGTTTAATCTTTCCTTTTCTTGTCCTGGTAGATCTTCAGAGCAGTCGGGTGGGCTGTTGAAGAATTAGCCATGTGGGCTGATAGTACCTGCAGGCAGGCATGTACTGGCCATTGGGACTACAGGAAGTTTCCCGGTGGGCCGATGGCTCAGTGGGCCACTCTGATGCAAGGGGGCTGGTGATGGGACACTCTGATGTAAGGGGGCTGCTAATGAGGCACTCTGATATAAGGGGGTGCTGATGGGACACTCTGATGTAAGGGGGCTGCTAATGAGACTCTCTGATATAAGGGGGTGCTGATGGGACACTCTGATGTAAGGGGGCTGATGGGACACTCTGATGTAAGGGGGCTGATGGGACACTCTGATGTAAGGGGGCGCTGATGGGACACTCTGATGTAAGGGAGCACTGATGAGACACTCTGATGTAAGAGGGTGCTGATGGGACACTCTGATGTAAGGGGGTGCTGATGGGACACTCTGATGTAAGGGGGCTGCTCAGGGGACACTCTGACGTAAGGGGGTGCCGATGAGACACTCTGATGTAAGGGGGCGCTGATGAGACACTCTGATGTAAGGGGGCACTGATGAGACACTCTGATGTAAGGGGGTGTTGATGAGACACTCTGATGTAAGGGGGCTGCTCAGGGGACACTCTGATGTAAGGGGGTGCCGATGAGACACTCTGATGTAAGGGGGCGCTTATGGGACACTCTGATGTAAGGGGGCTGGTGATGGGACACTCTGATGTAAGGGAGTGCTGATGGGACACTCTGATGTAAGGGGGCTGCTCAGGGGACACTCTGATGTAAGGGGGCGCTGATGGGACACTCTGATGTAAGGGGGCTAGTGATGGGACACTCTGATGTAAGGGGGCTGCTGATGGGACACTCTGATGTAAGGGGGCTGCTGATGGGACACTCTGATGTAAGGGGGTGCCGATGAGACACTCTGATGTAAGGGGGCGCTGATGAGACACTCTGATGTAAGGGGGCACTGATGAGACACTCTGATGTAAGGGGGTGTTGATGAGACACTCTGATGTAAGGGGGCTGCTCAGGGGACACTCTGATGTAAGGGGGTGCCGATGAGACACTCTGATGTAAGGGGGCGCTTATGGGACACTCTAATGTAAGGGGGCTGGTGATGGGACACTCTGATGTAAGGGAGTGCTGATGGGACACTCTGATGTAAGGGGGCTGCTCAGGGGACACTCTGATGTAAGGGGGCGCTGATGGGACACTCTGATGTAAGGGGGCTAGTGATGGGACACTCTGATGTAAGGGGGCTGCTGATGGGACACTCTGATGTAAGGGGGCTGCTGATGGGACACTCTGATGTAAGGGGGTGCTGATGAGACACTCTGATGTAAGGGGGTGCTGATGAGACACTCTGATGTAAGGGGTGCTGATGGGACACTCTGATGTAAGGGGGCTGCTCAGGGGACACTCTGATGTAAGGGGGTGCTGATGAGACACTCTGATGTAAGGGGGCGCTGATGAGACACTCTGATGTAAGGGAGTGCTGTTGAGACACTCTGATGTAAGGGGGCTGCTGATGGGACACTCAAAATGTAAGTGGGCCGGTCTGGATGAAGTCCAGGGCCAAATTTCTTTCCCAGTCCAGCCCTGCCTGCAGGCAGTAGAGCTGGGATCAGTATCTACAGTGGAGTTGGAGGTACTCCAGGATATAGTTTACAACACCTTGTGCTACTTTTTAATTGACTGAGAGTTCCTAGTCCTTAAAGGGCCTTTGCAACATTCATTATCATAAAATGTCAGTGTTCAGGAGGAGAACAGTTCTGGACCATGTACATAGGGAGGAAGTTGTCCCTATGTTGTTGCAGTCATGCTGGGCATCCCATAAATTCCTATTCCCCACCCAAGTTATTGCCCCTAATAAACAACAAAAAACAAGCTCAAAGACTGTTCCTTGTGTCTGGATGAAAGTGGAAAATGCTTCTTGCCTGAGTGTGCAGGAGTGGGGAAACCATTCATCTGCGGCCCCTACGGGGGTAGTGCTACATAAACAAGAATAAAAAGCTGAAAGAGGTTCTAACTATGCATCCAAAACCTACTGATAAACGTTGTATAATGGTTTAAGTAGATATACTGTATCTCCTGTATCTCTAATTCCTAAGGCCTGTCCTCTGTTACTGAGCATTTACAATTCCTGCCCTATAAGGAATTGTCCCAGAAAGTGTTATTGAATTTTTTATGAGCTAACCTTTCTGTGAAATGGATGGTTAAACAGTGTTCTGTTACAAATTATCTCTGTACCCTGATGTGAATTTAAGTGAACATGTGCCCAGACTAGGTACACTAATGTATTCTGTACATATTCTAAACACTTTAAAAAAGCACTTGAAAACTGTCCTTACTTACCTCTGTAGTTATAGGCATTGTGAAGAAATGTGTATTCAAGGTTCACAACAGAGACACTGAAATCTTAGTTTTTTTTAATAACAGTAGATCATGGCAGTCTTCCAGCCCTTCAATGTAAACACACTGTTTCAAATTCAACCAGACAGTCCAGGTTTTGAATCATGTGTCTGGGTTTCAGGTGGACTGAAACCCAGACACATTATTCAGACTGGGCTGTAGACATGTGCAAAAAAGAAAAAATGTGTTTAGTTTCATTTAGTTTTAATTCGTTAATTAATTTTGTTTAGTTATATTCGTTAAATTCGTTAAATTTGTTTTCGGATTTCGTTTCATTTTCTACAGAATTCGAAAAATCGGTCGCATTTGAAAATATTTCAACCATATTCAAAAATATTTGTACCGGATTTGAAATGATTTCAACATGATTCGAAATTATTTCAACCGCATTCGAAACTATTTCAATCGGATTCGAAAATAGTTTGCGACCCGAATTTAGGGCCATGTATCTCGGGGTCACTTGGTGCTAGAAATGACATACAAATACAAATTTGGAGATGTTGTAGTGCTGGTTCTATTGTGTTTGCATACCAAATTTGGTGTTTCTAGCTATAAGTGCCCCCGAGATATGTGTCCCCAAATTTGGATTGCAAAATGTCATTCTCTGCTGCAGAAACGTACTTGGCATATTGCCCATATCTGGGGTGACTTGGTGGCAGCTGATGTGGCAAGTGGACAATCCACAACTTGGTCATGTGGCACTCGTGGCCGGTCACATGGAACTCGTGGCTGGCTACATGGCACTCGTGGCCAGTCACGTGGCATTCGTGGCAGGTCACGTGGCACTCGTGGCAGGTGTCGTGGCAAGTGGACAATACACAACTTGTGGCAGGTGACGTGGCAAGTGGACAAATACAATACACAACTTGTGGCAAATGGACAATGACATACAGCATATGCACTTGCCTTGCGATTGACATCCGTGACTTCTTCAATCAGGCATGTTGACAACTTCATTGATACCATAAATATAAATGAAATAAGATGTGTGTGTTTTTTTTGCACTGGTACACTGCAAGTATGAAAAGTTGATGTGACAGATATATATAAGTAAATATAAGTAACTAACCATTTTCCAAAATTTCTAATTCAAATAGAAAAGATTAGAACAGAATAGAAAAAAATATATAATTTAATAGAATAAAATAGAAAGAATATACAACCATCTTCTGAAATTCAAATTTGAATAGAATACATTTGATTTTCGAATAGTATGAATTCAAATTTTTAAATTAATTAATTTAAAATTTGGATAGAAAAGATTATAATAAAATAGAAAATATACTAGAAAAACAATAGAACAGAACAGAATATATTATATTTTATTCTGTTCTGTTCTATTGTTTTTCTAGTCTATTCTTTTATATTCTATTAAAATCTTTTCTATTAAAATCGAAATCATTATATACTAAATTTTTATTTCGGAAGATGGTTATATATATATATATATATTTCCGACATTTGAATTTCGTATAGAATGAATTTGAATTTGAATAGAAAAGATTAGAATAGAAATAGAGAATAGACTAGAACAATAGAACAGAATAGAATATAGATACTATCTATTTCATTTTAAATTTTTTTGCAGATTACCATTTGTTTTAATAAGATCTCCTGCAGACTATTAATATCTATTTAGTTTTTTCACCAGATCTCCCGCAGACTATTGGCAGCTATTTCATTTTTATTAATTTTTTTGCATAAGAACAGCCATTTCCTTTAGATATAGATGCTAATAGTCTGCAGGAGATCTGCAAAAAAAATGAAATAGATGTTAATATACTGCATGAGATCTGATGGAAATAAATAGTAATCTGCAAAAACATTTTTATTGATTCTAAGGCCGCGTACACACGGGCGGATTGTCTGTCCAACTTAGTCCGCTGAACCGTGTTTCAGCGGACAATCCGCTCGTGTGTGGACTTCAGCTGACTTTTTCAGCGGACTGTCTGACGAACAAAGTCTTACAGAATTTCCGTAATTTTGTCTGTTCAAACTTGGTTTTGTCCGTCCAAACTTGGTTTCAGTGGACAGTCCGCTCGTGTGTAGGCAAGTTGGACGGACTAAGTATGGCGCATGCTCAGAAAGGATTTACACGGCCGAAGGTTGCATTGCAGTGTATAGGACGTCGTTTTTCTAGTCCCGTCGTATGTGCTGTACACGTCATCACGCACGCTTTCAGCGGACTGTCTGCTCATCGTGTGTGGTCAAGTCCGTTCATTCAAATTTTGAATGGACTGTCTGTCGGATTGTCTGACGAACTTAGTTGGGCAGACAATCCGCCCGTGTGTACGCGGCCTTAAAGTCTGCAGGAGATCTGCAAAAAAAAAAAGAAGTGAAATGGCTGTTAATAGTCTACAGGAGATCTGCTAAAGAAAGAAATAGATGCTAATAGACTGCAGGAGATCTGGTGAGAAAACGAAATAGATACTAATAGTCTGCAGGAGATCTGCAAAAAAAATGAAATAGATGCTAATAGTCTGCAGGAGATCTTATGGAAACAAATAGTAATCCGAAAAAGAAATTAAAAATGAAATAGATTGTATCTTTATTCTACCCTGTTCTATTGCTTTTCTAGTCTATTCTCTATTTCCATTCTAATCTTTTCTATTCAAATTCAAATTCATTCTATACGAAAGTCGAATGTCGAAAAAAAAAAAAAATATATATATATATATATATATATATATATCCATCTTCCAAAATTCACATTTAGTATATAATGATTTTGACTTTAATAGAATATAAAAGAATAGACTAGAAAAAAAATAGTACAGAACAGAATAAAATATAATATATTCTATTCTGTTCTGTTCTATCCTTTTTCTAGTCTATTTTCTATTTTATTATAATCTTTTCTATCCAAATTTAAAATTAATTAATTAAAAAATGTGAATTCATACTATTTGAAATTCAAATTTATTCTATTTGAAATTTGAATTTCGGAAGATGGTTGTATATTCTTTCTATTTTATTCTATTAAATTATATTTTTTTCTAATCTTTTCTATTTGAATTAGAAATTTTGGAAAATGGTTAGTTACTTATATACATCTGTCACATCAACTTCTCATACTTGCAGTGTACCAGTGCAAAAAAACACACACATCTTATTTCATTTATATTTATCACATCAATGAAGTTGTCAGCATGCCTGATTGAAGAAGTCACGGATGTCGATCGCAGGGCAAGTACATATGCTGTTTGTCATTGTCCACTTGCCACGTCACCTGCCACAAGTTGTGTATTGTCCACTTGCCACATCACCTGCCACAAGTTGTGTATTGTCCACTTGCCATGACAGCTGCCACGAATGCCACGTGACCGGCCACGAGTGCCACGTGACCTGCCACGAGTGCCACATGACCAAGTTGTGGATTGTCCACTTGCCACGTCACCTGCCACAAGTTGGTTCCTAGCACCGAGTGACCCCGAAGTATGGACAATATGTCAAGTACTTTTCTGCAGAAGAGAATGACATTTTGTGACCTGACTTTGGGGCCACGTATCTCAGGGCCACTTGTAGCTAGGAACCCCAAATTTGGTATGCAAACACAGTAGAACTAGCACTACATCTCCAAATTTGGGGGTTCTAGCTCCAAGTGCCCCCGACTTACGGGGCCCCAAAGTTCGCAAAATGTCATTTTTCAAATTTGATTCGAATTTCGCTTGAATTCTTTAGCATTGTAATTCAGTCATTCGGATGCATCCGAATGTCTGAATAATGAAAATTTGTCCGAATTTCGATTTGGAACAAAATTAAATGCACATGTCTACTGGGCTGTGGCTCCCCAAGTAACCAAGATAGTCACACACAAATCTGTTGCCATATAGAGACTGCTGGTGGCTGTTTGGGTGCATGTTCGGCATCACTGGGGTGCAGGGTTATGAAGTCAGCAAGAGCAATTTGGCCACACACACATTTTGCGGCGGCGCGCTATGCACACCGTATTACTTCTCTCCTTGTGGCACCCAAAGGTGTCCAAGGTGGCTAAAGTGTTCAGGTTTGGCTTGAAGAAAAGGTGACAACCCTACTGACATCCAACTTCAAAGTCTTTGTTGTAATCTTTGAGAATGGATTTCTTCACAACACAGGCAGCTAGAGAAGTCAGGGATGGCTTGATTTAAAGTTATTTTATAATTTAAGAACATGTAAATGGTTTAATGTCTATGGTCTGGGCACAGGTGCACTTTAAAGCCGCGTACACAGGATTGGATTTTCCGACAGGAAATGTGTGATGAAAGGCTGTTGGCTGAAAATCCAACGTTTGTACGCTCCATCGGACAATTGTTGTCGGATTTTCCACGGACAAATGTTGGATGGCAGGTTTAAAAATTTTCCGCGGACAAATGTCTGTTGTCAGATTTTCCAAGTGTGTGCACACAAGTCTGTCGGACAAAAGTCCAAATACAAACACACATGCTTGGACGCAAGGACGAGCCAGAATCAGTCGGTCTTGTAAACTAGCATTCGTAATGGAGAATTAACATTCGTAACGTGGCAAATTACGAAATCTTGAAATGCAGCGCACATTCTCTTCTTCTTTAATGTGATAATAATGAAGCCACTTTGCTGTTGATACTGATGGAGTTATTGCAAACAAATTTTAAAAGGCTTTTTTTCAAGTGATATCAAGAATAATATTATTATGATTTTTTTTTTATTAGACATGCTATCTGCCATTAGAACTTAACCAAAATATGCATTCTATGCATCCAAAAATATAAAAAATCAAATCATTATTATTCAACCAAAAAAATAAAACAAAAGCCTCATGCATTTGCCCTACTTCTTAATATAGGGGGTCAACAATGGCGAGAGTTGGTGAAAGCAGGGGTCCATCATCCAGAGATAATTTAAAAAATCATCTGGATTATTCTCCTGGAGCTCCCACAGCAAAGGCATATCACATAATTGGTCACGATTAATAAAGCAACCAATTTTTGGTCCAACAAAATCCTCCTCCTCCTGTTACTGGAATGGACTTGGGTGAAAGCAATAACTCCAAGGCCAATAATAAATAACACGTTATCTCCTCCGATTCCGCAACATTGCTGGTTGATGAACAGCCGTTCAGAAACTAACTGAAAAGCAGGAAATGAAAAGCGTGAACCGAAAAGCGCTAAATGAAAAGCGCAAAATTAAAAATTGACAGAAGGAGCCCAAAGGGTGGCAATAAAGAGCTGAAAAAACACATAGTACATCACTACATTCGTGTTTGTTGGCCGATAATTCCTTGCCGTTTGTATGTAAGGCAAAATCCAGGCACACACCTTCAGACAAAAGTCTGAGGTTTTGTATGCAGAAAATCTGATTGTGTGTACAAGGCTTAAGATTCAAAACTTCTCCCAGTCATTTACATATGCAAGGATATAACTTTTTCTTGTGCGGATATAGCTATTAAACACATTTGTAATCACCTGAAAGCATAGCTCCCAACTGTCCCTGATTTCGAGGGACTTTCCCTGATTTGGAACAAAGTCCCTCATTCCTCCTCATTTGTCCCTCATTTTAATATGATCTATATAGCTGTATATAAAATGCACTATTTATCTTTTAGACCCCTTTCACACTAAGGCACTTTTCAGGCGCTTTCACACAAAAAAAAAGCACCTGAAAAGCTCACAAAAAAGGATTTTAATTAAAATCAATGAATACTTTCACACTAGGGCAGTGCACTGGCAGGGCGGTGTTATATTGCCCCTCTCCATTGAAATGAATGGAAAACTTCAAAAGTGCCCGAAAAGCTCTTCAACAGCCCCTGAAAAGCTCTTTAAAAGCACTCAGTGTTTTACTGGCAGTTTAGAAGCACCCTCAGCGTGAAAAGGGCCTTACAAAGTGTTTCACAGTGCTAAACCTTTCATCCAAATTCTAAATGACTGCATTTGTAAATATTAAAAGCCAATATAAAGGAATAGTAGTGGTAAAAAAATGTTTTAAGTAATCCTATTTTTATAATTCTCCTTTAAGGGGGAGTGGCGGTGGGTCCATGTCTACATACTTTTGCTAATAGGTGTCCCTTGTTTCAATCTCAAAAAGGTGGGAGGTATGTTAAAGTATGTCTAAAGCCAAACCATTTTATTTTTGCATTGGGATAGGGTAGGGGGATGATTGAAAACCCTTCTCGCCTTTTTTATTCTTGCATTTTTGTATCATTGGGTGGATTTCCCTTTATTTCGTGTAACTTTCCAGAACTATTGTTCCTGTAATAAGAACTCTTTTGACCAGAAGTTCTAAAATGTCCCCTCTATTTCTGTTTTCGGTGACAAATTAACACTTTTGGATTTGCTATCACTTTCAGTTCCAGTGACAATGTTCACCAGGACATATAGAGAAGATAAAAATCATCTTTGGGGATATACTGTATAGAGAGCAATGAAAATCTGATGGGTTCTAACTCAATTTTATCCAAATCACAATAAACATTTGGGCTTTTAGAAATACCTTATTTGATCTTGGTATGATCACATTTTTGTAAATATTTTATTATATCTTTTCATGTGACCAGGGGCGGACTGACCATTGGGCCACTCAGGCACTGCCTGAGGGCTCCATGCCACTAGGGGGCCCCATCAGGGTTGCCAGCCTCAATAAAACCAGGGACAGTATGTAAAAATTTGTTTTTTTTACATCTGTCTCTGAAATGTCCCTTACCGACATACTTTTGGTCTACAAATCCAGAGATTATGGCTGCCCCGCCTCTCCAGTACCTTCTCAGCCAATAGAAACATGTCTGTGTATACTGTGTGATTGCATACTGTGTATGTGTATACTGTGTGATTATATACTGTGTGTGTGTTTGTGTATACTGTATGGCCCCATAATCTCTGATTGCCTGGGGGCCCCCATAATCTCCTATTGCCCAGGGGCCCCATGAGTTGTCAGTCCGCCCCTGCATTTGACAACACTGAAGAAATTATGCTTTGCTACAATGTAAAGTAGTGAGTGTACAGCTTGTATAACAGTGTCAATTTTCTGTCCCCTCAAAATAACTCAACACACAGTCATTAATGTCTAACCAGCTGGCAAGAACAGTGAGTACACCCCTCTTCCTCACCGTATCATGTGACTCATTAGTGTTACAGGATCTCAGGTATAAATGGGGAGCAGGTGTGTTAAATTTGGTGTTATCACTCTCACGCTGTCATACTGGTCACTGGAACTTATATATGGCACTTCATGGCAAAGAACTCTTTGAGGATCTGAAAAAAGAATTGTTGCTCTACATCAGGGGTGTCTAAACTTTTTTCAAAGAAGGCCAGATTTGATGAAGTGAACATGCGCGAGGGCCAACCATTTTGCCTGACATTCTTTGAACCATTCAAATTCGGTCTAATGCCCCGTACACACGAGAGGACTTATGTCTGACAGACTTCCAAAGGAGTTCCGCCGGAGTTCCGCCGGAGTTCCGACAGACTTTTCTGCCGAACGGACTTGGCCACACACGATCACACTAAACTCCGACGGATTCGAACGTGATGACGTACGACCCGACTCGAATAAGGAAGTTCATAGCCAGTAGCCAATAGCTGCCCTAGCGTCGGTTTTAGTCCGTCGGAGTAGCATACACACGAGCGGATTTTTCGAAGGGGACCGGGTCCGGCGGAGTTCCGTCGGGAAAATTTGAAGCATGCTTCATTTCTAAAGTCCGTCAGACTTTTGCGAAGCTAAAGTCCGTTGCAGCCCACACACGATCGGATAGTCTGACGGACTCGGTCTGACGGACTTTGGATGTTGAAAAGTCCGCCCGTGTGTACGGGGCATTAGTGTGTTTGTTCAAGCACTAATACACTGCCCAACAAGAATTCTCTTGCCTTTGTGGGCTGTGTGCGAGTAAAGAGATGAGCTCAGGTGTATTATTTGGATATACAAAAAAGCAAAACACTGCGCTACTGAAATAAGGCTAGCAGCTGATACTCAAACAAACAAAGTTATAATAAATGTGAAAAAACGAAAGTATAGCGCTGACAAAATAGGTCCGAAAACCTTATGCCCCGTACACACGAGCGGACTTTTCAACATCCAAAGTCCGTCAGACCGAGTCCGTCAGACTATCCGATCGTGTGTGGGCTGCAACGGACTTTAGCTTCGCAAAAGTCTGACGGACTTTAGAAATGAAGCATGCTTCAAATTTTCCAGACGGAACTCCGCCGGACCCGGTCCCCTTCGAAAAATCCGCTCGTGTGTATGCTACTCCGACGGACTAAAACCGACGCTAGGGCAGCTATTGGCTACTGGCTATGAACTTCCTTATTCGAGTCGGGTCGTACGTCATCACATTCGAATCCGTCGGAGTTTAGTGTGATCGTGTGTGGCCAAGTCCGTTCGGCAGAAAAGTCTGTCGGAACTCCGGCGGAACTCCGGCGGAACTCCTTTGGAAGTCTGTCGGACATAAGTCCTCTCGTGTGTACGGGGCATTACAGTAAATTTTAAATAAGTGCAAATACCTAAACTCAAAAGAAAACTTTGCACTAAACAAGTGGAGACAATAACATGTGCAAAGTGCAATCCTTAATGTTGTATACATACAATAGTGCATAATATAATAGCAGTGAGATCACATGACATGAATCCTAAAGAATAGGCTAATAACAGTTCGTCAGTCTATGCATAAGTCCACATAAATGGAGAGAGGGTGGCAGATCTTCTCGTATGAACTTTGGATCAAGATAACATAGAGACAACCACGACAATCTGTTTGTCTATAGAGATATCTGTAGATGCAACAATCTGGAATTTATAAGATGAATACTCTTACCAGAACAGTTGGACCCGCATGCCCTATGACACTGGGTCTAAAGAGCTTGTAACCCCTAAGGGTTATACTCCAGCCTCTGGAGAGAAGGGTCACGATGTGGAATCTTCTTACAGGCATCCACAATCCTGGAAATAATTGGGCCGGATGGTTAGCAGCCAATAGTTCCCGTGTTCAGGGGTAATGGTACTTCCAGAGATTGGTTTCAGCTCCTATTTCAGGGGTTCGTACTCGTAACATATAACGAGAAATAGAAAAGAAAAAAGGCTCCGGATAGTGTAGGTAAATAATAGGTTTTTATTAAAAAACGTATATTACAAAAGTAAAAAGTGATCACAAAAGGACAAAGAAGCTGAAAAAAGCAATATGCTAGGAATGCAATACCCACCATTGCCAGGAACACAGCCCCACCATTGCCAGGAATGCATTCACCATTACCAGGAATGCAGCACTGACCATTGCCAGGAATGCACTCACCATTGCAAGAAATGCAGCCCCACCATTAGCCAGGAATGCACTCACCATTGCAAGAAATGCAGCCCCACCATTAGCCAGGAATGCACTCACCACTGAAAGAAATGTAGCCCCGCCAATGCAAAAAATGCAGCCCCACGATTGCCAGGAATGCACTCACCATTGCAAGAAATGCATTCCCGCCATTGCCAAGAATGCACTCACCATTTGCCATCAGTGCAGCCTTGGAAGGGACATGGAGGGGGCAGGACGAGCACCAAAGATATCCTACAGGAGAATCTCCTGTTTACACAGCGGCCTCTTTAGGTGAAAGTCCCGCCTCCTTTGAGGGACAGAACAGTCATACAATGGCAGCACCAGAGACGGGACTTCCTCTTACAGAGACTGCCAAGTAAACAGGAAATACTCCTCCTGTGTGCACAGCGCATGTCCCACCTCCTCCCTCCGAGGCAGCCAGACTATATATCGTTTGTAGCCCTGGCACTGGGAGATCATTGGGGGCCACAAAAGATATATATGTTTAGATAACCAGGTGGGTCATTCAAAACCGGGCTGCGGGCCGGACTTTGGATATGCCTGCTCTACATAAATATGGCCTAGGCTATAAGAAGATTGCCAAGACCCTGAAACTGGCCAAGATCATACAGCAGTTTAACAAGAAAGGTTCCACTCAAAACAGGCCTCGCCATGATTGACCAAAGAAGTTGAGTGTACATGCTCAGCATCATTTCCAGAGGTTGTCTTTGGGAAATAGACATATGAGTGCTGCCAGAATTACTGCAGAGGTTGAAGGGGTGGGGGGTCAGCTTGTCAGTGCTCAGACCATACGCCGCACACTGCATCAAATTGGTCTGCATGGCTGTCATCCCAGAAGGAAGCCTCTTCTAAAGATGATGCACAAGAAAACCTGCAAACAGTTTTCTGAAGACAAGCAGACTAAGGACACGGATTACTGGAACTATGTTCTACGGTCTGAAGAAACCAAGATAAACTTATTTGGTTCAGATGGTGTCAAGCATGTGTGGTGGCAACTAGGTGAGGAGTACAAAGACAAGTGTCTTTCCTACAGTCAAGCATGGTGGTGGGAGTGTCATGGTCTATGGTCTGGGACTGTATGAGTGCTGCCACCAACATGTACCGTGACATACTGAAGCAGAGGATGATCCCCTCTCTTCGGAGACTGGGACGCATGGCAGTATTCCAACATGATAACGACCCCAAACACACCTCCAAGACGACCACTGCCTTGCTACAGAATCTGAGGGTAAAGGTGATGGACTGGCCAAGCATGTCTTCAGACCTAAACCCTATAGAGCATCTGTGGGGCATCCTCAAGCAAAAGGTGGAGGAGCGCAAGGTCTCTAACATCCACCAGCTCCTTGATGTCATCATGGAGGAGTGGAAGAGGACTCCAGTGGCAACCTGTGAAGCTCTGGTGAACTCCATGCCCAAGAGGTTAAGGCAGTGCTGGAAAATAATGGTGGCCACATAAAATATTGACACTTTGGGCTCAATTTGGACATTTTCACATTTTCTCACTTTTGTTGCCAGCGGTTTAGACATTAATGGCTGTGTGTTGAGTTATTTTGAGAGAAACGCAAATTTACACTGTTATACAAGCTGTACACTCAGTACTTTACATTGTAGCAAAGTGTCATTTCTTCAGTGTTGTCATAAAATATTACCAAAATAAAATATTTACAAAAATGTGAGGGGTGTACTCACTTTTGTGAGATACTGTAAATAAAAAATAATCTGACTTCCCTGTATTGTTTCATGTTGGAACTGCTTCACCTTACAATGATTGGATTTTATTTAAAATGGCTGGCTCCGTAGTAAGTTGAAGGAAAGTAAGGGTATACAAAAATACAAACATACATGCTCACATCTATGCTGCAGCTTTCTGCCATGAGCTCTGAGCCTGAGAACTTAGTGATCACATGACCGCAGTTTGCTTATTCTTAGTATTCTCAGAGCAAATAGCAGTCACTGCTCTCTGCTCTGCCCCTCCAGTGCTCACTGGAGTGCCAGGAAGGAGAGGAGGTGGGCACAGCTGGCATCGGCTCTCACCACGTGCTTGTTCTTGGATAGGATTTTTCCAGGTAGTGTAGGAAGGATGACAGCCCTGGAGCCCATACCTACAAAAACAAGTCAGTAATAGAAGCTCTGTCCTGGTAGGTTTCTTTTACATCAGATTGGCAATCTAGAAACTGTGGCAAAAGCCACAAGGGATCAAGTGACTGTAGATCCTTATGAACAGGACCACTGATCAAGCAGTACAGCCAGTCATCCTGTACCGGGCCCGGGTCTTGTCAGTTCAAAAGGGGGGCCCAGGCACCTGCAGAGCAGGAGGGCTGTACTGCCTCCTTTGGTGACTCCCTGTGCAGCACTGCTGGCTTCTCCTCCTCTCTCTCCCTCTATCTGCACTGCAGAGGAATTGGTATCTATGCCACCACCACCACTCTGACCATCCCCACCCCTGTTCTGTCCAGGCCCCCGGGTGCCATAAATATGTCCTGTTTACCAGCCCCTTACTTTTTTGAATGAACACAATGAGCAACTGGTACCGATCGCTGCTGTATCCATTCATCACTGAAGTATTAGTGGATGAGCAGGAAGCCTCTGAGAACTTTCTATTCATTCATCCGTGTAGCTGAGACAGCAAAGAAAAGAACAGAGGAATCTGTGTCCTCGTTCCACTTGTCAGACTCAAAATTGAGACATCAGGGTTCTGTTTAGACCCTTCATATTTCACCAAAGCCCCCCCCCCCCCCCAACAGGGCAAGAAAAAAAAAAGATAAAAGTAAAAAAAAAGTTAAATAATCTATCATTCTTAAATTATTATTTATTTTATTTTTTTTAAATGAAGGGCTCAATAACATGTGCTTTGCTTTCTGAAGAGCGGTCAGCAGTTGTATCACACTTCAGAGACATTTGACAGATGGTGAGGAGAAACATCACCTCTTCACCGCTTGCTTTAACCCTGCACTAACGTGCTGCACCCACATGCCATTCACTTGAATGGGTCTTGTTCGGCAGGGGTATAATTTCTGTCATAGCTACAAAGCATAGCATCATGGCTATGGAATGTGCACACCCATACTTACTGCCTCTGCTAATAATTGGGGCAGTAAAAGTGCAGCTCAATAATGGGGTTACCCCACAACCTCACATGTGAATGAGCCATAAGGACTCATTCACACAAGTACTTCAGCCATGTGAAGAAGTGGATTGTTCATGTGGTTGTCATCTTTTAGTCTGTGGATGTAGTGGCTGTGCAAACACAGCTGCAATTTAACAGGTGTGCAGGTGTGGCTGAGTGGTCCCCGAATGCACATTGTCTGAGTTTGGGGCTTACACCTGCATCCACACGCTTGTCAAATTTTGACCTGTGGCTGTGTTCGTACAGCTGGTGTGTCCCCATCGCATAAGATAAGGCTGACTACACACAGCTCCAAGTGGCTCTAGCTACATAAACAAACCACTGATTCACACTGTTTATTAACTCGGTACAGTTTTATCTTTTATATTTACCTGTAAGTTCGTTGCGCTTATGTCCACTATGAATGATTTTACACAAAGACAAAATAGCCTAAAATGCGACTTTGGAGAGACGAGATAACATTTACATGAAAATACAAAACATTTACACACTGTGTATGTAGCGGCCATAACCCTTGCAGGGTGGCCTTGACTAATTGGGCTCACTGGTTACCTCCGCTTGGCTTGTCCTTCCACGTCTAGGGGTTCCCAGTGTTGATACCCAACAACTTGAACGCTGACACAAATAAAGTCCTTTGGAAAGTTTTTATTTTGCAGGGGTAACATCCAATAACACAGTCTCTCATGGGAACAGAGGGCACGGGTGAAGAACTCACCAGGCACTTCCCAGGATGCCACTTGTCGGCCCTCCTCCGAAGAGTCCTCCCCCGGTCACTTCCACGAGCTGTGGTGCCTCTCCTAGCCGTGAGCACACCCGGACACCTTGAATCCTCCCTTAGTTACTGCGCCTCGGACCAGCAGGTTCCAAGACTCGGGTACAGATGGATCCCTATCCCAGACCAGGCAGGTCTACCGGGGGCCTCTAACAGGAACATTTTGTGGGATGTCAAACACCCCATGACCGGGACCCCTCATGGGGCTACCTCAGTCCTGGAACCAGAACAGACAACACAGGCCTCTCGAACTCCTCTCTCTGAACCATGTGACCCACACCTCTTATGTACCCCTTCCCAGACTCCACAGCGGACTCCGGCACTCCCACTGATTGGTTCCGAGAAGGCTGATACCTAAAACATCCAACCAGCCCTGGTTCTGGCCTGTCATGGGCACCTCATTGTTCACATGACCAGGCAGAACTTCTAACACAGCCCGGCCAGACTGATGTTAAGGCCAACCTATGTAATTAACCCTCAGAACCCCTATTGTTCTGAGGCAAAAACTAAATTTACATGCGTATGACATTTTGTCCAAAATGCCATCCGCTATACATCCCCCCAGTCATTTAGATGATGTCCCCATTGTCTAGGTAACAACTGAGGCAAAAATCCTACACACAAAAACTAAATGGTGCCTGAGTTCTTGGTTTGGATACTGGGAGAAGAGAAAGAAAGGAAAGCATGTTTGAATATTAACATTCCATACCACCCAGCTAACTGTCTAAGCCCACCCAAACTCCGGTGAACTTGACAGCTGATCTCGATGCATCCTGAAAAAAAAAACATAATACAAAAGGCAACACTGTACACTATACATTCTGTTTTTGAAGGGCGAAATTCCATCATTGACACAACGGAATTTCCTCCTTCACAAGCATATGAAATATCTCTCTAACACGCTCTAATTGCTGGTAAAAGAAAAGTCTCTGCCTATTACCACTACTTTTACCGCCGACTTGCGCCACCTAGTGGTCAGAGCCTCTGTAACTGCAAGTCCTTTAACAAATGAACATGGTGGGCTAAAAGCCTAAAGAACTTGACGTGCATCTTCCTGTAGACTACCTGTCTAACTACCCCAGAGTCCTTGTGGATTGCAGAAACACTGTAAAAACTGAAGACACAAGGAAGCTCTTCTCTTCTTTCTGCAAAACTTCTCAAAGACTTGACTCTTGGAACAGTTCACCAATAGAACCTTGGGTCAGGTAGAGTTAGATCTTTCCCTTGAGCATCAACAGTAGTAATGAAATAAATGGCACTCTCTTTATCCGGTCTGCATATTATAACTTTGTCGCTGTATATGTGCCGACCGTAGCTCCAGTGTAACAAGCATCCTTGGAATCTGTCCGGGAAAACATCTCTAGCCATGACTCTGAGACTTTACACTAGTCTTGCACATTTTCCTCATGTCACTTCCTTTACAATGTACATGACTTCGCCCAGTATGAGAGGGGGAAATCAAGTCCATACTCTGTTGTCGCCCGCTTATATAAAGTCTCAGAGGCTTAATAGCTCCGTCATCCTCGGGCAGTGTCCATGCACTGGCAACAGTCAAATTCTAGCACAAAAAATGTAAAAGTCTAAAACCTTTACTCACGGTAACCCCGGCTCGAAGTACCAATCATCCCCTTCATCAGAACGGGTCTCTACTGGCGAATCAGGCAAGAGGAGTCTCCGGCAGGCAAATCATTTTCAGTAGTGACACTGGTGATACCCCGCAGCTTACACCTGAGCACCTTCCCCCAGATGTCCGGCCTTGGGGTGCAGGAGGCAGGCCCGCCTGTGCGGTGATGGGTTTTCCTGCTCTGCTCCTCCGCCTGGACGGCCCACGCTGAAGCGGCAGCCTTCTTCAGAAGGGGCAGGATTACTCGTAGCAGTCTGACCTCTGAAAGACGATACCGGGGTGAATCCGACGGTCTCTTCTGTGGCGACCCCAGTGGCCCAATTGTAGCAGAAGGCCTGGGGTGGAACAGTAGGCTGCTCCACTTGAAACACATAGACCCCACATTTCTGGCATCTCGAGAACGGTCAGGGATTGGCAACCAGCCCATCGCATCTTCCACACAACATCCCGAGGGCCTCAACTTCTCCTATGTTGCACAAAACGAACCTCCACTGTAGCAGTAACCGAATGCCCATATCCGTAATCACCGTCCCTGGCATTTCCACACTTGCCGGACCCCTCACTGCAGGCATCCTGGCCCCGGCACTGACTGCGCATACTGAGACTGGTACATTTTCCAACTTTTCTCAGAGCTCCAAGAAAACAGACTCACTCCTTCCTTCCGCAACACCCACTCATGCAGTGCCTCATGCGGAGAAAACATCAGCTTAGACTTAGACTGGGCGCTGGCTCCTGTGTACTTTTGCAGGGTTTTGATACAGGCTTCTCCCATGCTTACTCATCTCAGTGAAAGTTTCTCCAAAATGGCGCTGATCTTTGTGGTGCAGTTCAAAAACATTCTTCACCCTCTGTTCCAAGACCCTGCGTGGTAACTGTAAATCCCGGACTGCGAGCCCCCACATGTAGCGCCCATAACCCTTGCAGGGCGGCCTGGACTTATTGGGCTTACCGGTTACCTCCGCTTGGCTTGTCCTTCCATGTCTAGGGGTTCCCAGGGTTTATACCCAACAACTTGAACGTTGACACAAATAAAGTCCTTTTTGAAAGGTTTTATTTTGCAGTAGTAACCAATAACACAGTCTCTCATGGGAACAGAGGGCACGGGTGAAGAACTCAGGCACCTTGAACTGCAGATCTAGCGATGTCTCTAATTCCACCAAGAGAGTAGCCACTCACAGCTGGGTGCTTCAAGGCACAACAGATCTCTAGCCAGAGATCATGGCAGTCAGCACATTGACTCAAATCTTGAAGCAATCCTATGAATGTGTACAAGTTTTAACTAAGGGTGAACAAGAACCTTTTTCCTCAGTACCTGGAATGTTCTCTGTCTCCTCAATGATACTGGAAAAATGTGAATTCGTTAATGTCATTCCCAACTCAGTAACCAGGCACTTCCCAGGATGCCACTTGTCGGCCCTCCTCCAAAGAGTCCTCCCTCAGTCACTTCCACAAGCTGTGGTGCCTCTCCAAGCTGAGAGCACACGCGGACACCTTGAATCCTCCCTCATTTCCTGCCTCTCAGACCAGCAGGTTCCAAGACTCAGGAACAGACGGATCCCTACCCCAGACCAGGCAGGTCTAACAGAGGCCTCTAACAGGAACATGCTGCGGGAAATCAAACACCCCATGACCAGGACCCCTCACGGGGCTACCCTGGAACCAGAACAGATCACACTGGCCTCTTAAACTCCTCTCTCTGAACCACGTGACCCACACCTCTTAAGTACCCCTTCCCAGACTCCACAGCGGGCTCACCACCCAGTTGTTATTATGGACCCATGCACATGGTATCCCGGGTGGTTTGTTTGGTGAGCTTGGGATTGTATTGCAATGGGATGTTATGTTATTAATTATGATATATATTAATACATACAATAGACAATACTGATGGCTCATGAAGAAGTGGATTGTGTCCAAGAAATGCATTGAGCAAAGAAGAATCAATTTATGGCAGGATAATATATGATATTATTAATATTATGCCTCCAAAGTCTCCAAAGTCCCAGTCCAAAGTTTTTTTTTGGGGGGGGGGGGGGGTCAGGTGGGCTGTATGGAGCCCCATGATTTCTAACTGTTCTGCACACAACCTCCAAAACTTTGGACTCATTTGGGTGGCCTTGAGGATGTTAGAGCCAATTTTACTGCCACCCCCCAATTACCCACCTAAGCAAAACAAAGCAGCTGCTCAGAGCTGTACCTATGGCGTGACCATGGCAAAATTTAAATGGCATGTCACATTTGATAGGTGGCACCAACACCAAAAGTAACCCATTCAAGTGAATTGAGCTGAGCCACAACCACCCTAAAATTGTGTTGGTGTTACATTTTAAGAGAGGAGGTAATACAGTATGTCTCATGTAGGTTTGCCACCTTATTCCTTTAAACCCAAACACATATTATTACACAGGTTCTGAGGCTAATTTAATGCAGATAAGGCACCAAGTAAGCTTGATTACAACCTTAATCAGCCACAGAACCTGTGTAATTAATATGTGTAAGGTTTTAAAGGGATTAGGTGGCAACCCTAGTCACATGTCCTCTGGAAAGCGATCCGCTTTTTAGATGAGCTCCTATGTTAGCCGCATGTGTGAATGGGTCCTTATGTCATGTACACACGACCGGAATTTCTGGCAGACTAGGTCTGACAGGATCAGTCCATCGGACAATCCAATCGTGTGTGGGCTAGTCCAATCATTTTTCAAAAAAAAAAAAAATCAGACGGATTTGGAACTAGAACATGTTTCAAATATATCCAACGGACTCAATTCCGATGGGCTAAAATAGGGAAAACCATTTATTTGTCTGTGTGCTATTCTGATGGACCAAATATGATGCAAGGGTAGCTATTGGCTACTGGCTGCTGAACTTCATTGATTAGTCCCGTTTACGTCATCACTTTCGAAATGAACAGACTTTCGCATGGACTTCTGTCCAGTCTGTTTGTGTGTGGCTAAGTCTGTTCGTTCAGAAAGTCCGCTGGAACTCCGCCAAAAGTCTGTCGGGAGGACAGTCGGACCTAGTCTGCCGGTGTCCTATTATATAAGGTCCTCCATCCGATAGTGTCCGCTGCGTACTGTGCATGCACAGTACACAGCAACACAGATTCCGAAAATTGCCGAGGATGAACGGCGCCTGCGCCGTGAGTCCAGATTCTATCCCCACTATCCAAGTGGACATAGAGTAGGAATATAAAAGAGCCGAGCGCAGCGAGGCCGAGCCCGAAGCGTGGCGAGCGAAGCTTGCCCGCGAGGGGCCATCTAATATTCACAACCCTATGTCCGCTTGGATAGTGGGGCTACCACCTCCACTCACGGCGCAGACGCTGTTCAGCTTCGGACATTTTCCGAAGCTTCGTCTGCTCTGTACTGCGCATGCGCAGTATGGGGCGGACACTATATGATGGCAGGACACTATATGGCAGAACACCGGAAAGTCCGGTTGTGTGTATGTGGCATTAGAGTCAGAAGTGGTTCAGTTTAGTATGATTTTTTGCATCATGGAGTAATAGAAATTTGTCTTACACATATGACTTAGTGTTCAATAGTTGATCTGCTCTTTCCTCAGTCCAGCATGGCTATGGATAAATCTGTTTGAGTTCTAAAATGGTCAAATTATTTTGCATTATTGGTAGCTGATTCGCCATCCTCACAATCCATTAGCCATTTGGCATATCAAGATTGCCATTGATTTTAAAAACCCTGCTGCTATCCTTCCTACTTATTTGTTGTGTCCTGAGCAGTGTAAACTTTTATCCCATGATCTGATTAAGTTACACATTGTATGATGCCGCTCAGCAGCTCTGTGGCATACCCCTGTCTCCTGACAGCAGCTGCAGAACAATCTCTGCCATTTTACCCCCTACAACTTATTTCAGAACAGCTGAAACAAGGCCTTGCTTCCAACAACCTACAATGACTGCTTCAGAATAAGCCTTCCTTTATGTAGCCTGATTGAATGCCTAAACCCCATTCATACTACTATAGCACAACACCAGGCACCCTGCACTTGCACATTTTTCACATGTTGGACAGCCCATTAATTTCATTGGACTGCCGTACACACAACAAATGCTGCAGAGAAACTCAGGAACCTTTTTGAGCTTCTTGAATGCATATATGCAGTGACAAAAAAGTGGGCTTTAACGTCCTTCTGTACATATGTGCTCACGGGGGCCTGAAGTTCTGTGCTAAGAGTCTAGCACACTGACCAGGTAAAATGGGCAATATATATATATATATATATATATATATATATATATATATATATATATATGTTTATTTATATTGACATTTACAAGTAATCTACCACTTTTTTTTATGAACATCCCACCCCCTTTTTTTTTAAAGTTTTGTAATATTGATCCCCACTATTTAAGGGGTGGTCTCATGATCTGTATAAGGGACTTAAAGGGATTGTAAAGTTAATTCTTTTTTTTTTTAAATAACAAACATGTTATACTTACCTCCACTGTGCAGCTCGTTTTGCACAGAGTGGCCCAGAACCTGGTCTTCTGGGGTCCCTCGGCGGCTGTCTCTGCTTCCTCCGGCAGGTACTTCTCATGTTCATGCGAGCTCCCTCGCATGGTGAGAAGCATCCGCGGGCGCCCTCCCGTGATACAGCCGGCGGCTATAGCCACTCTCTGTATCACAGGGCCCCGCCCCTCGGCGCTCCGCGTCAGTGGATGTGATTGACAGCAGCGCTGCTTTCCATCCATCCACTCCAGCCAATCAGCGGCCAGGCTGAGTGGTGAAGAAGGACGGCGGGGGCGAGCGCGGGATTTTCGAGGGGTTAGGTAAGTAAAACGGGGGGGGCTCGGGGGGCAGGCAGTGTGAGATGTTTTTTTACCTTAATGCATAGAATGCATTAAGATATAGAATACCTTTACAACCCCTTTAACAATTATACTAGACTATACTATATAGTTATTACTATATATATTACTATACTAGGTTATTACTATATATGTCCTATGGGAAGCAACTGAAACAAACAGTCCCCAATGAGATGTGTATACTAAAACTATAAAATGTATTTACAGAGCACTACCAAGCATTAGCATGTAATTCTGTGGTGATCCCGAGATTCCTTTTCCTGTCCTTTCCATGGGGAGATTGGTCTCGGGTCCACCTTCCATGGACCTCCACTTTCCTACTTGATGTTTTTAATTAGTTGCACATGATGTCAAGTAGTATGTGATATCTTATAACAACTTCAGCTCAGAAAGGTTTACCCCCTTTATGACCAGGCCATTTTTTGCAATAAGGTGCTGCAATGTTTTAACTGACAACTGCGCAGGTGTGCGACACTGTACCCAAATAAAATGTATGTCCTTTTTTTCCCCACAAATAGAGCTTTTTTTATGGTATTTGATCACCTCTGCATTTATTATTTTTTTTGGTGATATAAACAAAAAAAGAGCAACAATTTTAAAAAAAATAATAATAATTTCTTACTTTCTGCTATAAAACATATCCAATAAAAAAAAAAATAAAAAAAATCTAATTTCTTCATCAATTTAAGTCAATATGTATTCTGCTACATATTTTTGGTAAAAAAATCCCAATAAGACCCCTTCTTTTTCCCACTCCTTGCATTTGTGGGACACAGCATGTAAGTTGTACCCTTTAAAATCCCCCCACTTGCAGGCCTCTTTTCAATAATCCTCATTTCCTCCCAGGCCAACAGATTAACCAATTCACATGGTGGGTTAACAAGGGTCTTTACAGAAAAACTCACTTTATAGATTATAAGGGGATAAGACAGCTACTTTAAGGAAACCTTACAAATGCCCCCTACGGAGACTTATCGTCTATGCCAAATTATCCATTTCATGCAAACCCTAATGAGGTATCGGGTTGATATAACCACTAGGACCCTGTTTGAGAACAGGTGCATACCTGGGCCAGAATCACGGGGAGTGTTTATATGCTCTGTTCAGCAATCAGGGTAACAAACCTTCCTACCAAACGGAATGGGAATCAGACCTAGGGGAGACAGTTGAGGAGGAGGTTTGGACGAAATGGTTGACCATGGTGCACAAGGGCATACACAACACTTCATTGGTGGAGGCAAATTACAAAGTGCTATCCCTCTGGTATCTTGTCCTTACAAGGCTAGCAAAATTATTTCCTGGTACCTCACCCCTATGTTTTCGGAGATGCGAACAGGAAGGTGCGGACAGTAAAGTCTCCCCAACAATTCTTTTCATTTATTTTTTGTTTGTTTTTTCTTTGAGATCGAGACCATATGATTTGAGGTACCCGGCCCGGTCCTAGCTGACATCACTTTCATATCCCCCATATTCTGGAGCTATGGTGGATCACCAGATTACTGTACTGTTAATGTTTAATACTACCTGTTTCTTGGTGTCTAGTTGTTAAGACATATGGGCTCATAGCCTTAGACGAATGGCCACGTCAATGAGTAAAGCCTGCTTGCTGGACCTAATGCAGAAGAGAATGGAGAATGCATCCTTTCTGACAATTGTTTGCACATAAACTTCTGTATGATGCTGTATGATGCTTTTTAAAAAAAAAAAAAAAATGATTGTAACAGAAAAAATCTCAATAAGCGCATATTGATTGGTTTGCGCAAAAGTATCTACAAACTGTTGGATAGTTTTACAGAATTTTTGTTTTTGTATTTTTTACTAGTAATGGTGACCATCAGTGACTTATAACAGAAGTGCAGCATTGCGTCAGGCAAATTGGACACTGACACTTTTTTGGGGACCAGTGACACCAATACAGTGATCAGTGCTAAAAATCTCCACTGTCACTGTACTAATGACACTGGCAGGAAAGGGTTAACATCAGAGGAGAGGGTTAAATGTGTCCCCAAAGAGTGATTACTAACTGTGGGGGATGAGTTTTTGTTGTGAGAAGGCAGAGATCTGTGCTTTTGCTTAGCAGAAACACAGGATCTCTACCTCCCCTACTAAAAGAATGATGATCTGCCTTGTTTACATTTCTGCTCTGCACCTCTTCCAAATGATCATGGGGTGCCGGTGGACATCGAGTCCGCTGGCCCGGCTAATTGGCAGGGTACGTACCCCAGACCCGGAAGTGCATAATAATGTGCCTGTATGTGATTCTTTGCAGAGGAACCGCTGCCCTGCAGTAAATATATGTGAGGTTAATATATGCATAAGATTCAAAACATTTATGATTTTGACATTAGCTGTTTTTTTCTCTGTCCACAGATAGTTATGGAGTCTTTATTGAACTATGAGACGCATCAAAAGAAAATGAATATGACGAGTCCCTTCTTTGACATCATATTTGGAGTTTATTGATTGTTTATACTTATCAAGATGAATAATATATAATGTGCTTAACAAGAGTATGCTTGTGCACATTGTGCAAGAACATTTTTTCTTTCAGACTGGGGTGGGAGGAGCGTCGGCGGTAAAGCGCCAATATTTTTAACGTCATTTTTCCAGTGCTTTTCAGTCGCTAGTGGAGCATTTTTAACCCCCCACTAAGGGACAAAAAAGGGTTAAAAGCACTGGAGTGACAGAAGAGAGCCTCAGTTTGAAAGTAGCCTTAATGTTTTGGCAACCTAATAAATATGTTTGATACAATTTTATACAGTAGCTAATTGGAGTGGTACCTCTAAAATCCTGTTTAGTTTCTCTCCTTTTTAGGGATTTTCTGTTTTAGCTAAATGAATATGGAGGATGTGGTACCTGTAAATCCAAAATAGGTTTGTGGGGTGAGCAATGTGCTCCTGCTCCCCTATTTTACTCTTTTTTTGTACAGCTTTCGGTCAATGCTTCTGATCTGGAGCCAGCAATAAGGGCACCTGATAGTGACAGCTGTAAACACCAATCACAGTGGTCACATGGAAGAGAAGCCGTGTCACCTCCCAGCATTAAAGACTACTTAGAGAGCCACCATGAGGTGCGTGAAAGGGATCCTCGTGTGTTTTTCTGCATTTGCAGCACATTCTTGCGTGTGACAAACTGGCTGTCTTGCTTGGTAGGTTTGTGGCGCCATTAGGAATGAATGGTACTGCAAGCATAACACACGTTTTTGTGCAGTAAAATCATACAGAGGAGCAGAACAGAGATAAACTCCTCTTGCCGCCCAATCACATACCTGTACGTCATTGGCTTCAAGTGGTTGTACCGGAGTGATGCTGTTATTACAAGCAGCAGGGGGGATGTACAACCCCCTCCCGCCTCCTTCATCTGCTTGCCCAGGCTCCCCCATCCCACTGGGAGACCCAATCGACCAGCTGGCGGACATGCCGGAGACCCGATCAAAGCTGGAATTTGATCAGGTGTCAGATATGGTAACCCGGAAGTGACATCATGACATTACATCATGACATCATATCATTACTTGGGAGCCAACAGCACCAGTTTTAAACAAAAAAAACTAAGTAGTAACCACTTAAACACCAGGCCTCTTTTTCAGACTTGGTGTTTACAAGTTAAAAAATATTTTTTTTGCTAGAAAAGCACCCCCAAACATTATACATTTTTTTCTAACAACCTAGAGAGTAAAATGGCTGTCATTGCAATACTTTTTGTCACACCGTATTTGCGCAGTGGTCTTACAAGCACACTTTTTTTGGGGAAAAAATTTTGAATAAAAAAATAAGGCAACAGTAAACTTAGCCCATTTTTTTTATATTGGGAAAGATAATGTTACACTGAGTAAATTGATACCTAACATGTCACGCTTCAAAATTGGAATGGCGTCAAACTTTTACTCTTAAAAATCTCCATAGGCGACGTTTTAAAAAAATCTACAGGTTGCATGTTTTGAATTACAGAGGAGATCTAAGGCTAGAATTATTGCTCTCGCTGTAACAATTGTGGTGATACCTCACATGTGTGGTTTGACCACCGTTTTCATATGCGAGCGCTACTCACCTATGCTTCTGCGAGCGAGCTCGTCGGGACGGGGCACTTTAAAAATTGGCAAGTGGTTAAAAATGCTAATCTTGGCGTTTTGAATACTTTCAAGTGCAGAGGTGGAGTTTGGGGTCCTGTAGACCCCAGATCCCTCCATAAAGAGTACTTTTCACTGCATATTATTGTCACAAGGAATGTTTATATTCCTTGTGACAGCAATTAAAAGGATCAAAAAAAGTTTAAATTTAAAGGCACAGTGTAAAAATAAATAAAATAAGAAAAATAAAAGTTTTTAAGTGCCCCATCCTTCCATGCTCACGTGCAGACGCAAGCACATACGTAAGTCACGCCCTCAAATGTAGCCACAATCGCTAGAGCAAGAGCAACAATTCTAGTGCAATAATGCCTCTGTAACAAAATAAAAAAAATTAAAACGTCGCCTATGGAGATAGATTTTTAAGTATCTGTAGTTTGTCGTCATTCCATGAGTGTGCGCAATATTAAAGCATAGCATGTTAGGTATCTATTTAGCATAATATCATCTTTCACATTATACAAAAAAAATGGGCTAACTTTACTGATTTGTTTTTTTTTTTAAGTCGTTACAGTGTATTTTTTCCCCAGAAATTGTGTTTAAAAGACCACCGTGCAAGTACACTGTGACATAAAATATTGCAATGATTGCTATTTTATTCTCTAGGGTCTCTGATAAAATATATATATAATATTTGGGGGTTCTAAGTAAATTTCTAGCAAAAAATACTGATTTTAACTTGTAAGCAATAAATGTCAGAAAAAGGCCTGGTCTTCAAGTGGTTAACAGGAGTTACAATTCGTTTAACTAGCATTACTTAAAATAATGATAATGCATGAGTGTGAACAGGGCCAGACCTGCATTCTGTTGCTGTGTCCAAAAGAAAGACAAACAGAGGACAAAGGATGAGTTACTAGCATTCAAACACACATGCAACATATGGCACTGCAACCCAATCATGCAATGATGCAATGAGAGATGGCAATAGGTCTCTGTTTCCACTCACCATGCCAGACTTGCAGTCTCCACCCTACAAAGCAAGAGTCCTTTCATGTAGATAAAGTTGGCAACCAGATGAGGATAAATAGAATTTTTTTATATTTTTCTCAAGGAGTATACGGTACATGTAACGTGTTTCAGCCTATCACAGCATTGCTAGGAATTTATGAACATGGTGTTATAATTGAAGGTCTAACCCTTCTCCACTCTATTCAAATCTAAAAAATATATATATAAAAAAGCTTTGCATGGAGTTGGACTTTAACATCAACAATACTGATTTATTTACTAGAACTGGGGAGTACAAAATCTGGTGCAGCTGTGCATGGTAGCCACTCAGTTTCTAACTTCAGCTTGTTCAGTTAACCTTTGACAAAAACAAAAACCTGAAGCTGATTGGTTTCTATGCAGAGCTGCCCCAGATTTTGCATTTTTGTAAATCAACCCTTGTGTGTATTTGCCACATACCATGTGAAGTATGTGAGGTCTGAGAGTGGCACTAGGACTAGTGTTGCAGGCAGCAACTAATCAGAAGACAGGGGTGTAGCTAAAGGTGGTCAACGGTCAGGCAGCAAGGTACTGAATCGGAAGGTAAGCACAGCATCAGGATACAGGTTGAGGTCAGCAACAGCAAGGCAGCAAGGTACATAAGGCAGAGACAGTGTCAGGATACAGGCCAAGGTCAGTTAAGGCAGTTGTAAAACGCCAGACATTTTTTTTTTGTTTGTACCTGCAAAATGTCATAATATGCTAGTATGCATTGTATTAAACTTACCTTAAAACAAAGCTCTTCCAGCGCTGAGATGTCAGCACTGCAGGCACTTTCATCTCCTTCTTCCTTTTGCTTCCGGATTTGCAGACTCTGGTTTCATGACAGGCCAGAGCCACAATGACATCACTCGAGCACATGCAGGAGCCACAAAGAAATGGCACAGGTGGCTGCTCCTTCAAAGCCAGTAAGGTCTGGCTGATATTAAATTCCCACCAATTCATGGTTACTCGTAGCAATGACACACTTCTCGCCAACTTCTCTGTTGAATTAACCCTTCGTGGTGGCCCTCCATTTCTTCCTGTTTACTCCCATAAATGCTTACAGAACCTGTTCTTCCAAAACACCATGAACCTTCCTGCACCCCTTTTTGGTAATAACTTCAGACCAGGCATGAAACAGTTGATCAGACTTTACTGGACAATTTGACAATACAGTCAAACAGTGCAAAAACAGTTCCCTGCTAACTAGCTGGATCCAGGCTACCCAGTGCATACCTTCCCCAAGGTGAGACTCCATACATGGTACAGTCCTGGCTCAGGCGCACTCCATATATTTCCTCTCTGCTCCTTCCAGTGAAGGCAGTTCTCTCCAAGTTAAGCCTTCCACCTATTTATTGACAGCACAGGGTGGAAGGCAGAGCCCAGAAAATGCCCGGGAAAACCCAGAGACCAGCTAAACCCCTTCCCATCAGGTAACCTGGGCAACTGATCAAACTCAAACACAACACTTAACTTAGAAACAGAAACTGCTTACATATGAATGGCTAAGCGCTGCTCAGACCGATTCTGTTTTGTTCTGGGTGTGAGATGGGAAGTCTCTGTCTCATTGCCCAAACCCAGCACTGTGCATTGTAAGAACAGAGGCCACATACCGTTTATATAGCACTTAGAGCCAATGCAGCACTTAGTGAAGAAAATAGTTTGTTTGGACCATCTTGGTCCAAACACACTATTTAAATTTGGATAGGGAGGAAGACACCGCGCTATATTAGAGTAAGGGTGAAAAACAGCTGCTAACACTTCCAGCAAACAAAGCCCAAAAATATAAACAAACAAATAGTGTAGCGCTAATTTAAATGATGATATATTCACAAGGGAAAATATCCGTGTGTAAACAATCGTAAATACTAAAAAACAGTAAATGAAGTCCTCTATAATGTGACTACTACACATGGAATGAGATACACGTGAAATAAGATATCTAGGTGAAAACAATCATAAATAAAAAACAGAGAATAAAGTCCTCTATAATGTGACTAATACACGTGAAGTGAGGTAAGAAACATTCTTCAGATGAAATAGACGTTTCACTGATCAGGTGTAGCCAGGTGTATCAATTTGTCTGAAGTAATCTAGAAAGTAGATGAAATACTCTTACCAGATGAAGTGGACTCTCCAGTCTTACGACAGTAGAGTCAGGAACGCTTGGGGTCTACACATGAGACCAGATGGTGGATTGGAAGTAGTCAAACCGGATTCCCAGAATACTCCAAATGGTGGAACAGCCGTGGTGGGTGTCTCTCAGGAGGTCCCTCAAATTGTCCGGATCAGGTGTGGCCCATTTAGATTTCGGACCCCGAATGTAGAGGGGGTTTGACAAAAATGGTAATGAAGAAAAAAGAAAGAAAGCTCCAAATGGTGCAGGTCAAAAAAATTTACCATGAGGTATTTATTTAAAAAGTCATAAAAAAGGACATGAATTATGACAGGCATGCCCCTGTTGAAGACATTCTTTGTCGAAACGCGTCAGGCTCGCATCTAGCACCCCACATTGCTTTTATCATTTCTTTCGTTTTGTGATCACCTGTCATAATTCATGTCCTTTTTTATGACTTTTTAAATAAATACCTCATGGTGACTGTGCTGCTGTACAAAGGCATCTCTGTTGCTCCTCAGTCCAGAGTGGAGACAATCTAAGACAGTAAGTGTGTCACTGGCCGGATCGCCAGTTGAATAATAAATAAAACAAAGAAAAAAAAAGCTTAAAACAGAAAACAAATGCAGCAATCACATTTAAGGATTGGTAAGGTTCAATATTTACATATCTGTTTGTTTTGGATTTAAAGCGGTAATAAACTGCTTTTTTTTATCCTGCAAGGCAAAGTTATAATGTGCTAGTATCAGGACTTTTTTTCTCAAACAATAGGTGCTGGAACTCAACCACGGCCCCCCAAAACCACCCCCCCCCCCCCCACACACCCTCCAAATCACATCAAATAGAGGGTGTGGTCATATTTCACAAACAGTAGAAGGGTCTTAAATATCAAGATTGCATTACATAGAGAGTGCAGAGTTCATGGGGGTTACACACAGAGTGCAGAGCTGTCACTTGTAAACACAGAAACCAGACTTCTTTGTTTACAAGTGATTGTAGTGAGCAGGCACCAAAGGGTCTGAGCCACAGGTGGTGGAACTGAGTTCCACCAAGTTCCCCCTGGCTAGTATACATCACATATTAGCAGAATATGTGAAACTTACCTTAGAACGAAGCCCTCCAGTGGTGAACTGTAACCGTTGAATCGACTTCCATCTTTACCCGGTCTTCCTTCCCGCTTCACAGACTGCGGCTGTGTGAGCGGCTGGGGCTGCGCTTACATCACTCCCTCACATGCGCGTGGGAGCTGCTATTTATGATGCAGGACTCTGAAGGAACGGTCCAGGTGGTCGTTCCTTATGAGCGCATGCGCCGGCGATGTCACTGGCTGCATGTACAGTAAATATCTCCTAAACGGTGCATGTTTAGGAGATATTTACAGTACCTATAGGTAAGCCTTATTATAGGCTTACCTATAGGTACAATTCTTGCATGTGAGTTTACTAATACTGCTTTAACATGAAAATGGAGGTTTCAGTCTTCAGGAAAAAAAAAGTCACATTGCCTCGGGAGCTAAGTACTGATTTGCTGTCCAGAAATTGAAATTATATTACAGGCAGATGGTGGTCATTATATAAACCTTTTTTTTTTTTTTTAAAGTTGTTTTCTTTAAAAAAAAAATAATTTCGCTATAGCAAACCACTTTTTAATATTCTGTATTCACACACCCATTTGCCATTTCTTTCTACCAAAGTAACCCTAATATGATCATTTTGGAACTTGTCAACATGTCTCAGGGATTAGGTTTCAATACAAAACAGCTGGCTAGCTCTGTCCATAACAAGAGGCAATACTTAATGTATGAGCCTGCTTCCCAGAATGCTGATTGATTGGACACGCATTCTGCTAAAAACAATTCTGTGTTCCCAATAAAAAATTAATTCTACTTTATTATGTGTTCACCTGAGAATTGAAGCAGTGTTGTGCGATTGGACTATTTATTAATGTGTCTGCAACTCAAAATTACTTGGAAACAATGCATGGTTTCTTCCGAACAGATGGCTAATTCAATGTATCATGCACAAAAATGACAAAATTCACACCATAACTCATGTGTTGTTCGGAAACCAACTCGATTGTTTCCATGCTGGTAGTGAAGGGGTTTGCGCAGTTATTACGGTGTATCCCTATGGGGGGTATAAAAATACCCCAGAATTAACCCTTGTGATGGCTTGATTGACATCTCACAGCTGGATTAGAGTAAATGTTTATATGTTTCCGTCTTGGGTTGATGTAAGGCAAATCGTATTGTACAGATAAAGCACAACACCTAAGCGCAATAATCATTTGTCTTTTTCAATCTTTATTTTTCATGCAGAGAACATTAAAACACATTGGCTTAAATGGGATGATTTATTAAAGGCAAATAGGCTGCTAATTTTGCAAGAAAAGTTGCACTTTGCATGGAAATTTATTCTAGTAAATGTGGTGAGATGTCACATTACAAAGAATACCCAAGGTAAACGAAAAGAAACAGAATTTTTGCTAGCATATGACTAGCATAGCTTCATACACTATTAGTGGCGGTTGGTGAAATTTTAGGATGGGGAGGTGCAAGTCTTCCCCCTTCCTTTTTGACCCCTTCCACTTCTCATAAGCCCCACCCCTTATAAAATCCACCCACTCCGTTCCCTATATTTCACTTGCTTCCACACATAGTTTTAGGAGTATACAGCTCAGAATCGCAGGACAGAGTATACAGCCCCAGAATCACAGGACAGAGTATACAGCTCAGCATCACAGGACAGGGTATATAGCTCAGCCTTACAGATCAGAGTATATAGGTCAGCATTACAGATAGGGTATATAGCTCTGCATTACAGATAGGGTGTTTAGGGAAAGGGGTTTTATATCGAGAAAATTGTAATAGGTGGGGCACCTCATCCCTAGTTGCAAATGGAAGATATGGATGTAGGGAAAGTGGGATTATTGCAGTGCCAATTTAAACATAAAGTTATGTCATGAAATTGCCAATATCTCGAGTGGTTAGATATTATACATAAAGATTTTTTTGTACAACAAAGCTTTATTGAAAAAACACACTTTTTGGATTAAAAAATTCTGTATAGTAACAGACGTTTTACAAAGAATACCACAATACAAGGATAAAAATTCAATCCACTCAGTTTGAATTGCTGGTCAAGAAAGTCCCGACATGTTTCGCCATAACCATGGCTTCTTCAGGGGAATCAGTTCTTTAACCCAAGGAAGAATGAATAGCAACTAAGGATGGCAATAAACAATACATAATTATTCACATAGAAGAATGCAAAATAACATATCGCCCAGTTCCCCCCACCGAAATAGTCTACATAAATCAATTGAGACAAAAGAAATCACTGAAAATTAATTGTTCCAATTTAACTACAATTAGATACATACCCCTGGCTCATCCACTGGCCCACAGTTGATGGAGCTATCCCAAAAAAGGGAAAAAGGAATGGAACAACCAAGCCTTAGGTCTCACCTATACTGACTGCAGGGGGCAGAGAGGAGGCAAATCAATATAAATTATAAATAAATATTAATTAGAAGGTCAAAAGGAAAAATCTATAGTGTTACAGCTAAGGCATGCAAAGGAGATATATGTCTCATATACATACCGATCAAAGTTGGTATAAAAAAAATTCGTATCGGGGACGCTGAGAGTGTTGAAACAGATTTACAATGGGAAGGACATGGTATCAAAATAGCCTAAATGCAAATAAAATAAAACAAAAAAGATTATATAGAAAATAATTCCCCCCCCCCCCAAAAAAAAGGAGGGACTTCATAGATATGCTCACCTAAATCCTAGCCTAAGGATATTTGAGAGTCTTCACCAATCAAAAGCAATGGTTGGTATCCGACAACTGAGCCCAACCACAACAGGGTTAAATAGTAAGCAATTTTGCTTAATAGTATGGCCCCTAATGATAAAAGGAACAAAGAAAGAAACATATATGTATATAGGTTGCATGTAATAAAGACGCTAAGAGGAAGGCTAGACAGGTGTGGAACACAATCAGCCAAACCGTGCAACTAACCTTATCCACCTGTGCGATGGACATCAGCGTCCCCAGAGAGCCAGCAACCAGCCTAAGGCTGGAGAGTCTTATATACCCCCCACCCTGTGGGCGCTAACGCTCGGACGTCAGCAGCGTGTGACGTTGACGTCAAACCGCGCATGCACAGAGCGTGCATGCCAACAGAGAGCGGACAGAGCACTCTCCTTATAGGAGCCCGCCACACACAATATGCCTACAATCCCCAGGATGCCTAGACGCTAACAAAGCATCAGCATAATGATGCAGATGACGCAATTGTCAGAGATGACTCGAGCGGGCAAAGTTAGATGGTATATTCCAGAATATAATACCGGATGAGGGGACAAAAAGATAGGACAGATAGTAAGGGGCATATACCGAAGCCAGGAGTGTTACAGCGGGCGCTGTTTCCACAATACAGAGTCCGTGGCGTGCATACAGGCACTGAAAGGTTGAAGCCCGGCTGGATCACCCAAGGGGAAAAGCAAAATCAGAACGGGGCGCAGGAGAACGAGCCAGGGGCAGCCATACCAAAAAGTAAATCCATAAAAATATCATCACATACAGAGGAATTAACGCAATTTTATGAGACTAGAGCGGTAGGAGGTTAGGCAGTATGGTAAAAATTATTATTTATTTATTATTTTTTTTCTTCTCCCCTCTATATATATTACATTGTATGTTTGTTTAATATTATTTTCTATCTATAATATTTTATTATAATCTAATTCATAATTTGTTTAATGTGGTCATCTTTTTTCCTTTGGATACATGATTCAATGTCTTTACTATGATCATTGGTAATACCTTTTTGGTAAAAAAAACTTATTTGTACATTTTAGTTTTTCCTTTTTTCATCTTGTTTATATATCTGTAATTCCCTTTAAATTGATTGATATAATGTAATTTTTACCATACTGCCTAACCCCCTACCGCTCTAGTCTCATAAAATTGCGTTAATTCCTCTGTATGTGATGATATTTTTATGGATTTACTTTTTGGTACTTTTCTCTGTTGGCACGCACGCTCGGCGCATTCGCGGTTTGACGTTGACGTCACACGCTGCTGACGTCCGAGCGTTAGCGCCCACAGGGTGGGGGGTATATAAGATCCTCCAGCCTTAGGCTGGTTGCTGGCTCTCTGGGGACGCTGATGTCCATCTCACAGGCGGATAAGGTTAGTTGCACGGTTTGGCTGATTGTGTTCCACACCTGTCTAGCCTTCCTCTTAGCGTCTTTATTACATGCAACCTATATACATATATGTTTCTTTCTTTGTTCCTTTTATCATTAGGGGCCATACTATCAAGTAAAATTGCTTACTATTTAGCCCTGTTGTGGTTGGGCTCAGTTGTCGGATACCAACCATTGCTTTTGATTGGTGAAGACTCTCAAATATCCTTAGGCTAGGATTTAGGTGAGCATATC
The DNA here is from genome assembly GCF_037356315.1 of Lithobates pipiens. Lineage (NCBI taxonomy): Eukaryota > Metazoa > Chordata > Amphibia > Anura > Ranidae > Lithobates > Lithobates pipiens. The sequence goes on along the minus strand of NW_027507791.1, from coordinate 67,749,754 downwards.
TATGAAGTCCTTTTTTTTTTTTTTATTTGCATTTAGGCTATTTTGATACCATGTCCTCCCAATTGTAAATCTGTTTCAACACTCTCAGCATCCACGATACAATTTTTTTTTTTTATACCAACTTTGATCGGTATGTATATGAGACATATATCACCTTTGCATGTCTTAGCTGTAACACTATAGATTTTTCCTTTTGACCTTCTAATTAAAATGTATTTATAATTTATATTGATTGGCCTCCTCTCTGCCCCCTGCAGTCACTATAGGTGAGACCTAAGGCTTGGTTGTTCCATTCCCTTTTCCCTTTTTTGGGATAGCTCCATCAACTGTGGGCCCGTGGATGAGCCAGGGGTATGTATCTAATTGTAGTTAAATTGGAACAATTAATTTTCAGTGATTTCTTTTGTCTCAATTAATTTATGTCGACTATTTCGGTGGGGGGAACTGGGCGGTATGTTATTTTGCATTCTTCTATGTGAATAATTATGTATTGTTTATTGCCATCCTTAGTTGCTATTCATTCTTCTTTGGGTTAAAGAACTGATTCCCCTGAAGAAGCCATGGTTATGGCGAAACATGTCGGTACTTTCTTGACCAGCAATTCAAACTGAGTGGATTGAATTTTTATGCTTGTATTGTGGTATTCTTTGTAAAACAGATCAGAGTATATAGCTCTGCATTGCAGATAGGGTATATAGCTCTGCATTACAGATAGGTTATACAGGTCAGCATTACAGATAGGGTATATAGGTCAGTATTACAGATATGGTATATAGCCCAGCATTACAGATAGGGTATATAGGTCAGAATTACAGGTAGGGTATATAGCCCAGCATTACAGATAGGATATATATAGCCCAGCATTACAGATAGGGTATGTAGGTCAGCTTTACATATAGGGTATATAGTCTCCTCTTCCAAAGCGCTAGGCTTCCAATAGGATTGCCTAGTGCTTTGGCTAATTGGGAAACAGGACTCAGAACCTGACTCCTGATTGGCGGGGAGGAACTGTAGTGTAAAAATAGTAAAAATTCATTTGATATGGTCACACAATTGGGGGGATCGGTCGCACTCTCTGTGCCCTGAGCCGCCCTATTTTGAAGCCTATTAGAGCCTCTGGCTCTTATCAGGTACTTCAAAAAACACACTCCCACCTATCCACATTATAGGTAGTCATGCGCATGGCATCCTGAAAGGGGCTGGCGTATGGATAGGGAGGACAGTGGCGGTGTTGGGGGGGGGCGGCTTCCATGCTCCCACAATGCACGGGCCGCCCTTGTACAGTATACAGCACTATGTTATGGCAGTAGAATGGGAGTTTCCTGTCTTGCTCCCTAAACAAAATCTAGTTGGGCTGAGAGCTGCTCAGGCACTCGCAGGAGGCTTTGTATTTTATGAATGAATACAATGAATATGAATGAACACAAAGCTTGCTCTCATTGTCTCATGTAGAGATCATGACATAATCAGCAGGCCTCTCCAACAAGGTAGCAGAGTTAAAGTTTTACCAATCAGAGTAGACCTCCAAACTAACTGAGATCACGTAGCACTTTAGTTTAGATCAGTGTTTCTCAACCTTTTTTCAGTCACCCCATTTTAAAATGTTCAGCAATATCCACAAGTCCAAGTAGGACACCCAATGTTAGTGGTGATTTATTCTTCTAAAGCAAATACAATTTTACAGTTTTTAAAACTTTTTTTTCGCATTGATACATGTCCCCTGGGGCAGGACCCAGGTCCCCAAACACTTTTTTATGACAATAACTTGTATATAAGCCTTTAAAATTAGCACTTTTAATTTTTTATGTTTGTGTCCCAAAACTTTAATTTTTTTGCCTGTTCGCATGTTCTGCTGCGAACTGAACCCAGGGGGGTGGGTTGGGGTGTTTGGCTCATCCCTAGTGACAACACTGAAGAAATTACACTTTGCTACAATGTAAAGTAATGAGTGTAAAGCTTATATAACAGTGTGAATTTGCTGTCCACTCAAAATAACTCAACACAAAGCCATTAATGTCTAAACCACTGGCAACAAAACTGAGTACACCCCTAAGTGTAAATGTCCAAATTGGGCCCATCCACTTGTGAGATACTGTTTATATATATATATATATATATATATATATATATATATATATATATATATATATATATGAAGTTGTGCACTAAGCAAATTATGTATTGCACTGGAATAAAATCCTTAATTGATATATATATATTTAGTTACAGTGAGTTTTGTACAGGCGTGGTATACTAAACATGTAAATAGCATATACAATACCTACACAAATCCTATTGTAATTGAATGTTATAAAAAATTACCTTTTGTTTTTAATCTGCAGCACTGTAATTTTCTGTAAAATGCAATGTATTATGGCTACCTGGAGGCATTTTGTACACAGATGGTGTATGGAATGCCCCCCCCCCCCCCCCCCCCAGATATGTAATTTCCTGCTTGTGTAATGTATCTGAAATAGCCATAAGCAATATTTTACAGTTGAATTATATGACAAAGACAGTGCACTGGAATGTGGAACATCTCCTAATTTATTTAACAAGTAAAATACAAATAATTGCACTTACAAATAGGCAATATGCCATGTGCTGGTATCCTGCTGTGCCAGTATGACCACATATATGTAGAAAGTATGCAGAGGAAATCAGAATGAAGACTAATTGAAGAAATACAATTTATTATGTAGCACCCTCGCAGTTGCTAGTGTAGGTAAGTTTAGTTTGGCTCCTTTGTAAGCAGAAAAGCACAAGTTAATTGTGTTTAAGTGACTGGCCAGTGCTTCACAGGCTGTGGCTCTGTTACCTCCCCCTGTCTTCTGGAACTCACTGGAAACTTCCAGAACATAGTGGGCAAAGAGACAGAGTCTATAGTCTGAATGTTTTTGGAGCTTCCACCAATCCCTGGTAAGGTGGGCCTAGAAGGTGGGGAAGCAGCCCATAAATGAAGCCTGGCAGTCTGAGAGCAGAGTCCGGGGTTCAGCTGTCTGGGGGAGACTCCTGTGCTGGGGGCTCTTCCCCACCTGGGGCATCAGAGAAGGAGGAAACTCCAAGACATTACTTATCTACAGTCTCAGCTAGGCTTAGCAGCAGACTTAAACCCACACCAGAAGCTGCCTGTTCAGCAAAAGGCCCGTTTAACAGCTTTCTGGATTCTATGAGCTACTTAATGGGACTGAGTAAGTCCCACTCATATCTCCCAGAGGAAGTCACAAGGAGTGACGAAACTAGTAGGAGGGGCTTGAGAGGCTGACGTGTGAGGAACCAGAAAGCAACAAAGGAAAAAAGAGTCAGTGTAAAGGACAGGGGGAGCGCTGATAACTGGGGCTGCAGAGTTGATTATGAGGTTAAACCTTTGCCCTAGCACTTGTGGATACACATATCTAGGCTTATTTTAATCTGAAGAAATGTGAGTGAAATCTGTCTTATTTTTTATATAAATAAATCTTTTGAACCGGTAAAGCACTATTGTAAGCTTTATTACCTTGCATGTGAGTGATGTGAGTGGAGACCAATAGTAAATTAATAAGAATGGAGCATACCCTGTGATATGAGATGCCTGAATAAGTGGATAAGCCATAAGAAGGAGGAAAATCTAAGGTGGCCAAGCAGAGGATCTAAAGGCATAGCTATTAAGCCTGTAAGGTGAGGGCACAACTGGTGACAGTGACACAAGGATATATATATATATATATATATATATATATATATATATATATATATATATATGCACAGAGGTTGATTAGTGTGATGATATTTGCTTTCATTCATCTAGTGATATCACAGATCACCAAATGGACTGTTTGTTTGTCTTTTTGCACAATCACTCTCTTTTACACGATTGGTTGGAATTTATAAGGACACTGCATGCAATAAGGAGTACATTGCACTTTATTGCTGGTTTTAAGGCATATAATTATTTCTTTTGCATAGTATCAGGAAATTTACAGCATATTTTATATATATAATTTTTGTATATGCACATTGGATATAATTCTGTGTATGCAGTTTTGATTTTGGTATAGCGATTAACTTATTTTGTATCATTTTGTATTTTCACATATTTTGGAAGTGTGGGAAGTGTTGGCAGCTTTTTGGTGCTATATAGGAGCTCACAAGGTTTTATCAAAATTTTCTGTTACCTCCCCCTGTCTTCTGGAACTCACTGGATACTTCCAGAACATAGTGGGCGAAGGGACAGAGTATGTAGTCTGAATATTTTTGAAGCTTACACCAATCCCTGGGAAGGCGGGCCTAGATATTCGCAGATCAGCTGGGAATGAAGATGGCCAAAAAGTTAGAGAGGTTTTTAAACTAGGCGATGGGGAGGAGGGTCCAGAGGTAGAGATAGTCAGCGCAGAACATATTCTGGAGGTTAGTATTGGGGGTGTGATGGATCTCGGATACTCCTGCTAAGCATCTCCGTCAGACCTGTGTCTCCTGTCCTCCAAACGCACCCGCAGCCTGCAGATTCGCCATAACCAGCCCTCAACCCCTCAATCGTGAGACAAGCCACACATGTGTTGAGGGTTACACATCCAGAGCATAAACTGTTTATTACGTTTCAAACATACACTTTAAACACAGTTAGGGGCACTCCCCTTAGCTTGGTCATAGAGGGTGTAGGGGACAAGGAAGAACCAGTGGAAACTCAACACTTGTATATTCAAACAACTACAGTTGAAGCACATGAAGGGATTATGACAAGCAGGCAGCCCCTCCTTACACATCCCCTGCTGGGATGTGTCTCCAGACCAGACCTTTTGTCTACATGACATGACCCAACACAATTAACACAGCAACAAGAGGGGGGGGGGGAGAAGGGATGCAGCATTACATTACATTATCTCAGTACCATTTTGTATATGTCTTTATCAGCTAAAAGTACATTGTGGAATAAAAGTATATATTTAACCCAGATAGACCAATAGGTTTAGGTAGCCAGGAACAACTCCACAAGCCCAGCCACAGATCCCGCGTTCATCCAGTTCCGATGAACAAACCGACACAAATGTCTGGAGGTGGCATCTTCTCCAGGTGGTGGGCGATGGCAAATAACCCTCCAAATATCATGTTCTCTGCTGGGCCATAGTCTGTGGGTAGGAGGTGAGAACACAAGCCCCCTCCAAAACACACAGTGACAGTGGGTTCTGTCACAGGGGGCATTAGTGGTAGGTTGACCAAAGCACATAAACCCAGGATAAGTATAGTAGCAAGTCCTAATTACAATCTTGGAACACCCAATAAGAGGATAATATGCGACTGGTCTAAACTACGTTGCATGTTCACCAATGCCAGGAGTCTGGCGGACAAGATAGGTGAACTAAGGATACTTTTGTACAAGGAGGATTTGGATTTTGTGGGAATTTCAGAGACCTGGTTGAACAGCTCTCACGATTGGCTGGCAAACATTCAAGGGTATACCCTTTATCGCAAGGATAGAGAGGGTAAAAAAGGGGGAGGGGTATGCATATATATCAAGAATAATGTACAAGTGAATGTGAGAGATGACATCACAAAGGGAGCTAGATAGGAGGTGGAATCCTTATGGGTAGAGCTCCCAAGGGATGAAGGGGAAAATAATACTGGGAGTATGCTATACGTCCCCTAACCTGAGGGAGGAAGGGGAGACAGATCTCCTATCACAATTTGGATTAGCAGCAAGGATGGGAAGTGTCATCATAATGGAGGATTTTAACTATCAAGACATAGACTGGCTGGAGGGAACCGCTCATTCATCTAAGACTCGCCAGTTCCTAAATGTCTTGCAGAACAATTTTATGGGTCAGATGGTAGATGCACCAACTAGAAATAAAGTGTTACTGGATCTACTGATTACCAACAATACAGACATGATCATGGATGTGGAAATACAGGGCAATTTAGGTAACAGCGATAAAATCTCAGGAACAAAGAACATGGAGGAGAGATGGGTTTGCTTTAAGAGCATAGTAAATAAGGGCATTAGCCAATGAATCCCATTGGGTAATGAATTTAAAAGAGCAACAAAAGTCTTGGATGGCTTAACTCCAATGTAAAAATGCATATAAAAGCAAAGGGGAAGGCCTTCAAAAAATACAAGGTTGAGGGATCATCATTAGCATTCAGACTTTATAAAGAATGCAACAAGAAATCTAAGAGTGCAATAAGGATGGCAAAGATAGAACATGAAAGATACATAGTGGAGGAGAGCAAAAAAAAATCCCAAGAAATTTTTTAAGTATGTAAACAGTAAAAAAGGGAGGACTGACCATATTGGCCCATAAAGAATGAGAAGGACATCTGGTTACAAAGGATGGGGAGATGGTGAAAGTATTGAATTTATTCTTCTCCTCAGTCTTCACGAGGGAATCAGGGGGCTTCAGTAACCAAAACTGCAGTGTTTATCCTCATGACATATCACAGGACGCACCTCCATTTTAACAGAGGACAGAATTAAAATTAGACTTGGGAAACTTAACATTATTAACGCACCAGGACCAGATGGCTTCCACCCGAGGGTACTTAGGGAACTCAGTCAAGTAATTGCCAGACCACTGTTCATAATTTTTACTGACAATTAGGGATGAGCCGAACACCCCCCCCTTCGGTTCGCACCAGAACTTTCAAACGGACCCCAAATTCATACGAACTTTAGAACCCCATTGAAGTCTATGGGACTCGAACGTTCGAAATTAAAAGTGCTAATTTTAACGGCTAATATGCAAGATACTGTCCTAAAAAGGGTTTGGGGACCTGGCTCCTGCCCCAGGGGACATAGGTCAATGCCTAAAATGTTTTTAAAAATGGCCGTTTTGGCGGGAGCACTGATTTTAATGATGATTAACCACTTGCCGACCGTCGCACGACGATGTACGTCGACAGAATGGCACCGGCAGGCATATGGGCGTACCTGTACGTCCCTGCCTTCCCGCGGGTGGGGGGCCCGATCCCCCCCCCCGGTGCCAGCGGCGGTCAGTATCCGTTCAAGAGCGATCCGGGATGAGGGGGTGGCCATTCATTCATGGCCACCCCCTCGCGATCGCTCCTGACGAATGGAAGTGAAGCATGACATCACTTCCTCTCCTGTAATGTAAACACAGGCAGAGGAAGTGATGTAATCTCTCCTCCGTGTCGGTAGTTTTCGTTCCGGCACCGAGGAGAGAGGATCGGTGAGTTGCACCAACACGACACTACACAGTAGAACATGCCAGGCACACTCTCACCCCCCCTTCACCCCCCGATCACCCCCCCAATCACCCCTGCCCCCCCCAGTCACAGTGACACCAATTGCATTTTGTTTTGTTTTTTTGTTTTTTTTGCATTGGTGTCATTTGTGACTGTAATAACTGTTAGGGCAGTTAGGGTTAGCCCCCTTTAGTTCTAAGGTACCCCCTAACCCCCCCAATAAAGGTTTAACCCCGTGATCACCCCCCGTCGCCAGTGTCACTAAGGCTGGGTTCACATTGCAGCGGTTTATGAGAACGGATGTGATTCGCACCACACTGCAGTGCAAATCACATCCGATCTCTGTGCGATTCGAGTTCAGCCATACAGATAGTATGGCTGAATTTGCGTCGCACCCGCCGCACCCGCCGCAAATTCGCACGGGACCCTTTTTTTGGTCCGCAGCAGAATCAGATCGCATGGGTGTTCACACCATGCGATCCGAGTTTGCAGATCGCACTACGATATGCGAACTGATCTGGGGGTGTCATTAACATTTCACTGACACTGCCAGCAGTTCGCATAGGGCAGTGTGAACTGCCGCCGGGAGGCATGCGATGCGGGAACCCGCCGCGGATTTGTGGCGTTCCCGCATCGCTCCAGTGTGAACCCAGCCTAATAAGCGATCGTTTTTCTGATCGCTGTATTAGTGTCACAGGTGACGCTAGTTAGGCAGGTAGGTATTTAGGTTCGCCGCAGCTTTTTATAGCGCCAGGGACCCCCATATACTACCGCATAAAGCCCCCTGATTGCCCCCTAGTTAACCCCTTTACCAGTGGTCACCATATAACTGTTACAGGTGACGCTGGTTGGTTAGTTATTTTTTTATAGTTTCAGGGCACCCGCCATTTATTACCTAATAAAGGTTTAACCCCCTGATCACCCGGCGGGTGATATAAGTTTGAGGGTCAGATAAGGTCTGCGTCGCCCCAGGCAGCGTCAGGTTAGTGCCAGTACCGCTAACACCCACGCACAAAGCATACACCTCCCTTAGTAATATAGTATCTGATCAGATCTATATTAGCGTCGCCAGCAGTTTAGGTTTCCCAAAACGCATTGTTAGCGGGATCAGCCCAGATACCTGCTAGCACCTGCGTTTAGCCCCTCCGCCAAGCCCAGACCAGCCCACCCAAGTGCAGTATCGATCGATCACTGTCACTTACAAAACACAACACACATAACTGCAGCGTTTGCAGAGTCAGGCCTGATCCCTGCGATCGCTAACAGTTTTTCTTGAAGCGTTTTGATACAGTCGCTGACAGCCTAGGTGCTTTTTTACCTGTGAGTCTCACTAGTGTACCCCTAAATTTAGGGGTGTCTACTTTCCAAAATGGGGTCATTTGGGGGGGGGGGGGGGTTTGTGCCATCTTGGCATTTTATGGCCTTCAAAACTGTAATAGGTAGTGAGGAGTGAAGTCAAAAATGTACGCCCTTAGAAAGCCTGAAGGCGGTGCTTGGTTTTCGGGGCCCCGTACGCGGCTAGGCTCCCAAAAAGTCCCACATATGTGGTATCCCCATACTCAGGAGAAGCAGCAGAACTTATTTTGGGATGTCATTTCACATATGCCCATAGCATGTGTGAGCAATATATCATTTAGTGACAACTTTGTGAAAAAAAAAAAGAAATAAGTTTGTAATTTTCCCGCAACTTGTGCCAAATATAAAATATTCCATGGACTCAACATGCCTCTCAGCAAATAGCTTGGCATGTCTACTTTCTAAAATGGGGTCATTTGTGGGGGTTTTGTGCCATCTTGGCATTTTATGGCCTTCAAAACTGTAATAGGTAGTGAGGAGTGAAGTAAAAAATGTACGCCCTTAGAAAACCTGAAGGCGGTTCTTGGTTTTCGGGGCCGCGTACGCGGCTAGGCTCCTAAAAAATCCCACACATGTGGTATCCCCGTACTCAGGAGAAGCAGCAGAATTAATTTTGGGGTGTCATTTCACATATGCCCATGGCATGCGTGAGCAATATATCATTTAGTGACAACTTTGTGAAAAAATAAATAAAAAAAAAAGTTTGTAATTTTCCCGCAACTTGTTGCAAAATATAAAATATTCCATGGACTCAACATGCCTCTCAGCAAATAGCTTGGGGTGTCTACTTTTTAAAATGGGGTCATTTGTGGGGGTTTTGTGCCATCTTGGCATTTTATGGCCTTCAAAACTGTAATAGGTAGTGAGGAGTGAAGTCAAACATTTACGCCCTTAGAAAGCCTGAAGGCGGTGCTTGATTTTCGGGGCCCTGTACGCGGCTAGGCTCCCAAAAAGTCCCACATATGTGGTATCCCCGTACTCAGGAGAAGCAGCAGAACTTATTTTGGGGTGTCATTTCACATATGCCCATAGCATGTGTGAGCAATATATCATTTAGTGACAACTTTGTGAAAAAAAAATAAAAAAAAATAAAAGTTTGTAATTTTCCCGCAACTTGTGCCAAATATAAAATATTCCATGGACTCAACATGCCTCTCAGCAAATAGCTTGGGGTGTCTACTTTCTAAAATGGGGTCATTTGTGGGGGTTTTGTGCCATCTTGGCATTTTATGGCCTTTAAAACTGTGATAGGTAGTGAGGAGTGAAATTACAAATGTATGCCCTTAGAAATCCTGAAGGCGGTGCTTGGCTTTCGGGGCCCCATACGCGGCTAGGCTTCCAAAAAGTCGACCACATGTGGTATCCCCGTACTCAGGAGAAGCAGCAGAATGTATTTTGGGGTACAATTCCACATATAACCATGGCATGTGTGAGCAATATATCATTTAGTGACAACTTTGTGTAAAAAAAAAAAAAAAAAAAATTGTTGTCATTATTCAATCGCTTGAGGCAAAAAATAAAATATTCAATGGGCTCAACATGCCTCTTATCAATTTCCTTAGGGTATCTACTTTCCAAAATGGGGTCATTTGGGGGGGGTTTTGTACTGCCCTGCCATTTTAGCACCTCAAGAAATGAGATAGGCAGTCATAAACTAAAAGCTGCGTAAATTCCAGAAAACGTACCTTAGTTTGTAGATGTGACAACTTTTGCGCAAACCAATAAATATACAGTTATTGACTTTTTTTTACCAAAGACATGTGGCTGAATACATTTTGGCCTAAATGTATGACTAAAATTGAGTTTATTGGATTTTTCTAATAACAAAAAGTAGAAAATATCATTTTTTTTCAAAATTTGCGGTCTTTTTACGTTTATATCGCAAAAAATAAAAATCGCAGAGTCAGTCAAATACCTTTAAAAGAAAGCTCTATTTGTGGGAAAAAAAGGACGCAAATTTTGTTTGGGTACAACATTGCATGACCGCGCAATTACCAGTTAAAGCAGCGCAGTGCCAAATTGTAAAAAGACCTCTGGTCATTGACCAGCAAAATGGTCCGGTCTGAAAGTGGTTAAAGTGAAATAAAAAAAGAGTGAAATATTCCTTTAAATATGGTGCCTGGGGGGTGTCTGTAGTATGCCTGTGAAGTGCCACGTGTTTCCCGTGTTTAGAACAGTCCCTGCACAAAATGACATTAAACGGAAATAACATAATTTAAAACTGCTTGCGGTTTTAATGTTATATCTGGTTCCTGCAATATGGTTGAAAATCATTGAGAAAAATGGCATGGGTAGCCCTCCCTGCCCATTACCAGCCCTTTTGGGTCTTGTACACATATTAAGGGGAACCCAGTACCCATATTAAAAAAAGGAAATGTGTGTGGCCCCCAGGCCCTATATACTCAGAACAGCAGTATACAGGTGGTGCAAACAAGACAGGGACTGTGTAGGTTTGTTGTGTTAAGTTGAATCTGTTTGTAATTTTCAACTGGTACATTTTTAAAGTGTAGCTCCAGTCAAAAAAACTATTTTTAAGCTTTTTGGAAAACATAGGGAAGGGTTATCACCCCTGTATAATTAGTTTTGTCGTACATCTTTTTTCATCTCACTTGCTGTTGTCTCCTTCCGTTTGCAAGTAGGAGATGTTTGTAAGTTGGATGTTTGAAAGTAGGGGCCTGCCCTATATGCTCTGCAGAAATGGCGGAACAAGGTGTTGGTTTTTCCACAACATTGTAAGCCCTCAAAGTGACTCTTGGTGGGCGCTGGAGCGCCCAGCTGTGAACGATTATATCAAGAATTGTAATTACATGCCATTGTTGAACAGTGGTAGAAAAATTGACCTTTGGTGGTTGTGGTGCTGGTGCCACAACACTATAAGTCTTCACAGTTACTCTGGGTGGGCACAGGGACGGGCCCTCCTGTGAAATATTATATCAAGAATTGTAATTACATGTCCCTGTTAAACAGGGGCAGAAAAATTGGGCCTTAGGCACTGGTGCTGGTGCCACGACACTGCAACCTCTCCCATATACTCTAGTTTTATTGCAGGAATTAACCCTGCTGCAAAGCATTGCATCAAAAATTGTAATTAAACGCCCCAGTTAAACAGGGGCAGAAAAATTGGGCCTTAGGCACTGGTGCTGGTGCCACCACACTGCAACCTCTCCCATATACTCTAGTTTTATTGCAGGAATTAGCCCTGCTGCAAAGCATTGCATCAAAAATTGTACTTAAACGCCCCTGTTAAACAGGGGCAGAAAAATTGGGCCTTAGGCACTGGTGCTGGTGCCACCACACTGCAACCTCTCCCATATACTCTATTTTTATTGCAGGAATTAGCCCTGCTGCAAAGCATTGCATCAAAAATTGTACTTAAACGCCCCTGTTAAACAGGGGCAGAAAAATTGGGCCTTAGGCACTGGTGCTGGTGCCACCACACTGCAACCTCTCCCATATACTCTATTTTTATTGCAGGAATTAGCCCTGCTGCAAAGCATTGCATCAAAAATTGTAATTAAACGCCCCTGTTAAACAGGGGCAGAAAAATTGGGCTGATGGCATCATCCAGAACCAGAAATGTTCTTCCAACATATCAGCGGAGGAGGAAGAGGATAGACAATCAACATAACAGGACAGTCACTCAGCATCAGCATAGGCAGTCTTGAAGGGATGTGATATTTCAAAAAAAATTATTCGGTTACATCAGCTTCAGGTGCTTGGTAGCTGTGGGTGATCCAAGACTGATTCATCTTGATGAAGGTCAGTCGATCAACTGATTTGGTGGACAGGCGCACCCTGTGATCGGTAACAAAGCCACCAGCAGCACTGAAGGTGCGTTCCGAAAGAACGCTGGATGCAGGACAGGCCAGTAGCTCAATTGCATACTGTGCAAGCTCTGGCCAGTGATCCATCCTCAAGACCCAGTAAGCCAGAGGATTTTCGGTGGGAAAGGTGTCCAAGTCTGACCTTGCCCCTAGGTATTCCTGCACCATATAAATCAGATGCTGGCGATGGTTGCTGGAACCGATCATACCTTGGGGCTGCGGACTAAAAAATTGTCTGAAAGCATCAGTCAGACGGCCACCTTCTCCACCGCTCCTTCTGACCGATGCCTCAGCAACACGTTGTCCAGGACCAGGAGTTTGTAACCTCCCAGTCTCTGGGAACGCGTTGCACAGACCTTTCTGCAAGGCCTCCCGGAGATGTCTCATCCTCTGCTCCCTCTGCGATGGCAAGATAAGGTCGGCAACCTTACCCTTGTACCGTGGATCAAGGAGAGTGGCCAGCCAGTAATGGTCCCTCTCCTTGATCCGAAGAATACGAGAATCCTTCCGCAGGCTTTGCAGGATCAGGGAGGCCATGCAGCGTAGGTTAGCTGAGGCATTCGGTCCGGAGTCCTCTGGGTCACTAAGGACAACATGATCCGCAGCTACCTCCTCCCAGCCACGTACAAGTCCACGTGTTTCTTGGGACTGTAAATCATCCCTACAAGACTGCTGCTGCTGCTGCTGCTGATGCTGAGTGCCAGCCTCCACCTTCATGCTGACACAATCATCCTCCTCCTCCTCTTCCTTCGCCTCATCCTCTTCCTGTGTGATGGGTGGCACAGCAGGAACACTGTCTGGATAAAGGGGGCCTTGAGAGGCAAGGAAGTCCTCCTCTTCCTGCCTCTGTTCTGCCTCAAGTGCCCTGTCCATTATTCCACGCAGCATATTCTCCAAGAGGTGGACCAGAGGTACAGTGTCACTGATGCATGCACTATCACTACTCACCATCCTTGTGGCCTCCTCAAACGGTGACAGGACAGTGCATGCATCCCTGATCATGCCCCACTGGCGTGGTGAGAAAAAACTGAGCTCCCCTGACCCTGTCCTGGTGCCGTAGTCGCACAGGTACTCATTGATGGCCCTCTGCTGCGTGTGCAGCCGCTGCAGCATGGCCAACGTTGAGTTCCACCTGGTGGGCATGTCACATATAAGGCGGTTCTTGGGCAGGTTCAACTCCTTTTGGAGCTCAGCCAGCCGAGCACAGGCATTAAATGATCGGCGGAAATGCACACAGACTTTCCTGGCCTGCTTCAGGACATCCTGTAAGCTGGGGTACCTGCCCAAGAACCGCTGCACCACTAGGTTAAGGACGTGAGCTACACAGGGCACATGGGTCAGTTGTCCCTGTCGGAGGGCGGAGAGGAGGTTGGTGTCATTGTCGCAAACCACCATTCCTGGCTTAAGCTGGCGTGGCGTCAACCACCTCTCGGCCTGCCCCTGCAGAGCTGACAAAACATTCGCCCCAGTGTGGCTCCTGTCCCCCAAACAAACCAGCGCAAGCACGGCATGGCATTGTTTTGCCTGCGTACTTGTGTAGCCCCTGGAACGCCTACGGAGCACCGCTGGTTCTGGGGACAGAGCACTGGAAGAGGCCATGGAGGAAGAAGAAGAGGAGGGGGTGGAGGAGAGAGGTGTGTCACAACCAATAGTAGCATTTTGGAGGCGTGGTGGCGGAACAACCTCCAACACTACTGCACCTTGTCCTGCATCCTTCCCAGCTGCCAGAAGAGTGACCCAATGGGCCGTGAAAGACAGGTAACGTCCCCATCCATGCCTGCTGGACCATGAGTTAGCGGTAATATGCACCTTACCGCTGACCGCCCTGTCCAGCAAGGCAAGGACATTGCCTTCCACATGGTAGAGAGCCGGAATCGCCTTCCGTGAGAAAAAGTGGCGTTTGGGGACCTGCCACTGAGGAACCGCACATTGTACAAACTCACGGAAAGGGGGCCGAGTCTACCAACTGAAAAGGCAGCAGTTGAAGTGCTAGCAATTTAGCCAAGCTAGCATTTAACCGCTGGGCATGTGGATGGCTGGGAGTGAACTTCTTTCGCCGGTCCAGCAGCTGGGGCAGGGACATTTGCCTGCTATAATCGGACGTGGGTGTACTGCTAGCAGAGTGCCCGGAAGCACTTGGCTGTGACACACCTAATTCTACACCTTCATTCCTCGCAGAGCAGGTTTCAGAGAGGACTGAAGGTCTAGTGGGGTTGGAGATGCCAGCTGATGAGGAGCAAGGAGAGGTCCGCTTTGTTCTTTGGTGTGGGTCTTTGAGGTACGCTTGCCAACGAGCTGCATGGCAGGTCATCATATGTCTGGTCAAGCATGTGGTGCCCAAGCGGCTGATGTTTTGGCCACGCGAGATACGCTTGAGACATATGTTGCTAATAGCAGCGGTGCGATCTGATGCACTCATCTCAAAAAAGGCCCACACCAATGAACTTTTAGAATAACGCGCAGAGGCAGCGCCCTGCACAGGCGGAGCTCTGCGATGTGATTCAGTCGGTGTGCTGCCCCTAAGCTGGTCCCCGGAGGGCATCCTGCCTCGTTGGACATGTGCCTCCTCCTCCTCTCTCCTACCAGGCACCCACGTGGAGTCAGTGCCCTCTTCATCCCCTCCCTCTTCATCGCTGTAGCAAACCTGGCAATATGCTGCAGCTTGTGGAACATGACTGCCAGATTGCTGTCCTTCTTGAGCATCCCCTCTCTCTGAATTCACGCTACTGCCTTCCTCTAGCTGAGTGTCATCATCAGAGCCTACAAAACACTGGGCATCCTCCTGGAGCATGTACCCAACACTGTGCTCAAAGAGTTCAGGAGACTCCTCAGGAGGACGTGGTGGGTCTAGGGAAGGAGTCACTGATGATGACATTGAGACGAGGGAAGACGATGCATTGGCAGCTGCTTTGCTAGTACCCTGAGACTGGGTGAGAGAGGATGAGGAGGATGAAGAGGGCTTGGTCATCCACTCTACCAAGTCGTTGACATGTTGCGGTTCAACATGTCCAGCTGTCGAAAAGAAGGACAAGCGTGTCCCATGTCCACGACCAGCACTGTTGTCTCTAGACACAGAGCCTGCTTTCCCTCTTTTATCTGCTCGCGCCTGTCTGTCTCTCCTTGCTGGCCTTCCAGACATGGTAATGGCCTGAAGGGAGTTGGGTAAAACAGCAGTTGGGTAGTGTATATTGTGCTGGAGGCACACAACACCCACTAACTCCTGCAGATGCCTTTATTATAGAACACCAGAGATAAAGGGGTATACTGTAATGGAGTCACACAACACCCACTAAGCCCTGCAGATGGCTCTATTAGAGAAGAGCAATAAAGGGTAGATACAGGTGTATATTGTGCTGGAGGCACACAACACCCACTAACTCCTGCAGATGCCTTTATTATAGAACACCAGCAATAAAGGGGTATACTGTAATGGAGTCACACAACACCCACTAAGCCCTGCAGATGGCTCTATTAGAGAACAGCAATAAAGGGTAGATACAGGTGTATATTGTGCTGGAGGCACAAAACACCCACTAACTCCTGCAGATGCCTTTATTATAGAACACCAGAGATAAAGGGGTATATACAGATGTATACTGTGCTGTGCTGGAGGCACACACAACTTCCAATAACTCCTCCAGATGGCAGATGGCTCAAATAGAGAAGAGCTATGTAGGTGGATATAGCGGTGTGTACTGGGTACAGAGCACGCAGACAGCACGCACAAGCTCCTAACACTACTGACTGCAAGCTCTATTATAAAAGATAGATCACTAGCTATATAGGTGAGGTGAATATAGCGGTGTATACTGTGGTCAGGGCACGCAGACAACAACCACTACAGAAGAGCAAGATCGAAAACCGGCCGATAACGATCGGTGTATACTGTGTTGAAGGTACACAGAACACCCACTAACTGCTTCAGACGCCAACACACTACGCAAGGCCGCCGCGCTGGCGGCCTTATATAGAGTGGGGCGTGTACTACACAGCCTGAGCTATGATTGGCCACAGGCATCCTGCCTGTGGCCAATCATGGCTCTCCTCGCTGCTGGCGCTGTGATTGGCCAAGCATGCAGGGTCACAGTGCATGCTTGGCCAATCATGAGCCAGCAATGCACTGCGATGACGCAGTGCATTGTGGGCCGTGAGCGCCACACGAATTTGGTGCGAACGGCCCATAACGTTCGGAATTCGCCGAACGGGCGAACAGCCGATGTTCGAGTCGAACGTATGTTCGACTCGAACAGGAAGCTCATCCCTACTGACAATCTACTGACTGGAATAGTACCAGCTGATTGGAGAAAAGCCAATGTAGCACCGATATTTAAAAAGGGCCCAAAATACATCCCTGGGAATTACAGACCAGTTAGCCTAACATCAATAGTATGTAAACTCTTGAAGGGGATGATAAGGGACTATATACAAGGTTTTAGTAATGAGAACGGTATCATTAGCAGTAATCAGCATGGATTCATGAAGAATCGTTCTTGCCACACCAATCTATTAACCTTCTATGAAGAGGTGAGTTGCCATCTAGATAAAGGAAGGCCCGTAGATGTGATGTATCTGGATTTTGCAAAAGCATTCAACACAGTTCCCCATAAACGTTTACTGTACAAAATAAGTTCACCGGGACCAGATGGCTTTCACCCGAGGGTACTTAGGGAACTCAGTCAAGTAATTGCCAGACCACTATTTCTTATTTTTCACTGACAGTCTACTGACTGAAATAGTACCAGCTGATTGGAGAAAAGCCAATGTAGCACCAATATTTAAAAAGGGCCCAAAATACATCCCTGGGAATTACAAACCAGTTAGCCTAACATCAATTGCATGTAAACTCTTGAAGGGGGTGATAAGGGACTATATACAAGATTTTAGTAATGAGAACGGCATCATTAGAAGTAATCAGCATGGATTCATGAAGAATCGTTCTTGCCACACCAATCTATTAACCTTCTATGAAGAGGTGAGTTGCCATCTAGATAAAGGAAGGCCCGTAGTTGTGGTGTATCTGGATTTTGCAAAAGCATTCGACACAGTTCCCCATAAACGTTTACTGTACAAAATAAGGTCCATTGGCATGGACCATAGGGTGAGTACATGGACTGAAAAGTGGCTACAAGGGTGAGTTCAGAGGGTAGTGATAAATGGAGAGTACTCTGAATGGTCAGGGGTGGGTAGTGGAGTCCCCCAGGGTTCTGTGCTGGGACCAATCCTATTTAACTTGTTCATAAACGACCTGGAGGATGGGGTAAACAGTTCAATCTCTGTATTGGCGGATGATACTAAGCTAAGCAGGGCAATAACTTCTCCACATGATGTGGAAACCTTGCAAAAAGATCTGAACTAATTAATGGGGTGGGCAACTACATGGCAAATGAGGTTCAATGCAGAAAAATGTAAAATAAAGCATTTGGGTGTCAAAAATATGAATGCAATCTATACACTGGGGGGAGAACCTCTAGGGGAATCTAGGATGGAGAAGGACTTGGGGGTCCTAGTAGATGATAGGCTTAGCAATGGCATGCAATGCCAAGCTGCTGCTAACAAAGCAAACAGAATATTGGCATGCATTAAAAAGGGGATCAACTCCAGTGATAAAACAATAATCCTACCGCTCTACAAGACTCTGGTCCGGCCGCACCTAGAGTATGGTGTCCTGTTCTGGGCACCAGTCCTCAGGACTATGTATTGGAAATGGAGCGAGTACAAAGAAGGGCAACAAAGCTAATAAACGGTCTGGAGGATATTAGTTATGAGGAAAGGTTGCGAGAGAAGAGACGCTTGAGAGGGGATATGATTTTAATATACAAATACCATACTGGTGACCCCAGAATACGTATAAAACTTTTTGGCAGAAGGAAGTTTAACAAGACCTGTGGCCACTCATTATAATTAGAAGAAAAGAAGTTTAACTTTAAACTACGTAGAGGGTTCTTTACTGTAAGAGCGGCAAGGATGTGGAATTCCCTTCCACAGGCAGTGGTCTCAGCGCGGGCATTGATATTTTCAAGAAACTATTAGATTATTATTATTAATATTAATATTATTAGATTAACTATTAGAAGCACCTGAACGACCGCAACATACAGGGATATACAATGTAATACTGACATATAATCACACACATAGGTTGGACTTGATGGACATTTGGCTTTTTTCAACCTCACCTACTATGTAACTATGTAAGGTGGGGAAGCAGCTCATAAATGAAGCCTGGCCATCTGAGAGCATCCATGGTTCAGCTGTCTGGGGGAGACTTCTGTGCTGGGGGCTCTTCCCCACCTGGGGCATAAGAGAAAGAGGAAACTCCAAGACATTACTTATCTACAGTCTCAGCTAGGCTTAGCAGCAGACTTAAAGCCAAGCCAGAAGCTGCCTTTTCAGCAAAAAGGCTGTTTAACAGCTTTCTGGATTCTATGAGCTACTTAAAGGGACCGATTCAGTACAAACCAGCCATCACAACAAATGAAAGAGAGGACAGTGGAGTGCAATACCTCACCTGTCTAGAACCAGGGGCAGCCTGAGTGCAGTTGAAGACAGCCAGGAGTACCCCAACACCTCTAACTTTGGGCTTAGAGCAGCCAGGTGGTGAGAAATACATCCAGGTGTTGTCTTCAACATTACTTTGTATTCCCTGTTCCACATGTACTATTACTCCCACTGTTGTGCCGCACAGTCCAGTTTTAGATTTTAGCAGCCAGAGACTTTAGCAGGTCCTCAAACGTTTGTTTTGCGTTTGTAATTTCTTCAGTTGTGGGCATTCCATGTACCCCCAGACCCTACCAAGTTCAATGTTCCTAAAATAAACACTAAAAAACAAAATCAATAGACTGTTTCTTGATCCATCAGAGAGCGTGTGGAAAATTCCTTTTGCCCGGCTGTGGGTGCTGTGAGGGGGAAGTAGGCCCAAAGTCCAGCAGGGGTAACACTACTATTATAAACACGGGGGGCATGGCCTGCCACAGCATACAGTAAATTGAAAACTTCAGGATCTCTGCTGCACTATCCTCCTGTACATCATCATTCACCATTTGTGAGGAAAGAAACCTTGCTCCCACGATACCTCCTTCTCTAACATCCACCAGATGCTGCCACAATGCCACCCCATAAAGGAACACCTGACTCCATCTCCAAGTTGGAGAAGTTCAGACCTGCTGTCCAAGATGGGAAGGGGAGAGAAGGTCAGAGAGTCAGCACCACAAGAACAGATGCAGGCTCAACACAACACTAACCAGATGTTTGATACAATTTCTCTCTGCTAAAGCACACTCACCTCAAAACTTGAAGAGGTTAAAATGAACATGTCGCTTATCCAACATGATTTTCAGAGACTTTTGTGGGACTGGGGTGTAAACACGCATCAGTTGCCTAGGAGCTTTAACACAGTGCTGTATGCCATTAGCTTCAGCTGCAAGCTATTCTTCGGCACAAGGATGATTTCGAAAATACCGTAATCTCCATTTTGTAGGGCTTCTACAAAGGGTGGAGGGCTCTAACCCCATTCAACTTTTGGAGTAGATGGTGCTTGATAATTTTGGTAAGGACCAGTTTTGTAATACTTTTTTTGGGAAAAAAGCCCATCACTTGTCCCACCATCGACTTTCCCCTCGGACCACCTCATCACACATTAATAGTAAAACGTTTGCGCTTTAGGGGCAGTTACAATTTATTATAAACACAAGAACCCATGTAACCTAAAATATCAATACAGCAACCTGTACACACCTGAAAAAGTGGAAAACTATGTAACTAACCATGTACAAGGAGAGAAGGGGAACCAGGTACAGCAAGATCAGGTGGAAGTACAAAGAAAAAGAATGTAAGACTGGTCAGGATTGGAGGCCAAGATGGTCGGTAGGTTTGGAAAAACAAATCAAGAGTATACAGGCACACAGATAAATGCTGAGGCATAATGTGACTCCTGAGGTGGGGTTATTTAGTCATTGTTGTGTGGATAGAGATGAGCTTGGGTGTGTTAGTATTCTAGTCCAAACCCAAGTGAGTGATCTTTCAGGAAGATATGACCTGTCCTGGGCCAATCATTTGTGGCCGGGGCATTCCCTGTCTCACGGCCGCATGTATACAAGGGTATATGTGTATATTTGCCTACAGGATGGGGAATGCCTTGGCCGCAGATGAGTGACCCAGAACAGTGACAGCTGAGGGACACTGGAACTACCCCATTAAAATCCAAAGACCTCAGTGCCATCAGCAGGTGTTCTAATTCCTGACAAATTGAAATTCCGAGCTTGACATATAGCATATCACAGTCTGTAGTACCAAAGGAAAAGCAAAACTGTACTTCATTAAAATACTCCTCTGTGGTATCAGGTGTGTTGGATGCCTGGTCTGCTGCTGTGCACAGTGGTTTGATCCACCATCCAGCAGTAATATAAGGCCTGCAGATTGAACCATTGAACTAAGCAAAGGACTAAGAACCCACCACTTCTAGATGAGCTGGATTCTGAAGATTCTTCATGCAATAGGATGTAAATCGGTGGTGGGAGAGGTAAGTATGAACTCTCTTCTTTGCAGTGGGCCCTTTGTTGGAAAACCATGTCTTTGAAGATCCTCATTTATCCAGGTCATGGTATAACTTTTTTCCATATGAGATCTTGGAATTGGAGCCTATGCTTTAACCCATTTGTTAGAGATCCACTTATTGGATACTACTTAATTATATAAAATATACCGGAGCTGTGGGCCCAGATCATCTTTAAGTTAACCCTCCCTACTACCGACGGGGGAATGGTATATCTAGTAGCAGTTAGTCACATACAACTGGACTGTAATGTTGAAAATGTTTAAATCTTCTAAGCATCTTCAACATTACAGAACAAGCGTAGTTGAATGTGACTACTACTAGATATACTTACAAATTACTGTCAAATCAGCCCAGAGGTTTTTTGGGGAAAAAATCCATGTTTCTTTTAATAGCTTTTATTTACATTTTTTATGGTCTCTTTACATTTTATTTTCTTTATCGATGCGAGATGCCTGCAGTGTCTAGAATTTTTATTTTAAATACCCGTCATTGTTTACCTTTGATTTGCTCTGCTTGCAGCATTTAAATTTTGTTTCCAAAGGCCAGGTAGATTTTAGAAAGCACCTCTGAACAAATTTGAATTGCACTGTTTTTTACTAACCAATTTGCAAAGTCCTGTATTTTCATAGACACTTATTTGCTTAACTTAACCGATGCTAATGTCGGTTTTCCACAATCCCTGCACCAACATTTTTTTGTGTACTCAGAACCTTTCAGTATTAACCGCTTTACCACAAACATGGTCTTTATTATTTCATCTTTTGCTTTTTTATAGCTGTAGGCATATTTCACAACTTAAGGATGAATTGTGTGTAATTAAAGATATAAGTATATATAACTAAATATAACTATAGTAAATAGCTCATACGGGAAGATATTTTCATAATTTATATTTACACTGAACTACGTTCATAGCTCTATTTCTAATCTATAGTAATAAGTGCCAATAAAGGCATATGAGAATTTTTATTTCTTTATTTTATGAAAATGTTGGTTATTATACTGGTCCTTTTGGTTTCATCACTTTTCTGAGTCACTGATATGGATCAAATTTTCTGGGAAAAGTCAGAAGTTCTTAGCTGCGTGCTATTTCCAGGTAAGTGACTCATACAATGAAGTTGGAGCTTCAGCATTTTAGCCAGGCAGAAAGCATTTTAAGAAGCACATCAACAAAATAATCCTCTGTATTACTCTTGTGACTATTTCTTTCTTTTTTTTAAAGTGAGTGTGTTAAACTGGCCAAATGGTCCACCTTCCCATTATGAGATGCATACAATGCACATGGCCTTTGGTATTTGTTCATCCCAGATAGCAAGCAATTAAGCTGCAAGCTTAAAAATTACTTGCTAAGCTATTCTTAGCCCATGTACACACGGTCGGAGATTTTGGCAACCAAACATGTCGGATTTTGCCCGTCGGATTTAGTCCGACGGATTGTGTCCGAAACTGTTGCATACACACGGTCGGACTAAGTTGTTGAAAAATCCGATCTTTCAGAACGTGATGACGTAATTTCGTTACGATGGGACTACATTCAGACTAGTAGCCAATAGCTTTGATGTAGGAATTTGATCTGAGCATGTGTGGCACTTGGTACGATCAAAATTTGCTACACATGATCGGAGTATGTCCGATCAAACCAGTTGGTCGGGAAATATTTCCAACATGTTGGAAAATTGGGTCCGATGGATATTCGGACGGAATCAGTCCGATGCATACCACACACAGTCAGATTATCCGACGACACGGTCCGATAGGACACATTCCGACGGATTCTCCGACCGTGTGTACAAGGGCTTAGACTTGCCACAAGTTTGTTGCACAATTGCAGCAAGTCCACATTGCATAACTCCAGATCGCTTTTGTTTGCAAACATTCTGCAAGTCTGCTGCAAGTTCTGGTTCAGTTATGTTGTGCAATAGTCATCCCACCACACTGTGACCTGCAGAGCTCTTGCTGTAGACTCACCACTACTACTTTGATCTTGCTAGAAACTTGCCACGCAAATTTGCTACAAATTGGAAAAGTGTCAACTAGAACTTGGGCTTCAAGTGCTCTGCAAGTGTATAACTTGCCAGTGAAAAATGCGCAGTAAGACTTACAATTGAAAACTGCCACGAATTTGTGGCAGATTATCCTTGCTATCTGGGATATCATGCCAGACAGTGCACCTGCACATTGGTTTTTATAGAACTGTCTCCTATGGGCCCCAAAAAATGTGAAATGTGAAGTCAGTGCACAAATGCAGCCAGCATTCAGGTGTGGTGCAGAAGCAATAATTCAAATAGGCAGGTGCAATAGAAGATTTGAATTGAAGTAATGTGGTAATAGTTCACAATAAACATGGAGGAAAGGCTACTCAGTTGATGCACTCACAGTTTACAGCCATGTGGAAGAAGTAGATTACAGCAGACTGATAGTGTCTGTTAAGAGGGGACAGAATGTGGATTGACTGTTTAGTACCCAATCAGGAAAGTGTCCAGAAAAGTCGTGACCCTACACTTTCCCTTCTTTTAGGAACCTCTCCCTACCGCTACTAATGTCCCTAATAGACGGGGTATCTTTCCCTACTCTGCCAACTCCTATAATGCGAGCCAAGCCTGGGAGCCAGGGCCTGAAATAGGCTTTGTCTGTCCCAAGATGGCTGCTTGAGTCACATGGGGCAGCAGCATCCAATTGGATCAATACCCCAGGAAACCATAGAGGACCCATATTCCTCCTGACTTCCTCTCCGGCTGCAGTGCTGCTGTGGAATAGTGCCACCTGCAGGGGAGAAAGTAGACTGCACCTGCCTACAAGCAAGCTGGAGATCTGCCCATTGATTAAATGACTCCAGTTATTCCCCTGGAATTCGCCCATGGCAATGCCAGATAATAATTCTCTAGAATGCCACCACTACAACCCTAACGAACACTGGAGGTTTAGGAAATGCTGGTGGTAGTATTATATTAGTGTGTATGCCCTGATGTCTACATAGTTCTTAAAGGAAATAGTTTACATTAGACATTCGGTTTGATGTTATACCAGTGTCACTTCAGGGCTGTATTTATAATTTTGGTACATGATGACCTAGGGCATCAGAATACATTCACAAGGCCCCACATGGGTGGCAAGGGGTGGCCACTGGCAAGCCTCAGTTGTCCTGGTGGTTATGAACGCTACAAGCACTATGTGTGAACAGTAGCAGCTGTCAGTGGAGGATGTCAGATTTGTACTCAATCAATGGGCCAGTCTGCTGCCGCTGTTCACATGTAATCCTCATCTGCTAATTCTCAAACATCTCTTATTTCTGTGCGTATATACAGGATTTTGTGGCTAAACGATTAGTCTGCTAAACATGCTTGTAAGAAATTATTCTATACATAAAATTTGATGGTGAACGCCTCTTTGGGGAATCCTTTGACAAATTCATCAAGGATGTAACTGATGGAAAGGTGCTAGTTTCCCACACTGCCATGGTGTTGTACAAATGCATCCCATTTCTTAAAAAGTTAACCCATCATTTTCATGCGGGTTAGCTGTGCTTTCCTATAGACTTTGATGATGGCCTGCTGGTTTTGGTGCAGTTTCAGAAAGCACACCAAAGATGCAGAATGCACAGGTTTTGGTGCACTTTCTGCAACTGCACCGAAACAACAGGACCATAGAAGTTTATGAGAAAGAGCAGCTAATCTATATATGAAACCCGCGGGCCTGCGCTTTAGCAAAAGCACAGCGATGCAGTGCAAATCTCTCCCTAGTCCCTTAGTCCCTACAATACAAATCGATCTTTTCATTTTTCCCAGGCATCAACCTCAAAACCAATATATAAAACAAACTAAAACTAGCGCTAATGGAATGAAAAGTGAAATAATAACATATATATAAAGGACCACAGCAGTTATTAACAAAGGTCCTAAAACCTTGTGAAATAAGTGTACAAATTCTTTAAACAGCGCTAGTGGAGTGATTCAAACAAGTATCAATCACAATATAAAGTGCACAAACAAAAACCAAATACAATTTTAAGTGCAATAACATAAACAATTTATATAATGGCAAAAATCACAGCCAGGTGAAGAAAAATCTCAGCCAGGTGAAAGGAAATCTCAGAGACCACAATTAGCCAAGGACACACTCCCCTCTTGTTACCCCACTCACCAGAACACATGAACCCTCAGCTTTACAGTCCGGGGGTCAAACAGGCTTGTTGGGATGTTGGAAAAGCAACCAGGACTCGGAGAAGTTCTTCCAAATACTTGAAAAAATATGTCAAACGAATCTCAAGGAGGCTACCACAAACAGTTTCCATACGGGCCACAGAGGATCAAATATATAGAAAACAAGAGGAAAAAAAAACATAGTGAAGTACTGCCGGCACTTTAGAAGCTGTGCATTTTACAAACACCACTCACGGGACAGATGAAAAAAACAGGTATCATTGTAGGTCCGGGTTCGCATGTGCAGCGTGCATTCCACGGACACCGAAAGTTGTGTCACTGGTACGTAAACCAGAAGTACGTCAATGCGTTTCGCTCCTCCTCCAGGGCGTCAACAAAACCAAGGCTTACCATTTCTTTCATCATAAGCCAAACCACGTACCCACAGGCCCCACTACTGTCCAGTTCTGAGAATTACACATGCCTGCCACACAACAAAGTCAGATTGATGACCTCACTTTTTTGAAATATGCTTTTACCTTTTCATTCCTACAGAAAAAGGACAAAAAAAACACCAATACCAGTACAATAAAGTGCAGTCAAAATGCAATATAACTCTTTCCGGCAGAATAGGTACGACGGAATCATTTCATCGGATATTCTGATCGTGTGTGGGCTTCTTCTGACTTTTTTTTTCAAAAATTCTGATGGACCTAGAAATAGAATATGTTTTAAATATTTCCGACGGAATCAATCCCTATCTGGAAAACCGCTCGTCTGTATGCTGTTCCAACGGACCAAAAATTACGCAAGGGCAGCTATTGGCTACTGGCTATCGAACGTCCTTTTTCTAGTCCTGTTGTACGTGTTGTACGTCACCACGTTCTAAACGAATGGACCTTGGTGTGATCCTGTGTGGGCCAGTCCGTTTCAGCGGAACTCTGTCACAAAGACCGTCAGAGTTTATTCTGATGGAAAAACTGGTCGTGTGTACACGGCATTACAAATATTTTAAAAGTCTGGTCATGTTCATGTTTTCGAACAGAATAATGCAGTATGGCAGCTTTCGTGAGTGTACTGAAATAACCAATAAAAGCAGCTTTCTAAACAATTCACATATAAGCACATGACAACGGGAACACATGGCGTTGGGGGGTCTGAAACTCTGTGCAATAGGATAGGTCACCTATTATGTTATTACTTGTATTAAACTGGTCTACTCCTGTCTACAATGATTAAAACATATTATAATATGTGCTACTGTACAATAAGTTCTAGCATTGTCTCCAGAAAAAACTTGCAGAGGTTGTTGGTTTTTAATTGCAGCTCACCTGTTGACCTCATATTTCCATCTGGAGTTAAAGGGGAGATTTAGACTAGGTTCACGCTTATGCAGTGCGGGAAACGTCATGATCCATGTGCGTTTCCTGCACCACATTTCGATCTCACTGCCCTTGCAGGTGTCAACACAAAGTTAACCACATCCCAAATGCAGGTCACAAACGCAAAGCGTTTGCCTGCACCGGGTCACATGGTACAAAACAACCATTCGATCCAGTTTGGCGCAGCTCCAAAAAAGGTGTTTGCACTTCTCTGGTGCAGCTTTGCAAAGTAACCAATCAGCTTCTAACTTCAGCGTCTTCAATTAAGCTTTGACAAACAAAATTTTAAGCTGATTAGTATCTGTGCAGAGCTGCATCAGATTCTGTGTGCACCAGTTTTAGAAAATATCCTCCTAAATGTATGTACTGTATAGTGTAGCCAAAACCTTTTTTCATTTTGGAGGTTTTTTTTTTTTGTGTTTTTTTTTTTTTGCTGTCTGAGCATCATTGGAGAGATTTCTAAAATGTTGGATTTTCCTATACTTTATGGTTTGAGGACAATGGTATTGATATTGATATATGATATTGTATATGAGCACAATTTCTTTAGTTCTGCCTTTACCTCGTTTATGAGTGGAATATAATTTGTTGAGTAAAGTTTTTCGACCGTTGGGGTTAGTATGAGTCTCAAATATTTGAATTATTTTTTTACCCACGTAAATGAGAATTCTTTTTGGAGAGTTAGAGATTCACTTTTCTCCACTCCTATATTTAATATTTCTGTTTTTATAGGGTTTATTTTAAAATTAGAGAGTTCCCCAAATTTTTTTACTTCTTTAATTATATTTGGCAGAGTCAACTTTGAGCTTGTCACGTACATCAGGACATCATCTGCATATGCCGCTATTTTATGTACCTTCTCTCCTACTCTCACCCCTCCTATATCCCAGTTATTTTGTAGGTTAGCCAAAAAAGGTTCCATTGATAGAATGTATAAAAGATGCGAGAGTGGGCAACCTTGGCGCGTTCCGTTGCACATCTCAAACCCGGGCGACAATCTCCCATAACCTTCCCTATCGCTGTTGGACCATTGTATACATTTTTAATACACTTCATATGCTTTGGTCCTATTCCTAAGTGCGGTAATGTATCCATCATGAATCCCCAGTCTACCCTGTCAAATGCCTTTTCCGTATCTATTGACAGGAGTAGAGCTGGGGATTCACTTGGCTTTCTCTTACCCAACATCAGGATTGTTTTTAAACTGTTATCTCTCCGCTCTCTGCCTGAAACAAATCTGGTCTGGTCAGGGTTTATCCAAAATAGTATTAATTTTTTTAATCCAGTGGCCAAAATCTTTGCATAGATTTTTATATCGGCATTTAATAGAGCAATAGGTCTGTAACTCAAGCAATTGGTTTTATCTTTCCCCTCTTTAAGTATAATTGTAATGTGTGCCAGTAATGATTATTTTCTGATTTCTTCCTCTTCATCTATACTGTTTAAATATTCACATAGCCTAGGAATCAGATGTTCTTGAAATTTGTTTATAATATTTAATCGTAAAACCGTCTGATCCTGGACTTTTTCCAGATGGGGGTATCTCTCATAGCCTGTTTAATCTCTTCTTGTGTAATTCTATTTTCCAATTCTTTTATTTGCTCATGTTGAATTTTTGGTAACTTTGCTTCTTTTAGGTAGGTTTGAAATAGAAAAAAGAAAAGTGGATCCAGAAGGACGGTTTCTTTTTCTCTTAGGATCTATACATAACATAAAGTACACGCTTGCTAATGTATACTGCCCAAATAAATTTCCTAAAAAATATATGGTGAGAATATTGAAAGACCTAATGGAATTTAAGCAAGGTAAATTAATACTAGCAGGGGATTTCAATTTCTCCATGGACCATAAAATGGATAGTACCTCAGTCGCAATAGATATGGAAATAAGGCAATTAAGGAAAAAAAAAAAAAAAACTATATGAACATCAATTGGTAGACCCATGACGATTGCAACACCCAAGCATAAAAGACTATACATTTTACTCAGCAGTACATGGAACATATTCCCGTTTGGACTACATCACGGTGGAACACAGAACCCTGGAGGAAATATTAGAAACAAAAATAGGGATAATAACAGCTTCAGACCATGCACCAGTGATGCTAAAGATGAAACTACATGGAGAGTCCATGGGTAAAGGTACATGGAGAATAGGGATGAGCCGAACACCCCCCGGTTCGGATCGCACCAGAACTTTCGAAACGGACCCCAAATTCGTACGAACGTTAGAACCCCATTGAAGTCTATGGGATTCGAACGTTCAAAATTAAAAGTGCTAATTTTAACGGCTAATATGCAAGATACTGTCCTAAAAAGGGTTTGGGGACCTGGCTCCTGCCCCAGGGGACATGGGTCAATGCCTAAAATGTTTAAAAATGGCCGTTTTGGCGGGAGCACTGATTTTAATGACGATTAAAGTGAAAAAAAAAGTGAATTATTCCTTTAAATATGGTGCCTGGGGGGTGTCTGTAGGATGCCTGTGAAGTGCCACGTGTTTCCCGTGTTTAGAACAGTCCCTGCACAAAATGACATTAAACGGAAATAACACCATTTAAAACTGCTTGCGGTTTTAATGTTATATCTGGTTCCTGCAATATGGTTGAAAATCATTGAGAAAAATGGCATGGGTAGCCCTCCCTGCCCATTACCAGCCTATTTGGGTCTTGTACGCATATTAAGGGGAACCCTGTACCCATATTTAAAAAAGGAAATGCGTGTGGCCCCCAGGCCCTATATACTCAGAACAGCAGTATACAGGCGGTGCAAACAAGACAGGGACTGTGTAGGTTTGTTGTGTTAAGTTGAATCTGTTTGTAATTTTCAACTGGTACATTTTTAAAGTGTAGCTCCAGTCAAAAAAACTATTTTTAAGCTTTTTGGAAAACATAGGGAAGGGTAATTTTCAACTGGTACATTTTTAAAGTGTAGCTCCAGTCAAAAAAACTATTTTTACGCTTTTTGGAAAACATAGGGAAGGGTTATCACCCCTGTATAATTTGTTTTGTCATCCATCTTTTTTCATCTCACTTGCTGTTGTCTCCTTCCGTTTGCAAGTAGGAGATGTTTGTAAGTTGGATGTTTGAAAGCAGGGGCCTGCCCTATATGCTCTGCAGAAATGGCGGAACAAGGTGTTGGTTTTGCCACAACATTGTAAGCCCTCAAATAGACTCTTGGTGGGCGCTGGAGCGCCCTGCTGTGAACGATTATATCAAGAATTGTAATTACATGCCATTGTTGAACAGTGGTAGAAAAATTGACCTTTGGTGGTTGTGGTGCTGGTGCCACAACACTATAAGTCCTCACCGTTACTCTGGGTGGGCACAGGAAGGGGCCCTCCTGTGAAATATTATATCAAGAATTGTAATTACATTTCCCTGTTAAACAGGGGCAGAAAAATTTGGCCTTAGGCACTGGTGCTGGTGCCACCACACTGCAACCTCTCCCATATACTCTAGTTTTATTGCAGGAATTAGCCCTGCTGCAAAGCATTGCATCAAAAATTGTAATTAAACGCCCCTGTTAAACAGGGGCAGAAAAATTGGGCCTTAGGCACTGGTGCTGGTGCCACCACACTGCAACCTCTGCCATATACTCTATTTTTATTGCAGGAATTAGCCCTGCTGCAAAGCATTGCTTAAAAAATTGTAATTAAACGCCCCTGTTAAACAGGGGCAGAAAAATTGGGCCTTAGGCACTGGTGCTGGTGCCACCACACTGCAACCTCTCCCATATACTCTTGTTTGATTGCAGGAATTAGCCCTGCTGCAAAGCATTGCATCAAAAATTGTACTTAAACGCCCCTGTTAAACAGGGGCAGAAAAATTGGGCTGATGGCATCACCCAGAACCAGAAATGTTCTTCAACAATTCAGCGGAGGAGGAAGAGGATAGACAATCAACATAACAGGACAGTCACTCAGCATCAGCATAGGCAGTCTTGAAGGGATGTGATATTTCAAAACAAATTATTCTGTTACATCAGCTTCAGGTGCTTGGTAGCTGTGGGTGATCCAAGACTGATTCATCTTGATGAAGGTCAGTCGATCAACTGATTCGGTGGACAGGCACACCTTGTGATCGGTAACAAAGCCACCAGCAGCACTGAAGGTGCATTCCGAAAGAACGCTGGATGCAGGACAGGCCAGTAGCTCAATTGCATACTGTGCAAGCTCTGGCCAGTGATCCATCCTCAAGACCCATTAAGCCCGAGGATTTTCGGTGGGAAAGGTGTCCAAGTCTGACCTTGCCCCTAGGTATTCCTGCACAATGTAAATAAGACGCTGGCGATGGGTGCTGGAACCAATCATACCTTGGGGCTGCGGACTAAAAAATTGTCTGAAAGCATCAGTCAGATGACCACCTTCTCTACCGCTCCTTCTGACCGATGCCTCAGCAACACGTTGTCCAGGACCAGGAATTTGTAACCTCCCAGTCTCTGGGAACGCGTTGCACAGACCTTTCTGCAAGGCCTCCCGGAGATGTCTCCTCTGCTCCCTCTGCGATGGCAAGATAAGGTCGGCAACCTTACCCTTGTACCGTGGATCAAGGAGAGTGGCCAGCCAGTAATGGTTCCTCTCCTTGATCCGAAGAATACGAGAATCCTTCCGCAGGCTTTGCAGGATCAGGGAGGCCATGCAGCGTAGGTTAGCTGAGGCATTCAGTCCGGAGTCCTCTGGGTCACTAAGGACAACATGATCCGCAGCTACCTCCTCCCAGCCACGTACAAGTCCACGTGTTTCTTGGGACTGTAAATCATCCCTACAAGACTGCTGCTGCTGCTGCTGCTGATGCTGAGTGCCAGCCTCCACCTCCATGCTGACACAATCATCCTCCTCCTCCTCTTCCTCCTCCTCATCCTCTTCCTGTGTGATGGGTGGCACAGCAGGAACACTGTCTGGATAAAGGGGGCCTTGAGAGGCAAGGAAGTCCTCCTCTTCCTGCCTCTGTTCTGCCTCAAGTGCCCTGTCCATTATTCCACGCAGCGTATGCTCCAAGAGGTGGACAAGAGGTACAGTGTCACTGATGCATGCACTGTCACTGCTCACCATCCTTGTGGCCTCCTCAAATGGTGACAGGACAGTGCATGCATCCCTGATCATGCCCCACTGGCGCGGTGAGAAAAAAACGAGCTCCCCTGACCCTGTCCTGGTGCCGTAGTCGCACAGGTACTCATTGATGGCCCTCTGCGTGTGCAGCCGCTGCAGCATGGCCAGCGTTGAGTTCCATCTGGTGGGCATGTCACATATAAGGCGGTTCTTGGGCAGGTTCAACTCCTTTTGGAGCTCAGCCAGCCGAGCACAGGCATTAAATGATTGGCGGAAATGCACACAGACTTTCCTGGCCTGCTTCAGGACATCCTGTAAGCTGGGGTACCTGCCCAAGAACCGCTGCACCACCAGGTTAAGGACGTGAGCTACACAGGGCACATGGGTCAGTTGTCCCTGTCGGAGGGCGGAGAGGAGGTTGATGCCATTGACACAAACCACCATTCCTGGCTTAAGCTGGCGTGGCGTCAACCACCTCTCGGCCTGCCCCTGCAGAGCTGACAAAACATCCGCCCCAGTGTGGCTCCTGTCCCCCAAACAAACCAGCGCAAGCACGGCATGGCATCGTTTTGCCTGCGTACTTGCGTAGCCCCTGGAACGCCTACGAAGCACCGCTGGTTCTGAGGACAGAGCACTGGAAGAGGCCATGGAGGAAGAAGAAGAGGAGGGGGTGGAGGAGAGAGGTGTGTCACAACCAATAGTAGCATTTTGGAGGCGTGGTGGCGGAACAACTTCCAACACTACTGCACCTTGTCCTGCATCCTTCCCAGCTGCCAGAAGAGTGACCCAATGGGCCGTGAAAGACAGGTAACGTCCCTGTCCATGCCTGCTGGACCATGAGTCAGCGGTAATATGCACCTTACCGCTAACCGCCCTGTCCAGCGAGGCAAGGACATTGCCTTCCACATGCCGGTAGAGAGCCGGAATCGCCTTCCGTGAGAAAAAGTGGCGTTTGGGGACCTGCCACTGAGGAACCGCACATTGTACAAACTCACGGAAGGGGGCCGAGTCTACCAACTGAAAAGGCAGCAGTTGAAGTGCTAGCAATTTAGCCAAGCTAGCATTCAACCGCTGGGCATGTGGATGGCTGGGAGTGAACTTCTTTCGCCGGTCCAGCAGCTGGGGCAGGGACATTTGCCTGCTATAATCGGACGTGGGTGTACCGCTAGCAGAGTTCCCGGAAGCACTTGGCTGTGACACACCTAATTCTACACCTTCATTCCTCTCAGAGCAGGTTTCAGAGAGGACTGAAGGTCTAGTGGGGTTGGAGATGCCAGCTGATGAGGAGCAAGGAGAGGTCTGCTTTGTTCTTTGGTGTGGGTCTTTGAGGTATGCTTGCCAACGAGCTGCATGGCAGGTCAACATATGTCTGGTCAAGCATGTGGTGCCCAAGCGGCTGATGTTTTGGCCACGCGAGATACGCTTGAGACATATGTTGCAAATAGCAGCGGTGCGATCTGATGCACTCGTCTCAAAAAAGGCCCACACCAAAGAACTTTTAGGCCGCGTACACACGCGCGGACTGTTCGCCCAACTTTGTCCGTCAAACAGTTTCGACAAACAGTCCGCTCAAAATTAGCATGGACGGACATGGCCACACACGACGAACGAACAGTTTGCTGAAACCGTGCGCGATGACGTGAACGGCACGTACGACGGGACGAAAAATACGACGTCCTATACACTGCATTATAACTTTCGGCGTGAAAATCCTTTCTGAGCATGCGCGCAACTTTGTTTGACGAACAAGCCTACACACGAGCGGACTGTTCGCTGAAACAAGGTTTCAGCGGACAGTTTTACGGAATTTCCGAAAAACCTTGTCCGTCAAACTGTCCGCTGAAACTGTCTGCTGAAAGCCCACACACGAGCGGACTGTCCGCCCAAACACTGTTCAGCGGACAAAGTTGGGCGAACAGTCCGCCCGTGTGTACGCGGCCTAAGAATAACGCGCAGAGGCAGCGTCCTGCACAGGCGGAGCTCTGCGGTGTGATTCAGTCGGTGTGCTGCCACTAAGCTGGCCCCCGGAGGGCATCCTGCCTCGTTGGACATGTGCCTCCTCCTCCTCCTCCTCCTCTCTCCTTCCAGGCACCCACGTGGAGTCAGTGCCCTCATCATCCCCTCCCTCTTCATCGCTGTAGCAAACCTGGCAGTATGCTGCAGCTTGTGGAACATGACTGCCAGATTGCTGTCCTTCTTGAGCATCCCCTCTCTCTGCGCTCACGCTACTGCCTTCCTCTAGCTGAGTGTCATCATCAGAGCCCACAAAACACTGGGCATCCTCCTGGAGCATGTACCCAACACTGTGCTCAAAGAGTTCAGGAGACTCCTCAGGAGGACGTGGTGGGTCTAGGGAAGGAGTCACTGATGATGACATTGAGAGGAGGGAAGACGATGCGTTGGCAGCTGCTTTGCTAGTACCCTGAGAATGGGTGAGAGAGGATGAGGAGGATGAAGAGGGCTTGGTCATCCACTCTACCAAGTCGTTGGCATGTTGCGGCTCAACATGTCCAGCTGCCGAAAAGAAGGACAAGCGTGTCCCATGGCCCCGTGCTGATGACAATGCACCGCGTCCACGACCAGCACTGTTGTTACTAGACACAGAGCCTGCTTGCCCTCTTTTATCGGCTCGCGCCTGTCTGCCTCTCCTTGCTGGCCTTCCAGACATGGTAATGGCCTAAAGGGAGTTGGGTAAAAAAGCAGTTGGGTAGTGTATATTGTGCTAGAGGCACACAACACACACTAACTCCTGCAGATGCCTTTATTATAGAACACCAGAGATAAAGGGGTATATACAGATGTATACTGTGCTGTGCTGGAGGCACACACAACTTCCAATAACTCCTGCAGATGGCAAGTGGTCTCAAATAGAGAAGAGCTATGTAGGTGGATATAGCGGTATGTACTGGGTACAGAGCACGCAGACAGCACGCACAAGCTCCTAACACTACTGACTGCAAGCTCTATTATAAAAGATAGATCACTAGCTATATAGGTGAGGTGAATATAGCTGTGTATACTGCGGTCAGGGCACGCAGACAACAACCACTACACAACAGCAAGATCGAAAATCGTCCGAAAACAATCGGTGTGTACTGTGTTGAAGGTACACAGAACACCCACTAACTCCTGCAGATGCCTTTATTATAGAACACCAGAGATAAAGGGGTATATACAGATGTATACTGTGCTGTGCTGGAGGCACACACTACTTCCAATAACTCCTGCAGATGGCAAGTGGGCTCAAATAGAGAACAGCTATGTAGGTGGATATAGCGGTATGTACTGGGTACAGAGCATGCAGACAGCACGCACAAGCTCCTAACACTACTGACTGCAAGCTCTATTATAAAAGATAGATCACTAGCTATATAGGTGAGGTAAATATAGCAGTGTATACTGCGGTCAGGGCACGCAGACAACAACCACTACACAACAGCAAGATCGAAAATCGGGCAAAAACGATCGGTGTGTACTGTGTTGAAGGTACACAGAACACCCACTGCTTCAGACGCCAACACACTACACAAGGCCGCCGCGCTGGCGGCCTTATATAGTGTGGGGCGTGCACTACACAGCCTGAGCTATGATTGGCCACAGGCATCCTGCCTGTGGCCAATCATGGCTCTCCTCGCTGCTGGCGCTGCGATTGGCCAAGCATGCGGGGTCACAGTGCATGCTTGGCCAATCATGGGCCAGCAATGCACTGCGCCATCGCAGTGCATTGTGGGCCGTGAGCGCCACACGAATTTGGTGCGAACGGACCAAAATGTTCGGACTTCGCCGAACGGACGAACAGCCGATGTTCGAGTCGAACGTATGTTTGACTCGAACATGAAGCTCACCCCTAATGGAGAATAAATGAAGATCTACTGGAGGATGAGGAAAATCAAAAAGTAATAAAAGAGGAGATTGAAAAATATTTTAGGGAAAATGATACTCCAGACCTATCAAAAGCAACTATATGGGAGGCTCATAAGTCAGTTATTAGAGGTAAATTGATTTCTATTGGGGCAGGAAAAAAACTATGACGAGAATCACTAAAGAAGTATACGGACTGGAACAAAGACATAAGAAGCAAGCAGAAAAGGAAACATACCAGAAACTAATTATAAAAAGAGAACAATTAAAGAAAGTGACGGAAGAAGAAGAGAGATGCAACTTCAATAGAGTAGCTCAGGAGCGATACAAGTGGGGTAATAAGCCAGGAAAATATCTTGCAAACTTGGTATGAAAAAATAAGTCTTTGAATTATGTAGAAAAGTTCAAAAATTAAAAAGGGAGAACTAGTAAATAAAACATCAGAAATTGCAACAGCATTCCAACACTATTAGATTGCACTATATTCAATTAAAAAGGAGGAGTCGCAACAAGAAAAAGAAGTAAGAAAAAAGAAGATACAAACCTGCCTTGGTGACTTTCCAGTGCATTTTCAGACTGCATCAAAAATGCATGCACAGCATTTTCTTTGTATTCCAATTACCCTATTCCACACCAGTGTAATCAGTTCCAGTGCAGTCAACAAAACTAGAACCTGTTGCTTTTTCTTTTCTTCTGGAATGCAGCAAAATGCATGTAATTGCACCAGAATGCATGTAATTGCAAAAAATGCATGTAAATGCACCAGCATGTATCAGAGCACATATTGTCCTGAATTAGGATATAGATTTTTTAAGTGTCAAAATAAAACAGATGAAAAAAAACACTGAAAACACATAGATTTAAATACATGCAAAAAAAATGCATCTGGAATGCAGAAATTGGTGTGTAAGCCAGTCCTCACACTCCTGCTCTCTCTCTCAATTCCTTAGCCTAACCTCCTCTTTTGACCTAATTAGTGATGGACGAACTTCCGACGGGACGTTTCGCGAACGCGAAACGCGAACGGACACAAACGTTCGCGAAAACGACCGTTCGCCGCGGGCTCCATTGACTTCAATGGGAGGCGAATTTCGCAAACCTTTAGGTCGAATTTGCGGCCACGGGGTAATTATTAGGGGGTAGCACGTAGTCCCACCACCTGGACAATAGCATAATACATGTATGAGGTGAATTTGGGATCGATAACTACAAGCATTTTTTTTTTATTTGGGAAATTGTTCTGACAATTCAGGACTATGGAGCTAATGAAGGCAATGGAGGAGAGGGAAGGTCAGGGACCAGGGTAGGCAAACAAGAGGGTGCAGGAGATACAGAGCACTGACAGCAGCACCGTAATACAGAGCACTGACATCAGCACCGTGACATACAGCGCTGACAGCAGCTCCGTGACATACAGCGCTGACAGCAGCTCCGTGACATACAGCGCTGACAGCAGCTCCGTGACATACAGCGCTGACAGCAGCTCCGTGACATACAGCGCTGACAGCAGCTCCGTGACATACAGCGCTGACAGCAGCACCGTGACATACAGCGCTGACAGCAGCTCCGTGACATACAGCGCTGACAGCAGCTCCGTGACATACAGCGCTGACAGCAGCTCCGTGACATACAGCACTGACAGCAGCTCCGTGACATACAGCGCTGACAGCAGCTCCGTGACATACAGCGCTGACAGCAGCACCGTGACATACAGCGCTGACAGCAGCTCCGTGACATACAGCGCTGACAGCAGCTCCGTGACATACAGCGCTGACAGCAGCTCCGTGACATACAGCGCTGACAGCAGCTCCGTGACATACAGCGCTGACAGCAGCTCCGTGACATACAGCGCTGACAGCAGCTCCGTGACATACAGCGCTGACAGCAGCTCCGTGACATACAGCGCTGACAGCAGCTCCGTGACATACAGCGCTGACAGCAGCTCCGTGACATACAGCGCTGACAGCAGCTCCGTGACATACAGCGCTGACAGCAGCTCCGTGACATACAGCGCTGACAGCAGCTCCGTGACATACAGCGCTGACAGCAGCACCGTAAGCAGCCCCAGGAGGAAGTCAGCACAGCACAGGGATGGTGTGATCCCCTCATAATAAGAACCCCCAGGAGGAAGTCAGCACAGCACAGGGATGGTGGGAGCCCCTCATAATAAGAACACCCAGGAGGAAGTCAGCACAGCACAGGGATGGTGGGAACCCCTCATAATAAGCAGCCCCAGTAGAAATATGACACCGCTCAACCTCTTCAAAGAGGAGGGTAGGGGCATATAGTACGGTGTGCTTTTTTGGGTCAGGGAAGTGAGCCAAATGAATTAAGAAGGTCTGTGTGCTTGATTCCAAAAATTGTTTATAGACATATACATGGTCTACTGATCACATGTGTTGAATTCCTCCGAGATCCATGCCTCATTCATTTTTAGAAATGTGAGGTAGTTAACACTGTGGTGAGCTAGGCGAGTACGCTTATCGGTCACAATCCCCCCTGCTGCGCTGAACGTCCTTTCGGACAGGACACTGGATGAGGGGCAAGCCAACAGTTCGATTGCAAATTGGGCAAGCTCTGGCCAGAGGTCAAGCCTGCCCACCCAGTAGTCTAGGGGTTCATCACTCCTCAGAGCGTCCACATCGGCCGTTAACCCAATGTAGTCGGACACCTGACGGTCTAGGCGTTCCCTGATGCTGGATCCGGATGACACCTGTCGATGGGTCGGCTGAAAGAATGACCTCATATCCGAAGTCACCAACACATCTTCAAACCGGCCTCTTCTTGCAGGCGCTGTTGGATTGGTACCCGCAAATCCTTCTCTGGGAGTGGGAATTGCTCCTCTGCCAGCGCACGCAAAAGCAGAATGCAGCATTTCTCGAAGCAAGGCCTGGAAGTGCTGCATTCTGACAGCCCTCTGCGACGGCGGTAACATTTCCGCCATTTTGTGTTTGTACCGGGGGTCTAAGTACGTTGCCACCCAGTACTGGTCCTTGACCCTCATGCTTTTTATACGGGGGTCCCTATTAAAACACTGGAGCATGAAGGCCCCCATTTGCACTAAAGTGGAAGCGGTGTGGTGGCCTGGCTCCTGCTCATCATCCAGGATAATGTCGTCCTCTTCATTCTCCTCTCCCCATCCTCGCACAACAGGGATCCCAGAAAGGTTTAAAGCATGCTCTTCTTGCTCCTGCTCATCCGCCCCGGCACCATCCTCCTCTGACTCCTCATCAGACTCCTGTTGTTGACTTGTCTCAGATAGAGTAGCCCCCCCTGGGAATTCATCCAGCATTGCGACTTCCTCATCTTCCCGCTCCTGCTCCTCCACAGCCTGATCAATGACACGACGCAATGCACGCTCCAGAAAGAAGGCATAAGGTACCATGTCACTGATGGCGCCATGGCTGCGACTGACCAGTTTGGTGATCTCCTCAAATGGCCGCAGAAGTCTGCATGTGTCGCGCATGAGCAGCCACTGGCGCGGTGAAAAAAAACCCAGCTCCCCAGAACCGTTTCTTTCGCAGAGTTCATACAGGTAGACGTTAACTGCACGTTTCTGCTGGAGCAGCCTATCAAGCATATAGAAGGTTGAGTTCCATCGCGTCGGGCAATCGCAAATAAGACGTCTGACCGGCAGATGGTGTCGCCGCTGAATGTCAGCAAGGCGAGCCATGGCCGTGTAAGATCTTCTGAAATGGGCCGAGATTTTCCTTGCCTGCCGCAAGATGTCCTGGACCCCAGGGTATTTGACAAGGAATCGCTGCACGACCAAGTTTAAGACGTGTGCCATGCACGGCACGTGCGTGATTTTGCCCTGTTTCAATGCGCTAAGCAGATTGGCACCGTTGTCACACACCACTTTACCAACTGTCAAATTGAGCGGTGTTAGCCACTCATCTGCCTGTGAACGCAAAGCTGAAAGGAGTGCCGGGCCAGTGTGGCTCTTTGCTTCCAGGCACAACAGACGCAGCACGGCATGGCAACGTCTCACCTGGCATGTGGAATAGGTTCTGGGGAGCTTGGGCGGTGCAGTGGAAGAGACGCTAGCAGCGGAAAAGGAGGAGGCAGCTGAGGAGGAGAGGGAGGAGGATGGAGTAGGAGGAGGAGAAGAAGAGTCAGGCCTGCATGCAATCCGTGGCGGTAAAACCAAATCTACACGGGTGCCACGGGTTACATGCTTGACGGCCGTCAGAAGGTTCACCCAGTGGGCAGTAAAACTGATATACCTTCCCTGCCCGTGTTTGCTAGACCACGTGTCTGTGGTCAGATGTATCTTGGCACCGACACTGTGTGCCAGAGATACATTCACTTGCCGCTGAACATGGCCATATAGCTCTGGGATGCCCTTCTCTGAGAAATACTTCCTTCCTGGGACCTTCCATTGTGGTGTTCCAATGGCCACAAATTTGCGAAAGGCCTCCGAGTCCACCAGTTTATATGGCAGTAGTTGGCGGGCTATGAGTTCTGACAAGCCAGCCGCCAACCGTTGGGCAAGAGGGTTATCCGGCGTCATCATTTTTTTACGCTCAAACATTAGGCCCACGGAAGCCTGCCTTTTTGCAGAAAAATGTGAGCTTGGCGTGATGGAAGGTGGAGTGGAGGACAATTGTGAGGAGAGAGGAGAAGGAGAAGTAGAAGACGAGGCTGGACGGTGAGAGCCTGCAGTGTGGCTTTGTGTGTTCCGTTGCTCCCACTGGGCTCGGTGATGGCTGCTCATGTGCCTTCTTAAGGCGGTCGTCCCTAGGTGAGTATTGGGCTTACCGCGACTAACGCGTTGACTGCAAAGATTGCAGATGGCAACGCTATTGTCAGCAGCGGACACGTTAAAAAAAGCCCACACTGCGGAGCCATGTGCCGGTGTCCTGGGAGCGCCAGATGTGACCGTACATGGTCGATGACTCGCTCCTGATACATTTGCAGTCTGCTTTGTCCCTGCTGTGCAATGTAAGTCATTGCTGCTTCTCCTCCCTATCTGCTGGTCCATATCTCCCTCTGAACTCCCCTCCTCTTCCTCTCTTGTGGGCACCCACGTGACATCACTAGACACGTCATCATCAACGTCACCTTCCCCACCGCTATAAGTAGAGTAGGCAGCAACACCGGGGACCAACCTCCTCCTTGGGCTGATCTGGGTACTGGCGTCAGACTGCTGAGTAGCGCTTGTTGCTACCTCCTCTTCCTGATCCAATACCAAGAGTGGCTGCGCATCAGAAATGTCCTCTTGATATGGATCGGAAAATAATTCCAGTGACTCAAGCGGAAGGTATGTGGTGGTGGTGGTGGTGGTCGTGTTGTTGGTGGTAGTGTCTTTGGGGGTGCACATAGCAGAGAGTGAAGAAGAGGGTGCAGATCGAGAGGATGAGGAGGGTGCAGAAGAGTAAGGCTGAGCGAGCCACTCAACCAAGTCTGGTGCATCCTTTAAAGTAATTGAACGCACCTTCTGCAACTTCCCACTTTGGCTCAAGCCTGTTGCTCCTGCCCTACCCCTACCACCCCTGCGGAAGGGCCTGCCTCTTCCTCTGCATGTCATTTTTTAAATGACCCTGTGACAAAACTCTTAGTCCCTATACCGCTGAAGGACTGCTGCAGTATAGGTGAGCGGTCAGCAGTGGTGCACGTCAACCCTATCTATTGTGGACCTATAGCGGTCCTTACAGAACAGCAGACTGTACCGCACTCAAG
Organism: Lithobates pipiens; assembly: GCF_037356315.1. Classification (NCBI taxonomy): domain Eukaryota; kingdom Metazoa; phylum Chordata; class Amphibia; order Anura; family Ranidae; genus Lithobates; species Lithobates pipiens. The sequence goes on along the minus strand of NW_027507791.1, from coordinate 67,708,730 downwards.
CCTATGTACCGTAGCACCCTATACCAAGTTACCAGTCCTTATAAGAACTTTTGTGGACCAAGCAGGTTGTGTATTAGTGTTTAGCAGACTGTACGTCAGTCCCTATACCGCTGAAGGACTGCTGCAGTATAGGGCAGCGGTCAGCAGTGGTGCACGTCAACCCTATCTATTGTGGACCGATAGCGGTCCTTACAGAACAGCAGACTGTACCGCACTCAAGCCTATGTACCGTAGCACCCTATACCAAGTTACCAGTCCTTATAAGAACTTTTGTGGACCAAGCAGGTTGTGTATTAGTGTTTAGCAGACTGTACGTCAGTCCCTATACCGCTGAAGGACTGCTGCAGTATAGGGCAGCGGTCAGCAGTGGTGCACGTCAACCCTATCTATTGTGGACCGATAGCGGTCCTTACAGAACAGCAGACTGTACCGCACTCAAGCCTATGTACCGTAGCACCCTATACCAAGTTACCAGTCCTTATAAGAACTTTTGTGGACCAAGCAGGTTGTGTATTAGTGTTTAGCAGACTGTACGTCAGTCCCTATACCGCTGAAGGACTGCTGCAGTATAGGGCAGCGGTCAGCAGTAGTGCACGGCAACCCTATGTATTGTGGACCGATAGCGGTCCTTACAGAACAGCAGACTGTAACGCACTCAGGCCTATGTACCGTAGCACCCTATACCAAGTTACCAGTCCTTATAAGAACTTTTGTGGACCAAGCAGGTTGTGTGTTAGTGATTAGCAGACTGTACGTCAGTCCCTATACCAATGAAGGACTGCTGCAGTATAGGGCAGCGGTCAGCAGTAGTGCACGGCAACCCTATGTATTGTGGACCGATAGCGGTCCTTACAGAACAGCAGACTGTAACGCACTCAGGCCTATGTACCGTAGCACCCTATACCAAGTTACCAGTCCTTATAAGAACTTTTGTGGACCAAGCAGGTTGTGTGTTAGTGATTAGCAGACTGTACGTCAGTCCCTATACCAATGAAGGACTGCTGCAGTATAGGGCAGCGGTCAGCAGTAGTGCACGGCAACCCTATGTATTGTGGACCGATAGCGGTCCTTACAGAACAGCAGACTGTAACGCACTCAGGCCTATGTACCGTAGCACCCTATACCAAGTTACCAGTCCTTATAAGAACTTTTGTGGACCAAGCAGGTTGTGTGTTAGTGATTAGCAGACTGTACGTCAGTCCCTATACCAATGAAGGACTGCTGCAGTATAGGGCAGCGGTCAGCAGTAGTGCACGGCAACCCTATGTATTGTGGACCGATAGCGGTCCTTACAGAACAGCAGACTGTACTGCACTCAGGCCTATGTACCGTAGCACCCTATACCAAGTTACCAGTCCTTATAAAAACTTTTGTGGACCAAGCAGGTTGTGTGTTAGTGTTTAGCAGACTGTGCGTCAGTCCCTATACCGCTGAAGGACTGCTGCAGTATAGGGCAGCGGTCAGCAGTAGTGCACGGCAACCCTATGTATTGTGGACCGATAGCGGTCCTTACAGAACAGCAGACTGTAACGCACTCAGGCCTATGTACCGTAGCACCCTATACCAAGTTACCAGTCCTTATAAGAACTTTTGTGGACCAAGCAGGTTGTGTGTTAGTGATTAGCAGACTGTACGTCAGTCCCTATACCAATGAAGGACTGCTGCAGTATAGGGCAGCGGTCAGCAGTAGTGCACGGCAACCCTATGTATTGTGGACCGATAGCGGTCCTTACAGAACAGCAGACTGTAACGCACTCAGGCCTATGTACCGTAGCACCCTATACCAAGTTACCAGTCCTTATAAGAACTTTTGTGGACCAAGCAGGTTGTGTGTTAGTGATTAGCAGACTGTACGTCAGTCCCTATACCAATGAAGGACTGCTGCAGTATAGGGCAGCGGTCAGCAGTAGTGCACGGCAACCCTATGTATTGTGGACCGATAGCGGTCCTTACAGAACAGCAGACTGTAACGCACTCAGGCCTATGTACCGTAGCACCCTATACCAAGTTACCAGTCCTTATAAGAACTTTTGTGGACCAAGCAGGTTGTGTGTTAGTGATTAGCAGACTGTACGTCAGTCCCTATACCAATGAAGGACTGCTGCAGTATAGGGCAGCGGTCAGCAGTAGTGCACGGCAACCCTATGTATTGTGGACCGATAGCGGTCCTTACAGAACAGCAGACTGTAACGCACTCAGGCCTATGTACCGTAGCACCCTATACCAAGTTACCAGTCCTTATAAGAACTTTTGTGGACCAAGCAGGTTGTGTGTTAGTGATTAGCAGACTGTACGTCAGTCCCTATACCAATGAAGGACTGCTGCAGTATAGGGCAGCGGTCAGCAGTAGTGCACGGCAACCCTATGTATTGTGGACCGATAGCGGTCCTTACAGAACAGCAGACTGTACTGCACTCAGGCCTATGTACCGTAGCACCCTATACCAAGTTACCAGTCCTTATAAAAACTTTTGTGGACCAAGCAGGTTGTGTGTTAGTGTTTAGCAGACTGTGCGTCAGTCCCTATACCGCTGAAGGACTGCTGCAGTATAGGGCAGCGGTCAGCAGTAGTGCACGGCAACCCTATGTATTGTGGACCGATAGCGGTCCTTACAGAACAGCAGACTGTAACGCACTCAGGCCTATGTACCGTAGCACCCTATACCAAGTTACCAGTCCTTATAAGAACTTTTGTGGACCAAGCAGGTTGTGTGTTAGTGATTAGCAGACTGTACGTCAGTCCCTATACCAATGAAGGACTGCTGCAGTATAGGGCAGCGGTCAGCAGTAGTGCACGGCAACCCTATGTATTGTGGACCGATAGCGGTCCTTACAGAACAGCAGACTGTAACGCACTCAGGCCTATGTACCGTAGCACCCTATACCAAGTTACCAGTCCTTATAAGAACTTTTGTGGACCAAGCAGGTTGTGTGTTAGTGATTAGCAGACTGTACGTCAGTCCCTATACCAATGAAGGACTGCTGCAGTATAGGGCAGCGGTCAGCAGTAGTGCACGGCAACCCTATGTATTGTGGACCGATAGCGGTCCTTACAGAACAGCAGACTGTAACGCACTCAGGCCTATGTACCGTAGCACCCTATACCAAGTTACCAGTCCTTATAAGAACTTTTGTGGACCAAGCAGGTTGTGTGTTAGTGATTAGCAGACTGTACGTCAGTCCCTATACCAATGAAGGACTGCTGCAGTATAGGGCAGCGGTCAGCAGTAGTGCACGGCAACCCTATGTATTGTGGACCGATAGCGGTCCTTACAGAACAGCAGACTGTACTGCACTCAGGCCTATGTACCGTAGCACCCTATACCAAGTTACCAGTCCTTATAAAAACTTTTGTGGACCAAGCAGGTTGTGTGTTAGTGTTTAGCAGACTGTGCGTCAGTCCCTATACCGCTGAAGGACTGCTGCAGTATAGGGCAGCGGTCAGCAGTAGTGCACGGCAACCCTATGTATTGTGGACCGATAGCGGTCCTTACAGAACAGCAGACTGTAACGCACTCAGGCCTATGTACCGTAGCACCCTATACCAAGTTACCAGTCCTTATAAGAACTTTTGTGGACCAAGCAGGTTGTGTGTTAGTGATTAGCAGACTGTACGTCAGTCCCTATACCAATGAAGGACTGCTGCAGTATAGGGCAGCGGTCAGCAGTAGTGCACGGCAACCCTATGTATTGTGGACCGATAGCGGTCCTTACAGAACAGCAGACTGTAACGCACTCAGGCCTATGTACCGTAGCACCCTATACCAAGTTACCAGTCCTTATAAGAACTTTTGTGGACCAAGCAGGTTGTGTGTTAGTGATTAGCAGACTGTACGTCAGTCCCTATACCAATGAAGGACTGCTGCAGTATAGGGCAGCGGTCAGCAGTAGTGCACGGCAACCCTATGTATTGTGGACCGATAGCGGTCCTTACAGAACAGCAGACTGTAACGCACTCAGGCCTATGTACCGTAGCACCCTATACCAAGTTACCAGTCCTTATAAGAACTTTTGTGGACCAAGCAGGTTGTGTGTTAGTGATTAGCAGACTGTACGTCAGTCCCTATACCAATGAAGGACTGCTGCAGTATAGGGCAGCGGTCAGCAGTAGTGCACGGCAACCCTATGTATTGTGGACCGATAGCGGTCCTTACAGAACAGCAGACTGTAACGCACTCAGGCCTATGTACCGTAGCACCCTATACCAAGTTACCAGTCCTTATAAGAACTTTTGTGGACCAAGCAGGTTGTGTGTTAGTGATTAGCAGACTGTACGTCAGTCCCTATACCAATGAAGGACTGCTGCAGTATAGGGCAGCGGTCAGCAGTAGTGCACGGCAACCCTATGTATTGTGGACCGATAGCGGTCCTTACAGAACAGCAGACTGTACTGCACTCAGGCCTATGTACCGTAGCACCCTATACCAAGTTACCAGTCCTTATAAAAACTTTTGTGGACCAAGCAGGTTGTGTGTTAGTGTTTAGCAGACTGTGCGTCAGTCCCTATACCGCTGAAGGACTGCTGCAGTATAGGGCAGCGGTCAGCAGTAGTGCACGGCAACCCTATGTATTGTGGACCGATAGCGGTCCTTACAGAACAGCAGACTGTAACGCACTCAGGCCTATGTACCGTAGCACCCTATACCAAGTTACCAGTCCTTATAAGAACTTTTGTGGACCAAGCAGGTTGTGTGTTAGTGATTAGCAGACTGTACGTCAGTCCCTATACCAATGAAGGACTGCTGCAGTATAGGGCAGCGGTCAGCAGTAGTGCACGGCAACCCTATGTATTGTGGACCGATAGCGGTCCTTACAGAACAGCAGACTGTAACGCACTCAGGCCTATGTACCGTAGCACCCTATACCAAGTTACCAGTCCTTATAAGAACTTTTGTGGACCAAGCAGGTTGTGTGTTAGTGATTAGCAGACTGTACGTCAGTCCCTATACCAATGAAGGACTGCTGCAGTATAGGGCAGCGGTCAGCAGTAGTGCACGGCAACCCTATGTATTGTGGACCGATAGCGGTCCTTACAGAACAGCAGACTGTAACGCACTCAGGCCTATGTACCGTAGCACCCTATACCAAGTTACCAGTCCTTATAAGAACTTTTGTGGACCAAGCAGGTTGTGTGTTAGTGATTAGCAGACTGTACGTCAGTCCCTATACCAATGAAGGACTGCTGCAGTATAGGGCAGCGGTCAGCAGTAGTGCACGGCAACCCTATGTATTGTGGACCGATAGCGGTCCTTACAGAACAGCAGACTGTACTGCACTCAGGCCTATGTACCGTAGCACCCTATACCAAGTTACCAGTCCTTATAAAAACTTTTGTGGACCAAGCAGGTTGTGTGTTAGTGTTTAGCAGACTGTGCGTCAGTCCCTATACCGCTGAAGGACTGCTGCAGTATAGGGCAGCGGTCAGCAGTAGTGCACGGCAACCCTATGTATTGTGGACCGATAGCGGTCCTTACAGAACAGCAGACTGTAACGCACTCAGGCCTATGTACCGTAGCACCCTATACCAAGTTACCAGTCCTTATAAGAACTTTTGTGGACCAAGCAGGTTGTGTGTTAGTGATTAGCAGACTGTACGTCAGTCCCTATACCAATGAAGGACTGCTGCAGTATAGGGCAGCGGTCAGCAGTAGTGCACGGCAACCCTATGTATTGTGGACCGATAGCGGTCCTTACAGAACAGCAGACTGTAACGCACTCAGGCCTATGTACCGTAGCACCCTATACCAAGTTACCAGTCCTTATAAGAACTTTTGTGGACCAAGCAGGTTGTGTGTTAGTGATTAGCAGACTGTACGTCAGTCCCTATACCAATGAAGGACTGCTGCAGTATAGGGCAGCGGTCAGCAGTAGTGCACGGCAACCCTATGTATTGTGGACCGATAGCGGTCCTTACAGAACAGCAGACTGTAACGCACTCAGGCCTATGTACCGTAGCACCCTATACCAAGTTACCAGTCCTTATAAGAACTTTTGTGGACCAAGCAGGTTGTGTGTTAGTGATTAGCAGACTGTACGTCAGTCCCTATACCGCTGAAGGACTGCTGCAGTATAGGTGAGCGGTCAGCAGTGGTGCACGTCAACCCTATCTATTGTGGACCGATAGCGGTCCTTACAGAACAGCAGACTGTACCGCACTCAAGCCTATGTACCGTAGCACCCTATACCAAGTTACCAGTCCTTATAAGAACTTTTGTGGACCAAGCAGGTTGTGTATTAGTGTTTAGCAGACTGTACGTCAGTCCCTATACCGCTGAAGGACTGCTGCAGTATAGGGCAGCGGTCAGCAGTAGTGCACGGCAACCCTATGTATTGTGGACCGATAGCGGTCCTTACAGAACAGCAGACTGTAACGCACTCAGGCCTATGTACCGTAGCACCCTATACCAAGTTACCAGTCCTTATAAGAACTTTTGTGGACCAAGCAGGTTGTGTGTTAGTGATTAGCAGACTGTACGTCAGTCCCTATACCAATGAAGGACTGCTGCAGTATAGGGCAGCGGTCAGCAGTAGTGCACGGCAACCCTATGTATTGTGGACCGATAGCGGTCCTTACAGAACAGCAGACTGTACTGCACTCAGGCCTATGTACCGTAGCACCCTATACCAAGTTACCAGTCCTTATAAAAACTTTTGTGGACCAAGCAGGTTGTGTGTTAGTGTTTAGCAGACTGTGCGTCAGTCCCTATACCGCTGAAGGACTGCTGCAGTATAGGGCAGCGGTCAGCAGTAGTGCACGGCAACCCTATGTATTGTGGACCGATAGCGGTCCTTACAGAACAGCAGACTGTAACGCACTCAGGCCTATGTACCGTAGCACCCTATACCAAGTTACCAGTCCTTATAAGAACTTTTGTGGACCAAGCAGGTTGTGTGTTAGTGATTAGCAGACTGTACGTCAGTCCCTATACCAATGAAGGACTGCTGCAGTATAGGGCAGCGGTCAGCAGTAGTGCACGGCAACCCTATGTATTGTGGACCGATAGCGGTCCTTACAGAACAGCAGACTGTAACGCACTCAGGCCTATGTACCGTAGCACCCTATACCAAGTTACCAGTCCTTATAAGAACTTTTGTGGACCAAGCAGGTTGTGTGTTAGTGATTAGCAGACTGTACGTCAGTCCCTATACCAATGAAGGACTGCTGCAGTATAGGGCAGCGGTCAGCAGTAGTGCACGGCAACCCTATGTATTGTGGACCGATAGCGGTCCTTACAGAACAGCAGACTGTACTGCACTCAGGCCTATGTACCGTAGCACCCTATACCAAGTTACCAGTCCTTATAAAAACTTTTGTGGACCAAGCAGGTTGTGTGTTAGTGTTTAGCAGACTGTGTGTCAGTCCCTATACCGCTGAAGGACTGCTGCAGTATAGGGCAGCGGTCAGCAGTAGTGCACGGCAACCCTATGTATTGTGGACCGATAGCGGTCCTTACAGAACAGCAGACTGTAACGCACTCAGGCCTATGTACCGTAGCACCCTATACCAAGTTACCAGTCCTTATAAGAACTTTTGTGGACCAAGCAGGTTGTGTGTTAGTGATTAGCAGACTGTACGTCAGTCCCTATACCAATGAAGGACTGCTGCAGTATAGGGCAGCGGTCAGCAGTAGTGCACGGCAACCCTATGTATTGTGGACCGATAGCGGTCCTTACAGAACAGCAGACTGTACTGCACTCAGGCCTATGTACCGTAGCACCCTATACCAAGTTACCAGTCCTTATAAGAACTTTTGTGGACCAAGCAGGTTGTGTGTTAGTGATTAGCAGACTGTACGTCAGTCCCTATACCAATGAAGGACTGCTGCAGTATAGGGCAGCGGTCAGCAGTAGTGCACGGCAACCCTATGTATTGTGGACCGATAGCGGTCCTTACAGAACAGCAGACTGTACTGCACTCAGGCCTATGTACCGTAGCACCCTATACCAAGTTACCAGTCCTTATAAGAACTTTTGTGGACCAAGCAGGTTGTGTATTAGTGTTTAGCAGACTGTGCGTCAGTCCCTATACCGCTGAAGGACTGCTGCAGTATAGGGCAGCGGTCAGCAGTAGTGCACGGCAACCCTATGTATTGTGGACCGATAGCGGTCCTTACAGAACAGCAGACTGTACCGCACCCAAGCCTATGTACCGTAGCACCCTAGACAGACCAAGTTACCAGTCCTGATAAAGAGCTTTGTGGAACAAGTGAGTTGTGAATGATTAGCAGACTGCAGCAGAAGGGCAGCAGTCAAGTATAATATTCTTTCTATATTTGGAAGAAAGAATATTATACGTGTACAAGCCTATTACCGTACCACTGATACCAGTCCTGAAAAGAACCTTTGTGGAACTAATAGTAACAGCAAGTCTTTAAAATTATCCTCACTGCCTGACACACTGCTTCCTGCCTGTCCCTATACAAATTGGCAAAAAAGAGTAGGCTGGAACGATTAGCTGGAACAGCTCTTTTGTGGACCTGATAGTAACAGCTAATGATGATGATGATGATGATGATGAAGAAAGACTAATCTGGCTGAGCTGTCCCTAAAATAGCAGCATACAGCGCTCTGTCCCTTTATCTAAACTGACAAAAGAAACTCAGGCTGCTGACCTAACACCTATACCAGTCCTGAAAAGAACTTTTGTGTACCAAATAGCTAGCGTTTTCTCTGTCCCTACTCCACACAGGATCCTTTCCCTACAGTGACAGAAGAAAGAATGTAAAATGGCCACCGGATCGGGTGTATTTATAGGTTAGGGGGAATGTCCAAGTGTCCATGAGCTGTCATGTCTCAATTGGTTGTCCTGTAACACATGATAAACGTGTCACGAAAGGTTAAAGTTCTTGTATACATTAAACACGTAAGTCCGCCGGGGCGAACGACGGAAAAAGGCGTTCGAACCCGCGGACGGCGAAAGTCGGAAATTCGCCGCGAAACGACCGCCGGGCGAACCGTTCGGCCATCACTAGACCTAATGCAATCGACACAGCATTCTACTCGCCCTGGTGGCAACACTTTTGACTTTGTGTTCTCTCACATGTGCACTCCATGCATCCTTTCTCTGATCACAGTTTCATGAACTTCCTTTCCTCAGCCTTCTATCCGTCCAATTGGTGAGGTTAGCAATGGCAATTTCAATGCTTCTGTTGGGACAGGTGTCCTATAAGTGCTGCTTGTAAAAAAAAAAAATATGAAATTGTGGAAAAAACCTCAAGATGGGATCCATGGAACCTAAATTGTAATTTGATGTGTTTCATGAGTGTAGATGGTGAAATATTTGTTTAAAGGGAAGTTATGGTTCCCCCTTACAGTGTGTAGCTATGATGGAGAAACATGTCTAGCATGGAAAAAGCCCTGCGCCATGATTGGGCATTTCAATGCAGTGGGTGGCATGGAGGTTATTTAGGGCTTGCCACTTAAGCATTAGTTTGAAGAATGTCATATGTGCATACAGTGTAAGGTTGGGGTACAGTGGAATTCCAAAGAGTGACAGTTTGTGTATGCCATGCCTAAAGAGGATACCTTTGAATGTGGGTTGTGAAAGCAGTTGAGGGCTGTCAGGCTCTAGGATTGCAAAGAAAGCAGGCACTGGGAATCGTTCTGTTTCTGCCAGATTTCCCTCATATTGGGCTGTCATAGCTATATCTATGAGCAATGGTAGGACTGTCCCTTTTGAGTATTGCATGGAGCACCATAAGTCTGTCATCCCTTGTTAAAACAAAATAAGAATCTGTCATTGCTTATGTGCTCCACAGTCAAACTGTAATAGTAATAAAGGCAGCAGAGCAGAAGCATCTGTCAATAGTTAAAGAAGCCCGCCTGTGAGTTTCACAGTTAATGTTAGCACTACTGTTACATATGAAAGCTGCAATAAAAAGAGATTTCTCCTTCATTGGCAGGGGCTGAATCTAATGCCTACCCAAGGGGATTTTTTATTAAATATATTTATATATAATATATCTATAAATGCAATACATGATGATGGCATGCTTATTCCTGGGTACCTTTAAGTGCACTGCTTGAAACAGCTGTTAAGCACAGATCTAATTCTATTAGTAATGGGCAGAGCAAATCCTATTTGCATTAATGGTGCAGATGCAAAAACAGAGATATTTTGTCTGGAGCATGCAAAACATCATTCCATTTAAATCCTCTATTACCTGACAGGCAATTTACTCTAAGTGAAAAGGAGGAACCATGACATTACCATCTGTTGTAATGAACAGGTTTTAATGATGAATGTAACTCCACATATGTACCACTTTTCTCCTGCTCCTCCTTGAGGCAGTGTAGATAATTCCACCCTTGACCTGTCACATGTCAACCTAGAACGTGTTTTCAGTCCTCCATTTGGACAATATCTACTCCAAAATGTCCAGTATGTGTCTTCCAGTTCCCCATTTGGACATTGTCTTTTCCAGTGGAACACATGCACGCCCAAACAAACTGTTTACTGTGTCCTCATTGGTTTTGCCACTAGTAGCTGACATTAGATTATATTCATTCTCCTACAAGGTAGATAAATGCAGTGTACTGCTGAATTCTTAGCATATGACATACTATGGTTAACACTGATCCTTTAACATAGCCCCCAACTGTCCATTTGAAAGGATTGTTCTGTATTTGGAACCGAATCTCTGTCCCCTTTTCCCCTGCAATTGACCTTATTTTTTCTTTTTTGTATAACTAAGGTACCATTTGTAAAAAGGATTATATTGCCTTCTATCCTTCATCCAACCCTCAAATTCATTGCATTTATTTTTAAAGGCCGGTGTAAAGAAAAGGTAATGGTGAAAAAAGCAGTTTGGTGTGTGACCAGTGCCTGATTATTTTGTGGTAAAAAGAGTCCCATCTTAGAAAGTTGAGAGGTATGTTTTAATTAAAGAGAGATCAATAATTAATAATTATTATAGCCATGTGGGGCAATATTTTTATAGTAAGGAATACTGGAAAGACTAAAGAAATATGTTTCTCTAAGCAAAGTCTAATGTCATAGCAATCCAGGTAAAATAATTTATTTAAAGCTGAGATCCACCCAAAAGTGAAAGCTCCGCTTATCTGCTCCCCCCCCCCTCCGGTGCCATGTTTGGCACCTTTCAGGGGGGAAGAGGGAACGGGTACCTGTTTTTGACAGGTACCCATCCCCACTTCTGGGAAACCTGGCTGCCGCAAGATACAGTGAAGTCCCCTGGAAGTTCAGCCACCCTTTTCCTTCCTCCGCTGCTGGGCCATTCACAAAGCACAGTGCGATTCACACATGAGCAGTAGGGAAAGTGTCCTAATATTACAAGTCAGCAGCTACAGTATTGTATTTGTATCTGCTGACTTTTAATTTTTTGTGGGGGGCTGGACCTCCTCTTTAAGGGCTGTATGGAATGGGGTAAGAGTTAAGACCGCTATCAGGGTTTTATTGGTCATAAAAAAGTGATAGATAGCACCCCATAATGAGCCTCGGTTGTCTATTGAGAGCTCAATAAAAACTGTGAAAAAAGTGTTGAAAACATGTTCTTCCACTAATGAGCTTTTTTTTAACTTGGTTTACATTCACACTTGAGCTGAGCATTTTCAAGCATTTTTTCAAGAGTTTTGAACATTTTGTAAGCAGATTTGCAAATATTATAGGCATTTTTTATGTAGGCATTGTTGCTGTAGCCAATAGAAACCTGTGTGGCGTGATGCTAGAAAAGGGGAGGAGCTACTGTTTGAGTTGAAAATGCCTAAAAAAAGCTTGAAGAAATACTAATTTCTTGCTGTTCAATCGTTTACCCTTGAAGTCTACAGACTACAAACTCTCAAATCTGCCTGAAAAGTAGCTCATGTACTTTTTTGAGCAACAGGCATTTACAGGCGACAAAACACTTACATTTAATTAGGGGCCATTGAAATGAATGGGATTTTGCTTGGTGAGCATTTCTGAGCATCAAGCTCCGAGCTGAAAAACGCTCAAGTGTGAATGGGGTTTTAATATTGAATTGGTGCATTGTTGCAGTTGGGCTAGTGGGTGCAGACAGCTGTGGATGTTTAACCTGTACAAAGCAATGACATACTGACAGGAACCGTACCTGTCTGTCGATCTTTGTATGCATTCACATTTCCAGGTTTGTCTCCACTCGCTGCACAGTGCAGAGTCAGACCCAGTCATGCTTTCTTCTAGGGGGAAATCAGATGAAAACGGACCACCTGTCCATATCCGATCCAATCCACCAGACAGATGGAAAATAGGCCCACCATTCGTCTGGATTTGGCAGATAGGATCAGATCGGATAGTCGCGGGTATCAGCGGACATGTCACCGCTGATATCCGCCACTCCATAGGGGTGAACGGAGGGCCTGATCAGGCGGACCTGATCAGACAGCCTGTATGAAAGAGGACTTTGTGTTATGTACCATTTATGTAGCAGGTAGGCTATTATGCATTTTAGAAGAACTTTTCACTTTCTCCTCAAATGACCTAAACACACAAAATCATTAGATATTCATTTGTATTTTGACCAAAATATGTGAGTTTTCCACTCACACACGAAGAGGTCTCATGTTAGGTAAGTTCTACACTTGGGTCTACTTCACTGCTGAGTGAGTACAGTGCACGCACATTGCTTTAAGAAAGCCCATTTATTTCAAAGGGCCCCATTACCCCAAAACAAAATAAAAACCACATCTGCACCCTTTTTGCAGATGCAGTGAGCCATATTGCAGTGCTGTGTTCTGTGGAGTGCTACAATGTAGATGGTTTGGGGGTGCATTGCTTTAGTGTTTTTGGGTGGCATTAAAAATACATTACAGTAACACACATTAAACTGTGTGCGATATCAAAGCGCATTTGTGTGATATGGCATGTATAGACAGCCTACAACTTCAGGGAGTATAAAAATCTGATTAAATATGAAATCATAAGTCTCTGTCTTCAAAAATCTGGGGAGGCTGTGGGATGAGTGATGGCTACACTGATGGAGTCACAAAATATTTTTTCCTGGTAAGCATATCTACAGACCTTAATTCTGTGTTTTTAGGTTTAGGAATCCTTGTTTTAGCTTGGGTCCCAAAAGTACAATAAAATCCGTATCCATGATAAATAACCAGCCACACATGCTATAGTGTACAATATGGCTGCCCACTAATAAATTGGCATCTTTCAGTAAGACGTGAGTGGGATCTTGTGATGACAGAAAGCTCAGGCAGAATCGAGGCACATTTTCCTTCATTTCCTTCCTCTGACCTGCTAACGTTCACACACCAAATTAATAATGTAATTAGAGGAAACTAAAACAGTACAGGAATCTTGTGTTATTGAAAATCCCTGGAATGATTATTTGTACAAGTGGTCGCACTGAAAGCTGTTTCATAATGAACAGGTCCTGCAAAGTGTCTGCTCGGCATGTTGGTACTATCCTAAAATAAACTCCTGCTATCCATTTTAGGTTAAATATGGGATTACATTTAATCAATATTTAATGGTTGGTTTAAGGAATTCTTCACCTGAACATACTTCACATAGCCAGGTTTTAGAAGAAATTTAAGTATTTGCTTTTCCCATAGCAACCCAATTATGGTTGTCCTTTTGGATAGTGCATAATAGAACAAAAAATGAAGTAGATTGTTGCTGTTGGCACCTGGCTGCTAGTGGCCTTAGTAGACAAGGAATCTCATTCATATGTTTCTGAGTAAAGAATAAGTTCAGTCTCTGGTGCCTTCTAGCAACTAGAATTTTAATTGAAATGATTAATTTTGCCCAAAATCCTGAGATTTCTGCAGATTTTTGCCATTTTGGCCAAATGCTTCTGAGCTAATGGGAAGGTAAAATAAAGATTTTTTTTTTTTTGCTAGTTTATAAAGCTGAACTCTAGACAGAAATAATTTAACACAGCTCTGCAATCATCAATACATCATTAAAGATAGGCAAAACTTTTTTAGGTTTGGGTAGAGTAAGGAAAGTTACAGTTTTAGGACCCTCCTAGTTAAATTGCTAGGTAAATTAGTTTTTTTGTCTGCTTCTGTAATCAAGGGAGCAGAGATTCTTTGGTTTGGTATGTTCAGGTTTCACAGGCTGGGAGTTTGACTGCTTCCCTCTGCCTCTAAAAGGAGCTTCTAGAGCTTAGGGGTAAGAATTCGAATAACCAGCCTGAATATTATTAAGTGCCTAACCAATCCCTGGGGAGGTGTGCCTATATGATGGCTGGGCAGCCGATAAATAGTCTGAAGCCCTGGAGAGATTGTCTTTCCTAAAGAGAGTTCCTAGCCTCAGGGTAGCTGTTACCCCTCAGGCAGCTTAAGGATTGAGTGTTGTTCTGCAAGGTTTCCAGAGCTACAATGAGGGGACCTAAAAGCAGCCTTGATCTGACTGTAAGCTTTCTTCAAGGGATCTGGTCTTAAGAACGATTGTCTCCCTCACTAATTGTTGTCTGGAGGGAGGTGGAAAGAAGGCTGTCCTGGGGGCTTGTGAGTAAAGACCCTAAAATTGATCACTGAGACTGTATAGTGTTCCAAAGATTGCATTGGGTACCAGCAGTTGTATGTTGGACCAAGGTCACCAAATGGCAGCATGATTGGCCCTCATGGTCTTCGGCTGTAAGAAAATAGACAGTTCAGTGTTCATTGTTGCTTAAAAGAGAAGTATGAGAATCAGGATTACTGCACATTTATACTTACCTAGGTAAGTATGCTGCATCTGTCCCCCTCTGGATGTAACACTTGGTTCTCACAGCTTCTGAAGCAGAGAGCTGTTCACTGTTATTCCCCGCGCTGTGCTCTGTCCCCCTCCTCGATCACTGGAGCGATGGGCTGTGGAAGGGGCTGGAGTGGCTGGCTCAGACTTTCTGTGGCTTACTGAGAGGCTGAGCTGGGTGCTGGTCCAGGAATGTGGGCGGATCCCGAGCCCAGTGTCGCAATCTTGCCTGAGACTGGACTGGCTCTGTGACTTCAGCTGACAGCGAAATTGTCTGCAGAAAATCAGTCATAGGAGTGCAAAATGAACTGCACAACTGTGATCCACAGGAGAAGTACAGAACAAGCTCTTATTAGGACACTTACATGTCGGCACCCCAGCCGATTTTCCAATCGGCTCTTGGGTGCTGCTGCCACCATTCCTGGTAAGGGAAACTGGCAGTGAATCCTTGCGGCTCCCTACTGCGCTGTACTTTCTGAATGGCCTGGCAGTGGTGGATTCAGGAGGGGGGCCAAAGTGGGGATGGTTACATGTCAAAAACAGGTACCCCCCCCCCCAAAGGTGCCAAATGTGGCAGCAGAGGGGTGAGGAAGCAAACAAGTGGTGCTTCCCCTTTTGGTCAAAATTGCACAAAAGCTGGATTTTATTATTTTATGTTTTAATGGGTTATTCATTTGTATCTAGTTATTATTAGCAGTAATGCTCTTTTATAGCTTTGTGACTTAAACCTATGGAGTCTTGTCAACAGACATCCTCCACTCTCTGTTCCCTTGCAACAGTTACTTCCAATTTCAACCTCGCTAGTGCAAACTGTGCAAACTGTAATGTTATGGTTACTTGTATCTGCTAACATCTGCAGGTGATTGTAGAGCATGGTTAGGTATCAGCAAATAAGTTCAAGCCACTGCACTAATGCAGATAAACATTTTTCAATATAGGAATATAGTCCGGATGACTAAAATGCTTTATTTGACCAAACTTAAAGGGGTTTTAAAGGTTTGTTTTTTATTTTCTAAATAGGTTCCTTTAAGCTAGAGCATTGTTGGTTCACTTACCTTTTCCTTCGATTTCCCTTCTAAATGTTTTTTTTCTTTGTTTTCTTTGTCTGAATTTCTCACTTCCTGTTCCTCCTCAGTAAGCTGTTCAGTAAGCTGTTCTGGCTGACTAAACACCACTCAGATGATGCTGTGAAGTTTACTGAGGAGAAACAGGAAGTGAGAAATTCAGACAAAGAAAAAAAACATTTAGAAGGGAAATCGAAGGAAAAGATAAGTGAACCAACAATGCACTAGCTTAAAGGAACCTATTTAGAAAATAAAAAACGTAGCTTTACAACCTCTTTAAGTGTGAGGTCACACTCTGTGAGGTGAGCGCATTTCTTATGAGGAAGCACTGAGGTGAATAGATGAAAAGCACACATTTTTGAGAAGTTGTGAAGACTCAGACTTTTTTCTGACATTTTCATTAATTAAATATTTGACTGCACTCAAGCACAGGATTTATATTATTGCAAGAAGAAATACACATGAATGTATCATATTATTATATATTCACATGTTATTATGTTGACACTCATATTTGCACAGGAGAATTGATACACTAAGTGGTTGGATACATTTATTATCACTAGTGCAGCATTATTTGTTTGAAGTTTATTTGCACATTTATATTGGGAATGTGTAACTTGCTGCTTGCATATATTACTCAAATCATATTTTAGTTGTTTGCAAGACTACCTATTATTTTTATAACTGGTGTGATCTATGCCATTGAAAAACATATAACCTACTTTCCATGCATTTTTGATGCATAAAAAAATACACTGGACTGCATGTGGTATGAAATGGCCCTCAAGGTTAAAAAAAATGTGTTGGCTACACATACACTTGGTTCTTGGAAGTAGTTCTTGGAAATTTAAAGAACAGCATACCTCCTAAGTGTCCCAGATTTTGTGGGACTGTCCCAAATGAGCTTTGGCACTTGGCTCCACTAATATACCTCCCAGGCATGCTAGTGTGGGCACCCTGGGCACATGCTCTGCATCTCCTGTGGGGTTTTGCTGGGTGCCCAGTGCCACGATCACCCTATAGTGCTGATGAAAAAAGGTATTTAGCAGTTTAAATTTACAAAAATTATTGCATTTCCATGTTCTGTGTACTGTGGGATACCAGATATAATGAATGCAAGGTTGTGGGTTTAGTAACACTTTAAGGGTAGAAAAAAGATTCAAATGCAATAACCCAGTAAAGCAATGTGTGATAACACGTGTATGCTTCTGATGAGAGAGTCCTATTAAATCTTGTTAAATCTTTTTACTGAATTTCAAGAGAAAAAAAAGGGAAGTTTACAGATCATAACGAGCATCATATCATGAGTATCGTAAATTAACAATATAGTTATAATCAGGTATTGATCACATAGATTAGGTATGTTATAAGTGAAAGTATAAGTAACATAGAGATTGTATACTATACTATTATAAGTACTGAACTAAATTAGGAACGAACTATATGAGAGAATTAATGAAATATGCCTCCAGACCACCTGTCCACCCCAAATGGGTTGAGTCCTATTAAATCATACATTTTATGTACATGGCCAGATTATCTCTAGGCTTTCCCAAAAAATGGTGATTAGTATATTATTCCCTGAATAGTCATTACATTGCTGTTATTGCTGCTTCACTTATTGTGAACACACTAAGCCCCCTTTCACACGGGACAGATCAGTAATGATCCGCCCCGTGATGATCCGCTCGCTCAGCGGGGATCGCTCCGTTGTCCCCGCTGAGCTGGCTGCGGACAGGGCGGTCTCCGCACACTGTGCGGGGACCGCCCTGTCAGCTCTCCGCTCTCCTCTATGGGGATCGGATGCGCACGGACCGTCTGTCCGTTTTATCCGATCCGCTCTGCAGACGGATAGAAAAATAGGATTTTCCTCCGTCTGCAGAATCGGACAGTAGCGGAGGCGGACGAAATCGGGTGTCTGCGGATGTTCATCCGCAGACACCCGCTATCCCATAGGGATGAATGTATGTCCGTATTTCATCCGCAAACGGATGGATGAAATACGGACATATCGTCCGCATGTGTGAAAGGGGCCTAACAACACCTAATGTGGCTTATAAAACAGATATTTGTTTAAAAATAAAAAATAAAATAATATAGCAAACAGCTACTGAAGCATGGCAAGCATAATGTTTATCTATCTACATGATGGTTACAAATCTTTTGTATAAAAATGACCTTTTTTTTGGGCTGTATAAAATGAAATAGTGCTTGATTGGTTTCTCAAAACCCTACTTACCCCAAGGCATAGATGAAATCTATACATTCTCCCACATATAATATAAACTAACAATAGGTGACTGAACTGCTTCTAGGCCTGCAGTATATATCCTTCTGTTCCGAGAGGAGATTAGTAGAAAGCAGAGAGAACATGAAGGAGGGGAGGAAACAGGAGCTGAACTTTGAATAGGCTGAGCCCTGAAGGTCTCCTTGATACTATCAGCAGACCTAACAAAATCTTTTCCTTTTGTACTTCTTTGACTAGTACAGACCTGCAAATAATTGGCTTGTGCCTGTCAATCACTGCTGGACACTTCTTTTTCTCACCAGCTCATCCTATTACCTGTCTTCGGAAATATAAATATACATCTTCATTACACTGTCTGGAACAATTTATATATCTAACAGCGGTCCTGCAAGTCACACACTGCAATTGATGCTTCAAGGCCTGGTTTAGGCAAAGTTTCAAAGCAAACCTGACAGTCATTGTGTTTAAAAATGCCAGCTATTACCATTATGACATTATTGGAGTAATAGAGTTTTGCATAGTGTTAGCCATAGATTCATGCAAAAAATTTGAAACAGTTATTGGCTAACTTGGATCATTAAAGATGCAAGCTTTTGGGAAAGCTTATATCCCTTTTTAGTCTTTATACTTTTATAAACACAATCTCTTCTTTTAGGCTTTAAAACTATAAAGCCTGAATAAGAGATCTAAATTATTCTGAAAGCTTATATCTTTAATAAGTAAATTAGAGTTGAAGGCAACATTTTTTTTTTAAATATACTCTCCCCCTTGGGGAGATTTACCTTCACTTCCTGACCCATAGCCACAACACATCACTAGAAGTAGTGTTCCCATTGGAAGATTTCCTCTTTTTCTTTTCTAGTGACTACTTAAAGTTGTTCTAAAGGCTCAAGGTGTTTTACCTTGCATGAAGTAAAACACCTTCTCTTTGCAGCAGCCCCCTTAATATTTACCTGAACCCAATCTTCCTTCTTTGTTCTCTGGGGACTCTCCCTCCTTATTAGCCATCGGCTTCCACTGCTGTCAATCACAGCCAGTGAGCCAATGAGGAGAAGAGAGAGGGGCTGTGTGTGTGAATGGACATGCAGGGCAGTGGATCAGGAACGAGCCTGCCTGGGTGTCCATATAGTAAGCTGCTTGGTCTAGGGGGATTTGGCAGGAGGGAGGGTTCAGGGCGTTTCTAACTCCTTCTACCCCTCCCCCCACACGGGGGGTGAGACTCTGACGCCCCCCCCCCCCCACTGACTCCGATTGACTGTGAAAAAATGGCTCCTGCTGTGGTCTCTAAGCCTATGAAGAGTGAAAGAGTCACTGTTCTCGTGCACAATGCTGGATTGAGATCAGGCTCAGGTAAGTATAAGGGGGGGCTGGGGGGGTTGAATCCAGAAGTTTTTTTATCGTAATGCAGAAAATGCATTAAGGTAAAAAACCTTCAGCCTTTAGTTAGCCAAAAAATATGGTTGCTTAAATGCCACCCTTTCTCCATTATAACATAGAAAATCCTCCTCTGTATGCCCCTTCGATTCTGGTTTTATATTGCTATAGAGGCTCAAATTTTCTGACTTTAAAGTGGTGTTGCCACCAAAAAAAGAAAACTACTTAAAATTCGTAAAAAAAATCAAAAAAAAATAATTGTCAAAAAAAAAATTTTTTACTCGCCTCTAAATACCGGTTGCTAGGGGGTCCCTCGTAGTCTGCCTTCTTCATTGCCCGGGCTGGTGACATCACTTCCCCTCGCGCCGCACATTCACCTGGGACCTGTCATGTGTCCCAGGTGACTGTACGGCGTATCACGGCGCCCTGCGCCGCTCGCGCATGCGCAGTGGGTGCCCGGCTGTGAAGCCACAGCCGGGTGCCCACAGTATGCATGACGGCGCCGCGAGCGGAGCGGGGAGCGAGGGGGGGGCTTCGTTCCCCCGCATCGCTGGACCCTGGGGCAGGTAAGTGTCCGATTATTAAAAGCCAGCAGCTGCAGTATTTGTAGCTGCTGACTTTTAATTTTTTTTTTTTAGGGGGTACCCCACTTTAAATCTACGTCACACCCCTGTCCCCTGTCCAATAAGTACACTTTAGAGTACATACTGCATAGACTAGCTTATGAAAGTTGCGTTTTGGATTTAAATGCTGAGCTCCTCAAACATATTGATTTATTTCAGATGCAGTGCATGCAATTGATCAGCAACTTACTTGTCAGTTTTAGCTCAGATGCAGGTGCAGGGGTTGTGTTCAATCTGCTGTATCCACAGAGATGCAAAGCAGGTCAAATGCAACCTCAAAATGATCACAGTACACACATAAAGTAAAAACTTACAATTCAAGCATGAGTCAAACACAATACAAAAGCTGTAAAAATAAGCCTTTCCAAAAGCTCCCTCGGTGGACACTGTGGTAGTATGTGGAGCATAGTTCTGGGTTCGGAGTTTAGCACCAGATTTGGAGAAGTTGAGCCTGCAGTAACAAATTACAACCAGGATAAGGAGGTGTAAGCGAAAGACGCTTTTCTGGTTAACAATGCAAAGGCAGACACCTTGGTCTTGGGATCTTTTCATTTTAAAAGTATAACATTTCTGACTGATTATTTCTAGGAATAGAGTAATTGTATCTGGCAATTCATGACAAAAAAGGTATTATCTAGCTCAGTGACTGAATCCAACCTAACAATAATAACACCCACCTTACCATAACCTGCCTGGTTATAATTTATGTGTAGCCAAGTCCCGAGCCTCTCCAGGCCTAATGGTGACCTCCAGAGTTAGGGACAGCTGACATCCTTCTGTGTATAGTGGGTTATGAGGCATGGTGGGTGCAATGTAGGTAGATTAATGTGCACCAGACACTTCTAGAAAGCAAAGAGTTTTATTGTCTCTTAAAGAGAACTGGGGGAGAGGTGTTTAGGGTCAGGACACCCTTTAGTAGCTACAATGTTAATTGGCAGACTCCGAGACTTTTATAGGTAGACAGCCACGCAGGGAAAGGCATGTGTAGACATGCAGTCTCCTATGGCAACAATCTTGAACAGTTTCTAACAAAGGTTGTAATGAACTCTTTCACTCCCTTCACAATCTCCTTTTTAGATCTTTACTCAACATAGCTCCTAGTCTATCACTTACACGCGCTGATCCACTGCCACTGGATCTCCTAAGCCCTTCCAATCTTCTCACTGAGTATCTTCCTTAAGCGTCACCCCCCGGGGCAATACATCCCTCAGGGCAATACAAAACACGTCCACCCAGACAGCTGCCCAGTTGGCAAAGAACCCTGATCACCTGACCTCACCCAAATAAATAGGCTCTCCCAGCAGGCCAAGGGACCCAAGAAAATCCCTGCCCATTGGCTGAGACACCCCATCTCATGGGCGCCTGCAGGTAGGGGCAAGGGGGGGCGAGTGTTTGTGTATGGGGGCAGAGCTGTGTGTGTGCTTACAGATGTGTGTGTAGGGGGCCTGTCATATATACAGATGAAGGGGGCAGCTGAGTGCTTACAGGTATGATCAGTGAAGGGGGGTGCCAGATATAGGAAAGATCATATTATCTGTCCTGTCCTGTATACAGCTATATACACCCATCTACCTTCCTGTATTCCTCTATCATCACTGACAGCAGATATACATCTGTCCTGTATATATAGCTGTATACAGGACAGATGATGTACAGTTGTATGCAAAAGTTTAGAAACCCCTGACAATTTCCATGATTGTCATTTATAAATATTTGGGTGTTTGGATCAGAAATAACTGAAGGACACAGTAATATTTCAGTAGTGAAATGAGGTTTATTGAATTAACAGAAAATGCGCAATATTCATCAAAACAAAATTAGACAGGTGCATAAATTTGGGCACCCCAACAGAAAAATCACATCAATATTTAGTAGAGCCTCCTTTAGCAGAAATAACAGCCTGTAGACACTTCCTATAGCCTGTAATGAGTATCTGGATTCTGGATCAATGTATTTTGGATCATTCCTCCTTACAAAACATCTCCAGTTCAGTTCAGTTCAGATGGTTGCCAAGCATGGACAGCCCGCTTCAAATCACCCTACAGATGTTCAATGTTATTCAGGGCTGGGGACTGGGATGGCCATTCCAGAACATTGTACTTGTTCCTCTGCATAAATGCCCCAGTAGATTTTGAGCAGTGTTTTGGGTCGTTGTCTTGTTGAAATATCCAGCTTCGGCATAACTTCAACTTTGTCACTGATTCCTAAACATTATTCTCAAGAATCTGCTGATATTGAGTGGAATGCATGTGACCCTCAACTTTAACAAGATTCCCAGTACCGGCACTGGCCACACAGCTCCACACCTGGCCCCTCTGAAAAAAGTGGACGCCCATGCCCCATCTATTCTTAATCTGTCCTTGCAATTCCCATGTCTTATTTAATGCCACCAGAAACTTGGCCATCTAGTGGCAGAAGAGAGAAGTGCAGCAATTCCAGATTTAGGGTGGAATCAATTGATCTCCTAACAATTGGCCAAGGCAGCTACACTTAAAGGTAAATTTATTAGCAACCCTGCCTAAATATCAGGGTGCTGGGGAGCGTGGTCAAGCTGGCGGCCTGAGCGGACGTATGCTGTGGAAGCTCCACTCTTACCTGGATAATTTATCTGAATAACATCGGCAAACTCCTGAACAACTCCCCCTGCTATCTTCCAGAGACCTCCGGGCATGCAAAGAGGCAAGCCCAGCTCCAGACGGAAGAACCTTACAGCCTCTCCACAGCACTATAAGCAGAAGCAGCCTCCTCCCGCCGGCACGCACATGGCGACTCAAACCCCGGCCTCGGATCTAGCAACAGTGGAGATGGACCGCTTTCAGGCTCTAATGCAGGCTATCTCTGGCTGCAAAACGGCCCTTATGGCCACGATTGCTCTGCTGCAAAACGATTTCGGAATAATGCACCGAGATATGGACACATTTTGAGAGAGGTTGGGGGAGACCGAACGCCACATGGGCGATTCTGAAGACTCCATCAGAGAACACTGTGCCTCCCTTCACAAGTTACAGGTAAGAGTAAAGGCACTGGAATCCCAAGCGGAGGATAGAGAAAATAGGAGAAGGAGGAACAACCTCCGGGTTGTGGGCCTACCCGAGGGAGCTGAGGGACAAGACCCAGTGGCCTTTACAGAACATCTGCTCCATACCCTCCTATCTGCTGCTGCATTCTTTCCCCACTACACGGTAGAGAGAGCTCACAGGATGCCCCCCCCTACGAGGTCCACCCGGAGCACCCCCATGCACCTTTATCTTTCGCCTGCTAAACTTTCACGATCGGAACCTGGTGCTCTGAGAGGCAAGAAAGGTGGCTGAACATCCTACAGGAGACACACCTGTTGGGGAGCAAAGTACTGAGTTTAAAGAAACCCTGGATCGGCCACTGTTACCACGCCACACACTTCAGCTTTGCGTGGGGTGTCAGTGTACTGATCCACAAATTCCTAACATATGAATTATTGGAAGTCAAGGTGGACCTGGGGGGAAGATACGTGATACTACACGCAGTTATAGATCCTATCGAAATGGTAATTTTGCGTCTGTATATTCCGCCACCGGCCAATTTCCCTACCCTATCTGACACAGCATGTGAACGCCTAGATGGCTTCATCACCAAGATCTTTGCGCAGAGTTTTAATGAGGTAATCCTTACACTGGTCCATGAGGATCAGACCGAATTTATGCCAGGTAAGGGTACGGACATAAACTTGCGGAGGCTATACACAGTCCTGGGATCTGACAATCATCTTGCCTTCTCAGACGCAGTGAAAAAGCATTTCATTCAGTCGAGTGGGCTTATCTATGGGTGAAAGCCCTATACGAGTCCCCAAAGGCTAGAGTGCGCACCGGGTCGATCATCTCCCCCCCTTTTCTCCTCCATAGGGGAACAAGGAAAGGTTGCCCACTCTCTCCAGCGCTCTTTGCGCTGGCCATAGAGCCAATGGTGATCCAGATACGTACCACATCCGCGGTCCGCGGCATCACCCTGGATCTGTAGAGGAGAAAATCTCTCTATATGCCAACGACACCCTCCTGTATCTTAGGGACACGACCACCTCCTTGAGAGAGGCCCCCTCACTTGCAAACAGATTTGGCAGATATTCGGGTGTTCGGGTAACATGGGGGAAGTCTGTTCTGTTTGCCCTACACCCCTCTGACACCGGAATCCCAACGGATACCCCATTGCAAATAGTCTCTCAATTCAAGTACCTAGGGATAGTTATTCACAAGGATTTGGGTCAATTTATCCCCCTCAATCTAGAACCAGTTATGTCCTCCCTGACACAGAGGTGTTTGGCCTGGAAGGCCTTGCCCCTTACACCAGTCAGCAGAGCTAATTTGGTAAAAATGTCTGTGCTTCCGAAATTTACCTATATGTTTAGACCCCACATCTCACAGACGTTCTTTCAAAAATTAAATAGCCTCTATCTTCTTTATGTGGAACGGAGGTACCCCCAGGATAGCACAGACCACACTTCATCTCCCAATCTCCCTGGGAGGCCTAGCAATGCCCTGCTTTGTTAAATATTACTGGGCAGCGGTCCTTCTGACGGTCAAATGGTGGCTGTCGGAGGAACCGGCCAACCCTGCAGCTACGCTGGAGGCGGCATTGTTGGGCTCCTACTCCAAACTCCGGAAATTAATACACAGAGGCCCCAGATCCAACCCCAACATTACTCCATCAATGCAAGTCACGCTGCGGGTCTGGGATACAGTAAGTAGCAGCTGGTCCCCCTATACTCGGCTATGGCGAAACCCGAGGTTGCCCCATTTTCGATCCATTCCGGACCCCGCTATATGAGCCCGATGTGGTATAAAATCTTTGGCGGATGTCGTCTCCTCGAATTGGCTGCGAACATTTTTGTGACCGAAAAAGATAACGTGATCTGCCTAACCACATGTTTTTTAGGTACATCCAGCTCCGACATGCCTACCGGGCACAATTTCCCCAACGTATTACACTGGAGGTTAACCGTATTGTGAGCATGTTGGCCCTGGACAGGGACATAAAACCGCTGTCCTCTCTCTATGCTGAACTTATTGGTCTGGATACTTCTGTAGTCTCCCGATTATTCACAAAATGGAAAGAGGCAGGGCCAGACTGGCCTATCGGGATACCGGGAGATTTCCCGGTAGGCCGCCTGTCCTGGGACCACACTGCTCCCCTCTCCTGCTCCTGTGTATCATAGTGCTGGCCGAGTCTGTGTTCGGCAGCCGCGCTGTAACACGGTCCCGCCCCCCCTAGACCTATCGTGTGATAGTAGATAGAATCAGTGTTCCGCCTATCACACAAGTCGGTCTACGGGGGCGGGACCGTGTTACAGCACGGCCGCCGAACACAGACTCAGCCAGCGCCATGATACACAGGAGGAGATGCCGTCCTGTGTGCCTGGATAGGAGGTTCATGTTTGGAGTGGAGATAAGCTTTTTATATTCCTCCATGCAGCCTCTGAATGCTTGCAGGAGGGAGAGGAGGAGAATCAAGAACTCAACGGCTGCATGGAGGAATATAGAAAGCTCATCTCCTCTATATGCCCTGCTTCTCCTCCTATCCAATACAACTTCATTACTGCCCCCCCCAGTTCTCCTTGTGCTCCCTGGCTCCCCCCCAGTGCTGTCCTCCCCACCACACTCTCCAGCCCCCCACAGTTATTTCAACCCCTGTTGTTTCTGCCCCCCCCGCTCTTCCCATTCTTCTTTAGCCACCATCCCAGTGCTCTCCAGCTCTCCCCATCACTCTCCAGCCCCCACGCCAGTGCTCTCCGCCCCCCACGCCAGTGCTCTCCACCCCCCACAGTGCTGTTCACCCCCCAACAGTGCTGTCCACCCCCCCACAGTGCTTTACAGCCCCCTACAGTGCTCTCCAGCCCCCCATGTTCCCCACCCCTGTTCTTTCCAGCCCCTTGGCACTCTCAAGCTCCACCCATTGCTTTCCAGCCCCCCAGTGCTTTCTGACCCCGTGCTCTCCACCCCTGTTCTTTTTGGCTCCCCTCCAGTGCTCTCTCAAGCTCCCCCCAGCACTCTCCACTCCCCACCCCCGTACTCTCCACTCCCCCTGCATTTTTCCCGCACCCATGTGCTCTCCAAACCCTGCCAGTGCTTTCCGCCCCCCATAGTGCTCTCCGGTCCCCCGTGCTTTCCACCCGTGTTCTTTCTGGCCCCCACTGGTGCTCTCAAGCTCCCTCCATTGCTCTCCACTCCCCCCTGCTCTTTGTGCCCCCACAGTGCTCTCCGCCCCCATAGTGCTCTCCAGTCCCCCGTGCTTTCCACTCGTGTTCTTTCTGGCCCCCACTGGTGCTCTCTAGCTCCCCCCATTGCTCTCCACCCCCCCTGCTCTTTGTGCCCCCCAGTGCTCTCCAGCCCCGTTTTTCTGTCACACCCCTGCATTTTGCCCCCATCCATGTGCTCTCCAACCCTGCCAGTGCTCTCTGCCCCCCATAGTGCTCTCCAGTCCCCAGTGCTTTCCACCCGTGTTCTTTCTGGCCCCCACTGGTGCTCTCAAGCTCCCCCCTTTGCTCTCCACTCCCCCCTGCTCTTTGTGCCCCCACAGTGCTCTCCGCCCACCATAGTGCTCTCCAGTCCCCCGTGCTTTCCACCCGTGTTCTTTCTGGCCCCCACCGGTGCTCTCAAGCTCCCCCATTGCTCTCCACCCCCCCTGCTCTTTGTGCCCCCCAGTGCTCTCCAGCCCCGTTTTTCTGTCACACCCCTGCATTTTGCCCCCACCCATGTGCTCTCCAACCCTGCCAGTGCTCTCCGCCCCCCATAGTGCTCTCCAGTCCCCTGTGCTTTCCACCCTAGTTCTTTCTGGCCCCCACTGGTGCTCTCAATCTCCCCCCATTGCTCTCCACTCCCCCCTGCTCTTTGTGCCCCCACAGTGCTCTCCACCCCCCACAGTGCTCTACAGCTCCCCACAGTGCTCTCCAGCCTCCCCATGCTCCCCACACCTGTTCTTTCTGCCCCCCGGAGCTCTCAAGCCTCACTCATTGCTCTCCAGCCCCTCCCCCCCCAGTGCTCTCAGCCTCCTGTGCTCTCCATCCCTGTTCTTTTTGGCCCCCACCATTGCTCTCAAGTTCCCCCTCAGCACTCTCCGCTCCCCACCCCTGTACTCTCCACTCCCCCCTGCATTTTGCCCCCACTCATGTGCTCTCCGCCCCCCATAGATCTCTCCAGTCCCCCGTACTTTCCACCCTTGTTCTTTCTGGCCCCCACTGGTGCTTTCAAGCTCCCCCCATTGCTATCCACTCCCCCTGCTCTTTTTGCCCCCCGGTGCTCTCCAGCCCTGTTTTTCTGTCCCCCAGTACTCTCAAGCTCCCCTCCAGTGCTCTCAAGCTCCCCCCAGTGCTCTTTGCCACCCCACACTCTTAGCTCCCCCAGTAATCTCAGTCTCCCGTGCTCTCCACCCCTGTTATTTTTGGCCCCCACCATTGCTCCCAAGTTCCCCCCAGCACTCTCCATTCTCCACCCCTGTGATCTCCACTCCCCCTGCTCTTTACCTCCACCTATGTGCTCTCCAGCCCCGCCAGTACTCTCTGCTCCCCCTTCTCTCCAGCTCCCACCCAGTGCTCTCCACTTCCCCATAACCAGAGGACAGGTTGACTGGGGCCAGAAAATGAGGACAGCTGAAGGTGCAGGTGGCCAGGGACAGCAAACAGATCCTCTGGAAGGAGCACCATCCCCATCCAAAAGGAGAACAGACCCTGCCTGCTGCTGGCCATCATGGATATCCTGCTGGCATGCAAGGTACCGTACAGAGCATCAACAGCACACCTTCCCACAGACAGGGACTGCAGACTGGGACATGGGGCACAGGAGAGGCTTAAATGATGGGCACAGTGAGGCTGCATTCGTAGGCACAGTGAGGCTCCATTCATGGGCACAGTGAGACTGCATTCATGGCACAGTAAAGCTGCATTTCATGGGAACAGTGAGGCTGCATTGATGGGCACAGTGAGGCTGCAATGATGGGCACAGTGAGGCTGCAATGGTGGGCACAGTGTGGCCACATTCATGGGCACAGTAAGACTGCATTCACGAGCAGAGTAAAGCTGCATTGGATGAGCACAGTGAGGCTGCATTGATGGGCACAATGACCCTGCATTGATGGGCACAGTGAGGCTGCATTTGATGGGCACTGGTGAGGCTGCATTGAGCTCTTGTATCATGTCTGCAGTCTCTGACCATCTCCGGTATTATGTCTGCAGTCTCTGACCATCTTCTTTATCATGTCTGTAGTCTCTGAGGGAGTCTGGAGAGGAGTCAAGAGTGGGAGCACCGCCTGGATGGGGGTCATGGGAGAAGTCAGACTTGTGTGGACTGTGGAGAGGAGACTATAGGATAAAACCAGATCCAACCAAGCTGGAGCCAATTGACTGAGGCTTGCATGGTACACCAGAGAGGAGGTCAGTGACAGCACCACCAGGCCAGTCTGAAGGGGGGTCACTGATGTAAGAGGGGAAGGGGGAGTGAATACGATAATGGCAAAGGGTATAAAGGGTTTCCCCCTTATATCAGTAACCCACCCCCCCTTACCTTAGTGTATTCTTTCTGCGGAAGGTGGTTCCCCCCCCCCCCCCCCACGTTCTGAGTTCCTGGGGTCCCCCTTGATGATTGACCACTTTTAACTGGAATTTGCTTATATATATATATATATATATATATATATATATATATATATATATATATATATATATATAAAGCCCTATGTGATTTCATATCTATCGTATCTATATATAATACACTCTTCAAATGTGCTTTAAAATGTATGGTTTTCCCTTTTATGAACAAGAAAATGCTAACGTACTTACTGAGAATAAATGGCCGCTTTCAGGTATCGCACTTTCTGATTAATCATAAATGGCCAACGATAGAATTGTTAGAACTTACGGATACAAAAGGCCTTTTCAAATTGGACCATTGGAGAGCAGTCCAATTGACTTACTTCTTTCGCTCATTACCTTTACCAGACAGTTTTAGTCAGAACCTCACCAGATATGAGACATACTGTATAGAGGAGGGCTCTCTTTCCCATGTCTTGTCAGTCACATATCAGATGTTGATTAAATCCGCTGAGTATTTTCAGCTCCCATGCCTTCGAGCATGGGAGATAGATATAGGATGTAAGTTTACAGCACTTCAACGGCAAAATATTCTTAATTTTACACAGGGATCTTCTATATGCACAAAGACACAGGAGATAAACTATAAGTGATAAGTGCTCACCAGGTGCTATCGAACTCCAGTAAAATTGCAAAAAATTTATCCCTCTCTCTCTGACCAATGCTGGAGATGCCAGGAAGATAGGGGAACAATTCTCCATGTCTTCTGGCAATGCCCAAAATTAGAAGATTACTGGAAGACGATCCACCAAACAATTAAAAAATTTATGGAAAGTAGAATTCATAATGACCCCGCGTTGTTCTTGCTTCATGCATTTAATATCCCTAATAAAACTTATAAAGAGTCAGTGCTTCAACACCTCCTCGATGCAGCAAAAACATGCATCCCTCTATGTTGGAAATCTACAAAGGCGCCCTCTATAGGCATGTGGTTTGAAAGAGGAAAAGAGGAAATTAATAAAATGGAAGAATTAATCCTTTCTAAATGTCATCAAAAAGAACGTTATAATAGGGCATGGACCTCCTGGAATAAGTATAATTTTTCAGAAGAAGGAAGGGCCTAATTTGAAAGAGATAGGGTAGATTAAATAAATGCAAAATGGAGGAGCTAAATAAAAAATTGAGATGTTTTAGAGCCCTTTTGCGATGGACGGGAGTGCACTTGCTACCACCATTTCCTCCCCCCCCCCCCCCCCTTTTTTTATTGTTTTTTTTTTTTTCGTTTTTGGTTTTCTTGAATAAGAAAGAGGAAAAAAAAATCTCGGAGACACAGGAATATTTTTGGTAATGTGATTTAAACAACAGAATTGGCATTGTTGTATAGAGAAATAAGGCGGGATGCCCAGTTGTCCAGCCAGAAGGGTAGAAATAGTTACTATGTAATATAGGCTGGGGCATCTAGAATGGCATGAATAAGATGAAGGATGTTAATTTGATATAGTTGATCTGCTGTTAGAACATATGTATTTTCTTCCCTGTTTTTTTTCTTTTGTGTTTCTGGAAATAAATAAAAGATAAAAAAAAAAAAATACTAACGTTATGCTGTTGCACTGGTATAATAATGCTATGGGGCTGGAATTACATTTTTTTCCAGGCCTGGATTTTATTCCCAGTCCGGCCCTGGAAAGAAGATATACCTACACTGGGAGATGATGGCTGGGAGGAGGGTGTACAGCAATACCTTCCCCTCATGATCTTTGCCAGGGATAGGTTCACCCAGCTTAGGTTCATTCACCGAGATTACTACTCCCCAGAGCGCTTAGCCAAAATATACCCAAAAGGAGTGCCCTATGCCCTAAATGCATCTCAGCTCCAGGGTCCTTCTTCCATATCATATGGTCCTGCCAACATCTCCAGGCCTTCTGGAGGGAAGTGGTTTCTGAAATTAACTCTATAGGCAATCTTAGTGTTCCTTGTGATCCGCTACCATTGCTACGTGGGTATTGTTTATACAATACAGACATCACATTCAAAAAAGCAGTTTATATATATTACACAGCTTTCTATGCAAGGAAAACGGTCCTCCTCAAATGGAATGATCCCAGCCCCCCAACGGTACATCAATGGAGGGCCCTTGTAGACGCGGCCCTGCCACTTTATAAACTGACATACTTGGGACAAAACTGCCCCATGAAATTTGAAAAAATTTGGGCGGCCTGGACGGCCTGGACTCAGAAAAGACAAACCAACTTGTCATAGAGTGGAGGTTGAACCGAAGCACATATTAAATTAAGGAACCCCCACTAGAGGGGTTCCTATCTTTCCCCACCCACATGATCATATCCTAACTGACATGCGATACCTATGAGGGTCTCCGCCCATCTAAGCCTATAATCTTTTGCATACTTGGCGAAAGGTAGAGCATGGACCGAATTTATAATTGCAATTTCTCCAGATCATGAAGATCTCCCGTCCTTATCCGGTTCCCCTTACCAACCTAATTTCCCGGCAGTCCTGAATCTCAAACACTGACACTGAATTTTTTGTGGTTTATAATATCTAAGAGCAATATATATTACTGACTAGTTTGGATTACCTAAACTGTTGATGGCATTTTTTCCAGTTCTGCTATGAATAACAGCTGCTGAGACTGTACCGCTGTTTTAACATGTCATGTACAAAATAAATAAACTTTATGTTAAAAAAAAAAACATCAGGGTGCTACATATGGTTGGTCCCCAAGCCCTAATCCATACAAACCAAAATGGTTACGTACTGCTGGTGATGGCAAACAAATCTTAGCCCACGTACACACGGTCGGAGATTTTGGCAACCAAATCCGTCGCATTTTGCCCGTCGGCTTTAGTCCGACGGATTGTGTCCGAAACTGATTGTGTCCGAATCTGAGCATGCGTGCCACTTGGTCCGATGAAAATGCTCTACACATGATCGGATTAGGTCCGTCCGGCCCAGTTGGTCGGGAAATATTTCCAACGTGTTGGAAAATTGGGTCGGACGGAGATTCGGACAGAATCAGTCCGATGCATACCACACACAGTCGGATTATCTGACGACACGGTCCGATAAGACTCATTCCGACAGATTCTCCGACCGTGTGTACAAGGACTTAGCCACTTCAGCCCCGTAAGAATTTACCCCCTTCCTGCCCGGGCCATTTTTTGAGATACGGCACTGCGTTACTTTAACTGACAATTTCGCAGTTGTGAGACGTTGTACCCAAACAAAATTTTTGTCCTTTTTCCCCCACAAATAGAACTTTCTTTTGGTGGTATTTGATCACCTTTGCGGATTTTATTTTTTGCCCTATAAAGAAAAAAGAGAGCGTCAATTTTGAAATTGAAATTTTTTACTTTTTTACTTGCTATAATAAATATCCCAAATTAAAAAAAAAAAGAAATTTCCTCAGTTTAGGCCAATATGTATTCTTCTACTTATTTTTGGTAAAAAAAATTGCAATAAGCGTATATTAATGGTTTGCACAAACGTTATAGCATCTACAAAATAGGGGATAGATTTATGGCATTTTTATCATATACATTTTTTTTTACTAGTAATAGCGGCGATCTGCAATTTTTATTGTGACTGCGACATTGCGCCGGACAGATTTGACACTGACACACAGACAGTTTTGACACTTTTTTGAAACCATAGACATTTATACAGCGATCAGAGCAATAGATAGCCACTGATTACTGTATAAATGTCGCTGGCAGGGAAGGGGTTAATACTAGGAGGCGATCAAGGGGTTAAATGTGTTCCCTGGCTGTGTGTTCTAACTGTGGGGGGAAAGGATTGACTAGGGGAGGAGATCAATCTGTGTTCCTATATACTAGGAACACACGATCTATCTCCTCTCCTCTGAAAGGACATGAATCTGTGTGTTTACACTCTTCCTCTGTCACAAGTGATCTCGGGAGCCGGGTGGACAGCGCGACCGCCGGGTACACGCATCTGCTCCTCAGTGACGCTCCTCAGTGACGCGGTGGGCATGCGCTCACCCCTATACCGGCGTCAAGCTGAGGACGTCATATGATGCCCGCCCAGGATGGGAGATCCCATCTGTGGTTGTCATTTTATGATAGCCGGGTAATGAAGTGGTTAAACAGTAGTTTGCTGTGTGGAATAAATTAGTCTGTACTATTAGGCTGGTCTTAGCTGTAAACCAGTGATTTGGATGCACAGTTGGCCCACCGATATAAAGGAAGGATTTTCATGCCTCTAACCACTATCTTAAAATGAGAAATAAACCCCTTGTTTTTTAATTTAATGGAATTATTTAAATGTCTTCTGTTTTACAAGGCTCTATAGGCGGCACACTCTTATCACCCTGTGCTGCGCCAATTCTCCCTGCTGCTCGCCCCCCCTCCAAGTGTCCCCCAAGTACCCCCTCCTAGCTGCTGCTAAATATGTAATTTACTGGCCACTTTTTTTCCTGAATGAACACAGTGGGTGATCGGTACCCATCGCTTCTGTGTCCATTTATAATTGAAACATAGTATACTGTGTTTACTATGCTTCCATTTGTGAATGAACTGAAAGCCGTTCAGCACAGAGCCCTTTCCCATTCATTCACTTTCCAGTGCAGCTGAGGCTACAGATAAGGGAACTCGGGAATATCTGTCCTCAGTTCCTTTTTCTGTCTCAAGTGACACATCAGGAGTCTGATATTTCACCAACCCCCCATGGAGCTCCTAAAAAAATAAAATAAAAATATATAAAAAAAATAATATTGTAAAAAATAAATTAAAAAAGTAAAATTGTAAAAAATAATAATAAAAAAAACCTACTAAAACTGTATACTGCCCTACTGACACCAATATCTGCCCTGCTGACACCATCCACTGCTCTACTGACACCACCCTCTTCCCTATGACATGGCCACTGCTCTACTGACTGACAAAAGCCACTGTCCTACTGCCACCAACCTTTGCTCTAATGGCACTATCCACTGCTCTACTAACACCATCCTCAGTCCTGCTGACACCATCCACCACTTTACTGACTGACATCATCCACTGTCCTACTGACACCAGCCTCCACCCTACTGACATTTCCACTGCTCTACTTACTGACACCAACCACTGTCCTACTGACACCAACCTCAGCTCTACTGACACGTCCACTGTTCTACTGACTGACTCCAGCCCCTGTCCTACTAACACCAACCTCTGCCCTAATGACACCATTCACTGCTGTACTGACACCATCAACTGCTTTACTATGACTGTCCTTTTCCCTACTGACACCATCCACCCCCCTACTAACACCGGCCACTGCTCAACTGATACCTTCCTCTGTCCTAATGACAAAGTCCACTACCTTACTGACACCGTCCATGTCTTAATGTTTTAATACATTTTAAAATGTTTTCTTACATTTATTTATAAGAGTGTTTGTATATACATATATATATATATATATATATATATATATATATATATATATATATATATATATATATATTATTATCATACATTACTTATATTGCGCCAAGAGTTTGTGCAGCGCTTTACAACAAGAGGGCAGACAGTACAGATACAATTCAATACAGTCAGAGTCAGAGGGCCCTGCTTGTTAAAGCTTACAATCTCTCTCTCTCTCTCTCTCTCTCTCTCTCTCTCTCTCTCTCTCTCTCTCTCTCTCTCTCTCTCTCTCTCTCTCTCTCTCTCTCTCTCTCTCTCTCTCTCTCTCTCTATATATATATATATATATATATATACACACATATGCACATGTGTGTTTGAGGTCTGGGATGCACACCCTAATGCAAAAGGCTGCACACACCTATGCAAGGCTCTGCTATGCTTTATGCTTCACACTAATTTAATAAAGAGTTTCTTTGCTTCTTTTAAGCCATTCTCACCCAAATAGGGCTGGTTTAACCACTTGCAGACCACCGCACGACGATATACGTCGGCAGAATGGCACGGGCAGGCATATGGGCGTATATGTAAGTCCCTGCCTTCCCGCGGGTGGGGGGCCCGATCGGGCCCCCCCCCGGTGCCTGCGGCGGTCGGCATTCGTTCGGGAGCGATCCGGGATGAGGGGGCAGCCATTTATTCATGGCCACCCCCTCGCGATCGCTCCCGACGAATAGAAATGCTCCATGACATCACTTCCTCTCCTCACAGGAGAGGAAGTGATGTAATCTCTCCTCCGTGTCGGTATTTTTCGTTCCGGCACCGAGGAGAGAGGATCGGTGAGTTGCACAAACACTACACAATACAGTAGAACATGCCAGGCACACTCACACCCCCCCTTTACCCCCCGATCACCCCCCCCCCCCAATTACCCCTGCCCCCCCCCCAGTCACAGTGACACCAATTGCATTTTTTTTTTTTTGCATTGGTGTCATTTGTGACTGTAATAACTGTTAGGGCAGTTAGGGTTAGCCCCCTTTAGTTCTAATGTGCCCCCCTAACCCCCCCAATAAAGGTTTAACCCCGTGATCACCCCCCGTCGCCAGTGTCACTAAGGCTGGGTTCACATTGCAGCGGTTTATGAGAACGAATGTGATTCGCACCGCACTGCAGTGCAAATCACATCCGATCTCTGTGCGATTCGAGTTCAGCCATACAGATAGTATGGCTGAATTCGCGCCGCACCCGCTGCACCCGCCGCAAATTCGCACGGGACCCATTTTTTGGTCCGCAGCAGAATCGGATCGCATGGGTGTTCACACCATGCGATCCGAGTTTGCAGATCGCACTGCGATATGCGAACTGATCTGGGGGTGTCATTAACATTTCACTGACACTCCCAGCAGTTCGCATAGGGCAGTGTGAACTGCCGCCGGGAGGCATGCGATGCGGGAACCCGCCGCGGATTCGTGGCGTTCCCGCATCGCTCCAGTGTGAACCCAGCCTAATAAGCGATCATTTTTCTGATCGCTGTATTAGTGTCACAGGTGACGCTAGTTAGGCAGGTAGGTATTTAGGTTCGCCGCAGCTTTTTATAGCGCCAGGGACCCCCATATACTACCGCATAAAGCCCCCTGATTGCCCCCTAGTTAACCCTTTCACCAGTGATCACCATATAACTGTTACAGGTGACGCTGGTTGGTTAGTTATTTTTTTATAGTTTCAGGGCACCCGACATTTATTACCTAGTCTCACTAGTGTACCCCTAAATTTAGGGGTGTCTACTTTCCAAAATGGAGTCATTTGGGGGGGTTTGTGCCATCTTGGCATTTTATGGCCTTCAAAACTGTAACGCCCTTAGAAAGCCTGAAGGCGGTGCTTGGTTTTCGGGGCCCCGTATGCGGCTAGGCTCCCAAAAAGTCCCACATATGTGGTATCCCCGTACTCAGGAGAAGCAGCAGAATTTATTTTGGGGTGTCATTTCACATATGCCAATGGCATGCGTGAGCAATATATCATTTAGTGACAACTTTGTGAAAAAAAAAAAAAGTTTGTAATTTTCCCGCAACTTGTGGCAAAATATAAAATATTCCATGGACTCAACATGCCTCTCAGCAAATAGCTTGGGGTGTCTACTTTCTAAAATAGGGTCATTTGTGGGGGTTTTGTGCCATCTTGGCATTTTATGGCCTTCAAAACTGTAATAGGTAGTGAGGAGTGAAGTCAAATATTTACGCCCTTAGAAAACCTGAAGGCGGTGCTTGGTTTTCGGGGCCCCGTACGCGGCTAAGCTCCCAAAAAATCCCACACATGTGGTATCCCCGTACTCAGGAGAAGCAGCAGAATTTATTTTGGGATGTCATTTCACATATGCCCATGGCATGCGTGAGCAATATATCATTTAGTGACAACTTTGTGAAAAAAAAATAAAAAAAAATTAAAGTTTGTAATTTTCCCGCAACTTGTGGCAAAATATAAAATATTCCATGGACTCAACATGCCTCTCAGCAAATAGCTTGGGGTGTCTACTTTCTAAAATGGGGTCATTTGTGGGGATTTTGTGCCATCTTGGCATTTTATGGCCTTCAAAACTGTAATAGGTAGTGAGAAGTGAAATCAAAAATTTACGCCCTTAGAAAGCCTGAAGGCGGTGCTTGGTTTTCGGGGCCCCGTACGCGGCTAGGCTCCCAAAAAGTCCCACATATGTGGTATCCCCGTACTCAGGAGAAGCAGCAGAATTTATTTTGGGGTGTCATTTCACATATGCCCATAGCATGTGTGAGCAATATATCATTTAGTGACAACTTTGTGTAAAAAAAAAAATATATATATTTTTTTGTCATTATTCAATCGCTTGAGGCAAAAAAATAAAATATTCAATGGGCTCAACATGCCACTTATCAATTTCCTTAGGGGGTCTACTTTCCAAAATTGGGTCATTTGGGGGGGTTTTGTACTGCCCTGCCATTTTAGCACCTCAAGAAATGAGATAGGCAGTCGTAAACTAAAAGCTGCGTAAATTCCAGAAAACGTACCTTAGTTTGTAGATGTGACAACTTTTGCGCAAACCAATAAATATACAGTTATTGACTTT
The DNA here is from genome assembly GCF_037356315.1 of Lithobates pipiens. NCBI lineage: Eukaryota > Metazoa > Chordata > Amphibia > Anura > Ranidae > Lithobates > Lithobates pipiens. Next base: position 67,671,728 of record NW_027507791.1, on the reverse strand, counting down.
TTTTTTACCAAAGACATGTGGCTGAATACATTTTGGCCTAAATGTATGACTAAAATTGAGTTTATTGGATTTTTCTAATAACAAAAAGTAGAAAATATAATTTTTTTTCAAAATTTGCGGTCTTTTTACGTTTATATCGCAAAAAATAAAAATCGCAGAGTCAGTCAAATACCTTTAAAAGAAAGCTCTATTTGTGGGAAGAAAAGGACGCAAATTTCGTTTGGGTACAACATTGCATGACCGCGCAATTACCAGTTAAAGCAGCGCAGTGCCAAAGTGTAAAAAGACCTCTGGTCATTTACCAGCAAAATGGTCCGGTCTGAAAGTGGTTAATAAAACAATAGTGCAATAAATGATGTACTACAAGGTTCCTGAGCTGTTTAGGGACCAGGAAGACGTGTTTCCATTTCAATTTTGTTTTCCACTTGTTTTTTCATTTTAAAAAACTATTTGTTTTTTGAATAAAAATCATAATCTTATCAATTATCAATAATTTATTATATATATTTACTACTGATGTACTGTACTTGTATATAAAAGCCTAATGTACCTCTCACAAATTGCCTCTGCCTTCCACAATGCAGTGTGTCTGTTTGTAAAATAAAAGGTTTTAGACCCAGATATGTTCTATTTCCTTCAATCAGCCTGCAAAGCATTTACTAATCTTCTATGGATTTAATGGTGAAGATGTTTCACCACTCATCCAAGACAGATCTACCTTGACATTTCATGAAACCATAGAGATCACTGATCATATCTGATTGGATTAAGATGATTAACTTGTCTCAGTGGGCATACATGTCGGGGTATGTCCCCAAAACTCCTATCAATTAAACTCTTGAATGAGTGATCAAACACTCTCAAATGTAACTACTACAAATTAGATCATGCCCTAGCTATATGACCAACTTCAACTGATCTAAAAGTTTGATAATGCATGGGGATATGCCAAGTACCATAAGTAGTTTTTACATTTACCACACAAAATAACAACTTTCTGCCACCAATTATGTCAAACTGCATAGGGTGGAGGAGTCTACAAACTCTTTCTAAGGGTATGTATCGGCACATTAAAACTATCAGATCAGCGTGAAATACAAGCTACTAGCATTTTTTCAAGCTGTAGATCCACTTGGTACCATAAATGTGCAAATCAGGTCAATCAAGACTCAAATGTTCTAATTCATGATGCATTTAGCTATCCACAAAGGGCCATACCAGATCATCAATTTACTATCTCATCAGTTTACTGCAGGAGCATGAAGAATGTAATGGGACTCCCTGGACATGCAGAAGACCCAGGCTCACCTTGTAGATGTCCAGAGAGTCTCACTACTTTCTTCATGCTCCTGCAGTAAACCATTGGGATAGCAAATTTATCAAAGCTGTGCACCTGTCTGTCACTTCACAAGGGAGGGAGTACTTAGAGTCAATTGGCATCTAATGGGGCAGGCCATGCCAGTACATAATGCAATGGGATAGCCTCTCTGTGCCTATAATATTTCTCCAGGGCGATCAAAGATATTGTTGGGAGGTGGCAAAATGACTGTCTTGTTTAGAACAAGGTTCTGCCCATATTCTTTTGGGAGGCAGTAAGAATGGCTGAACTGCATAGACTCCTCAATATAGTTCCATGATAAAACCATCACCCATCTTATCAAATTTCTAACCAAGAGCAGAAGTATCAGGTGGGAAAATCAAGAGGAGAGCATTTTCTACATGGGCCAGTTATGTGCAAGATCTAAAGACTTTTCAGTTGATGATCTGCATATGTACATAGACCTGAATCCCTTTGCTTTTCTACCTATCCAAATAAACAGTTGGAAGTCAGCTGTAACTAAATGTTTATCTAAAGCAAACAGCACAGAAGTGTGTTTCTGCCCTATCCCCTTGGCCTAATGCAAATGTCACCTACAGTCAATAGCTAAAATCCATCCTCCAACAATACAGCTTGCAAGGTCTGAAGTCGGGTTCCTAAACTAACATGGAGCAGTTATTTCAATTAGAAGGATGATGTTTGGGTAAACATGTAGCAGAAGATCTCCTAACAAGTGGAATAACATGTCTCATGGTGAAATGATTTTTGTTAGAATGTTTAATTATGTAAATGATCTATATCATGTTTCCTTGTAAATCCTGTGTACAAAGACTAATACGACAAGTTGTAAAAAAAAAGATGTATATTTAGGAAACAGAGAGCACTTCTCATGCTCATTAAGTGTAAAGGGTTTCCTTTGGCAAATTCTTCATGTGACACTGTAGTATGCAAGGTAATGTTAGAACAACACTGAGTGAATGAATCTGCCTGGGGGGGAACCCTCTTTGGCTACCTGAGTCATTGATATTCTGTGTCTCGCCTAGGGTCACTCACCGTGGGAGAGGTTCACGTGTTCCTATGCCTAATAATAATACATCACTCCCTTGAGTTATAATGGGAATCAGTGTTTTTAGTGTGTTATTTAGAAGATTTAGGGAGTCATTTTTCACCAAACTCCCAGCTGCAGACCCGAGACAAAATAACAGCTGATGGAAGTAATCTTTGTGATCTATTGCTTATTGCATGAGAACAACTCTTTGACATAAGGTTGGAAAATCTGAAAAAGATACTGAAATAATTACTAAATGCCATCCTTTTTGGTGCACAGAGGATTTGTAGTTAAAATGAATATAGGTATATATTGATTTATCTGCATTGTTTATCTCTTAAAGCTCACCTCCAGACAAATTTAGTTCATAAACCTAGAGTCCTAGTAATGTCCTGTCCATGACAATTTAGAGTGGCATTAGGGGTCTAGCGATGTTCTGTCCATAGCGATGAAAGTTTTTGGGGGTGTTTTATTTTCTCCCCTCCTTTATTTGATACATTTGATGGCAGTTTTTAAAAGACCTTTTTTCTGACACTTTTTAAACAGCATTTTTTTTTTTTCCCCTCTTTCTTCCTGCCAAATTAGGGGAGGGGTTAATTGTTCACAGGTGTATAAAGGTAGTTCTACAAACTCCCCCTTGAGCTTGCTCCCTGATTGTGGCTTGCATGTGGATTTTCTGAACACAAGTGGATTTTTTGAACTAAAGTGGAGAGTTACAACCAGGAGTTGAAAACAGGAGTTAAGACAGGAGTCTCTAACCTCTATCCTACCTCCATCCTCCCCTCCATTTTAAAGATCCCACTGCAAGGGGCAACCAGACAGCTTTCCAGAAATGTCAGGCTGACAGCAAGCCAGATTCACTGGAACCAGAGTGTTTAAAGGGGACAACCGCAGCCAGGTAAGCTTGCACCTCCACTCCCCCCCCCCCCCCCCCCCCAGTGATTGTTCCAGGGACTCCGTCCGACCGCCTACAGGGGTCAGGAAGGAATTTTTGCCCCACTGGTGCATTTGGCTGCTACTGTCAGGGGGTTTTTCGCCTTCCTCTGGAACAACCATAGGTTAGCATACCCCTACCTCCGGCCTCCTTTCCATTTTTTACGCTATCCTAGGACGACTATTCCAGATCACAGCCAGACTTCTTTTCTAAGCGGAGACCTCCACCCTAAGTAAAGGCAGCTGGAACAGCCAGCAACCGAATACAACAACTCCTTCCGCATCCATATAGGCATCCCCTGATCAACTTGCGCGCTAATAGCCTCAAGCACGGCGGCAAGTCTGATACCTAGCCCCACCTCAGGATCAATACCCTGATCAGGATCATCATCTTAGGCCCATAGTACCATCAACAGCATCCACAAACCATGTGCTACTTCAAATACTCAGCTGAAGTTCTGCACAGACTAAGGAACATCAACACCACATTGCCATCTTCCATACAAAAAATACTTCAAAGAGAACAACTATTAAAAACCGGACGACAACCAGCTCCCAACCACAGGAAGACATCTACTCGACCACTACAATTAGATTGCGCCTTGATTAACGCCAGGTCTGCAGTCAAACATAGACTGGAAGTACACGACTTCATCATCGAGAACAATGTAGACTGCCTCTTCATCACCGAAAGCTGGTTAACCTCTGACTGCAACACCATCCTCACCGAATTGGTGCCGGAAAACTACAGGATCCTAACCGAACACCGGATAGGGAAAAAAGGAGGAGGCCTAGCAGTGATCTTTAAAGGTCACCTGGATCTCACTAAACCATCATCTCAGAACCCAGTGTCTTTTATGGAAACCCTGACGCTACATTTTCAACCAACACCCCATGACACCACTCATATTCTACTGTGCTACAGACCACCGGGACCAAAGGCCAATCTTCTTTCACCCCTCACGGAATCCTTTGCAATGCACACCCTAAAATTCAAAAATTTCCTGGCACTCGGAGATTTCAACCTTTGGGCAAACGAGCCTAAAGACCCCATCGCGACTGCCTGCATCAATCAACTAGAAGAACTGGGTCTACAGCAACTGATAAAGACTCCCACGCATGGGTCAGGACACACCCTGGACCTCATTTTCAAACAGAACATCGACGTCAACATACTCGACAACATAACTCTGCCATGGACGGATCACCACGCTATCAAATTCAAAATCACTACCAACATCACCAACGCAAAACGGAAACCTGTAACAACGCACTGGACCAGATCGCATAAAAAACTGTACTCCGAAGCCTTCAAAACCACTCTGTCCAAAAAAATATCTACAATAACTTTAAACCACTCTACGGAGGAAACACTCAACTCCCTGAACAAGGCATTACTGCAATCAGCAGACTCGGTAGCACCAAAACGCAGGGCTCTCATCAGGAAGAAAAATGCTGGATGGTTTAATAGCTCCCTCTCCGTACTAAAGCAAGAACGCAGAAGAGCGGAAAGAACATGGAGAAGAAATCCCACCGAGGAAAACCTATTTAACTACAAAGGTCTGACAGAGAATTATCGGAAAGCAATCTTCAAAGCCAAAAAGGACCACTTCTCATATACAATCTCAACGGCCGCAAACCAACCACGGGAACTGTTTAAACTGGTTAATCAATCAATGAATCCGGTGTGCCTAGAACCCCCAGAAAACGAATCCCAGGATTACTGTGACAAACTGTCGGATTTTTTCATCGATAAAGTCAAAACCATCAGGGAAACAATTTGTCAGAAGAAAACATCCAACCTCAGCCAGCAAATACATAAAGAGGATGTCCGCACCAACATACCGCAACCGCCAAAATTTTCACTATCCCCAATTACCGTAGACACCGCAAAAAACATCATTAATAAACTGCGTGACAGTACCTCACCTATTGACATCATCCCCACAAAACTACTGAAAGAATGCTCCGACATCGTGGCTCCAACCATAACCCACCTCATAAACCGATCATTCCACGAAGGGATTGTTCCCAGCATCCTCAAACAAGGCATCGTCAAACCTCTACTCAAGAAACCAAACCTGGACCCTCAGGATCCAAACAACCGTAGGCCGATTACAAGCCTCAACACCATTTCTAAGATCATGGAGAAAGCTGTAGTACATCAGCTACAACGTCACCTGGATACTCACAAACTCCTGGACCCGCTGCAATCAGGCTTCCGCCCGGGTCATGGAACAGAAACAGCTCTCCTCAAGATTTGGGATGACGCCCTCGAAGCAGCAGATGACGGAGAGCCGTGTCTCCTCGTACTGCTAGACCTAAGTGCAGCGTTTGATACAGTAGATCACAATACTCTACTCGTCCGCCTCACAGAAGTAGCCGGAGTCCAAGACATAGATCTCCAATGGTTCGCGTCCTTCCTAGGAAATCGGTCACAGACAGTGAAACTAGGAAAATTCCTCTCCGAAACTCGGGCAGTCACCTGCGGAGTCCCTCAAGGCTCTCCGTTGTCACCCGTTCTCTTCAACATTTACATTTGCCCACTCCTTCAAATCATCAGATGCTCAGATCTCTGCTTCCACTCTTACGCTGATGACACGCAACTTTATTTCCGGATCAATGGAAAAAAAGATCACCAACAACAACTTGAAAACTGCCTCAAATCAATAGAGGACTGGATGACCACCAACTCCCTCCAGCTGAACCAATCAAAGACAGAGATTCTTATCTTACACCCAAATCATAAGCCCGCAACCAAAACCTCCTGGTCTCCACCAACCGTCTTTGGGCAGACTATCTCCCCAAAGACCAAAGCGAAGAGTCTCGGGGTTATTTTAGACGCACAAATGTCAATGGATGCGCAAATAGGATCTGTAGTCAGTCGATCTCACCATCTGCTGCGCATGCTTCGCAGACTCATCCCTTTTATCCCAAAGAATGACAAAGCAGTGGTAGTTGGAACAATCATTAATTCACGACTGGACTACGCAAACTCGCTTTACATAGGATTACCACAATATCAACTTGCGCGATTACAACTGATCCAAAACACGACGGCAAGGCTGATAACAGGAAAAAAACCCTGGGAATCCATTTCTCCTTCACTGAGGAGCTTACATTGGCTAACCGTAAAAAATCGGATCAGGTTCAAGACCCTTTGCCTCACCCACAAATGCGTGCATAGAGAAGCTCCGCAATACCTAATGGAGAAAATAAATCATTACACACCAAACCGCAGTCTTCGATCAGCCAACAAAAACCTCCTCCTCGTGCCCAAAGCCCGGTATAAATCCAAGGGTGATCGGAGATTCGCTGTCCAAGGGCCTCGGCTATGGAATGCTCTACCAATCAACATCCGCCTGGAAGAAAATCACCTGGCTTTTAGGAAAAAACTCAAGACCTTCCTCTTTTAGCAGATGATCAAAGCTCGCCACAGCGCCTAGAGGCGATTCAGTTCGCATTGTGCGCTATATAAGTATTTCATTCATTCATTCATTCATTCATAAATTTGGACACACCAAAAGTTGTCAATCTATAGAGCTGTAGTGTGAGGTGCTTGAGTAGAAGCATCTGGAGAAGTATTCCCATTTGTGTTGCATCAGAATCCAGTTTTACCAAAAAACTGATTTTGTGAAGATATGCAAATTGTGGTACCTTGGATCATAGTGTAGCAGAATTCCTACCTAGAAATGCTTTCCCTCTGCTATATATATATATATATATATATATATATATATATATATATATATATATTTATATTTATATATCACAAGGTTTAAGAACAAAAAAAAAAATAGGAATGCCACTCTAAGTGCAGTAAGCAATTGTAACAAAGTCCCAGGGCCCCTGAAGCCCATTGGTGACCTCCAGAGTTAGGGACAGCTGACATCCTTCAGTGTACAGTGGGTTACAAGGCATGGTGGGTGTAATGCAAGATGAACAGGTGGGCGCCAGACACTTTTTGAATGCAAAGAGATTTATTGTCTCTTAAACAGAACTGCACAAAAGGAAAATCCCCTAAAAGGACTTTAAAGGCACTAATGTATTATCGTATTGAAACAAATTATAATTTATTGAACATATTATAACATTAAAATATATTCTAATGGTAACAGTAGCTGTACACAATCACCCTAGGTTTACCCAACGCGGTTCAGTGTATTGGATAACTCTTTCTTCAGGGGTTTATAAGAGGATTGGTCGTGAATCTACACAATATAGTGTTTTGAGAAAAATATATTGTAAGTGTAATCATGAAAAAATTTAATTCCTATAGTATAATATCTTTTCATTAAAGGTAGTTTAAACACAATTCACATATAGTGTAGTGGTGTTACAGATGAAAACATTCCAAACCAAACCAAAAAGGTGGAGGTCAGGCATATCTCCAAGGGCATCTTAAATATAGTTCCCCCTCCAATCCCAGAACATGCCGAAATTGCTTCAGCAGTGTCTGGGAGCAGGGGGAGGACTGATAGACCTAGAGCACGCCCACATTGGCTTCCTGAGCCACATGCGCACGTCCCCACCCCAACCTCTCATGCGCCACCATCAGCACGACAGGATGATGCACACAGCCCACGACATAAAAAAACACTCAGCGGATTGCGCATGTCCGCTGGAGTAGTAAGATGGAGGCTGGACTCGCTGGCAATCTTCTGTCTCCATAGAAAGCCGACTCCGGGCGTCCTGGCGTCAGTCACTAGAGGGAAGGCAGACTTATATCAGAAAATAATAATACGTTTCATCAGTTAAAGTAGAAAATAACCACAGTATAATATGGAATTAAAGGAGGGAAGTAGGAGCCCTCAGGAGGTAGATAACAGAATTACATATAAACTACTTTGTAGAAGGCTAGGGCGACACAGGAACATATGAAAGGCATTGGGGCAGACATAAATTAGCAAACAAAACACATGAGAGGAAAGGTTATTTTTATAAATAGGTGCATACCGGAATAAACAATGAATGCATGTAAAGCCGTATCGAAACAATATTAATATTCAAAAATCCTCATTGATCATATATATATGAACAATGAGGATTTTTGCCCAGATAGACTAGTATAAGACAGACCAATACAAACAATACAGCAGATCACAAAGATTTAAAACATAATGTTCAAGCTTATTTCTCCATGCGCCCTGAGGAGAAACCCTCAAGAAAGGGCTTGAAGAAAATAGCCTCATTGAGGCCTGGTGATGTCGCTTTGAGATTATGTATCCAGTGCAGCTCTGTTTGGAGGAGGAGCTTGTTCCAATCACCTCCTCTGGAGCTGGGGTGGATGTGGTCCAATATTAAAAACTTTATTTTAGGAAATTTGCCTCCATGTGCAGTTCTAGTGTGTCTACCAAGAGGCAAATCAGGATTGTTAATTTGCATGCTTCTTATATGTCTGTATGCGCGTCTCCAAAATTTGAGTTTTGTCTTGCCAATGTAGACAGAACTGTGGGAGAGAGAGTTTGGGCCAGGACATCCTTAGGTAAATACAATGTTAATTAGCAGACTCAGAGACTTCTATAGGCAGACAGCTATACAGGTGAAGGCCTCCAGCCTGACACCATGTCAGGGCTGGCTTAGCCCTTCCTTCTCTGAGCTGGGTGCTCAGCTTCCGGCTAATTGCCCGCTCTCATCTCTTTCCACAGTTACCCAGCTGTTCCTAATCCTGTTCGTCTGATCCGCCTACTTAAAGCTGTCCAGCTCACTTCATCTCTGGATTCGCCTTGGTCACATCACAAGAAACCATCTCCTGCGGTTCTGTTTAAAGACTGGTTTGCTGACATCCCTTCTGGCTCCTTATCTTGCTTGCTGTTGCTCCACTTGGATCCCTGACTTCTGGCCTGGCTGATTACCCGATCTGGTTACTTAACTCTGGAATGGCTGACTACTCGATCTGGTTACTGGACTCTGGCTATGCTTTGACTACGCTTACTCTATTTACCTTTTTAATAGACAAGTGTGATTTAATTGTACTTCTGTCTCGGTCTGATTCATGGTTTCTGACACACCACTTCTGTATAGGTAGGACTGTTGTCTCCTATGGCAACAATCTTGTAGCTGTTACTAATGGTAACGGTATTCAACTATCTGTAACACAAACTGTTCTCTTTGGATCCTTTGAGCTCTTTCACTGTAGCACTCAGTATCTTCCTCAAGTGTCAGCCCCGCTTCCCTGCTGGGTCGCTAGCATGGCACTCACAGATACTCTTTAAGCTTCACCCCTGCTGACACATTAGGTCCCTGGCTTGGCACTCCACAAGCTTCACCTCTGCTGTACCGCTGGGTCCCTGACTTGGCACTTGCTGATGCTTTCCCACTTCTTCACCGTCCCCGGCTGGTGAGAAGTCTGCTCTGGTACTGGCTTCAGTTTACTCATAACGGTCAATGGTAGCAAGGTGGGCGGTCCCTTCGTGGCGACAGCTTCCCCTTTACTTCTGACCAAGACTGGTTCCCCAGCCGGCAGAACTGTCACTTCTGGTTGGACTACAAGCCCGCAGTCCCAACCTTGCACTGCCTCTGGATAGGCTTTCAGATAGCCTAGCAGCCAGATGTCTCTAGGATAGGCCTTAGGTTTCTGGCCTTGCAGCCCCGGGGCAATAGAACACATGTCCACCCAGACAGCCATCCAGGTGGCATAGAACCCCAATCACCTGATTCCACCCAAATAAATAGGTTCTCCCAGCAGGTCAAGGGACCCAAGAAAATCCCTGCCCATTTGCTGAGACAGCCCATTCATTCCTAATCTGTCCTTGCAATGCCCTTGTCTTATCTTATGTCACCAGACAGCCGGCCATCTAGTGACAGAGGAGAGAAGTGCAGCAATTCCAGAATTAGGGTGAAATCAATTGACTTCCTAACAATTTGCCAAGGCAATTATCATTGGCAAATAAATTTAATAGTAAACCTGCCTAAATGTCAGGGTGCTACATCCTCCCCCTGCCTACAAAAACGACGTCTCGGAGTTTGCAGAAAAATAATTGGAGCTCTCAAGCCTCAGAGCAAATGTCCTGGCAAAAATTGGGATGGGTGGGAAAACCGGAAAATAATAATGATAACAAACAATACACATGGCATACCACAAGAAGTAAACATGTATAACATATACATGAATGAGTGGCAGTTTACACAGGGCAAATATTAGACATTATATACCATTTCACATGTGGCGTACCACCCAAATAGTTAAGGGAAAAATATAAACAATAGCCTTATATCCTAACTATCTATCTAATATATACAGTAGTAAAGGTCATCAACAGTTACCATTATTATCCATGTCAGGTCGCTGTCTCTCCTTGTCCAAGGAAGATGCAATGGATGCAGGAACACGTGAAAGAGAAAATAAACAGCAATGGAAATAAATCCTATCCCTATGATAACGCAGTGGAATATATACATAATTGAATCTTATGAAGTTGTTAATTGCCCTCAGCCAAGAACAGCATAGCAGTGTAAATACAGCCTATAATATGTCTAAACTACACACATGTAAATTAAAGTGGACCCCATCCTCGTCCAAAGATGCCACCCTTCCACAACTAGCCTACAGAAACTTTCCTTAGCATGTTCTATCAGTTATACACATAATATTAATAAAGGCTCACTCAGGTTGGCATTACTCATGCCACCTGGTGACCAGTATAGGAAACAATCCAGGTACATTAAACCGTTCATCATTTAAATGTAAGGTGGGAATTTGCCCCTTTGCCACAGCTCATTCTACCTAACTAGCTAAGCACACCAGTGTCCTTGACGTTTCATAGTCCATCAAATTTCTTTCACTCGGGGTATTACAATATTTCCCAGCAGTTTCCCTTCTTCTCAGAGATAACTCTGGGGACAGGAGGCAGGGCTGCAATAAGAGAACAAGCAGCCAGGCCACATAGAAAGGGACCGCACTTCTGAACACAGGTCACCTTGCAATGGCAATTTCAGTCTATCGGCATAACAGCCGGGAACTGAGAAAAGATTTCCTCATGGGTTGAGGAATAAACATGTTGAAAGTCACATCAACCGGTTACTTTTCAGAGGGAGGCACACTAGCAGCTTCACAGCACTAGCCAGCGTGACTCAGGTGTGCACTCCCTGTATCTGCTGGCAGCATTCAGTCCAGCATAGTCCCAGTAATACAGTCAACGGGAGTGTTCTCCACTAGCAACAATTCTTGTACAAAGGTGGAATAGCATAGTGTCCTAACTTCTCAAAGTACACATTTGTAATCCACAGTGTCAGGAAAACATGGTCCAACATCATTTACCAGTAATATCTGGGCTCCGATAACTGGACACTTCAAGGCCTCTCCTTTAGCGTTTACCGTGGTGATGTAGTGTCAAATTTCTGCCTTGTTAGGCCTGCAAATGATCATGCTATCTAAGTTAATTTTGCGACCATAGCTGCAGGTGTGCAACACTGAAAGGTACTTCTCAGCCATCTTGGGGGACAACGTTGGGAAGTCTATCCACAGAGGGATCCGAAGGAAACTTCGAACAGCTTTATCTATCCATTGAGTCTCTTTATCCTGGATCTCTTCCTCTAGATGGGTGGGTATATAGGGATAAAGATATCCATATTACTCAGCCACTTTCTTAATGATGATGCGCTGTACTTTGGACTGCCTGGGCAGTGTCTTGGGGTCTCCACATCTGGATAAGACCCATGGGTCCAGAGCACGTTGAACCAGGTCTCCTGCAACAATGTCAGGTTTGCAATCAAACTTAGTTGCCGCTATCAGCTTAGTGGAAACAACTTTAGAGGCCCAATGTTCCTACCAATCCTCCTCAAAAAACTTAGTGATATGCACAGTTGGGGTAACACTAGCAGACATTGCAGTATCACCTCCCCCCACTTGCACACCACTTTCACCCTTTGCAGGCTTACCCGATTCTGGTACCCTTTTCCTCAGTGATTCCACCATCAAGGAGAGCAGGTGGGTCCGACCACAGCCTCCAAGGGCAACTGGAGCACTGGGTCCTTGAGCAGCCAAAGAAGCAAGGGGAGCAGCTTCTCTCATGAGCTGGGTGGTAGCAGTTGGACTCTCGATGCCGCTCCCAGCCGGGAACAGCTTTTGGCTTTTAATCTGTCCTTGCAATGCCCTTGTCTTATCTAATGTCACCAGACACTCGGCCATCTAGTGGCAGAAGAGAGAAGTGTAGCAATTCCAGAATTAGAGCGAAATCAATTGACCTCCTAACAATTGGCCACAGCAACTATCACGGCAAATAAATTTAATGGAAGCCCTGCCTAAACATCAGGGTGCAACACCATTGTTTTATTAGTACAATTGGCAACTTACAGTGTAGTAGATAGGGATGAGCTCGAACATCGGCTGTTCGCCCGTTCGCCAAATTTAAAACATTATGGGGCGTTCGTGGGAAATTTGAGCGCCCGCGGAATGCTCCAAAATTAACGGCGAGACCTGACCAGCATGCTTTGGTCAATCACAGCATGCTCTACTGTGAGAGCCATGATTGGCCAAGGGCAGTCATGCACAGGGGGCCTTTGACCAATCAGGCACAGGGGGCTGAGTCCACGCCCCACACTATGTTAGGCTGCTTACATAGAGACCATACATAGTTTTATGAATGAGCAGCAAAATTACATTTGTAAAAAAAAAAAATGCTTGCGGCTGTAAAGTCCTGCCGGATTCCGGCATTATACATAAAAATACTTGAAAAAAAATGGCGTAGGTCCCCCCCCCAGTCTATTACCAGGCTCCCCAAAATCCATACTAGACCCTTATCCAAACACACAACCTGGCAGGCCACAGGAAAATGTGCTCTCGTGTCTAAACCATACCAAGCCACATGTCCTCAACATGGGGAAGGTGTTTTGGGGACAAGGGCCTCTTCCCCACAACCCTTGCCCAGTGTTTGTGGGGTCTGTGGGCATGGGGTTTATAAGAATCTGGAAGCCCTCTTTAACAAGGAGACACCCAGATATGTGAATGGGTATCGGGTACATTGTACTCCTACTCATTAAGCAAAAAAAGTGTCAAAAAAGTAAAAATGACAATAGACAGTTTGGGACAAGTCCTTTATTAAAACCAAAAAATGTCCCTCGATGTCCATTCATCTTTGATCACAGCGGCGACGGACTGAGAAAAATTAAAATGGAAAAACTCTTTTTTCAGGCTTTCTGCATTGACAGCTGTTATATATCTGAGGGCAGGGTCACCCATTTACGTCACTGGATGGCCCCGCCCTCAACTAAATAAGAGCTATCCGCGCAAAAAGACTGCAGTTGGTGGGAGCCTCCCATCGAGGCAGAGTTTTTCCATTTTTTTTCCTGGGTCATCTGCGCTGTGATCGAAGATGAATGTCCCAAACTGTCTACTGTCATTTTTACTTTTTGACACTTTTTTGGTGAATGCGTAGGGGTACAATGTACCCAATACCCATTCACATGGGGGGCTGGGATCTGGGGTCCATTTGTTAAAGGGGTCTTCCAGATTCTGATAAGCCCACAGACCCCCACAACCACCGGACAAGGGTTGTGGGGATGATGTGGGGACAAGGTGTTTTGGGGGCCCCAAAACACCCCCCTTATGTTGAGGGCATGTTACCTGGTACGGTTCAGGAGGAGGTACTCTCTCGCCCCCCCTTTTCCTGCAGGCTGCCCGGTTGCGTGCTCGGATTTTGGGGGTGACCCCCACGCCTTTTTTTTTATTTTGCTCGGGGTTCCTCTCAAAATCCATACCAGACCTTTATTTTTTAATATTCATACCAGGGCCTGGTAATGGACTGAAGGGGGGAACCAATGCCTTTTTTTTCCAATGATTTTTATCTATATTACCAGGATCTGACAATATATTACAGCCGCAAGCAGTTTTAAATTACATTTTTTGCAATGATACATGTTCCCTGGGGCAGGACCCGGGTCCCCAAACACTGTTCGGCTAATCCGTAGTAGTAGACATCAAAGCGCAAATCAGACTCACCAGGAGTCGGAAGAGCAGTCGTGTGGAGGCAAGGACATCCGCACCATGTAGGGTCTGGCTGGGTAACGTGCAGCTTGTCTGGCCGGGTGGTATGCAGCATGTGTAGATGCTGAAGATAACAGGTGTCTACGAGACACCGACCATCAGTGGCCGGGCCTGACGTCAGTGCTAGGGGCGGAGTTGGGCGTGGTTCCACAAGATTTAGGAGTGTGTCTATGGGAATGTTTGACCATTCTTCCAGAAGTGCATTTGTGAGGTCAGGCACTGCTCTAATTCATCCCAAAGGTGTTCTGTCGGGTTGAGGTCCCCACTCTGTGGAGGCCATTCAAGTTCCTCCACCCCAAACTCAGGTATCCATGTCTTTATAGACCCTGCTTCGTGCACTGGTGCGCAGCCATGTTGGAACAGGAAGGGGACATCCCCAAATAGTTTAAACAAAGTTGGGAGCATGAAATTGTCCAAAATGTCTTGGTATGCTAATGCCTTAAGAATTCCCTTCATAAGTGAATTCCCTTCACTAAGGGGTCAATATTTTAGTTAAATGAGTATAACTAGTAGAACTGAAATCGCCTACATCAAGAAGAGAAGAAAAGATTGATCGCACACTTGGATCCAAACGATGCTGTAGAAGTGTCTTTATTGTCATGAGCCAGACAAAATTGCAATGATGATCACAATGCAAGCTAAAGGCGTATATTAGACTGGTGTCCACTGCCGACCCCGCTGCGTTGTTGCGATGGACGCTGGACTGTACTGTAGTAATTGCAATGTTACCAAAAGAGTGTCTTAAGGAAATGACCGGTGAATAACTGATTTGTGAACTGTACTAGTTGCAATAATGTACTGCATAGATGAGAATTTTGTTTGTTTTGTATTGTAAACCCTCAATAAAAACTATTGAAACATAAAGGTGTATATCAAATCAAACACCTAACGCAAAGCACCTGTAGTTAAAGAGCAATCAACACAAAACTTCACCGACATAAAAACATTATTTAAAGAGGAGCTGCACCTATAAGAAAAATATTAAAAGCCAGCAGCTACAAATATTGCAGCTGCTGACCTTTAATAGATTGACACTTACCTGTCCCAGGGTCCAACGATGTCGGCCGCAGATGTCGAGCAATCGTTCGTCTCTCTGCTGCCCCTGCCGCCATCCTCTGTCAGGGAATCGGGAAGTGAAGCATTGTGGCTTCGCTGCCCGGTTCCCTACTGCGCATGCGCGAGTTGCGCTGCGTGTCTCCACTGGTCCCAGCTGTGTCCTGGGAACTGTGTGTTTCCCAGAACACAAGGGGGGGGGGGGCATCTGCGGCTAGCTGCGGCTAGCTTGTCCCGGAAGTGGGTGCAGATACCTGGATTATCCAGGTATCTGCACCCCCCTCCCCCCTGAAAGGTGCCGATTGTGGCACCGGAGGGGGGGAGGGATCAGATGAGTGGAACTTCCACTTCAGGGTGGAGGTCCGCTTTAAATGCTAAATATAAACAAGGGTACTAATGCGCACAAACCCAGCTACCTATCTAATAATCTCTCAAATGTAGGAAGCCGCCAATATAAAAAGTGATCTCTGCACCGTTATAGCAAAAATGAAAAAGGGGTTATGTAGCGCTACCTAAATAAATGTAACTAAATTAAACAATAGCAAAATAAAATGAAAATATAACCAATTTAAATATACACAGATATGTGCAATATGTGAACTGTGCAAACTAACTCATGTGAAAAAAAACGCATAAAGTGCAACAAATCTTCACAGTAAAGTATTCAGTGTGCAAATAAGCTATAGTGCAATATACAATAAAGTGCAAAATAAATCAAGGATTAACTCCGTAACAATACAGTGACCTTGAAGCAACTGTTTGTGCAATACTTCAATAAAGTGCCAAGTGAATCAAACAAACAATAAGTCCATGTACCTCAATTTAGAAATAATCTATTAGATATTATATAAAAGTAGAGTATTAAATGTGCAATGCCAAAAGTGATTATAATGAGTCCCAAAGTTCAAAACATATCCATGCAGTGAAAATAGAAAGCTCAATAAGTGACACTCCACCGATGATCCACACTTCAGTGCTCACAGTGCACCCCTTGTTTCCCCCAGCCTCTCACCTCTATAAAAGGCCACTAAGGACCATATGGTGCTGTATAAACAATTGGCTGTGGTCTCACACCTCCTTCCATCCACATATTTCAGGCCGCCAAAGTTGCAAACATCATCACATATAAAGGCACATAAAGAAGAGGAAGAGGGGAGCTCCAATGTGTAGTATTATTAAAAAACGGCTTTATTAAAAAATATCCACACTTACATTTAAAATTCGGTAATCGCGGGTAAACAGAACGATACTTGCGGTCTCGGCCGCGACTGGAAGTGACGACAAAGACACCTGGCTCCTCGCTGACACGTTGTGTCACACACACCTGACTTTTTCACTGCATGGATATGTTTTGAACTTTGGGACTCATTATTATCACTTTTGACATTGCACATTTAATACTCTACTTTTATATAATATCTAATAGATTATTTCTAAGTTGAGGTATATGGACTTATTGTTTGATTCACTTGGCACTTTATTGAAGTATTGCACAAACAGTTGCTTCAAGGTCACTGTATTGTTAATCCTTGATTTATTTTGCACTTTATTGTATATTGCACTTTGCTTATTTGCACACTGAATACTTTACTGTGAAGATTTGTTGCATTTTATGCATTTTTTTGCACATGAGTTAGTTTGCACAGTTCACATATTGCACATATGTGTGTATATTTAAATTGGTTATATTTTCATTTTATTTTGCTATTGTTTAATTTAGTTACATTTATTTAGGTAGCGCCACATACCCCCTTTTTCATTTCTTAAATGCTAAAATATCTGATCATAAAATGGTCAAAACAAAAATAGATAATGTAAACATGTAAGCAAGAAATATATTAAAAACAAAAACAAAAATCGCCTACATAATGAGAATCAAATACGTAACTTGTGAATATGTACCCTGTGTGCATCTGGCACTGATACTAGCCAGTGCCTCACCAGCCACTGACCTCACCGCACATCCCTGATATACAGTACTGTGAAAAAGTTTTAGGCAGATGTGAAGAAATGCATTAAAGCAGGGGTGTCCAACCTACGGCCCAAGATGGCTACAAACCAAAGTAGTAAACTTGCTTAAAAATGTTAAAAAGCATTTAAACTTAGCAAATACATGCAGCCAAAGGCAAACTTGAAAGCGTTTCTTTACTGATTTTCCCAAAGAAAAAAATTCTATTCTTCACAGTCACGCTTTATTCATGTCATCAGTTTTCGGCACCACCTATATTTGTGAACAATATTTTAAAGATAAAGCACACAAGGGCAAAATTAGAACCAAAATATATGATGAGCACCATGAGAATTGAGAATTGCTACTACATCTATCCAACCAAATATTGGTGTGTTAGTTTATCAAAAACAGTGTCAAATGCCATACTAGTTTTATGTTGCCTGCTTTTACCATGATAATAAAAAATATTTCAAAAAAAATTATTACTCAGATACATACATTATCTATATCAGTGATCATTAATTTGTGATCTGCCTGACTGCTCATTAACTATCCTTATTGTTAGTGTATTTTATATGTGGCCCAAGACAATTCCTCTTCTTCCAATGTGGCCCAGGAATGTCAAAAGGTTGGACATTCTTGCTGTAAAGTAAGAATGTTTTCAAAAAGATATATTTTAATTGTTAATTTTTATCAATTTACAAAATGCAAAGTGAGCAGAACTTTTGTGTTGATGGCACTGCTGGACATCTTCCAATGTTGAAGGGAAGTAAGCATGCGTCTTTCATCTGCTGCATCAATGATGTCCTGAATGCTTAGAAATACAGGCAGATACTTATCCATCATGCTATACCATCAGGGAGGCTTGTGATTGGTCTGTCTAATTACATAAAGAGACAGAAGAATTTGAGTCAGCCTACACCCACAAAAGATCTGTAGTTAGTTCTCCAAGATGTTTGGAACAACCCATCTGCAGAGTTCCTTCAAAAACTGTGTGGAAGAATAGCTAGGAAAAAATGAATGCTGTTTTAAAGGCAAAGGGTGGTCACACCAAATATTGTTTTGATTTGGAATTCTCTTCTGTTCACTTAATTTATTTTTGTCAATTAATAACAATAAACTATTAACATTTTTATTTCTGAAAGCATTTTTTTTCAGCAAAGCAGATAAGGATGGCTGAAAAAAAATTGAAAAGAAGCCTCATCTGATCTGTGTATTCTGATGGTGGGGGTCTCTCTGCTACCAGAATACAATAATACAGAAAGAAGAATTCCCTCATCTACCTCAAATGTGTGGATGGGAGAATCAAGTAATTTTTTTTGTACAACCTTCTGCCGGAATAAAAAAACACTGACCCATCTATGAGCTGCCTTTAGCCACATACATACAGGCCAGATAACAGCCAAAATCAGCCAGTACAGTAGAAACTGTAGTTGCATGTAAGAATAGAGAGATATTTGGGATCAGATGGCGCAAAGAATCAGTCACTGTATAGTCTCTATTTGAGTATGAGTATTTTAAAATGTCAATAACAATAGCATTTGTAATAATATAGGAGAAGCACCGTCGGCAGCAACAGTCTTGAGAGGAGAAGCAGGGCTCCCTAAAGATTTTGAAAACACAAAAAACAGGGAGAAGGTGCGCCAGACTAAGTGCAGTATAAACGATAAAGTATTTATTAAAATAAAAAACATACGGCCAAATGGCTACTCACAAAGGTCAGAGTGATTTAGGCATGTAAATTAGATAGGGATGTATCCATGTCTCAATCCGGTCCACGGGGTTTGCAGAGCTGATGGAGTATAAAAGCAGACAGGGGGGACGACAATAAGCTTGCCTCTGTGTTCCAAAAGCTGATTTGGAGCAGCACCTCTGTATTTCTAATAGTTTTCATCGGTTTCCAGCTTTGTTAAGCGTCCGGATAGTCGGATGGCCGGAACCGGAAGTGCGTTCCAGCGTGGAACGCAAGCTCTGAGATCCGGAAGTGACGCGTGGGCCAATCAGAAGACGCGTTTCACAACTTCAGTTGTTTCCTCAGTTAGAATAAAACTGAAGATCTAGTAAAATTTACACTTTTTAACTGGTATGTGCCAGGCAAAGAGTTACTGCTGTTTGTCTCATGTTAAAGGCTATAGCTCCTTGACCACTCTTTGGTTGTGCACGTGCAATCAGATGGTGGTGTTTTTTCCTGCAAAGTGAAGATTCCTATGGTCCTCTGACCACCCTTTATGTGATGAAGTGGTCGTGGTTATAAGACAGAAAGATAGAAACATAGAAGATTAATGGCAGAAAAAAGACCAACTGGAGTCTGCCCAATTTTTTTCTTTTTTTCTTTTATTAAAATCTTTTTAAAAATGTTTTTATTATTTTTGTTGTATAAGTGTAGATCTATATTGCCCCAAGCATGTTTTAGTTGACTTACCTGTTGAATGGTTCAATTAGAGTGCGTTGAAAAAGTTTTCATACCACCTGAAATTTTCCACATTTTATCATGTTACAACCAAAAACATAAATGTATTTTATTAGGTTTAATAGACTAGCACAAAGTGGCACATAATTGTGAATTTGTGGGAAAATAATAAATGGTTTTCAATTTTTTAACAAATAAATATGTGGAAAATACAGCATGCATTTGTATTCATCCCCCTTTACTTTGATAACCCTAACTAAAATCTAGTGGAACCAATTGACTTCAGAAGTCACCTAATTAGTAAATAGAGTCCATCTGTTTATAATTTAATCTCAATATAAATACAGTTGTTCTGTGAAGCCCTCAGAGGTTTGTTGGAGAACCTTAGTGAACAAACAGCACCATGAAGACCAAGGAACACACTAGACAGGTCAGGGATAAAGTTTTGGATAAGTTTAAAGCAGGGTTAGGTTATAAAAAAACATATCCCAAGCTTTGAACATCTTACAGAGCACTGTTAAATCCAGCATCTGAGAATAGAAAGCGTATGGCACAACTGCAACCTTACCAAGACAATGTCTGTCTACCTAAACTCTACCTAAACTGACAGGCTGGACAAGGAAAGCATTAATCAGAGAAGCAACCAAGAGGCCCATGGTAACTCTGGAGGAGCTGCAGAGATCCACAGCTCAGGTGGGAGAATCTGTCCATAGGACAACTATTAGTTGTGCGCTCCACAATTCTGGCCTTTATGGAAGAGTGGCAAGAAGAAAGCCATTGTTGAAAGAAAGCCATAAGAAATCCCATTTGCAGTTTGTGAGAAGCCATGTTGGGGACACAACATGTGGAATAAGGTGCTCTGGTCAGATGAGACCAAAACTGAACTTTTTGGTCTAAAAGCAAAACACTATGTGTGGTGGAAAACTAACACTGCACAATACCCTGAACTGTGTGAAAAAAACATCCCCACCATGAGTCATAGTGGTGGCAGCATCATGTTGTGGGGATGCTTTTTTTCAACAGGGATAAGGAAGCTGATCGGAGTTGATGGGAAGATGGATGGAGCCAAATATAGGGCAATCTTAGAAGAAAACCTGTTATGCTGCATACACACGACCGGACTTTCCGTCAGAATAAACTCTGACAGTCTTTCCGACGGAGTTCCGCTGAAACTGACTTGCCTACACACGATCACACCAAAGTGCGTTCATTTAGAACATGATGACATACGACGGGACTAGAAAAGGAAGTTCAATAGCCAGTAGCCAATAGCTGCCCTTGTGTCATTTTTGGTCCATCGGAATAGCATACAGACGAAAGGTTTTCCTGATAGGAATTGATTCCATCAGAAAGATTTAAAACATGTTCTATTTCTAGGTCCGGCAGAATTTTTTTTTTTTTAAATCAGATGAAGCACACACATGATCGGAATACCCAATGAAATTATTCCGTCTGACCTTTTCTGCCGAAAAGTCTGGTCGAGTGTACGTGGCATTAGAGTTCGTAAAAGACTTGAGACTGGGGTTCCCCTTCCAGCAGGACAACGACCCTAAACATACAGCCAGTGCTACAATGGCCCAGTCAAAGTCCAGACCTAAATCCACTTGAGAATCTGTGGCAAGTTTTGAGAATCTGTAGCAAGACTTGAAAATTGCTGTTCACAGACGCTCTCGATCCAATCTGACAGAGCTTGAGCTATTTTGCAAAGAAGAACGAGCAAAAATGTCACTCTCTATATCTATAAAGCTGGCAGAGACATCCCCAAAAAGACTTTCAGCTGTAATTGGAGCGAAAGATGGTTCTATAAATTATTGACTCGGGGCTGAATACAAATGCATGCCACACTTTTCACATATTTATTTGTAAAAAAAAAAAATGAAAACCATTTATCATTTTCCTTCCAGTTCACAATTATGTGCCAGTTGTGTTGGTCTATCATATAAAATTCCAATAAAATACATTTATGTTTTTGGTTGTAACGTGACAAAATGTGGAACATTTCAAGGGGTGTGAATACTTTTTCAAGGCACTGTATAGTTGCCTTTAAAGCAAGCTTGTTATTACTTTTTCATTTGGCCTTCGTGATTATTACATGAAGTCCTTGAGAAGAACTTTGGCATGACTCGGATGTCCTCACCTCTCAGCTGTCATTACTTCAGGGAGTCGGTGCTGTTACCGATGCCTGTCCTGCCTATTGTCTGCCATCTCATGCTCATTACTGAGCTCTTGCCCTGACAAAGATCCACACTATTTGTTCAGGACTAATTGCAGGCAAGTTATAATGGACAATAGCCCTGCACAAAAATCACTCCCCCCAAGGCTTTCATCTCCAGTGGAGTTTATCAGCCCTCTCATCAAGTAACCCCAATGGGCCATGTGCTGAGAACTTCCCTGTGTGAGAGTATGAAGATAATTATTGACTTGGTGAATTATAATCAGTTTAATGTGATTAACACTGTCCTCAAACACATGATTGCTGTTAGTGGTCTTTTTTTCCCACCTTTTTGGAAATGCAGCTTAAAGGAAAGGTCAAAAATATTTTTTATGTAGCCTAGTCCTGCTCTAATTTTTCTTGTTTCTATGAGAAAACTATGGACCCAATGAAATACTGTGTTCAGAGGTGCAATACAAATTCACAGTCCCAGTGCCAACTTTTGAATTGTGGCTCCAGATTGTCTGAAAATAAAACCTTTGATGGTCCTAGACAGCTACTAAGCTGCTCATTTTTAATCAAACAGGTAAAGTTTCACCTTTTCCAGACTTTACAGGCTTATGTAATGCTTAAAAATACCCTCTCTGAAAAATTAATATTAACGTTCCTGTGAAAAACAAAAGATAGTGGTCAATTAAACAGATATCTCTCTTTTATAACTCCTGATGTATGTTTTGTATCCAGAGCTGCATCTACTTTATTCCTTGGACATTTTGTAAAGACAAACTTAGTGTTTTCTAACTGTTTTCTCTTTTACAATATTGTGTGTACTCACTTTTTCCCCTGTTTGCACTGCTGAATTCCACTCCTTTCTGTAGTAGAACATGCCCCCCCCCCCCCCCCCCAAAGTTTGCAAAGAAACTGACTCTTCCAGGATTGTTGATTTCCTGGGTGACCCACAGCTCTACCCGGTTTGTCATGCTGACCCTTATGTCACTGCACGACATAGTAGTCCCTGGGCCCTGTAATGGTGAGCCCCCTCATTCCTATGTGTAATTACTCCCTAGGCTGTGAATTCTACATCCTTATTTAACTGAAAATTTCCATTAAAACGGTTGTAAAACGCTGCACTTTTTTCTTTTTTTTCTTCTTACCTGCAAGTCAAAGGCATAATGTGCTAGCATGCATTGCATACTAGCACATTATGTGAAACTTAACCGAACACAAAGACTTCCAGCGATGCAATGTCATTGCTGGAGACAGCTTCCATCTTCACCCGTCTTGCTTTCAGGTTCGCAGACTCCGCCTCTGTGACTGGCCGGAGCCGCGATGATGTCACTCCTGTACTTTATTATAGGCTTAGCTATAGGTAAAATTCAAAGATGGAAGTTTACTTTACTAATTCCTCAACTTTTCTAGTACACATGCATTCCTCTTGACCTGCTAGACAATTATTGATTGTCACTAGACAATTACTGATTATTAAAAACAATGTCACTAGCCACTCACGTTTAATTGATTTTACTGGCACAGTTTCCATCTTCCTCTGTGCGGCTCCCTGAACTTGCAATTGGGGAGCAAACATTCTGAATGTAAGGAGAAATCTCCTGCTTGGGACTACATGATACATCGTTCCTAGCGCTTATGGAATGATAGGACATGACAAAATAATTTCTATTCCATGGGACTGCCTGCATATGTCTAATGCAGGCAGCCCCTGCACATAAGGGTAGCTCTGGCAGAGCTCCAAAGGGCCCTGCAAGCCACCTTTACAATGGAAATCTGGGCCTGTGGTCAGGAAACTGGGTAATAAGGAAGGAGAGAACTAATTTGCCTTTATAAGATGCAGAACATAATGTTAGGCAGCCTATAGACCAGTCAGCCTTTTTTTGTTCAACCAGCAGGAACGGCCAAACCCTAATGAACTTGATGAATTTCTATCCATGTATGGCCGACTTAAGTTCTACCATCAGGGCATTGGCAGTGAGGGGAGGCAGGAGGACTATTCGCTACGGCAGGAAAAGCATTCAAAACTTTTCTCCCGTTATTTGATCATGTCCTTGTGGAGCAACTTTGTCAGAAAGGAGGAATTATGCTTCCTGAAAAAGCTCAGGGCAAAGTCTTGCAAGCAACAGTAGTAGCATTTGGAGAAGGCTCTATGGGGAAGAATAGGGAAGTTCAGCCAGTCAATGTAACCGATGGCAGCACCAAAGTTGTGCTAGATGATAAAGAATACGGCTTTGCTGCTGGTTTCCCTTAGCCGAAATGGCGGCAGGGTGAAGGCACTGCTGGATTCATGGACAGGTAAGTGTATTAATATTAAAAAGTCAGCTGCTACAGTATTTGTAAAACTAAAACTAAACTAAAAAAAAATACAATCCTATTAAAGTATTTATTCTTAAGTCCGAAAAGTATTATACAATATATAGCTCTCAGCCTCCTCCAAATCTCTAAATTTCTTTTTTTTTTTTTTGCTGTAATCTGACTTCCTGTTAGAGGGATGTTCATTCTTCTTGATCCCACTGTGGAAATGTAGTCAACCTTTCTTACTTACTCACGAGATGGTCTATGGACTAAGGACTATGGGATTCGTAGTGTGCAAAGGTATTTGACCGCAACTAATGTGCATTGCTTGTTCCAATCAAATGGAAGTAAGCCCTTGTACACACGGTCGGAGAATCTGTTGGAATGAGTCTTATCGGACCGTGTCATCAGATAATCCGACTGTGTGTGGTATGCATCGGACTGATTCCGTCCGAATCTCCGTCCGACCCAACTTTCCAACATGTTGGAAATATTTCCCGACCAACTGGGCCGGACAGACCTAATCCGATCATGTGTAGAGCATTTTGATCGGACCAAGTGCCACGCATGCTCAGATCAAATTCCTACATCAAAGCTATTGGCTACTAGCCTGAATGTAGTCCCATCGTAACGAAATTACGTCATCACGTTCTGAAAGATCGGATTTTTCACCAACTTGGCCCGACCGTGTGTATGCAACAGTTTCGGACACAATCCGTCGGACTAAATCCGACGGGCAAAATCCGACGGATTTGGTTGGCAAAATCTCCGACCGTGTGTACGTGGGCTAAGAGGGAAAAAGAAGTGGCTAAAACCCCAGTCATGGTATGTTTTTATTTTTATTAATTTTTTTGCTGTCTGTGTCCCAAGATATCACTTTACTTCCTGTCCCAAGACACAACAGGTAGTGGGAAGAAATATCACCAAAGAGAGGCAATCCCCTTTCCTTTCTTTTTTTCCCAGAGCAGCTGTTCCCATTAAAATATTTCCCCTCACCTCCTGTTTTGGTGATGACTGCAAAAGTTTAGATTCTCCACATGTATCCCCGTTGACAACGGTGGCCAGGGCAAATACAGAAGGGAAATTTACCCAGTGGGGACACAAACAACACTGAAGAACTTATAAACACAAAAGATATCCAGATAAAGTGTGATTGCATCAATACTACAATCAAATGAAAGCAGAGCATTTACGCAGGCAAAATTTATGCAAAATAAATTAATTTATAGCCATCCAAAGAAAATTCTGAAAAAGTGCACAGCGCAAAACAATCCATCAATATATGCTCAATGCAAAACAGTCCATTTGATGGACACCCAAATCCAATGCTACTGTGTATGTATACACCACTTCCCACCCGGGTGTGCACCCCACTCAGAAGTCACTTACCAACAGGTGAGACCCCAAAGATGGAGGTGTGTCTGCACTCCTAGAGAGAAAGCCCACTGGGATGGATAGATGGCATAATTTAGGGCTCAGGAGCGGTGGTTTCCAAAATAATCAAGGCAGTTCACAAATGAAGCTCAGGAAGGTAAAATGCAAAGAATTTATTCATTGGGGGGCACTTGAAATTGCACTGAAAGTGCACTTGGAAATGCAGTCGCTGTAGATCCGAGGGGGACATGCAAGGAAAATAAAAAACAGCATTTTAGCTTGTACATGATTGGATAATAAAGTCAGCAGAGCTTCCCCCCATTTCAGATCTACCCCTCAGATTTACAGCGACTGCGCTTCCATATGCACTTTCAGTGCAATTTCAAGTGCATTTTGTAGTTTGCACTTGTAGTGCAAAGTGGATTTGCCTTTTATAAATAACCCCCATAGTGTAGCAAAATAAAATACCAGCATTTATTAAGATAAACAACTACTCACAAAGGCTGGTCAAAAATAGCATGTAAACCAGATAAGCGCAGTCAGCACTCTGGTAGGCATGATTGTCACAGCAGTAGCTCCACCCAATTCATTTCGTCTGATAGGTACAGGTTTTTTTTAAAACAAAAACCTGACTACCCACTCTATCAAAAAAAAAAAAAAAAAAAAATATATATATATATATATATATATATACATATATACTTTAGGTGTACTTCAATGAAACAGATTAGTTAATAAATTTGCTGTATAATGTTTATAATCAATTTGCCCTAACTTGGAATTTCTGATTTACTAGTAGAGTGGAGGGAAATGGAATTAGGCTTTAATTTAACCACTTGCCGCCCGCCCTATAGGCAATTGACGGCGGCAAAGTGGTTTCATAATCCTGACCGGAGGTCATATGACGTGATCAGGATTATGAGCCGCTGCGTGCCCCCGGGGGCGCGCATCGCGGCGATCGTTGTTGCGGGGTGTCAGTCTGACACCCGGCAACTATGATCTCAGTAAAGAGTCTCCGACGGAGACTCTTTACCATGTGATCAGCCGTGTCCAATCACGGCTGATCACAGCGTAAATGGGAAGAGCCGGTGATTGGCTTTCCCTCACTCGCGTCTGTCAGACGCGAGTAGAGGAGAGCCGATCGGCTGCTCCTCTGACAGGGGGGGTCTGTGCTGATCGATTATCAGCACAGCCCCCCCGAGGATGCCCACACTAGACCACCAGGGACGCCACCAGACCACCAGGGAAAAGGTAATAAAAGTCATAATCCTCCCTAGACCACCAGGGATGCCAGTCAGCACAATGGGTGCCAATCAGTGCCCATAATGGATGCCAATCAGTGCCCACAATGGGCATCACTGATTGGCATGCATTATTGTTTGGCACTGATTGGCATCCATTACTATAGTATAACACCGATGCCGCCTATGAGTGCCCACCTGTGCCGCCTATGAGTGCCCACCTGTGCCGCCTGAGTGCCCACCTGTGCCGCCTATGAGTGTCCACCTGTGCCGCCTATGAGTGCCCACCTGTGCCGCCTATGAGTGCCCACCTGTGCCGAATATCCATTCCCACCTGTGCTGCCTATCCATGCCCACCTGTGCCGCCTATCCATGCCCACCTGTGCCACCTATCCATGCCCATCCGTGCTGCCCATCCGTGCCGCCCATCCGTGCCAGCTATCAGTGCCAATTTGTGCCACCTATCAGTGTCCGTCCGTGTCACCCATCCGTGTCGCCCATCAGTGCCGCCTATCAGTGCCGCCTATCAGTGCCACTTCATTGGTGCCACATTGGTGCCCATCAGTGCCGCCTTATCAGTGCCCATCAGTGTAGCCCCATCAGTGCCCATCAGTGAAGGAGAAAACATACTTATTTACAAAGTTTTGAAACTGAAACAAAACAAAAAACATATTTTTTTCAAAATGTTCGGTATTTTTTTATTTGTAGCGCAAAAAATAAAAACCGTAGAGGTGATCAAATACCACCAAAAGAAAGCTCTATTTGTGGGAAAAAAATTATAAAAATTTCATTTGGGTACAGTGTAGCATGACCGCGCAATTGTCATTCAAAGTGCGACAGCGCTGAAAGCTCAAAATTGGTCTGGGCAGGAAGGTGTTTAAGTGCCCTGTATTGAAGTGGTTAAAGGTTATGGATCACCGTTTTAGGCCACACCTACTGGTCAACAACACAGCTTAACAACACAAGAGGTTTTTTCTGGTACAATCATTTTTATTGAGTTAAACAAAGCCAAATTATAGGCTTGAGGAGAAAGAAGGCAAAATTATCCCACGCAGGGGAACAAACATCAAATTACATATGAATACAAACAAAACACATTTCCAATGTTTTAAAGTGAATAGTAGAAGCATCCGGCACGAGTGTCGGAGGCGTTAATGAGTAACCGGGCACAGGGGCCTAAAACATGGTGTGACAGCGGGGGTGGAATAGGGAGGGATGGGGAAGCAGAGGGTGAAATATGAAGAAGGAGGATCAAGGGTGAGAATCAAGTAGAATAAAGAAGGAAGGAAAGAGATGCAGGCCTAGGCAGGGGGAGAAAAGAGGTGGTTAAGAGAGGAATAGAAAAAGAAGATGTAGGCTTAGGCAGAAAGAGAGAGTGAAGCCTGTGGGGTAAGATGGTATACTAATGTGGTCTGGAATACCCAAGCTGGCTGCTGCAGAGTGGGGAGAACATAGGACCACCAAGGATTCCACACGTTAAGGGACTTAACATGAGAGTCATGAAGTACACTGGTCATCTTCTCATGCAACATGAGGGTAGTCAGAATGCTCTTCACCTTCAAACCCTCCCGAGAGCTTCCTCCAGGCTCTGCCAATAGCATGCTTTGCAGCAATGAAGAGGTAGTCGGGCAGCTTTTGCTGATATGAGAAATTGCCTGGGAGGGGGTAGTGGAGAAGTGCATGCCGAGCGTCCTTATGGAAGGTTACATGAAAAAGTTGAGATAGTAGGCCGTAGACCTTGGATCAAAATCCCACCAAATTTGGGCAAGACTACCAGATGTGGATCTTGTCTCTGCATTTGCCACATCACTGTATGATGGGTTTGAATGGGCTATGCGGGCCGGGACCCAATACAAGCGGAAGAGAACTTGATAGGCCGCTTTCTCTTATTTAAACCTATTGATACAGCCAGTAAGTCTGTTGCTTTTTCAGAGCAGAGTTCCGGCTGAAATATGACTTTTAAGATAAAAATACCCCTAGAATACTCATGCCTCTTGCAATGTAACAAAGGTATGCTGTAAACTATGCCCAGTTTTCTATCTGTGCAGCATTATTTTCTTACTTTGTGAAGTTTCTGCACAGCACAGCCATCTCCAGTGTGGGCATCTGAAGCCACAGTGTCCTTCTTCCCAGATTCCGTGCATGCTGGCATGCACCTGCCGATCTCACGCATGTGCAATGAGGTGCAATTTTGGTCAGCCATGCCAAGCTGACCAAGATTTTTCATAGACGCCAATGTTAAATGTTAAACCCAATACACACTATCAGATTTTCTGCTGATTTTTGACATCAGATTTATCAAAACCATGTAGTGTAAGGGCTTGCCTGATTGCATACAAATTGAAACTCCTACGGCTTTACCTCATATTATAGGGTTTTGGTAAATCTGAAGGAGAAAATCAGCAGAAAATCTGATATTGTGTATGGGGCTTTACTGGAACCATGCAATGCCAAGCTGGCCAAGTATTTCCATAGATGACAATGTTAAATGTTACTGGAGCCATGCAATGCTAAGCTGGCCAGGAATTTCCATAGACAGCAATGTTAAATGTTATTGGAGCCGTGCAATGCCAAGCTGGTCAAGAATTTCCATAGACGCCATGTCAAGCTGTGCAAGATCTCCCAGGAACCAATGCAAAACCGGAAATGATGCACGGCGCCGCTGCCCCCCTAGAGAAGGAAGTGAAATTAGATATAGGCATAAATCAGATAAGTGAACAGAAAAAAAAAATGCAAATTCATTTTAAGGATTCACATTAGTGCTGCATGGTGAGGAGTGAAAAATGTGGGTGCAACTCCGCTTTAAGAGGGAGAATAAGAATCTGCTGCTGCTGCTGAAAAGGTACTGTTTTAATCAAGCTAAATCATATATTATTATGCTATATATTATAACATAATAATTCATGTTTAGAGTTACAGAGAAAGTCTAGTGTTAGAATTATTGCTCTCACTCTAATGATCACGGCATATGTAACCTGTTTGTATCTTGCTCTGATACTAGCCAGTGCCCCACCAGCCACTGACCTCACTGCATGTCCCTGGTCCAAGGTGCCCTCTGTGAACCTTCATCCAAAGTGGGGACACTCTAATACAGGAGGTGTGTTACTGGTCACATCAGCTGGTGAAAACAGTAGGTAAAAAGCTTTAAAAAAAAAAAGAAAAACCAATGCAGCCATCACATCTAATGATTGACACATAAAGCTCATACATCTTGGGGGGCATTCCTGTCAGCTAAGAACAGGAAACTGTGGCTAAAATTCGCACAGGTTCATCAAAATCGGACAATACGAGATTGGAAAAACATTGCTTGGTCTGACAAGTCTTAATTTCAGCTGCGACATTCAAATGGTAGGGTCAGTATTTGGCGTAAACTACATGAAAGCATGGATCCATCCTGCCTTGTATCAATGGTTCAGGCTGTTAGTGGTGTGAGGGATATCTTCTTGGCAAACTTTGCACCCCTTAGTACCAACTGAGCATCGTTTAAATGCCATGGCCTATATGAGTATTGTTGCTGACCCTGTCCATCCCTTTATGACTACAGTGTCCCCATCTTCTGATGGCTCCTTCCAGCAGGATAATGCACCATGTCACAAAGCTCAAATCATCTCAAACTGGTTCCTAAACATGACAATGAGATCACTGTACTCAAATGGCCTCCACAGTCACCAGACCTCAATCTAATAGAGCATCTTTGGGGGTGTAATGGTGTGGGGGATATTTTTTTGTCACACTTTGGGCCCCTTTGTACCAATTGATCGTTGTTTAAATGCCACGGCCTACTTGAGTTTTATTGCTAACCATGTTCTTGCCTTTATTACTACATTGTACCCATCTTCTGATGGCTACTTCCAGCAGGATAATGCACCATGTCACAAAGCTTAAATCATCTTAAGCTGGTTTCTTGAACATGACAATGAGTTCACCATACTCAAGTGGCCTCCACAATCACCAAATCTCAATCCAATAGCATCATGGATGTGCAGCCGACAAATCTGCAGCAACTGCATGATGCTATCATGTCAATATAGACCAAAATCTCTGAGGACCAAAATCTCTGAGGACCAAAATCTCTGAGGACCAAAATCTTTGAGGACCAAAATCTCTGAGGAATTTTTCCAGCACCTTGTTGAATCTTTGCCATGAAGAATTAAAGTGTTCGTAAACCCTTTACAACCACTTTAAACTATAGGCAAGGCTATAATTAGGCTTGCCTGTAGCTGCACTAGATATCTCCTAAACCTGCATGGTTTAGGAGATATCCCTGTATTTGCATGTGCCAACGACATGCGGCACATGC
This sequence comes from Lithobates pipiens, assembly GCF_037356315.1. Classification (NCBI taxonomy): domain Eukaryota; kingdom Metazoa; phylum Chordata; class Amphibia; order Anura; family Ranidae; genus Lithobates; species Lithobates pipiens. The sequence goes on along the minus strand of NW_027507791.1, from coordinate 67,640,660 downwards.
GCACTTAAGCCAACTGAAGCAATGGCAGTATGTGCCGTTGCTTCAGTTGTACTGTGCCGTTCGCGGCGACTCCCACATGCATGAGCGGGAGTGATGTCATCATGGAGCCGTGATATCTGGAAGCAAGCCCCGGGCGACATGTCTGCAGCCTGAGAGGGAGACAAAGATGGCTGCGGGGGATTAATTCTTGGGTAAGTAATTCATAATGAGCTAGTATGCTATGCATATTAGCTCATTATGCCTTTATCTTGCAGGGTGTGTTTTTTTGTTTTTGTTTTTTTTTGCAGGAGGGTTTACTTTCTCTCTAAGGCAGTTCTAAAGACATAGGGGGGTCCAACCTGATACTAGCAAGGTGTACCTAATAAAGTGGCTGTAGTAGGTTATTAAAGTAAAATATCATAATACATATGGATAATGGAGTTTAAAAGATTGTAGGTGCAGCCCAGTAGATTACAATAATACTGCAATTTTTTTATCTAATTAGTAAAGAAAGTTGTTATTTTTAGGCCCAGGCACTTACGCACTTGTGAAAACTTTGACCTTTGTAAATCCGTGCTTAGACAGACATTTCCAATAAGTGTTGAGCAGAAGCCTGCCAGCTCGAGCTTTTCCAGCCTGATCTCTTATTTTTCCCTCCATCATCTCTAGGCTGAATTTAATCTGAGTTGGTTCCTTTGAGCCTTTGTGCTTACTGGGGGAGATGGTTGGCGCATAGCGATCGTATTACAACTTTCATTTCCTGAAATGTTTGAGGGAACATCCAGGGTTTTATCCGCACATCAGGCAAAGTTGCCGGCTCAGGTTTCAGGTCTTGTCACTCAGCTGTCACCAAAACAAATGAGGCTCTCTGAGATGGAGATTGAGTGAGCTACCTGCTATTCATGACCCCTGCAGCAGGTGATCACTCATGGGAAAAGCAGGTAGAATGAATCATTTTGCTGCCTTTGTGTTTCCTCTCCTTCTTGGCTGACCCAACAGTGGTGTGAAAGCCGCTTGTGACAGAGAGAGAAGAGAGGGGAGTTTAAATTAACTCTGTCCTAGCCAGGGTGTCATCCACACTCACTATCTGAAAAAATATTGTATTTTTGTACCTGTACGGGGTTAATGAAAATATTCAGCGTATTATTTTTTTTTTTTTTTATTTCACATGCCTTTATTTATATTTTTTTACTCCACATTTACCCCAATTGTTCAGCAAAATTGACAGAAAATTTAGGACAAACTATAATAGCGACAATGGTGCATAATCTACTGTTTACACCCCTTTATTACCAGGACATTTTTCCGTCTTCAGTGCTGTGATAGTTTGACTGACAATTACTCCATCATGTAACTATGTATCCAAATAGATTTTATATCATATTTGTGAGCCCAAAAAAAGGTTTCTTTTGGTGATATGTTTAACTATATAAAGGGAAAAAGACCAAATGTGTTTGAAAAAAACTGTGGGGTTGATTTACTAAAACTAGAGCATGCAAAATCTGGTGCAACTGTACGTGGTAGCCAATCAGTTTCTAACTTCAGCTAGTTCAAATTAAAGCGGTAGTAAACAGAACTCTTTAATTTTTTTAAACTCTGCAAGACAATGGTATAATGTGCTAGTAAGCATCGCATACTAGCATATTATGTAATACTTACCTTAGAATGAAGCCCTCCAGCGACGGGCAGTCAGCACTGACCCAGGCTGCTGATAGGGGGGGGCCACCAGTCCTCCTGTAGGGGGCCCAGACACATGGGGGGCCCAGGCAGCAGAGGGCATTGGTGTGGTAGGGAAAAGTGGCAATTACAGAAGGATGCCCTGTGCTGCTTTCTGCAGCAGCTGAAAGCTGGTTTCTTTCCCTCCTGCCAGCTTGCAGCTGCTGCAGGGAGAGACACAGACACAGTTCATTGTTCCAGTAATTGCTTCCCCTGCACTGACCCCCCTCCCTGTTCTGCCTGATTCTGATCCCCCCTGTGTGTCACTGTGCTGTGTGTCCCCCCCCCCCCCCCCTCACGGTGCTGCTGGCTTGCCTGTTTCATACTAAAATAACACATTTTTAAATATATTTTTTTAAATTGTAAAATAAAGTCATTTTAAAAAATGGGAACACACCTAATCCCTTGATCGCCCCCTAGTATTAACCCCTTCCCTGACAGTATAATTTTTGCATTGATCAGTGCATTTTTATAGCCCTAATCAATGTAATAATGTCACTGGTCCCCAAAAACTATTATTTGGGGTCAGATTTGTCCACCGCAATGCCGCAGTCCCGTTAAAAATCGCATTACTAGTAAAAACAATAAAAAGTCCCTAAATCTATCCCATAGTCTGTAGACACAATAACTTTCGTGCAAACCAATCAATATACGCCTATTGCGATTTTTTTTTTTTTTTTACCAAAAATATGTAGAAGAATATATATCAGCCTAAACTGATGAATAAATGTGATTTTTTTTTATACATATATTTTTTGGGATATGTATCATAGCAAAAAGTAAAAAAAAAATTGACGCTCTTTGTTTATAGCGCAAAAAATAAAAACTGCAGAGGTGATCAAATGCCACCAAAAGAAAGCTGTATTTGGGGAAAAAAGGACATATATTTTGTTTGGCTAATTCACACAAGTTCTCTGTTATGCTTGCATCCGCTAATAATAATTTTTGTGGGTTTTTTTGTGAAAATATTGTTTTGCTATATTTTGGGGGGAGGGGGGGTGGACCTGTGGGGGGCTCTGCCAGGTAGGCTGTATGGGGCCCAGTGATTTCTAACAGCAGCCCTGCTGCTGACAGGGCTTCCATCTTCACTCAGTCTTCCTTTGCGAGTGCTCCAGCCTTATTATTGGCTGAGCCACAATGACATCACTCCCACGCATGCGCACGGGAGTCATGGGCGGGCATGGAGATCTGAAGGGACAGCATGGGTATGCCGTCCCTTCAGAGCGCATGTGCAGGTGATGTCACCGGCTGCATTTAGTGTTAATATCTCCTAAACTGTGCAGGTTTAGGAGTTATTCACTGTACCTACAGGTAAGCCCTATTACAGACTTACCTGTAGATACAAGTTACAAATAAGACTTTTGTACCATTTTAAGCTTTGACAAAAAAAAATGCAGAGCTGCACCAGATTTTGCACTCTCCTGTTTTTAGTATACATAAAACATATCAAATAAAAATGCCAGGACAGTACAAACAACCTCAAAATTACCCCTTTTCGGAAAGTAGAGACCCAAAGGCGACCTTGTTTTTTGCCACACTTTTTTAAGAAATGAAGAAACATGCTACTAGGGAGGTGGTTAAAACGTGGAGCTTGGTAACAGTGCACCAGAGTTGATGTAGTATTATCGAAAAGCAAAAATGTATTGCATTACAGCTTATCAATTCTTAGATGTGGCGGCTGCATTTGTTTTCTTTTTAGACTTTCTTTCTTCTAGTTTCATCTGGTGGCACAGCTAGCAAGTCTGTACCAAACCCTCCAACAGAATGTATCAGTTTACATAGATGAGACAAATCACTTCATACTGGCAGTAGTGATTAACCACATCCCCTCCAGAAGATTAACCCCCCCCCCCCCCTGACCAGGGGATTCTTTGTGAAATGGCACTGTGTTACTTTAACTGACAATTGCGCTGTTGTGCGACACTGTACCCAAATAAAATTAAATATTTTTTGTGCCATAAACAAAAAAGACTGACAATTAAAAAAAAAAAAAAGACTATATTTTTTACTTTTTGTTATAAGACATATCCAATAAAAAAATGTAAAAAAAATCTAATTTTATCATCAATTTAAGCCAATATGTATTCTGCTACATATTTTTGGTAAAACAAATCCCAATAAGCGTGTATTTATTGGTTTGCGCAAAGGTTAAAGTGTCTACAAACTATTAAATATTTTAATTTATTTTTTTATATATATTTTTTTTACTGGCAATGGCAGCAATCAGCGACAAATCGGACACCTAACTGACACTTTTTTGGGAACCGAAGCAATCTATAACACTGCAAAAGCTATTTATTTAGCTCTACTTCCCCTACCTGATTCTGACTCTTCAGCTTGAGAGTCAAGTGTGAGATGATAGCTGAGTTCCAATAGGTGCGCCCTGCCAATTGCCTGACTCCACTCACGATCTACCATCTCCTGAGACTGTTTGTAGCAGGTTTTAGCAGGCTTTAGGTGATCTTCAGCACTAAACTTTAATAAAACCTTGTTTAAAGTGATTGGAATGGTTGTAGGTTTCCCCACTGCCAAGTGCCACCAAAAGCAAGCCTTTTGCTATGGAGTCACTCAAGCAGGCTCGCTTCCAAGCTGTGCTCCTGTGAATGGACATTGTGCATTTATACACAGAGTGTGGCTCGGTCCTGTCCCCTGCTCTCTCTCCCTTCTTGGCTCACTGTCTGTGATTGGCAGCAGCAGAAGCCACTGGCCCCCGCTGTGTTGTGAGCCAATGAGGAAAGAGAGACCCGGGAGAGCCTCTACTCTCATGCACATAACTGGATCAAGATGGGGCTCAGGTAAGTATAAGAGGGGGGATAGGGTGGGCCGCACTCAGAGGGTTTTTTGCCTTAATGCATGGAATGCATTAAAGTGGAGTTCCACCCAAAAGCAGAAGCTACGCATGCGCCGTAGACAGCGGCGCGCAGGCGCACTGAGCGCGGCATTCTCAATGACGGAGGTGCCACGCGTGCCGGCTCCCGTGCGCATGCGCGGGAGTGACGTCATTGCGGCTTCGCCGAATGACAGCGGCGGAGCTGCGAGACCCCACCAAGAAGATGGATGCGGCGGACTACAGGGGACAGCGGCGACATCGCTGGCTCCTGTGTCAGGTAAGTGACACATAATGGACTACTATGCGATGCATAGTAGTCCATTATGCTTTGCAGGGAATGAAAGAGGAAGTAAACTCATCAGGGTTTACTTCCTCTTTAAAGCACATCTTGTTTGTTTCATTTCAAATCCATTGTGGTGGTGCCAAAAAGATTAGAATTGTGTCAATGTCCCAATATTTATGGACCTGACTGTATATATATATATATATATATATATATATATATATATATATATATATATATATATATATATATATATATATATATATATATGTATGTATATATATATATATATATATATATATATGTATATATATATATATATATATATATATATATATATATATTATGTAAATAATACAGTGCCTTTTTGTAGAACCAATATATGAATACATACATATAGGATTAAATAGTGAGACATATAACACATAAGATGGGGTTATTGAAAATTCATTCTCCCAAAGTTGTAAATCTGTTATCCTTAAAGTTGGTGAAGTTTGTCTGGTTGTAGAACACGTGTCAGATTTATGGTTAGTTACATTGATGTATATCTTAGCAACCAGTCATATCTAGGAGAGATGGCTAAGGTAGGGCTTGTAAAGGTATATACATGCAAGTTTTACAATTGTTAGACAGGCAAGTCAAATAGGAGCCCATAAGGCTGAACTCTATGTATGCTGCCCTATTGCTCGGGTCATAGAGATCAGAACCAGTGGGCAAATATCTGTCCTTTTGTTGTAACTCCTCATACAAGTCAAATAAAGAAAATGTCTTAACTTGATCCAGAGTGTGGTCTAAGGTGAATTTCCCTCACAAAACTACACTCAGCAATCCAACTAAAATGAACGTTTAGTCCAGACTGCCACCATAAATATCAGAGCTAGATTAATTTAGACCTAAATAAGAATTCAAATAAACTAGTGCTTAGTAAAGACTCTATATTATGAAGTATACTTTGTTTTTGTGTATGACGTTTGTCCCCAATTTTTCTTGCGCCATTTTGAACATTTTCCTCTCCTAATGCTGCTTTCAACCTCGCTTGTCATCATTTAATTTTGTGCATGTGCAGACCAAAATGATCCAAGCCTCACTTTGGATTCCAGGTTGTCATAATACTGTGATGTGTTATCAACCTCACAGCTCATCCCCATGTACACAGGCAAAAAACTAGGTGGCATTTTAGGAGAAGTCTACTAGGCCCAGTGATGAAAAGAAGAGAAGACCTCTACCTGTGCCACATCCATGTTCTCCTAGTCAATGTACAATTTTCAGGAACCAGTTCTGCTGATAATGGACTTAACTGGCACCCACATGAGACAGAATGCAATTTGTTAAAAATATCAATATTTGTGTACACTGCTTTAAAAGTAACGCACATCGCATTAGTACATTTTTTGTAAAAACAATAATATCACAATTGTTACATGATACATAGGACCCAACTGGGACCACTTATGCAGACACCTCCTACTAATGTAATAATACTCAAGACTGAAGAAGTGGAGGCGTGTGTCTTTTCATTTGCTGGTCGACGCGTTTTGCTTATTGCATAGCTTCCTCAGGACCAACTTGCAGAGTATTATATTCTGCTAAATATAATAAAGATCTGTGTCATTTATTATGCAAATTAAAAATGTATAATGTATTAAAAAATAGCCACTCACAAATATTATAGCGGAGTGACTAATGCTATGTGCGTTACTTTTAAAGCATTGTAAATAAAGATTGATACATGAGACAGAATTGCATTCTGTCTCCTGTGGGTGCCAGTTAAGTCCATTATCAGCAGGACTGGTTCCTGCAAATTGTACATTGACTAGGCCCAGTGATGCCCAGTGATGTCACTGGTCACTTAGGGTTATAGGAAGGGAAGAATCGTGAGCGCGAGCATAGAAGATGTAATCCTAACAAGATGTTCTGGCCACATGAAGGTTGCCAGGGGTTAATGCTGCAAGTGACATCACAGTATTTGAAAAATCAAGAGGAAGGGTTTGGAGGATTTGGCTGCTGACTACCATAAGTGGCAAAATTGAGTTTACATCCCCTTTAAGCTCTGCATTTGACATCTCGGGTTTGGAGCTGTAAGCGCAAAAGGTGTGAAGTGCCTTTCAAATGCTTAGTCATTTTATACCTTGCACAGACTAGCATTTACAAGTTAATGTCTTCAGGATAAAGAGGGAATAGAAAGTGTAATCACACAGGTCAGGACTTCATTTATTTATTACAGGTATTTACATAGCACCGAAAATTTATACCAGTAGTCTTTAAACGGCAGCCCGTGGGCTGGCTGTGGCCCATAGCTTGCCTTTAACTGCCCTTCAGACACTAGTCCTCCCATTGATATGAGGCACTATTTCTCCCACTGACACCAAAAATAGGGGAACTATTCCTCCCACTGACACTAACTTTTGGGACACTATTCCTTCTACTGACACCAAGGAAGAGACACTATTCTGTTCCATGACACCAATGATGGGGCACTATTTCTTCCACTGACACCAATGATGGGGCACTATTCTTTTCACCATAACCAATTGTAGGTCAATATTTCTCCCTCTGACCCCAACGAGGAGGGATAATTCCTCTCATGAACACAAATATTGGGATACTATGCCTCCCGCTGACACCAATGATGGGGTACTATTCCTTCCACTAACACCAATGATCAGGCACTATACCTTTCACTGACACCAATGGTAGGGCACACACAAACACAAAAGATAGGCACAATTCCTCCCATTGACACCAAAGATAGGGCACATCTCCTCCCACTGATGGGGGACTATTCCTCCTACTGACACCCATTGATAGCCAAAATGTATCCGCATTGCAAGGTTTACCCTCGCCTCCTGTTCTGCTCTCAATTTTCTAATTTTGCATTTAACCTCTTCTAGTGACAGTGGTCACAGGGCACGAAAAGGGTGAATCTACCTAGTGGGAACGTCTGAAGTGAACCATGCTCCAGGTTGGACCATTCATCACAGTCTTTCACACTGCTCCAACCAGGTGGTAGCCCAGCTCGGCTATTAATCCATCTATTATTAATCCATTTAAACCCATAACATAAAGACAGTAGGAGAAGGAAAGGAGGGTTTAGTGCATTTCACACTCTTCTCAACGCTTACTCCCTGGGGGAGTAGCAAATATTGCCATGGGTGTGATGGTTTGCTTTGCAGTGCTGCAAAAATGATACAGCATGCCACAGTTAGCTGGCAGCACCACCGCTAAATGTGAACCAAACAATGGGGCTTTACTGCAAACGCTTGACTCAAGGTTGCTGCACAGTATTTCAACAGAAAAATAGCAGCTTGGCTACCATCCCCTAAAAAAGCAATCCACCTGCAGAGCGCTATCCATGTGAATGAGGACTTATGCCGTGTACACACGACCGGACTTTTAGATGGACTGAATTTCGTCTGACTTTTTGATGGACTTTCGATGGACTTACGTCGAATCGGACTTGTCTACACACAATCACACCAAAGTCCGACGGATTCGACCGTGATGACGTACCACCGGACTAGAATAAGGAAGTTCATAGCCAGTAGCCAATAACTGCCCTAGTGTCAGTTTTCGTACGTTGGACTAGCATACAGACAAATGGATTTTTCGGCTGGACTCGAGTCCGTCAGAAAGATTTGAAACATGTTCTAAATCTAAAGTCCATCTGATTTTTCGACAGCAAAGGTCTGATGAAGCCCACACGCGGTCGAATTGTCTGACGGATTCGTTCCGTTGGACCTTTGCTGTCGATAAGTCTGGCCATGCTTAGGAAGGGGGCGGCTATTATTAGGAGAAATTCAAACCAAAAGCAAGATTTTTAGAGTATTTCTTAGGCATCAATAATATATTTTTCTATGTCCCCTATTCAATGCAGATGTTTGCTTTCTGAGTTTAAAGCGTTACTAAACCCACAACAGTAAAATCAGTATATGCATTAAAGCATGCTTGTTATACTCACTCTGGTACCTAAGGGGTTAATCCTCTGCATTCTGTAAAAAGGCTGTTTGAACCGGTCTTGTATGATCCTCCCCTTATTTCACTGTCCCCAATCTATCTATCTTGCCTTGGGGGCGAGCTGCACATGCTCAGTTTATTTTTTTTATTTTTATTTATTTTTATTTATTTTTTTTTTTCTTTCCTTTGTTTTTTTTTTATTTTTTTTAAACATACTTTTAAAAATCACTTTGGTTAACATTCATGTTATTTCAGTATTTTCAACATTCCCATAGACAGTAAAAAAAAAAGAAGTACACATTGGGTGCCCGACTGGATCGATCTTAAATATCCCAAGAGGGAAGAAGAAGAAGGAGAGAGAGAGAGAGGGGAAAAAAAAAAATAAAAAAAAAACACACGCCCCCTCCTCCTCTCCTCATGTGTTTAAAATTATCCTTTTGTGATTTTATCTTACCCATATTTGTTACCCCTCCCACGTGACGCTTTTTCTTAATTCCAATTTGTGATTTGTGTAAGGTGGGGATTCCTCTCCTTCCATCCCCACTCCCTTCTAAAAAAAAAAAAAAAAAAAAAAAAACAAAAACCCTAGAACAGAGACAAAAAAAAAAAAAAGAAACGAACACACCAAACCATAAAAAAATAAAAAATAAAAAACCCCAGACAAACCCCCTAAAGGGCCCCAGAGCAAGGGATCCCCCCATCTCCTCCCCCACACAAAAAAAAAAGGGGGGAAAGGGATCTTTTCCCTTTCTCTTCCCTTCCCCCCCCTCTCCTCTTCCCTCCTTTATAAAAAAAAAAAAAATAATAATAATTTATAAGGGGTTATGACGTATATGCATCCTACCTCCCTCCCCTAGACGCCCTCTCCGTCTCCCATAATTCCAAGATATATTGAGGATTTTCTAAATTCCATCCAGTTCCTCCAAGTCGCCTGGAATCTAATTTCGGCTCCCCGTTGAAGGTATATTAGTTCTTCCATAATCCTTAATCTATCTATTTCCCTAAACCAATCTCTTATCCCTGGTGTTTCCTTTACTTTCCAGTATCTCGGGATCAGTACTTTTGCTGCATTTAGCAAAAATGGAGTTAATGCTCTTCTATATTTTTCCCTAGGGCCCTCGGCCGCATGAAACAAACATTTCCAGGGGTCCAGTTCTATTTCCTTCCCATCGATCTCTTTGATTAAGCCCACCACCTTTTCCCAATATAACTGGATTGCACTGCATTGCCACCATATATGGGCGTGGGTTCCCTCCCTCCCACACTCTCTCCAACAGAGGGGTGATAAGTCTTTGTTAATCTTATGCATTTTCGATGGAACATAATACCATCTAACCAATAATTTATAGTTCATTTCTTGGATCTTCGTATCTATTGAAGTGGAGTGGGTATAGTCTATAACTTTCCCTTTCAGTTTTTCTGGGATTGATTGATTCAATTCCCCTTCCCACCTCCCAAAAGCAGGTATCGCCTCATCCTCCATTAAAGATATTAAGGTCCTATATATCTTAGAGATCCCCTGTCTGCCCACTCCTCCTCGGTCAATCAATTTCTCCCAAGGGTTTAAATTGTCACCAGAGCGGAGAGGTTTTGGAAGGGACTCAACAAAATGTTGGAGTTGTCTGTATCTCCATCCATCCCATGGTGTTCTTCCATATTTCTCTCGTATCTCCTCTAATGAGCATAAGCTATTTACTTTTAACACATCCCTTAACCTTAATATGTCCCTATGCGTCCACTTCTGGAACATTTTGTTTTCTTTCCCCGGAGGAAAATAGTTATTTCCTGACAGGGGCATTAGAGGGCTATTGTTATTTTGTCCTTCTGTACCTTTAAGTACCCCATCCCATGTTCTTAATGTTTCCATTGTAATCGGGGATATTCTTCCAGAGAGACCCCTAAACTTCATTGGAATCCAAATGGTCTGACTCAGGGCAACATTACTCATATTTTCTTCCAGTGATACCCACTTTTTATATGGAGCGTTGTAAACCCAATCCAAAATCCTCCTCATTACCGCTGCTGAATGATATTTTTGAAAATCTGGGAGAGATACCCCTCCCTTATCCTTAGGCCTATTCATTACCTTATAAGAGACGCGACTTCCTCTTTTGTTCCATATAAATTTCTGAATCAGGGATTTAATCATTTTAAAATAGGCCCCTGGGATATTTATCGGGAGGCTCTGAAAGACATATAGAGCCTTTGGCAGAATCATCATTTTAATTACGTTTATCCTGCCAAACCATGACAGTCTATGTGCAGGGTAACCTTTAAGATCTTGTTTAATTTTATTTAAAAGAGGGAGATAATTATCTTGATATAAATCTGTAACTGATGTCGATAAGTATATTCCTAAGTATTTCAGGCCCCTCTCTTTCCACACAAAGGGGAAAAGAGCTCTAAGTTCTCTTCTCTCCTCTGGGGGAGAATAGACATTTAATATCTCAGTTTTCTCTCTATTGATCTTAAAGTTCGAAACATTCCCGTATTCCTCCAGCTCCTGCAGAATCCTAGGAAGGGACTGTTTGGGGTTCGTTATATAGAGCATAATATCATCTGCAAATGCAGATATCTTATGCTCATTCTCTGATACTTTTATTCCCTCAATACCTTGGTTCGCTCTTATAGAGACCAGAAGAGGTTCCAAAGAGAATACAAAAAGTAAGGGAGATAGTGGACATCCCTGACGTGTACCATTATAAAGCCCAAAAGAGTTTGATAGGGTCCCATTCACCTGAATCTGAGCTGTAGGGTTAGAGTATAAGGCCTCTATCCACCGCAACATTCTTGGGCCTAAACCAAATTTATATAATGTCTGCAGCATGTATTCCGATTCTAACCTATCAAATGCCTTTTCGGCATCGACCGATAGGAAGAGGGAAGACTGCTTCTTCTTCTTCTTAACCACTTGCCGACCGCCGCACGACGATATACGTCGGCAGAATGGCACGGGCAGGCATATTGGCGTATATATAAGTCCATGCCTGCCCGCGGGTGGGGGGCCCGATCGGGCCCCCCCCCGGTGCCTGCGGCGGTCGGCATTCGTTCGGGAGAGATCAGGGATGAGGGGACGGCCATTCATTCATGGCCACCCCCTCGCGATCGCTCCCGACGAATGAAAATCCTCGGTGACATCACTTCCTCTCCTGTATTGTAAACACAGGCAGAGGAAATGATGTAATCTCTCCTCGTGTCGGTCTTTTTCGTTCCGGCACGGAGGAGAGAAGATCGGTGAGTTGCACCTAACACTACACTAACAGTAGAACACGCCAGGCACACTTTTCACCCCCCTGATCACCCCCCAATCACCCCCCCAATCACCCCTGCCCCCCCAGTCACAGTGACACCAAGTGCATTTTTTATTATTTTTTTTTTTTTTTTTTTTTTTTTGCATTGGTGTCATTTGTGACTGTAATAACTGTTAGGGCAGTTAGGGTTAGCCCCCTTTAGCTCTAGGGTGCCCCCCTAACCCCCCCAATAAAGGTTTAACCCCGTGATCACCCCCCGTCGCCAGTGTCACTAATAAGCGATTTTTTTCTGATCGCTGTATTAGTGTCACAGGTGACGCTAGTTAGGCAGGTAAGTATTTAGGTTCGCCGCAGCTTTTTATAGCGTCAGGGACCCCCATATACTACCGCATAGCCCCCTGATTGCCCCCCAGTTAACCCTTTCACCAGTGATCACCATATAACTGTTACAGGTGACGCTGGTTGGTTAGTTATTTTTTTTTTGTTTCAGGGCACCCGCCATTTATTACCTAATAAAGGTTTAACCCCCTGATCACCCGGCGGGTGATATAAGTTTGAGGGTCAGATAAGGCCTGCGTCGCCCCAGCGTCAGGTTAGTGCCAGTACCGCTAACACCCACGCGCAAAGCATACACCTCCCTTTAGTAATATAGTATCTGATCAGATCTATATTAGCGTTGCCTTCATTTTAGGTTTCCCAAAACGCATTGTTAGCGGGATCAGCCCAGATACCCGCTAGCACCTGCGTTTAGCCCCTCCGCCAAGCCCAGCCCAGCCCACCCAAGTGCAGTATCGATCGATCACTGTCACTTACAAAACACAACACACATAACTGCAGCGTTCGCAGAGTCAGGCTTGATCCCTGCGATCGCTAACAGTTTTTTTTGTAGCGTTTTGAAACAGTCGCTGACAGGCTAGGTGCTTTTTTACCTGTGAGTCTCACTAGTGTACCCCTAAATTTAGAGCCCAAAATGGCAAGGCGAAGGTACACTAGTGAAGAGGCCTACACGTTTCTGAGCATGACAGATAGTGAAGAGGACGTCACTCATCTGTCAGATTCAGGCTCAGAATACGATCCTGTAGAGGACAGCGGCTCCATGACAGATAGCTCTGACGACGGAGATGAGGCCGCTGCTAAGAACAGGTGTGCCCAATCCCGTATGTATTCTGTTGTTGAGGTGCAGGAACCGCAGGTCACTCGTATGGAGCAGAGACGTACTAGATCCGCTCAACCTTCTGGTGAACTGGCAAGCACCAGCGGCCTAGTACACCCTGGACGTACATCCAGCACTGCAGTAACACGTGGTGACGTGGCGAGTCCCATAAGTGCAGTTCAAGCTGGCAGGGTGGCAAGCACAAGTAGTGTCCCGCTGCCACCAAGAAGAAGACAAAGACAGGCCCGTCGTACCCATAGTGCCCTTCCTGCAGAATTCGCCAATCCTATTTGGGTGCCCACATCTTCTGCAGAACCCGTACTTCCCCCATTCACTGGCCAACCTGGCATTAACGTGGAAACAGTTGATTTTACGACACTTGACTTTTACTCACTGTTTTTCACCGAAGATCTCTATAGATCTATTGTGGACCAAACCAATTTGTACGCTGCTCAACACATCGCCACTATTCCCCAGTCCGCCCTTGCCAGACAATGGAAACCAGTTACGGTTTCCGAATTTAAAACCTTTCTGGGCCTCTCCCTCAACATGGGCATAACCAAAAAGAGTGAATTGCGGTCATATTGGTCCACTGACCCAATTCACCATATGCGCGTGTTCTCTGCTTCCATGTCCAGGGCACGATACGAGATGATTTTGCGGTTCATGCACTTCAGCGACAATGAACTCTGTCGTCCTCGTGGAGACCCTGAATACGATCGGCTCTACAAAATTCGGCCCCTCATAAACCACTTCAACCAACGTTTTGCAGACATGTTTACTCCCCATCAAGTTGTCTGCGTTGATGAGTCCCTGATTAAGTTTTCTGGTCGCTTGTCATTCAAACAATACGTCCCCAACAAGCGTTCCAGATACGGGGTCAAGATGTATAAGCTCTGTGACAGGGCCACAGGCTATACACGTAGTTTCATGGTTTATGAGGGTAAAGATAGTCACGTAGAGCCGGAGAACTGCCCTGATTACATAGGAAGCGCTGGCAAGATAGTGTGGGACATGGTGTCACCCTTATTCGGAAAGGGGTACCACTTGTACGTGGACAATTATTACACAAGCGTGCCACTGTTTAGTCACTTGTTTGATCAGCAGATTGGAGCATGTGGCACCGTGCGACCTAAATCGCCGGGGCTTTCCCCAGCGGCTTGTAGAGTCCCCTCTTAGGCTGGGGGAGAGAGCCTGCTTGCGCAGTAATAATTTGCTCGCTATGAAGTGGAGGGATAATAAGAATGTTTTCGTTCTTACCTCCCTTCATGCAGACACGACGGTCCAAATTTCTACGGCGACTGGTATTGTGGAGAAACCCCTCTGTGTCCACAAATATAACCTTAACATGGGAGGGGTGGACCTCAATGACCAGTTGTTGGCGCCGTATCTAGTTGCCCGTAAGGCCAGACGCTGGTACAAAAAAGTGTCTGTTTATTTATTCCAATTGGCTATACTGAATGCTTATGTACTACACAAAGCTTCAGGACGGACTGGATCCTTCCTCAAATTCCAGGAGGATATCGTCAGAGCCCTTCTGTATCCAGACGGTGCTCCACCTCACCTTCCCCTACCAGATGCAGTAAGCCGGCTGCATGAGAGGCATTATATTTATGTCCTCCCGAGTACCCCTACCCAACGAGCCCCCCAAAGAAAATGTCGTGTCTGCAGTAAGCGCGGATTTAGGCGTGACACCCGTTATTGTTGTCCCCGCTGTCCTGACCAGCCTGGTCTTTGCATTGGTGAATGTTTTGAACGCTACCATGAACTAGTTGAGTTTTAGAGTAGGGTACAGCATTGCACAGGCTAGGCACACGTTCACAGGGTCTCCCAAGATGCCATCGCATTTTGAGAGACCCAAACCGCTGGAACCGTTACAACAGAAGTGTTAAAGTTACATAAAAAAGTGTTTAAAAAAAAAAAAAAAAAAAAAGTAAAAAAAACAAAAAACCAAAAAAAATATAAAATAAAAAAACCAAAAATAGTTGTCGTTTTATTGTTCTCTCTCTCTCTATTCTCTCTCTATTGTTCTGCTCCTTTGTACTGTATTCTATTCTGCAATGTTTTATTGTTAACCATTTTTTGTTTTCAGGTACGCCATTCAGCTGTAGCGTGGATTTATTTATCTTGACAGCAACAGCGTTTGCTCCCACGATACGTAAAGCCACGACTCCAGCGCTGTCGGAGGTGATTTCACCACCACAGTTAAAAAAAGAGCATATATGCCGAAGCATGGGGGCATAAGGGGTGGAGGAGCGATCTGCTCCTACCTTTTGCGGGAGGATGCCCCCATGCTTCGGCATATATATATTTTAGGCACAGATTGTGTTAAATGTGTTATTTTTTGCGATTTTTTTTGTATTTGCTTTGCAGGTATGGTAAGTCCTACTGTTATACTGTAATGTTACTTTGTTTTATTGTTAACCATCATTTGCTTAGCAGGTACGCCATTCTGCTGCAGAGCGGATTTATTTATCTTGACAGCAACAGCGTTTGCTCCCATGATACATAAAGCCGCGACTCTAGCACTGTCGGGGGTGATTTCACCACCACAGTTAAAAAAGAGCATATATGCCGAAGCATGGGGGCATAAGGGGTGGAGGAGCGATCTGCTCCTACCTTTTGCGGGAGGATGCCCCCATGCTTCGGCATATATAAATGGTGCATGTATGCCCACCATTAGAAAGTGGGTGGATGAAGGGTGGTATCTAATGGTGGGCATACCCACCGATCAATATTTTTTTTTCGTTCAGCCCACAGGCTGCATGAAAAAAAAATTACAATATATGCCCAACCAGTTCCAGCAACATACTGGTATGTTGCGGGACTTTGAGTGCTTATACCAGAATGATGCCTGCAGGTTTAGGTATCATCTTGGTATCATTCTTTTCAGCCAGCGGTCGGCTTTTATGTAAAAGTAATCCTAGCGGCTAATTAGCCTCTAGACTACTTTTACAAGCAGTGGGAGGGAATGTCCCCCCCCCCCCGCACCATCTTCCATGGTTTTCTCAGGCTCTCCTGTCCCAACAGGGAACCTGAGAATGCAGCCGGTGGTTCCGCCAGCTGACCATAGAGCTGATCAGAGACCAGAATGGCTCCAATCATCTCTATGGCCTAAGACACCGGAAGCTACAAACATTTCATGACTTAGATTTTGCGGGATGTAAACAGCGCCATTGGGAAATTGGGAAAGCATTTTATCACACCGATCTTGGTGTGGTCAGATGCTTTGAGGACAGAGGAGAGATCTAGGGTCTGATAGACCCTAATTTTAAAAAAAAAGAGTACCTGTCACTATCTATTGCAATCATAGGGGATATTTACATTCCCTGAGATAACAATAAAAATCATAAAAAAATATATATAAATGAAAGGAACAGTTTAAAAATAAAATAAAAAAGCAAAATAAATAATAAAAAAAAAATTAATAAAAAAAAACACCCCTGTACCCCCCTGCTAAGGCGCAACGTGGAACGCAAGCGTTGGTCTGGTGGCATATGTAAACAGCAATTGCACCATGCATGTGAGGTATCACCACGAAGGTCAGATCGAGGGTACTAATTTTAGCAGTAGACCTCCTCCGTAAATCTAAAGTGGTCACCTGTAAAGGCATTTAAAGGCTTTTAAAAATGTACGTAGTTTGTCGCCGCTGCACGTTTCTGCGCAATTTTAAAGCATGTCATGTTTGGTATCCATGTACTCGGCCTAAGATCATATTTTTTATTTCATCAAACATTTGGGCAATATAGTGATTTTTAGTGCATTAAAATAAAAAAAAGTGTGTTTTTTCCCCCAAAAATGCGTTTGAAAAATCGCTGCGCAAATACCGTGTGAAAAAAAAAAATGAAAAACCCACCATTTTAATCGGTAGGGCTTTTGCTTTAAAAAAACACTTCATGTTTGGGGGTTCAAAGTAATTTTCTTGCAAAAAAAAATATTTTTTCATGTAAACAAAAAGTGTCAGAAAGGGCTTTTTCTTCAAGTGGTTAGAAGAGTGGGTGATGTGTGACATAAGCTTCTAAATGTTGTGCATAAAATGCCAGGACAGTTCAAAACCCCCCCAAATGACCCCATTTTAGAAAGTAGACACCCCAAGCTATTTGCTGAGAGGCATGTCGAGTCCATGGAATATTTTATATTTTGACAAAAGTTGTGGAAAAAATACATTATTATTATTTTTTATTTTTTTTTTGCACAAAGTTGTCATTAAATTATATTGCTCAAACATGCCATGGTTATATGTAAAATTACACCCCAAAATACATTCTGTTGCTTCTCCTGAGTACGGGGATACCACAAGTGTGAGACCTTTTGGGAGCCTAACCGCGTACGGTACCCCAAAATCCAAGCACCACCTTCAGGATTTCTAAGGGTGTAAATTTTAGATTTCATTCCTCACTGCCTATCACAGTTTCGGAGGCCATGGAATGCCCAGATAGCACAAAATCCCCCCAAGTGACCCCATTTTGGAAAGGAGACACCCCAAGCTATTTGCCGAGAGGTATGGTTAGTATTTTGCAGACCTTCATTTTTGTCACAAAGTTTTGAAAATTGAAAAAAAGAAAAAAAATATACATTATTTTTTTTTTTCTTCATTTTCAAAAACAAATGAGAGCTGCAAAATACTCACCATGCCTCTCGGCAAATAGCTTGGGGTGTCTACTTTCCAAAATGGGGTCATTTTGGGGGGTTTTGTGCTATTTTGGCATTTTATGGCCTTCAAAACTGTGATAGGTAGTGAGGTGTAAAATCAAAAATTTACCCCCTTAGAAATCCTGAAGGCGGTTCTTGGTTTTCGGGGCCCCGTACGCGACTAGGCTCCCAAAAAGTCCCACATATGTGGTATCCCCGTACTCAGGAGAAGCAGCAGAATTTATTTTGGGGTGTCATTTCACATATGTCCCTGGCATGTGTGAGCAATATATCATTTAGTGACAACTTTGTGAAAAAAAAATAAAAAAAAATAAAAGTTTGTAATTTTCCCGCAACTTGTGGCAAAATATAAAATATTCCATGGACTCAACATGCCTCTCAGCAAATAGCTTGGGGTGTCTACTTTCTAAAATGGGGTCATTTGTGGGGGTTTTGTGCCATCTTGGCATTTTATGGCCTTCAAAACTGTAATAGGTAGTGAGAAGTGAAATCAAAGATTTACGCCCTTAGAAAGCCTGAAGGCGGTTCTTGGCTTTCGGGGCCCCGTACGCACCTAGGCTCCCAAAAAATCCCACACATGTGGTATCCCTGTACTCAGGAGAAGCAGCAGAATTTATTTTGGGGTGTCATTTTACATATGCCCATGGCATGCGTGACTAATATATCATTTAGTGACAACTTTGTGAAAAAAAAAATAAAAAAAAAAAAGTTTGTAATTTTCCCGCAACTTGCGGCAAAATATAAAATATTCCATGGACTCAACATGCCTCTCAGCAAATAGCTTGGGGTGTCTACTTTCTAAAATGGGGTCATTTGTGGGGGTTTTGTGCCATCTTGGCATTTTATGGCCTTCAAAACTGTAATAGGTAGTGAGGCGTGAAATCAAAGATTTACGCCCTTAGAAAGCCTGAAGGCGGTTCTTGGCTTTTGGGGCCCCGTACGCAGCTAGGCTCCCAAAAAGTCCCACATATGTGGTATCCCCGTACTCAGGAGAAGCAGCAGAATTTATTTTGGGGTGTAATTTCACATATGCCCATGGCATGCGTGAGCAATATATCATTTAGTGACAACTTTGTGAAAAAAAAAATAAAAAAAAAAAAGTTTGTAACTTTCCCGCAACTTGCGGCAAAATATAAAATATTCCATGGACTCAACATGCCTCTCAGCAAATAGCTTGGGGTGTCTACTTTCTAAAATGGGGTCATTTGTGGGGGTTTTGTGCCATCTTGGCATTTTATGGCCTTCAAAACTGTAATAGGTAGTGAGGCGTGAAATTAAAAATGTATGCCCTTAGAAAGCCTGAAGGCGGTGCTTGGTTTTCGGGGCCCCGTACGCGGCTAGGCTCCCAAAAAGTCCCACATATGTGGTATCCCCGTACTCAGGAGAAGCAGCAGAATTTATTTTGGGGTGTAATTTCACATATGCCCATAGCATGTGTGAGCAATATATCATTTAGTGACAACTTTGTGAAAAATTTATAAAGTTTGTCATTTTCCCGCAACTTGTGGCAAAATATAAAATATTCCATGGACTCAACATGCCTCTCAGCAAATAGCTTGGGGTGTCTACTTTCTAAAATGGGGTCATTTGTGGGGGTTTTGTGCCATCTTGGCATTTTATGGCCTTCAAAACTGTGATAGGTAGTGAGGAGTAAAATGACATATGTATGCCCTTAGAAATCCTGAAGGCGGTGCTTGGCTTTCGGGGCCCCGTACGCGGCTAGGCTTCCAAAAAGTCGACCACATGTGGTATCCCCGTACTCAGGAGAAGCAGCAGAATGTATTTTGGGGTACAATTCCACATATAACCATGGCATGTGTGAGCAATATATCATTTAGTGACAACTTTGTGTAAAAAAAAAAAAAAATTTTTTTTTTTGTCATTATTCAATCGCTTGCGGCAAAAAAATAAAATATTCAATGGGCTCAACATGCCTCTTATCAATTTCCTTAGGGTGTCTACTTTCCAAAATGGGGTCATTTGGGGGGGTTTTGTACTGCCCTGCCATTTTAGCACCTCAAGAAATGAGATAGGCAGTCATAAAATAAAAGCTGCGTAAATTCCAGAAAACGTACCTTAGTTTGTAGATGTGACAACTTTTGCGCAAACCAATAAATATACAATTATTGACTTTTTTTTTACCAAAGACATGTGGCTGAATACATTTTGGCCTAAATGTATGACTAAAATTGAGTTTATTGGATTTTTCTAATAACAAAAAGTAGAAAATATCATTTTTTTTCAAAATTTGCGGTCTTTTTACGTTTATATCGCAAAAAATAAAAATCGCAGAATCAGTCAAATACCTTTAAAAGAAAGCTCTATTTGTGGGAAGAAAAGGACGCAAATTTCGTTTGGGTACAACATTGCATGACCGCGCAATTACCAGTTAAAGCAGCGCAGTGCCAAAGTGTAAAAAGACCTCTGGTCATTTACCAGCAAAATGGTCCGGTCTTAAAGTGGTTAACTTCCTGCATTAAGAGGGTTGTCCTCAGTATATTATCCCTCGCCTCCCTTCCAGGTACAAAGCCTGCCTGATCTCCTTCTATACAATCTGGCATATGTTGTTTCAGCCTCTCGGCTAAAATCCTTGCATAAATTTTTACATCCTCATTAATCAGAGAAATAGGTCTAAAGCTAGAGCATAATGTTGGATCTTTCCCTTCCTTTGCTAATATAGTTATAAAGGCCCCCAAAGCTTCCTTCCGTATCTCCCTTCCTTCCCCAATTGAGTTCATGTACTGATGAAAATAAGGTGTTAAAGGTCCCAAAAACTTTTTAAAGTATAATGACGTGTATCCATCGGGCCCTGGGCTCTTCCCATTCTTACTATCCTTAATTGCTCTCTCTATTTCCTCCTTAGAGATATCCCTATCGAGCATACCAGCATCCTCCTCTGCTATCCTCGGTAGATCTATCTTCCGGAGATATTGTTCCATTTTTTCCCTTCTCTTTTGTTTATCCTTGGGGTCCTGGTTACCATTTGCCTTATACAGTAGTTGGTAGTATTCTGAGAAAATGTTACTAATATCTCTTGTTGCATATTTCATTACTCCCTTCTTATCTTTAATTTTTGCAATATAATTAAAATTTCTTCTAGGTTTAATTACCCCTGCCAGGATTCTCCCCGGTTTATTACCAAATTCATATTGTCTTTTAGCGGACTTTAAAAAAGCCTGCCTGGTTTCCTGTTCCAATATGTCTCTCAGTGCCTCCCTTTTTCCCATAAGTTCGTCCATTATTTTATGGTCATTTAACCCTTTATGTAACTGTTCCAACTCCTGGATTTCCTGTAAGATTAGTGATTTTTGCGTTGACCTTATTTTCCTCCTCTTAGCTGCTTCTGCTATCAATCTCCCTCTCATATATACCTTATGGGTCTCCCACAACACAGTTGGTGCAATATTTTCTACATTATTTTCTTTAAAAAATAAGTTCATATCTCTTTCCAAAGCTTCAAATATTTTATGGTCATGCAAAAGGGATTCATCCAACCTCCACACTCTTTGCCTAATCGGTATATCCTCCAGGTCCAAAACAGCCATAACTGGGGCATGATCGGAGAGAGTTATTGATTTTACTTCTACTTTCTTTAACCCCTCCAAAAGCTGATGGTCCAAGAGGATATAATCGATTCTTGAGTAAGAGTGATGTACCTGGGAGTAATATGTAAAATCCTTTCCCCCTGGATGCGCAATTCTCCACACCTCCACTAGTTGCTGTCGATGTAATTTTTGTTTAATTATCTTTAGGTATTTACCTTCTGAGCGTAGGGATGGGGGTTGGACATCCAGGGTTGGATCAAATACAAAGTTAAAGTCCCCTGCCACAATCACCCCCCCTTCCTTAAAGCATTCTAATTTATTCAACACTTTCCCCAAAAAGGGACAGGGGAGATAATTAGGGCAGTAGATGCAAGCCAACGTATACATTTTATTAAAAATCAAGCCTTTGATAAATAGATATCTCCCTTCAGAATCCGATTCCATAGCCTTTAAAGTAAAGGGGGTATTTCTGTCAAAACCAATAGCAATTCCTCTTGCCCTTTTGCTAGAGGAATATCCGTGAAACCAAGTTGGATAATTTTTAGACTTCAGACCACTATTATGGGACCATTTAAGATGAGTTTCCTGTAGGAAAGCAATATTTGATGACCATTTTTTCAACTCCTGCAAAATCTGATATCTCTTATTGGGACTATTTAACCCTCTAACATTATATGTAACAATCTTCAACGGGGCCATCTTTCATGGAGATTGGTTATAGCCCACCATATATATTCCACCATGAAGTCAAAAACAAAGATAAACGTATATTTTTTACCTAAATCGATCCAGTCGGTATACCCTTCATTGATAAATGTGAAACAACAACATATTCTCCCCCCCCAATATTTTCCTCCCTCCCTTCCCACCCCCCCACCCTTTACACATTGAATATCAATGTTATCGTCCTCCAGGCTAGTGCCTATTTACTAGACCCCAGCCCTGGTTGGACCTTCCTTGAGGGAGTATAAGTGCCCGCGTGAGCCCCCGAGCCTCACCCCTCCATGGGGGTGGTCTCAGGGGGGCACGCGGGCACCGCCCCGCCCCTGGCGCATACTTCCCCCCCATGCGAGCCTACTCAAAGTCATCCTTGCCTAGAACCTTTCTTTACTTTTTCCTTTTCTTTCCCTTTTCTTTCTCCTCTCCTTTCCTTCTCCTCCCCCTCTCCCCTTCCTCCCCTCCCATTTCCCTTCTCCTCCCCTTTCCTACCCTTTTACTATTCTTCCCCTATTCCTTCCCATTAACCTGTTATTATTTATTTACCCCCCTATTTGCCTCTTCTACCCCCCTCTCCTCTCCCCTAATCCAGCGAAGGAGAAAGGGAGAGGAAAAAGAGGAAGAGAGGCCCTACACTCTATTCCAGGGTTGTTCTCTTAATTTCGTCCAGTCTAGGGTTTTTTTCTCCCAGTTTTCTATATTAACACATGGTATATTCAGTTTATTGCAAAATTCTTTCAGGTCCTCTGGGAATCTTAAAATGGCTGATATCCCTTGGTTTTTAGCTATCAGACATGCGGGGAAGCCCCATCTATAAGTGATCTTCTTCTCTTGTAGTTGATTTATTAGGGGTTTCAGTGCCCTTCTCCGGCTCAGTGTCTCTTGTGAGAGGTCAGAAAAGAAAAGCAACGTAGCTCCTTCATATTTAATAGTTTCAGATCTTCTTGCATCTTGCTGGATTTGTTGTTTTGTTTCGTATTGAGTGAACCTCACAATCACATCTCTCTCCGTCTCGGGTCTTGACTTCTCCTTTGTTTGAATTCTGTGTATTCTATCAAAAGCTATATGAGATGTTATTTCTTTTTTCATTATTTTATTAAAGACTTCTCGAAGCACAGTCTCCAACTCAGTGCTTTTCACGGATTCTGGTAGGCCACGGATTCTTAAATTATTGCGCCTGTTCCTGTTTTCCTGGTCTTCTAATTTATATCTGATATTTCTCATTTCTATCCAGTCCATATCCGCCCTTTTTTGTAGTTCCGAAATAGCTTTTTTATGCTCTTCTAATTGTATTTCCGAGTCTTCTACCCTTTTTAATACGTTTTGGATATCTGCACGGGTTGCCTTTAATTCTCCCTTAATCATCCCTTCCAGATGTGACATCATTTCTGCCATATCCTGTTTAGTGGGGAGTGAATGGGGGTTGATTCCTTCTTTTTCTAATTCCCACGTCTTTCCTGATTCTTTTTGTTGATGTCGTTCTTTCAAGCTTTTCTGTGGAGTTGTACCTTCCTCTATATTAAGTTTTTTATTTATCTGTTCTTCACGGACGGGTGATGTTCCTTCTCCCCTTTCAGCCTCCCTTTCCTCCCTCTGGTCTACTCTGCCCTGGGCCATATAAGTTTTTATAGAGTTCCCTTTCCCGCTTTCTGTTTGTCCCGCTTTGGCTCCCCTCCTTACCATTATCCTTTCTTCCCCCCTTCCCCCCTTCCCCTTCAATTTAATATTTCAAATTTACGTAAGTAAGCGTTAGTATTATTTAATTCTATTACCAACCTAGTCACCCCCAAGTTATAACTCCTCCTGGGGAGCACACTCTTTCCTTATTTATTTCCCTTCTTTTCCCCTTCCCTCTCCACTTCCCTCAATGTATTTATATACAAATCCGTTTTCAATTACAATACATTCACATTATTATTCAATTTTTTATATAATTTTTCCAAAACTATATTTTATGTATATTGTGTATCCTCACTCTTAAAAAAAAAAAAAAAAAAAAAAGGGAGGATTTTCCTTCCTTTCTTCTTCTTTCTTTAAAATAAATGCAAAAAGTGCATAAAGTGCAAAAAAGATGCACGAGGTGCAAAAAGTGCTGGAGGTGGTGAATTTGCCAAAAAATGCAAAAAATGCAGGAAACGAGTTCCTCAGTAAAAAAGTGCTTAAAAAAAAAAAAAAAAAAAAGAGAGAAAAAAAGAAAAAAGGGAGAATAAATAAATAAGTGCAGTTAAAGCAACAGGTGTAAAAAAAAAATAAAAAAAAAAAAAAAAACACAAAAAAAAAATTTTTTTTACAAAAAATGCAAAACCTACAAAAATATTAAAAAGTGTAAAAAAGAGTAGAGTGCAGAGAGTGCAAAATTGCAAAAAAGGTGCATAGAGTGCAAAAAAAAAAAATAATAAAAAAAAAAAAAAAGGGGTTTCTTTTTCCTTTCCCTTTTTTTCCTTCAGGGGAAAGAAAGGGAGATGGAGTACTCCCTGACAACAGGGATGGGGGGGGGGGGGTACTGATTATTTCTTAGTTTGTCTACTTTTTTTTTTTTTTTCCCCTTTCCCTACCGAAACATTTTTTTAGTCCAGACCCTATATCCCTTTTATTACCCCCGAAAAAAAAAAGGGGGGGGGGATACAGGTAATAATACAGTGACAATAAGGAAAAAGGGGAAAAAAGGTAGGGTATTATGTTGGTTTACGGATGTACGCACTAGTCTAGTCTAATCTTAGTCTCTTGTTCTCTACACAAACGGAGAAGCAGTGTCCACTAGTTTTTAACTTCAGCTGTAACAAAGAGAGAGAAAAGGGATTCCAGCACATACATCTCAATATCTATTCAACTCAATGTCCAGAGTAAAAAAAAAGATAAAGGGGGGGGGGGGGTACAAAAGCCTGTCCAATAACTCCTCCTGGGTCACACTTTCTCTGTTTGTAGTTGACTTAATAACATTATATTTTTTTGTAATTCATACAATGTCCTTATTTCAGGTTCCCCCAAAACTCTATCGTGTTCTCTCAAAGTATCATATCACCCAGAGCCTTCGTTCAGTCTGCTGAGGTAAGTGTTTTGTTTGGGGGAATCCACGCCGCTTCTAGCATCCGATCGGAATCACCTCTCACTTAGCCCCAGTGCATCAGACAGGTCGTGGATCTTTCATCCGACTTAATACTTAATACTTAGAGGGACTAGTTATATGGACCTAGGCATGAACTGATTTCTATGTCCACCATAGACCCAAGGCAATTCTCAGAGGAATAATCCAATGCAGCAAACCTCTCGAAGCAATCCGCGGGACATGGGAGAGGCAGGGGGGGATAGTAATTTCGGTCTAACAGTCTGCCCGTCTACACAGCCACAGGAATACAGCCGCTCTCTCTCTTCCCTACCCCCTCAAGAACCCTCTCACCGTCAGCCGCATCAGCGTCCTCTCCCTCTGGATGTCACGGGATCCTTCACACTCCGCTCTCTCACTAGGGGGAAGTCTCAGCGAGCAAACGCCTCCGTAGTCAATAAGTCACGTCCTGGGTCTGGAGCTCCTGGAGCGGACCTCCGTCCGCTAATCTCCCTCACTCCTCCGCGTCTGGCAAGCTCTAAGCTTCTTACCATGAGGGGTACGTAGGTCTCTATGTCTGGCTCCACCGACAGCAGGGTATTTGGGCTCCACACGTTCGTTGCTTCAGTTACTTCAATAGCATAGGCATAGGCAATGTCAGTAATTAGCACAGCATGCTTTCAGCTCGCCGGGGAGGTGCGCCTTTGGCCACGGCGTTCAGCTGGTGTGTGGCGCCATCTTGTGTAGCTCCACCTGCACATGCTCAGTTTAATGTGTATTGCTGGAGAGTTTTTTTTCTTGGGGGAGTGCACGTGATCAGCACAGGGCCAATCAGCACTGTCCAGACAGAGGGTCAGGGGTCATGAAGCCTTATAGGACTGTCAGAGGACAATGAAAACTCATCCTACAGCTTTAATCAGTGCTCAGCCGGACACTGATAGATGTCACAAGACTGCTAAATACTGCTGATGATAAAAGGTATTTAGCCATTTTTATTAATTAAACTTTTGCATTCCCATGTTCTGTGTACTGTGGGAGACCAGATATAGTGAATACAGGTTCTGGGTTTAGTAACACCTTACGTTCACTTTAAGCAGGCACATTACACAATGAGATGTTTGCTGTATCCATTGATATGATTGATGGCATTCCTCCAAATGTGGCTTCTAAAATATACACTGATGTTGAAATCCACTGGCAGTCTTTCTAGATTTTGATAAATAAAAAATGTACATCTGTATTACTATTTTTGCATACACTATATTGTCAAATGTATTGGGATGCCTGCCTTTACACACACCTGAACTTTAATGGCATCCCAGTCTTATTACGTAGGGTTCAATATTGAGTTGACACACCCCTTCCAGCTTTAACTGCTTAAACTCTTCTGGGAAATCTGTCCACAAGGTTTAGAAGTGTGTCTATGGGAATGTTTGCCCATTCATCAAGAAGCGCATATTTGTGAGGTCAGGCACTGATGTTAGATGAGAAGGCCTGGCTCACAGTCTCTGCTCTATTTCATCCTTTCTATGAGGTTGAAGTCAGGACACACCAAACTCACTCATTCATGTCTTTATGGACCTTGCTTTGTGCACTGGTCCAAATCATTTGGTGGAGGGGGGGGGGATTATGGTGTGGGGTTGTTTTTCAAGGATTAGGCTTGGCCCCTTAGTTCTAGTGAAGGGAACTCTTAAGCGGTCAGCATACCAAGACATTGTGGACAACTTCATGCTCTCAACTTTGTGTGAACAGTTTGGAGATGTCCCCTTACTGTTCCACCATGACTGCGCACCAGTGCACAAGGCAATGTCCATAAAGACATGGATGAGTGAGTTTTGGGTGGAGGAACTTGACTGGCCTGCACAGAGTCCTGATCTCAACCCAATAGAACACCTTTGGGATGAATTACAGCAGAAACTGCGAGACAGGCCTTGTCGCCCAAAATCAGTGCCTGACCTCACAAACATTCGCATAGACTCACTCCTAAACCTTTTGGACAGCCTTCCCAGAAGAGTTGAAGCTGTTATAACTGCAAAGGGTGGGCCAACTCAATATTGAACCCTACGGACTAAGACTGGGATGCCATTAAAGTTCATGTGCGTGTAAAAGCAGGCGTCAAAATACTTTTTACAATATAGTGTATGTTACATACTTTTAAATGCAGCAATATCTTTTTACTAATGCTGAGTTAAGTGAAATATGTATTGTATTTCTGGTATTGCTACGCTATTGTGTGCAATATTTTATATCCCTGTTTTTCAACAGACTGCTCTAAGTTCTTGAAACTCAATGACCCACCTATTCCTCGAGGACTCAGATGGATAGATCACTTTCACTTATATGTAGGCTGCTCTCAGCCAGGGATCACAATACACTCTTCTCTTATTCTTAGGAAAACAGAGAATTGAACATAGTTTTAGATGCCTAGCTTAGGTTAGATGTAATAAAAGCACTACTGGATAAATGATAAAATATGCATGGCGTGCAGCTGTACCCAGGCCAAGGGCTTATGAGGAATTTAAAGTAGATGTAAACCCTAACTGAATGACATTTAGTTAGCTAAAGCACTATATAATGTAAACAAACTGACATTTTTTTTATATAAAATACTTGCTTTTATCGTTGTTTCCATTCTTTGTTGCATCTCAGTGCTTGTGACCTCCCTCAACCTTTTTGCAGCCTCATCCTGTCTATGCGCATGAACTCCAGCGATGGCATTTCTCAAGGCAGATGTGGATGGACTATGTGGAAGCCCATGTGACAAGGTGGCAATGCAGGAGCACATTTGGGAAACAAGGACAAACTGTTGTCAAACTACTGGAAGTGTTTGAACAGAGACTTTCGTGGCTGTGGGTATAGGATTGTGTATATGGGATTGTATGATTTATTTTTTCTCTTTTATTGGTTGAACTAGATGGACTTGTGTCTTTTTTTCAACCTGATTAACATTGTAACTATGGCAGGATTACCAGGTATTATTTTAATTAAAGTGGTTCTAAAGGCAGAAAGTTTTCTACCTATTCATTAAAGTAAAAACTTTCCACATGCAGCTCACTCACCCGGTCCTATACTTACCTGAGACCGATCTCGATCCAGCGCTGTGCATGATAGCAGAAGCTCTCTCGGCTCTCTGCTTCCCTATTGGTTGAGAGACAGCAGCAGAAGCCATTGACTCTCACTGCTGTCAATCACAACCAGTGAGGAGGGCCAAGGCACATTCTGTGTGTCTATTGACACACAGAGCTGGCTTGGGAGTGAGCCTGAACCAGTGCCAGGAGCGCCGCAGGGGGACCCGAGGAGAGAAGAATCAGTGTTGCTCTGTGCAAAACCATTGTACAGAGCAGGTAAGTATAACATGTTTGTTAATTCTAAGAAATCCTATACAATCACTTCAAGGCTTCAGATTTTGAAAATTACTTTTAAAATTGCATTAATATGTTAAAGCTTATCTGATATTTTAATAATTGTGTTTACTTATACTTTGGATATTTTTACCTTGTAAGAACCTTTGGCAAAATGTTTGACATCCCTTGGAATCTCTGAAATCATTTTCAGATCTCCAGCTCATTGAACATTGGTGTGATCAGCTGTTGATACAACAATTGTTTTTTAGAAATGAAATAATAGAATTCATATTAAAACATATCTTCTTGATATGAAACGTGTGCTTGCCTTTTTTGCACATTTGCTCAGTTATAGGTCAAACTTGAGTTAAGCAGTGTACAGGGGGGCAGCAGGGCAGAACACTTGGGTTTAGCAGGGCAGAGCCCAGGGGTCAGCAGGGGAAAGAACAGGGGTCCTCAGGGCAGTGCACATGAGGGGAGCAGCAGGGCAGAGCACAGGGGGTCTGGATGGCAGAGTACAGGGGGATCAGATGGGGACAGTACAGGGGGTCCATGAGGACAAAGCAAATAGGGAGTCAGTAGGGCACAGTACAGAGGAGCAATAAGCCATAATACTGGGGTCAGACTGGCATATTCTGGGTATCAGAGGGCACAGTAAAGATGGGGCAACAGGGCACAGGACAAGGGGTCAGGAGGGCACAGTACAGGGGGTTATGAGGTTAGGAGGGGACAGTACAGTGTGGTCTGGAGAGCACAGTACATGGGGTACAAGAGGGTACAGTAAAGGGGGTTAAAAGTGCATAGTACAGGGGAGAAAAGTGGCAACATTACGGTGGTGTAGGAGGGCACAGTACAGGGGGGCTGGAGGGCACAGTACAGAAAAGGGTCAGGAAGGATACAGGAGGTGGTTGTGCTCTAATTAATGTGCAAGTGAACCTAAAACTATTAAACATATATTAAGTGATAAATGAATAATTCAAACAAAGTCCCAACTCCAAGGTTATTGACTCTGTAGGTGATTCTGTCTAAAAATTCCAAACAGATTCCCAAGTAAAGGTTCAATGAAAGTTATGTGACTTCTGCTTGACAGACATCGTGAATCCACCACCATTGAAAATGTGCCCTGATTCACTTTCTGCAAACGATTTACCTTTACTTAGGAATCTGTTTGGAATTTTTTATTGTTACAGAATCACCTACAGAGTCAATAACCTCGGAGCTGGGACTTTAAAATATTAATTTATCACTTAATATATGTTTAATAGGTTTAGGTTCACTTGCACATTAATTAGAGAGCAACCATTTTGTGTTTATTTGTATTTGTGTGTATTTCACTTTGAGTTGCAGCCTAGTATTAGGGTTAATTTCATTTTCCAGCGCAGTCTTTATTTTCCCATAATACAGGAAGGCAGCAGGGCACAGGACAGGGGGTCAGGAGGGCAAAGTACAGCGGGACAGGAGGGCATCACACAGGCGAGGTGTCATGAGGACACAGTGTAGGAGGAGTCAAGAGAAAACAGTACAGGGGGAAGCAGGGCACAAT
The DNA here is from genome assembly GCF_037356315.1 of Lithobates pipiens. Taxonomy (NCBI): domain Eukaryota; kingdom Metazoa; phylum Chordata; class Amphibia; order Anura; family Ranidae; genus Lithobates; species Lithobates pipiens. The sequence continues at coordinate 67,610,649 of NW_027507791.1, read as the reverse complement.
AATGGGGTCAGGAGGGCACACTACAGGAGGGTTAGGAAGGGCACAGTACAGGGGTCCAACAGGACATATAATGGGGGGCCAGGAGGGCACAGTACATGGAGGCAGCAGGGCATAGTACAGGGAGGCAGCAGGACCCAACACTGGGGTCAGGGTGGCACAGTACAGAGGATCCGCACAGGATGGGGGACTGGAGGGCGCAGTACAGGGGAGAAGCATGACACAGTACTGGGGTCAGGAGGGCACAGTATGAGGGGGCATCAGGGCACAAAACTGAGGTCAGGAGGGCACAGCATGGGGGGTCAGGAGGGCACAGTACAAATGGGTCAGGAGAGCACAGTACAAAGGAGGCAGGTGGGCACTGTAGTCAGTAGAATGTAGTGCAGAAGCAATTTCCTCAGGAGGATTGGTGTAGGGATCCTTGCTAATCCCATGTAATAAAACATACAAATGACTGGGATGGACAGGAGGGTCAGCTGGGATTGGTACAGGATAATTAACTATGCTGCTTCCTTGTGCCACTCTGCAGTGGCGGGGGGTTGTGGAGGGTCAGCTAGGTGGGTACATGACAGGTAGAATATGGTGGAACCCCTGAGGACTTCTCGCAGGACCCCAGTTGAGAAACCCTGCTTCAAACTAATTGATGCCCAAATTTGTGTTAGAGTCTGTTAACTTCACTTTTCCTTTTGTCATTTTATAGTTGATATATTCAATTGATGTTTTCTTGCATGTGTAGACTGCAAAGCGCAAACGCTAATGAGGATTTTAATGCTAAAATCTACATTTACATACTATTGGTTGTCCAGTGTGTAACAAATGGGTACACCAGTGAAAATGCAAGCACAAGAACAGGAGGAGCTCTATATATGTACAGCAAATGTTACAAAGACCTTTATTTACTATTAAAGAATGAACATTGTTCCAGATGTTCAGTGGACGGGGCTCAATCTGGTGAACCTGTGGGCAGCAAATGTGCTTTATAACTATAGCAAACAATCCAATGGGCAAATAAGCAGCAAATTGATAATTTGCCACGCAATTAATATACTCTGTAGGCAAGGTAAAGCATGTTCACAAAGGAGCTTGTGGCACAAGAGCCTGTAGTGCATGTCAAAGCTCTCCTGCTGTGGGGAGCCATAAATGTGCAAGTGTGTGCTGAGCTGCTCAGCTCAATACATACTTTTATATACTGTGCCAAGTCCTGCCAAGTTCCCTTTTTGTTTTTGGTGGAGAGATTTAAACCAGACAAGTACATGCATATGGTGCATATCATTTGTTCCAGGTGCAATAATGGTATATTGTCACACCTGCTGCCAAAATGTTCAAATAAGCCTCATATTATTATTTTTTTTACCATAAATCCAGAATGCAGTTCCTAGGTCAGTCACCATAACTCAACTCCAAGCCCTTTGAGACATGACCATATACATTAGCTGGAGGTCTGATGTGCCTGCAAGAACTGACCACTAAATCTTTTTTCCCTCATTGATTATAATGTAGAAATGCTAGCTCCTATTGCACAGGCGTGTCTATGTGCTCAGCAGATGGCCTTATCATATGTATATTAAGTGCTGGTTGGGAAATTAAACCTAGCAGATTCATTTCTTCCCTTGAGATTCATTGGCCAGGGGTGTCTGCTGCAATCTGGAACTCTCCAAAGCCATTACAATTTTGTCCCATTCTGCTAAAATTGACTACCTTGGGTTAACTCTTTCTCATTATAAAGAATATAGAACAGGCTAACTGGTACTTTGCCTGTTTATGGAATATCCTTGTTTAATAATACAAAGCATGGTAAAGATCACTAACCAATATAAAACTTCAAGCATGATTGATCACTCAGGGTGGGTTCTAATAAGGTTTCTCATACTGATTGTTCATGCCCCATGCAGGATGACATTTTTCTACAATTGTGCTGAAAAATGTTTTGTACCCTGCAGCAATTTAATTCAGTGGTAATGCTAAGATTGTGATAGGACCTGGAGCATCATTGGGCACAGTGAAGAGAGAAAATAATTAACAATGCTCATGACTTAAAGTAGAAGTCTGGGCTAATAGTATCTAAGCTTAAACCTGCTCCCACCTTTATTCTAAGACCTATACTAACTACCCTGTAAAAGAAAGATGTGTACTTACCTATTCTCAGGGTGTGCCAGTCCTGTCACGAAGCCGGCTTCAGTGAAGTGGGTAAAGTTGCAGTGCCTGGGTGGTGACATAATTTACAGACTTACTATGGGGCAACCATTGCTTGCTGTCCCTCCTCTCTCCTGTAGCCAATGCTGGAACCTGATCACATGACCAAACTGGAGTGCCCATAGGTAAGAATACACATCTATCCTTTACAGGTTAGTATAGGGCTTAGAATGGGGGCAGGAGCTAGTTTAAGATTAGATGGTATTAACATGGACTTCCACTTTGAAGAAGCATAGTTAAATAGAACCTAAGCCTACTAGCTTTATACACTACAGGTAAATGTATGCCACAGTCATTGTACCACCAAATCTGCATTAATTATTGTGCCACAAGTTAGTGTCCCAGACTCACATAAACTTCAGGACAATGGATCTTAAATAAATAAATTAATGTTTCCATTTCATATGCTACATATACCATCTTTTATAAAATAGTTAGACTTGGCGACTACTTAGCAACCAACCAGCAGCTGACGTGACAATAAACACTGGTCAGGACTATGTAATATACAGCACAGCTTTCAGTAACCCCTTGGGTGGCCAGTTGAGGAGTGCTTTCCTTAACATTGGGTGGTCAGTAGAGGAAGATCCCTCTTTATGTTGGGCAGTCATTAAAGGAATGACCCCTTTACATTCATGGGAGCTTGGCAAACCAATCATTTGTGTTTATCATTAGTTACCTGGTAAAGGAGTGGCTCAGCTGTTCCAGTGATGCTGGTTCTGGAATATGCTGAGAGACATGTATGCTAGAACTATGCAGTTGTGTCAGATTTTTTGTCTTCAAACCAGCCTTCTGTAATCACCTGTACACCATCACTCAGATTTTAAGAGGAAGGGGCAGCATTAGCAGCCAACCAGGGCTCTATTATTTTGCACATTGCTGTCTACGTTTACAGGAGGGTGGGAGTACAAATATGAACCTATCTGCAAACTGTTGTTTATTCCTGACCAATCACAAGTTGGACTGAGTCCATGACAAAGCTATAATGCTTTACTGTAGCATAGACTGCAGATCGTTTAAGGACCTGGCTGTGCTGTTTGGCAGGATCACAAAGTTAGATAAACAGAATCATAAAAACGTTGATAGGTAAAACATTGCACATCTGGACAGCACAGTGGCTAAGTGGTTGGGCAGCACAGTGACTTAAGCTGGGACTGGCCAATTTCAGATCTATATATGGGCAGGCCGATCCATCCATTGGCTTGGGTACAACCAGGCTGGCGGAATTTTTACATACTGCCAGTAGCTATAGTTGCTAACAGTAATTATTGTGTTCTGCCTCCCTCCCATCCATGGTGGAAGGAAAGAAAATCAAATCATCTATGGGCTGCCTTATTCACTTCTTCCTAGCAGCACTAGGGTCGTTGGTTTGAATCTGAGCCACTGCACTACCTGTATGTTCTCCCTGTGCCTGCGTTTTCTCTGGGTACTCCAGTTTCCTCCCACACTATAAAGACTTACTGGTGGGTTAATTAGCTCCTGTCTAAATTGATCCTAGTATATGTATATATAAATGTGAGTTTATAGACTCAGATTTAGATTGTAAATTCCTTGAGAGCAGGGGCTGACGGTCCTAAATATTTAACTAATAAATATACTGCATCTATTTCAATTGTATGTTTACCTGGAGATCAGTTTTAACCATTTGCCAACCATATAACTTACATATACGGTGGCACGTATAGGGTGGTACCCAGTAAGTGAGCCTGAACTTCCAAGTAGGGGGCACACTTCCTCTGTACACAATGGGAACTGATCGGTAGGTACATCGGTACCTGCGGATCCTTCGGTACGGAAGGAGAATGGAGGTCTGCCGGCAGATCGCTGTTCTGTCAGTAGAGAAGGCGTGGATCTTGTGTTCCTGCAATGCACAGAGGTGATCAAATACCACCAAAAGAAAGCTATATTTGTGAGGAAAAAAGAAATAAAATTTTACTTGGGTACAGTGTCGCACTACTGCGCAATTGTCAGTTGAATTGTCGCTGTGTCATACAGCAAAAATGCCCTGGTCATGAAAGGGGTAAATCTTCCGGAGGGCAAATGGGTAAACAAATTTGCATTTGCATAGATTTTAAAGAACCCTTGCTTAGGAGATAAAACTGTTGTAAATAAATAAATTGTTAAATATAGATACGCAGCTTTGGTTGTACTGGCTCAAGTAAATATAAAGAGGGATCGATAATCTCCAATTCATACACCATTCATTAAATACCCCAGTAGGGACAAGACCTAAATGTCAATGTGACCAAATGGTAGAATGTGTTACTGTAGACTTCCTAATTGTCTTATTTCCCAGATGACAGTCAGGGATCACATTACAAGTGAAAAGTCAATCAGCTCATCGATAAAACAGATGAAATACAACTAGGAAAGACATGTCCTAGACAGAGAATAAGGATTTTCAGAATACTGTTGTTCCATATCTATGTTATACAGTATATGGATAATGTACATAATCAGCCTTGGGCTAGGTATAAAAAAGGATATTCCTGTGGAACTAATGCAGAAGCTATGGTATGGTTTCTCCAAGAATGTAAATGCTACTCGTTTTTTTTTTTTTTTATCTAGATATATAAAATTTAGTAAAGTTTATTTGATGTTTAGAACATTATAAATTTATATCTTATATTATTTTAATTTCTATGTGTATAGAATTCAGTGGCAGTACGTCCATAAGGGCACACAGGCACCGCCCCCTCTATCCAGCCACCCCTCTAGCACCAATAGATAGATTCATGCATTGCATGAATCTATCTATGGCCGCCCCTGCCACCCCCTATTAAGGTGCCTCTTCTAAAGCACCGTGTTCCTGAATTACAGCGGCGGGGGGGGGGGGGGGTGTTTTGTGTTTTTGAAGCACCTGATTAATAGGCTCTAATAGGCGTAAAAAAAGGTGACCTGCGAGCGCCATGCTGGGCGCTCACAAGTCACTCAGCTTGTTAGAAAAGTGAATGAATGTTTGCTTTCCTAAAACTAAACTCTCCGCCAATCCGGTGCTCGAAACTTTTACCTGTCACCTGATTGGCTGAAACGACAGGCACTGTGGTTGGATGCCTATCAGGCATCCAGTCATAGCAGAGGATGGGAAGAGGGAATGGGAGAAGACATTGAGGAGCTGTCCCACTGCCACGAGACAGGGTAGATGGCGGGTGGGGGGCACACTGGCAGCATTTGATATGGAATAGTGGCTGCATTTGATGGGGCACAGTGTGAGCATTTGATGGGGTGCAGTGAGGCTGCATTTGATGGTCATAGTGGCTGCATTTGATGGGCACAGTGGTTGCATATGATGTCACAATGGCTGCATATGATGGGCACAGAGGCTGCATTCGATGCTGCACAGTGGTTGCATAAGATGGGCACAGTGGCTGCATAAGATGGGCACAGTAGTTGTATTTGATGGGGCAGAGTGGCAGCATTTGATGGCACAGTGGCAACATTTGATGGCACAGTGGCTGCATTTGATGGGCACAGTGGCTGCGTTTGGGCACAGTGGCTGCGTTTGATGACACAGTGGCTGCGTTTGATGGTACATTGGCAGCAATTGATGGGCAAAGTGGCTGCGTTTCATGGCACAGTGGTGGCAGTTGATGGGCACAGTGGCTGCGCTTGATGGCACAGTGGCTGTGTTTGATGGTACAGTGGAGGCAATTGATGGGCACAGTGGTTGCGTTTGATGGCACAGTGGCTGCGTTTGATGACACAGTGGCTGCGTTTGATGGTACATTGGCAGCAATTGATGGGCACAGTGGCTGCGTTTGATGGCACAGTGGCTGCAATTGATGGTACATTGAGGCTGCAATTGATGGGGGGTTTTTGAGAATTTTTCAGTTTGTTTGTGCCTCCCCTGGTTTACAAATATAAATGTAGTACTGGGTTCCCACAGGACTTTGGTGTCACAAAGCATTGTGTTTTTTTCATCAGGGAGCCCAACAGAAGCTGCTTGCCTTCAGGCTCTCTCTCTCTCAATAAAACTGTACAAAGCTCTCCTAAGAAAGGGGGAATGAGATGCATGAGTCACCTTTTTTCCACAGAGAAGTTAAAAATATCTTGTTCAGTAACTTTACAAGTTTGCATGAATAAATTCCTGACATGTAACAATATATGGCAACAATATAATAAGCTGGGATAGAGTTATCAGTATCGGCAGTTGGAGGAAGCGATTCCTCAGTCTCTTCTCCCTTGGCGATCAGATTATAACACTGAAACTCTTTAACGAACTGCAGCAAGGGGCTGATATATGTCAGGCATTTGTGTCTGACAGCCAAGACCTGTAACCGGCATCAGGATTTACATTACTGTGTAATCTCTGAGCTTGCATCTTAGGCTGGTCATACATAATACAATTTTCTTGTACAAATTTCCTTTAGATTTACCAAAACCATATACAGGTGCATCTCATAAAATTGGAATATTAACAAAAAGTTCATTTATTTCAGTAATTCATTTCAAAAAGTGAAACATATATTTTATATAGCTGCGTTACATGCCGAGTGATATATTTCAAGCATTTATTTCTTTTCATTTTGATGCTCATGGCTTACAGCTAGTGAAAACCCAAAATTCAGTATCTCAGAAAATTTAAATATTACATAAACTCCAAAAAATATATTTTTAATACAGAAATGTTGGCTTAGTGAAGAGTATGTCCATGTACAGTATTATATGCACTTAGTGCTTGTTTGGGGTTCCTTTTGCATGAATTACTGCATCAATGGGGTGTGGCATGGAGGCGATCAGCCTGTGGCACTGCTGACGTATTAAATTGGAAAAAAGTGTCAGTGAGGTCCATTTTAGATGAGGCACCTCATCCCATTAAATTGGTTAAAAAAATGGGAGATCGGAAAAGGGGGATTATTACGGTACAAATATTCAAATAGAAAGCAAGTTTAAGAAAAATATTTATTTTATTACATCATAAAAAAATATACAGATTTTAGAACAGATAAAAACAATAGAGATTTAGGGAGCATTACACAACCAATAAAAGGACAGATTGGTACAAGGCCTTAATACAATTTCGGGTCATGTCTTCCCTACATGTTTCGCCAAACCATTGGCTTCCTCTGGGGAATAGGACAGACCGATAATTGAAGGATAACTCTATAAAACAGAGAAAATAAACAATGAAGAAATGTAGGGAAGACTTGACCCGAAATTGTATTAAGGCCTTGTACCAATCTGACCTTTTATTGGTTGTGCATTGCTCCCTAAATCTCTATTGTTTTTATCTGTTCTAAAATCTGTATTTTTTTAATGATGTAATAAAATAAATATTTTTCTTAAATTTGCTTTCTATTTGAATCGTTTGGCACTGTAATAATCCCTCCTTTCCGATATCCCATTTTTTTAACTGCTGACATATTATGGAAGCCCAGGTTGCTTTAATAGCAGCCTTCAGCTCCTCTGCCACCAGCAGATGACATTGCTCTCCAAATCATCACAGACTGTGGAAAATTTTGCATTTCATTTGGAAATCAAGGTCCCAGAGTCTGGTGGAAGAGTGGAGAGGCACAGGCCCAAGTTGCATGCATGGTTGCAGGTCCACTGAGAACTGAACAAGGGAGCTGAGAGCGCACTGCACATGTATGGATTTGGGAATGTGTTTGCTCCATGCTTGTTCCTGTGATGATAGGGTAGGGTGGCCAGACATCCCCGGTTTCCGGGGACAGTCTCCAGACCAAGTCTGTCCCCGGTTTTGTCCCCGGATTGGATTTGAACAGAGGCTAGTGTCATTTCAAAAACATAAAAAAAATGTAATAAAAATTCTGAATTACACACCCCCTCTCCGCCGCTCCGACTAGCTTAGGGGATGCATTTTTTTTTCCCATTATCTGTGCCCCTTTCTGATGATCTTGTGCTGGTTGGAGCGGAGGGAATATTTTTACAGTATCAGGTCCATGTTCTTCTGCCTTGGCTCAAGTCCCAGCTAGCCGCCTACCTGCTTATCTCCTTGCCTTCCCTGGTGGAGTGATCTTCCTCCGCTCCCAACCCAGTAGTAGCCGGGGCCCAGAGAGTAAGACTTGACAGGCTGTGAGGTAGGCAGCACCGGCAATGGGCAGAAAGTCGCTGATTGCCACCATTACTAGTAAAAAAAAAATATGTCCCGGGTTTAATTTTAAAAATCTTGTCACCTTATGATAGGGGCACACTCAATGGACTGTTCATAATAGCTTACATGCAAGACATCAAGGATTGCTCAGAATGCTAGTTTCTTGGCCAAGCTTTGCACTTGGCTTACACTGTAGGTATGTAATTTAAACAAAGCTCAATTTGTCTGGAAATCAAAGGAGACCCTTAACTGCCCTATACATTTTAATATAAAGGTGAACTAATCCTTTATCATGTACAAAAAACAAAACAAAAAAACAGACATAACCATTTTTTTTCTCGTTTAGCATAAAGCCATTACGTTTTTTTTAACCATAAGCCATATAGCCTCAGGCATGAACCAGTGCTGTATGTTTAGTAAATACAGCTTGAGGTGAACCAGACTACCATACCTAAAATTGTTCTATAGCGGTCAGCGATGAAAGATCGCTGTGCTATGCTGTACAGATCTAGTAGCCTCCGAGGCATAAAGCTTTATTCTATGGGCAGGTGTAAAGTAAGATCATCATTTTAGAGCAGACTGAAACAATGTAGACAATTACTTTTGCTGAGAAAAAAAATGCTTTTTTTGTACATTATATTTACATTTCTCACTTTGTAGCAGAAAGTTACAGGGATCATTGGTTGACATTACTGTGTGTCTGAACAGTTAAAGTGTTACTAAACCCACAACAGAAATCAGTCAGTATATGCAGTAAAGCATGCTTGTTATACTCACTGTGGAACCTAAGGGGTAAATCCTCTGCAGCTACTGTGCCCATCAAATGCAGCCAATGTGTCCATAAAATGCAGCCACTGTGCCCATCATATGCAGCCTCTGTACCCATAATATGCAGCCTCTGTACCCATAATATGCAGCCTCTGTGCCCATCATATGCAACCACCGTGACCCCGGCACCCGTCCTGGTGGTGGGTCAGGCAGCGAGTGATGGCAGTGAGCTGTGGGACATGCAGTGGGTTAGGCTAGGGCTCCTGCATCCTACATGGTTCTCTTCTTCCGTTTCCGCTAGGCGTCCAATAGGGATGCCTGTGCCTTCAGCCAATCAGGTGACGGGTATTAGACCTGGCCTTCCTGTTTGGTGGAGAGGCAGTTCAGTCTTAGAAAAGTAAATATTCATTTGCTTTTCTAACACACTTGGATGGGCTCCGAGCGCAATGCTCTGTTCTCCGAGTCCACCTTTTATGAAGCCTATTAGAGACTATGGCTCTAATTAGGTGCCACTTAAGGACAAAGCCTTTTTTTGATGGCAAAAAGTAAAAACAGTTTTTGACAATTCCTTTATTAAAAAAGAAAAAAAGTGTCCCTTGTCCCCATCAACATGTTGAGGGCATGTGGCCTGGTATGGTTCAGGAGGAGGCCGCTCGCTCGTCCCCCCCTATCCTGTCCTCCAGGCTGCATGCTCGGATAAGGGTCTGGTATAGATTTTGGGGGGGCCCACACCAATATATTTTTTTTATTTTGGCATGGAGTTCCCCTTAATATCCATACCAGACCTGAAGGGCCTGGTATGGACTGGGGGGACCCCATACCATTTTTTTCTTAATTCTGCCGTAGGGTTCCACTTAACCACTTGAATACACTGTATTCTATAGTGTACACTGACTGTACTATATATATATATATATATATATATATATATATATATATATATATATATTACCGTATATACTCGAGTATAAGCCGAGATTTTCAGCCTCTTTTTTGAGGCTGAAAGTGCCCCCTCGGCTTATACTCGAGTCACCGCTGTCTGAGTGCTCGATCAGCGTATCGAGCAGACAGACGGCGGACATTCTAAAATTCAAAAGCCGCGCCTCCGTCTCCGCCTCCGCCTGTGATAGGCGGAACACTGAATTTCCCAGCAGTCAGTGTTCCGCCTATCACGGACATCCGCTCATCCTCGTACTACGGACGAGGATGAGAGGATGTCCGTGATAGGCGGAACACAGGCTGCTGGGAAATTGAGTGTTCCGCCTATCACAGGCGGAGGCGGAGGCGGAGGCGGAGGCGGAGGCGCGGCTTTTGAATTGTAGAATGGCCGCCGAGAAGAGCGGCGATCCTGGAGCGGCGATCCATCGGCACGACACGGGACGGAGGAGGCACGGGACGACGGAGGCTCGGGACGACGGCTCGGGACGGAGGAGGCTCGGGACGACGGCGGCTCGGGACGGAGGCTCGGGACACAGGTAGGCTGGACACACACACAAGGCTGCACGGACACACACACAGGGATGGATGGATGGACGGACGGACACACACACACACACACACACACACACACACACACACACACACACACACACAGGGATGGACGGACACACACACACACAGGGATGGACGGACACACAGGGATGGACAGCCATGTCTCACCCTCGGCTTATACACGAGTCAATAAGTTTTCCAGTTTTTTGGGGGTAAATTGGGGGCCTCGGCTTATATTCGGGTCGGCCTATACTCGAGTATATACGGTAATACACTGCCTGCACTGTATATATATTCTACACTGACTACACTGTGTGTGTGTGTATAGATAGATAGATAGATAGATAGATAGATAGATAGATAGATAGATAGATAGATAGATAGATAGATATACACAATAAGCTGCCTGCACGCCACTAACTAACCTGCCTCTAGTTAACATTCTCTCAATCATAACACTATATACAGCTGCCATGTAAGCAGCCTTATATAGTATGGGGCGTGGACTTAGCCCCTTGACCCATGATTGGCTAAAGGCACCCTGCCTTTGGCCAATCATGGCTCTCACACCAGATTGACCAAAGCATCCAGGTCAGGTGCATGCTTTGGCCAATCATCAGACGTCAATGCACTGTGATCTCGCAGTGCATTATGGGGCATTCGGCGGCTGGCGAATTTGCTGCGAGCACCCCATAATGTTCGTATTCGGCCAACGGCCGAACACCCGATGTTCAAGTCGAACTTACGTCACCATTTTTCTAGGTAAATATATTTCTAAAGATGCTATTGACATGACATTTTCACCACATGTTGGTAACAACCCATGCAATCCATACATACAAAGAAACCAAAACAAATAAGTTCAGAAATTAAGTTATATGTAATAAAATGGAATTGCATTGCTTACCTAGAAAAATAGTGATGTGTTCAATATTTCTTTTGCCCGCTGTATCTTTTAGGGCCCATTTATACTATGAATTGTCTTAACATAAGGCTCGGTTCACACAGGACGCGGCACGACTTGCAGCGCCGCGACCTGCCGCGACCTCAGCGGCGACTTGCAAAACGACTTCTGTATAGAAGTCAATGCAAGTCGCCCGAAGTCGCCGCAAAAGTAGTACAGAACTCGAGTCGCTCCTATTAGAACGGTTCCGTAGTACAGAACGGGGGCGACTTGTCAGGCGGCGAAGTCGCCTGGACAAGTCGCCCCTGTGTGAACCGAGCCTAAGAGTTTTTTGAGCCATGCTTCGCTAAGCTACTTTTGAATGTGTTGGCAGTACCCATAGATGCATAAAAATTGTAGCTGTTATTTTTTCAATGTAGCACACCACAGCACACAGACAGTTCACATCTCACATGTGTTGGTGTGTGCTGGCTATGTGTGCCAGGGTGCCAGTCAAAATGAATGTGTGCTAACATGCGCTGCACTAAAACAAGTTTACTGTTGTTACCGCAATGCGTATGTGTGAATAGGCCCCTGGGGATCTGCAATAAAAGTAAGAGAGAGGTTTGTTTTTGTTTGTTTTTTAAGATAACGGGTGTTTGACTTTAAATAAACTTATTAAAGGTCTCAATGCAAGAAGCGACTCTCTCAGCCTTCAGGTAGAAGCAGGTTAAGCAAGTGTAGGTGAGCACTGTATCCGATGCATGGGAAAGTGAGGTAGGGCAGCAGTGTGGGAATGAAATGCACTGAGCTGCCTGCAGGGCTAAGAGGAAGGATGAAATGTAATGCTCTGCGCTACTTATAGACAGGGCTGGGAAGCAGACACAGGTGTGAGTGACAGATACATTTTTTCTCAGGCCTTTCAACAAGAAAAAAAAGTCTAAACACAACCTCACTGGCCTCTGCTGGGAGGCTGATCTCAAAATGGTGCTGACTTTCAATTTACTTAACGCCTGCAGTCCCCAGGCACCTATTACCTGCCATTGCCTCTGTTCCCACCTGGAAGATCATAATCATTCATTGTAGTGTAGCTCAGGCAGACTGCATTGAGTAAGAGGTAGACATATTACTGGTAGGACATGCTTGGACTTATGGTTTCATGCCTGGAAAGGAGAGATATATGGGGAAGACAAATTTGTGGATGCATTTGCTTGATGTTACCATTACACATTTTGAATATTTTTTTATAGGTACCTATATAGCACCATCAGTTTACACAACATATTGCACATTCACATCAGTCCCTGCCCCTAGTTCACATTCATACATACAAGGGCCCATTTGGACAGCATCCAATTAACTTACCCATGAAGAATGTGCAAACTCCAGGCAGGTAGTGTCATGGTTGGGATTCAAACCAACAATTCCAGTGCTGCTAGGCAGAAGTGCTAACCACTTAACCACTGTGCTGCCCAATTTTTTATTTTTTAAACCTTCCTTAACCACTTCAGCCCCGGACCAATTGTCAGCCTAAGGACCAGAGGTCTTTTTACAATTTCGCACTGCACTGCTTTAACTGGTAATTGCGAAGTCATGCAATGTTGTACCCAAACGAAATTTGCGTCCTTTTCTTCCCACAAATAGAGCTTTCTTTTGATGGGATTTGATTGCCGCTGAGATTTTGATTTTTTGCGATATAAATGGAAAAAGACCGAAAATTTCGAGAAAAAAAGATATTTTCTACTTTTTGTTATAAGAAAAATCAAATAAACTCACTTTTAGTCATACATGTAGGGCAAAATTTATTCAGCCACACGTCTTTAGTAAAAAAAATGTCAATAAGCGTATATTTATTGGTTTGCGCAAAAGTTATAGCGTCTACAAACTAGAGTACATTTTCTGGAATTTACACAGCTTTTAATTTATGACTGCCTATCTCATTTCTTGAGGTGCTAAAATGGCAGGGCAGTACAACCCTCCCCCCCAAATGACCCCATTTTGGAAAGTAGACACCCCAAGGAAATTGCTGAAGGGCATGTTGAGCCCATTGAATATTTTTTATTTTTTTTGTCCCAAGTGATTGAATAATGACACAAAAAAAAAAAAGTTTACAAAAAGTTGTCACTAAATGATATATTGCTCACACATGCCATAGTTATATGTGGAATTGCACCGCAAAATATATTCTTCTGCTTCTCCTGAGTACGGGGATACCACATATGTGGAACTTTTTGGGAGTCTAGCCACGTACGGCACCCCGAAAACCAATCACTGCCTTCAGGATTTCTAAGGGTGCAAATTTTTGATTTCACTCCTCACTACCTATCACAGTTTCGAAGGGCATGAAATGCCAAAATAACACAAAACCCCCCCAAATGACCCCATTTTGGAAAGTAGACACCCCAAGCTATTTACTGAGAGGCATGTTGAGTCCATGAAATATTTTATATTTTGCCACAAGTTGCAGGAATATTACAATTTTTCTAATTTTTTATTTTTTTTGCACAAAGTTGTCACTAAATGATATATTGCTCACACATGCTAAGGGCATAAGTGAAATTACACCCCAAAATAAATTCTGCTGCTTCTCCTGAGTATGGGGATACCACATGTGGGGGACTTTTTGGGAGCCTAGCCGCGTACGGGACCCCGAAAACCAAGCACTGCCTTCCGGATTTAAATATAATACGCTACGAAAAAAAACTGTTAGCGATCGCAGGGATCAGGCCTGACTCTGCAAATGCTGCAGTTATGTGTTTAGTGTTTTGTAAGTGACAGTGATCGATCGATACTGCACTTGGGTGGGCTGGGCGGAGGGGCAAAATGCAGGTGCTAGCAGGTATCTGGGCTGATCCCGCTAACAATGCATTTTTTTGGAACCCTAAACTGCTGGGGACGCTAGTATAGATCTGATCAGATCAGATATTGATCTGTTCAGATTCTATACCACTACGGGAGGTTTATGCTTTGCGCATGGGTGTTAGCGGTACTGGCACTAACCTAGCGCTGCCTGGGGCGACGCAGACCCTGACCCTAAAACCTAATTGATATCACCCGCGGGGTGATCAGGGGGTTAAACCTTTATTGGGTAATAAATGGTGGGTGCCCTGATGCTATAAAAAGCAAACTAACTAACCAGAGTCACCCGTAACACTTATACGGTGATCACTGGTGAAAGGGTTAACTAGGGGCAATCAGGGGGTTAAAATCTTTATTAGGTAGTATATGGGGGTCCCTGGCGCTATATAAAAACCTGACGGGGAACCTAAATAACTAACTGGCTAACCAGCGTCACCAGTGACACTTATACGATGATCGCTGGTGAATAGGGATGAGCCGAACACCCCCCTGTTCGGTTCGCACCAGAACTTTCGAACGGACCCCAAATTCGTACGAACGTTAGAACCCCATTGAAGTCTATGGGACTCGAACGTTCGAAATTAAAAGTGTTAATTTTAATGGCTAATATGCAAGATACTGTCCTAAAAAGGGTTTGGGGACCTGGCTCCTGCCCCAGGGGACATGGGTCAATGCAAAAAAAACTTTTAAAAACGTCCGTTTTGGCGGGAGCACTGATTTTAATGACGATTAAAATGAAAAAAAAAATATTCCTTTAAATATGGTGCCTGGGGGGTGTCTGTAGTATGCCTGTGAAGTGCCACGTGTTTCCCGTGTTTAGAACAGTCCCTGTACAAAATGACATTTAACGGAAATAACGTCATTTAAAGCTGCTTGCGGTTTTAATGTTATATCTGGTTCCTGCAATATGGTTGAAAATCATTGAGAAAAATGGCATGGGTAGCCCTCCCTGCCCATTACCAGCCCCTTTGGGTCTTGTACGCATATTAAGGGGAACCCCGTACCCATATTAAAAAAACGAAATACGTGTGGCCCCCAGGCCCTATATACTCAGAACAGCAGTATACAGGCGGTGCAAACAAGACAGGGACTGTGTAGGTTTGTTGTGTTAAGTTGAATTGGTTTGTAATTTTCAACTGGTACATTTTTAAAGTGTAGCTGCAGTCAAAAAAACTATTTTTAAGCTTTTTGGAAAACATAGGGAAGGGTTATCATCCCTGTATAATTTGTTTTGCCGTCCGTCTTTTTCAGAGCACGCAGACTGAATCTCCTAACAGACTGAAAGCTCTATTTAAAACGAGCAAGATATTTAGCTATATAGGTGGATATAGCGGTGTATACTGCGTTCAGAGCACGCAGACAGCATGCACAATCTCCTAACACTGACTGAGAGCTCTATTTAAAACGAGCAAGATATTTAGCTATATAGGTGGATATAGCGGTGTATACTGTGTTCAGAGCACGCAGACAGCATGCACAATCTCCTAACACTGACTGAGAGCTCTATTTAAAACGAGCAAGATATTTAGCTATATAGGTGGATATAGCGGTGTATACTGCGTTCAGAGCATGCAGACAGCACGCACAATCTCCTAACACTGACTGACAGCTCTATTATAAAAGATAGATATATCGCTAGATATATAGGTGAATATAGCGGTGTATACTGCGGTCAGGGCATGCAGACAACAACCACTACAGAAGAGCAAGAACGAAAAATCAGCCGATATCGATCGGTGTATACTGTGTTGAAGGTACACAGAACACCCATTAACTATGGCGGCCTTATATAGTGTGGGGCGTGTACTACACAGCCTGAGCTATGATTGGCCACAGGCATCCTGCCTGTGGCCAATCATGGCTCTCCTCGCTGCCAGCGCTGTGATTGGCCAAGCATGCGGGGTCACAGTGCATGCCTGGCCAATCATGAGCCAGCAATGCACTGCGCCATCGCAGTGCATTGTGGGCCGTGAGCGCCACACGAATTTGGTGCGAACGGCCCATAACGTTCGGAATTCGCCGAACGGGCGAACAGCCGATGTTTGAGTCGAACGTATGTTCGAATCGAACACGAAGCTCATCCCTACTGGTGAAAGGGTTGACTAGGGGGCAATCAGGGGGTTAAAACCATTATTGGGTAGTATATGGGGGTACCTAGCGCTATAAAAACCTGGCGGTGAACCTAAAAAAATAACTAGCTACCTAGCGACACTAGTGACACTAATGCAGCGATCAGAAAAATGATCACTTAGTGACACTGGCAAAAGGGGGTGAAAGTGTTAACTAGGGGCAATCAGGGGGTTAAAGCCATTATTGGGTAGTATATCGGGGTACCTAGCGCTATAAAAACCTGGTGGTGAATCGAAAAAAATAACTAGCTACCTTACGGCACCAGTGACACTAATGCAGCGATCAGAAAAATTATCGCTTAGTGACACTGGCAAAAGGGGGTGAAAGGGTTAACTAGGGGCAATTAGGGGGTTAAAACCATTATTGGGTAGTATATCGGGGTACCTAGCGCTATAAAAACCTGGTGGTGAACCTAAAAAAATAACTAGCTACCTTACGGCACCAGTGACACTAATGCAGCGATCAGAAAAATGATCGCTTAGTGACACTGGCAAAAGGGGGTGAAAGTGTTAACTAGGGGCAATCAGGGGGTTAAAACCATTATTGGGTAGTATATCGGGGTACCTAGCGCTATAAAAACCTGGTGGTGAACCTAAAAAAATAACTAGCTACCTTACGGCACCAGTGACACTAATGCAGCGATCAGAAAAATGATCGCTTAGTGACACTGGCAAAAGGGGGTGAAAGTGTTAACTAGGGACAATCAGGGGGTTAAAGCCATTATTGGGTAGTATATCGGGGTACCTAGCGCTATAAAAACCTGGTGGTGAACCTAAAAAAATAACTAGCTACCTTACGGCACCAGTGACACTAATGCAGCGATCAGAAAAATGATCGCTTAGTGACACTGGCAAAAGGGGGTGAAAGGGTTAACTAGGGGCAATCAGGGGGTTAAAACCATTATTGGGTAGTATATAGGGGTACCTAGCGCTATAAAAACCTGGCGGTGAACCTAAAAAAATAACTAGCTACCTAGCGACACCAGTGACACTAATGCAGCGATCAGAAAAATGATCGCTTAGTGACACTGGCAAAAGGGGGTGAAAGTGTTAACTAGGGGCAATCAGGGGGTTAAAGCCATTATTGGGTAGTATATCGGGGTACCTAGCGCTATAAAAACCTGGTGGTGAACCTAAAAAAATAACTAGCTACCTAACGGCACCAGTGACACTAATGCAGCGATCAGAAAAACGATTGCTTAGTGATACTGGCAAAAGGGGGTGAAAGGGTTAACTAGGGGCAATCAGGGGGTTAAAACCATTATTGGGTAGTATATCGGGGTACCTAGCGCTATAAAAACCTGGCGGTGAACCTAAAAATATAACTAGCTACCTAACGGCACCAGTGACACTAATGCAGCGATCAGAAAAGCGATCGCTTAGTGATACTGGCAAAAGGGGGTGAAAGGGTTAACTAGGGGCAATCAGGGGGTTAAAGCCATTATTGGGTAGTATATCAGGGTACCTAGCGCTATAAAAACCTGGCGGTGAACCTAAAAAAATAACTAGCTACTTAGCGGCACCAGTGACACTAATGCAGCGATCCGAAAAACGATCACTTAGTGACACTGGCAAAAGGGGGTGAAAGGGTTAACTCTAGGGGCAATCAGGGGGTTAAACCTTTATTGGGGGGGTATAGGGCTACCCTGGACCTAACACTAACTGCCCTGACAGTTTTTACTGTCACAACTGACACTAAATGCAGTGATCAGTAAATAAATGATCACTGCAATCAGTAACACTGTGACTGGGAGGTTGAGGGGGGGCGGGGGGGATTGGGGGGCGTTCGGGGGGTGATTGGGGGGGGTTTGTGTGCCTATGTGTGCCTACATGTCAGTGTAGTGTTGGTGCACACTTACTTTCACTGTTCTCCTCATAGTCCGATGAAAAAAAACGCCTACTATACACAGGCGGGGGAAGCTTCTCATTCGCCAGGAGCGATCGAGAGGGGATGGCCAGAAACCAACGGCCATCCCCTCATCCCGGATCGCTCCTGCAGCGAAACGGACCGCCGCATCCAGCGGGAGGGGGTCCGATCAGACCCCCCACCCGCTGAAAGGCGAGCACGTACATGTACGTGCTTGTGCCTGTCGGTACCATTGCACCGACATACATTGCCATGCGGCAGTCCTTAAGTGGTTAAAATTCTCCTGTTGCCAGACAATTTATTTTACCAACAATCTTCCTATAAGGTTATATGTCCATTTAACATATTAAGGATATAATGTTCCTGTAGAAGCCACACAAAAGCCCTGCTATTGGGTGCCATAATCTTGGATATAATGTCAGCAGTGCTGGCAGATAGGGTTGCCACCTGTCCAGGATTCACCCAGACAGTCTATGTTTTGAATCATTTGTTTGGGTTTCAGTCCACCTGAAGCCCAGAGACATTATTAAGACAGAGCTTTGGCTCCCCAAGTAACTAAGATAGTCACATAAAAATCTCTGGGTGGCTGTCTGGGGGCAGGTTCAGCATCACTGGGGGGGGGGGGGGCGGGGCGATGATGTCAGTAAGAGCAATTTTGCCGCAGAGCACTACGTGTGCTACATTACTACTATCCTTGGGCCACCCAAAGGGGTCCCAGGTCTTTTATAATGCTATAGTGTATACTGTGAGAAAAAAAAATTCCCTGTTCAAGTTTGGCTTGAAAAAGAGATGGCAACCCTACTAGCAGACCTATAGCTGTTACTCAAGTGGGAATTTTATGTTCCTGTAGAAGCCAGTCAAAAGCTCTGGGAATGCTATAGGGTGGCTCCATCTTTGATATGATGTCAGCAGCAACAGAAGACTTAAGCCCCCTACACACAATCGGACTTTCCGACTGGAAATGTTCAATGTCAGGCTGTTGGCGGAAAATCCGACCATGTGAATTTACCATCGGACAATTGTTGTCGGACTTTCCACCAACAAATGTTGGCTAGCATGTCTCCAAATTTTCCGCCAACAAATGTGTGTTGTCGGATTTTCCGATCGTGTGTACACAAGTCTGTCGGACAAAAGTCCAAAGTACAGACATGCATGCTTGGAAGCAAGGAAGAGCCAGAAGCAGTCGGTCTTGTAAACTAGTGTTCGTAATTAAGAATTAACATTGTGATGTGGTAAATTATGAAATCTCCAAATGCAGCGCACAATTCTTTTCTTCTTTAGTGGGATAATAATGAAGCTGCATTGCTGGTGATACAGATGGAGTTATCATAAATTCATTTTCAAAGGCTTTTTTTTCTAGTGATATCAAGAATAATATTATTATGCTTTTTTTTTTTTTTTATTATTTGGGCAGGTTTCCACAACACCATTATTCCGTAGTTTTTAAGATCAAAGATACAACTATGTTGGTGTCCCTTGTCCATTAATTTTACATTGTATTTATTAAAATGTAACTCCCTATTCCCAAACTGTCATTTGAAATAAAACACATAGCCAAGTATTATTCTACACAATTTTTTTATTGTACATTAAAAAAAGAAAAAAAAATTGACGTTATCTGCCAATAGACTTTAACCAAAAAGTGCATTCTATGCATCCAAAAATATATAAAATATACCAAATCAAATCATTATTCAACCAAAAAAAATAATGTCAAATCAATAACTCCAAGGCCAATAATAAATAACACGTTATCTCCTCTGATTATGCAACATGTCTGGTTGACGAACGGCCGTTCATAAACGAACTGAATAGCATGAAATTAAAATCGCAAACTGAAAAGAGGTAAATGAAAAACACGAAAAGAAAAGAGCGAATCAACACTCACCAAACTTCTACTAAAACAAAATTAGCAGAAGGAGTCCAAAGGGTGACGCTAAAGAGCTAAAAAAAAACACGTTGTACGTCTAGTACGTCACTACGTTTGTGTGGCCGTGTGTATGCAAGACAAATCTGGGCCAATGCTCCTTCTGACAAAATTCAACACTTTTGTTGGCCAACAATCCGATCGTGTGTACGAGGCATTAGAGCATTTGCTCAACTGACATTTGCTGGCAGTCTTTTTCAAACACAGATCTTTCAGAGGATGGCAGGGGTTCCTTGAGCAATGAGCAATTTCTACCTGTCAGGTAAGTAACCACTGACAACAATGAACGTTTTAGTATACAAAAACCTACGTTACCGCTTTGAGGGAATAGGGACTGCATACACACGATCAGACTATCTGCAGTGGAGGTCCACCGGACTTTCCGAATGAGCGGACTTGCTCACACACGCCCACACATGACCGGACTTTTCCAGCGGACTAGGTCCGGCAGACAATCCGCCCGTCTGTGTGCTAGTCCGCCGGACTTTTAAAATGAACGGACTTGCCCACACACGGAGTAAAGTCCATTAATTTTGAACGTGACTCCAGGTAGCCGGAACTAGCGAAGGAAGTCAATGTCGCCGCCTTCATCGGCAAGATTGACACCTCGCGAGCCCCGTCGCCTGGTATGGATTTAAAGGTGAACCCCTACGCTGAAAAAATGGCGTGGGGGGTCCCCCAAAGTCCATAGCAGACCCTTATATGCAGGGCTTAAGTCCTGCGGGAACGCATGGGAACGGAGTTCCTGTACTTTTTCCACAACAGGAACTTGGTTCTGGTTAGCAGCCGCGTCCTGCAAGACTTTGAAGTATGCGAGCAGGTGCTACACCAGCAGCCGCCGACACATCTCGCAATAGTAAGTGCCCCCCGTCTCCTGCATACTCGCTCTGTGTGTCCCGCTGAATCCCCCCCTCCTCTATCTTCAGTGCCATATGATGAGAGAACCCAGAGGAGGAGCACAGCTATTCTTTTTTTTTATTTTTTTTATCGGTTTTTATTAGAAAAAGAGGTACATACGGTGTTAGTAGAAAGATGAACAGTGTGCATTGAGAGCACAGCTATTCTGCTCACAGGACATGCAGGGAGAGAGGTGAGCTGAGGGAGGAACATCAGTTTTGGGTGGTAAGCTGAGCACAATACCTGGCAAAGTTTAATGCCAGGAGGGAAGTTTATGTGGAAATATGTGAAGGATTGGAATAGCAGCGAGTGTGTGTTGGAGTCCTGCAGAGTTTGCAGCCCCCCAAGCTAACATACATCTCCTAAGCAGGAACACATCACTATCTCCCCAAGCATTCTGTCCAGATAATGTGTAGTTCATTTATGACCTTTCCGTTTAACCCTGTGTTAGCTATTTTTTAACAGAAATCCTTTTAAAGTGGACGTTGCTTTCATTGTATCTCAGTCTTGACACTGTCTACCATCTTGCCAGTTTTTTCTATCACTGTGTGACTCTATATAGTTTTTCAATTAATTCCTTTTCTGAAACATGTTTGCCTTTTTAGAGGCTTTTTAATATTGACTTGAATCTTTATCTAAATCTAGCTCATACTTATAGCTGTTATCCTCTGGGTATCATAGAGTTCCAATTCCCCCATTTGTTCCCTTTGTGGGTTTTTGTATACTGCACCTTAAGGATAGATACCCTCTATATTGGGCCTAGGAACAAAGTATCATACAAATTTAACATTTTAGCTATCTGTAATAAGGGTATTCTTCCCAATGACCAAAAATGCAAGAGGCATTCTTCTCAGTGACCATCACACTAAAATACCATGAGATATAGATATAGTAAATAATAGCAGTGGTTCTGTGAAACCAGAAAGTGATTTCAAATGTTCTTTTGTGTTAAAAAGGTTGAGAAAGGCTCTGTAGCATTCTACTTCACTTCTCCCCTGGAGAGCAGTGTAAAAAAAATCTTTCTGATCCCCCCGGGAGGAAATCGCATATTCCCTGGATCAGCTTTACCTATAAATGTTAGTACCCAGTTATATTATGTACATTTAGGAAAGAATCCAGGCCTTTTTTAAAGCAATCTACTGAGCTGCCCCGAACCACCTATGGAGGGAGTCTATTCCACGTTTTCACAGCTCTTTCCGTATTTGGAGATGAAATCTCTTTTCCTCTAGATGTAAAGAGTGGCCCTTGTCCTCTGTGATGACCTTAAAGTGAATAACTCAAAACCAAGTTCACTGTATATGGACCCCTTATATATGTATACACTGTGATCATATCCCCACTTAATCTCCTCTTCTCAAGAGAGAATAAATTCAGTTCCTCTAATCTTTTCTCATAGCTGAGCCCCTCCATGCCTCTTATCAGTTTGGTTTCCCTTCTCTGCACTTTCTCCAGTTCCCCCAATATGCTTTTTGAGAACTGGTCACCAAAACTGAAATACATGTTCCAGATGAGGTCTTACTAATGATTTGTACAGGGGCAAAATGATCTATCTCTCTCTGGAGTCCATACCTCTCTTAATACAAGAAAAGATTTTGCTCTCTTTGGAAACCGCAGCTTGGCATTGCATGCTATAATTAAGCTTATGATCTACCAAAACCCCCAGATCTATCTCTCTCCACTATGGATTCCCCCAGTTGTACTCCCCTAGTATGTATGATGCATGCATATTCTTAGTCCCCAAGTGCATAACTTTACATTTATCAACATTAAATCTCATTTGCCACATAGTTGCCCAATGAAACAGCGAATTGAGGTTGGCTTGTAAATTGGAGACATCCTGTAAGGAGGTTATTCCACTGCATAGCTTGGTGTCATCTGCATCCCGAACCCTATATCATTTATCTATCCATTTACAAACTGATCTTTCCAAGCCTATAGACTTTACCTTACACAATAGCTGTGTGTGGGGAACTGTGTCAAACACTTTTGCAAAATCCAATCACTTCTGGCACTTCTGGAAATCAAACTCTCAGCTCAGGGAACCCTGAACAGACCAAAACAATCAATAACTGATCCACTAACTACAGTGGAGTCAAGAACTAAATTTAACCTAGCATCCTAACTAGAGGAGGGTGCTACAGGTGCAAGTAAGTATTTAAAAGACATGATTTCTCTGTGCTTTTACCTGCATTTTTTGAAGCTGGTAGCAAGGAAACCTTTACTGAGACATATCCAGACTGCTATTGCTGGCTACCTCATGGAATTTCTAGTTGCCTAGCTGGTTGCAATAGTTTGGAGCAGCCTTTCTCAACTTTTTTAACAGAGAAACCCTTGAAATAACTTTCCGGTCCCAGAGAAAAAAAAAAGGCATATATAATATATAAAACAAAATTCAGTGATGAAAATACTGTTCATGCAGTTCATGCAGCGAATAAAGAATCCACCAATGAGTGCAATGGCCATTCACCTCAATAGGCAGAATGATAAGCAACGAATCAACCACTGGCCTCCTTGCGCTCTCCATCCCTCCATCAAGTACTCAATCAGTTTGTACATATGGAAAGCAATAAAACTCCTCATGGTGTAGTATGAAGGAGAGATTTATTAAAAACAGTGCAGTAACTTGCATTAAAAACTGAGTACAAGTATCAGTACTCATACTCAAAAACAAGTATAGTAACATTCATTTGCCTTTCCTTTGCTTCACTTTTACTCAGTCTGTGCTAGGAACTCAAGAAAATGCCAGTACTTCCATCAGCCCTGTCACAAGGGGAGTCAACAGCTTTGTGTAAGCTATGGCTCCAGTGACTTGTAGCTCACACAGAGATTTTCTTTTGCTTTTAGTGGTGGAACAGAGTGGTGTGGGAGTAAATGGAAAGTAAGTATATGGTGTTGGGAAAGTTTGTTATATTTGTACCCAGTATTATCTATGTGTCTTTTTCCCCTTAGGTACTACTGCACCTTAATTGTTCTCCAGAGGTAGAGGGTATAAATCCCCCATGAAACGCATTGAGGAAAACTTAATCTTTTGTATAATATATTGACAGGGGACTAGTCCCCTGTTGTGAACAGATAAAAGGTTAATGTGCATGCTTCTATGTTTTTGAAGGGGTTTGAACTGTGCCTATATATATATATATATATATATATATATATATATATATATATGTAAGTTTTTATGATCTTGTTATGCTAAGTCATTATATATCTATATATGCTTTTAAACTAAACTATGGATTAATAAAAATGGGTGTTTATTCCTCCATGTTTTAAACTTTTTACAGTGTGATTCTCTTGGGGTACCTAAAAAGTTCATTACTAGAGATGGCCTCGCGGTTCGCCCAGCGGTCGGTTCGCAGCACATTTTGAGTGTTCGCGATTTGCCAAACTGGCAAACTTCTGGCACTGTTCGACCGGCGGACATATGCGTTTACATTGTGAAAGAACATTGACTCATGGGGTACAGGACAGCCAATTGAGACATTTCAGCACATGGACAATTTGACATTCCCCCTACCTTATAAATAGACCTGATCTGGCGGCCATTTTACATTCTGTCTTTTGTCAGTGTAGGGAAAGGTTGCTGTGTGGAGCAGGGACAGACTGTAGTGACACAAATCGCTAGCTATTAGGTCCACAAAAGTCCTTTTAAGGACTGGTTAAGGACTGGTATAGGTGTACAGTGTATAGGGTTCTGGTGCACTGCTGTGCTGGTGATTGCTGAGTGCACTGCTGACTGATTCTGAAGCTGTCTTTTGTCAGTGTAGGGACAGGACGCTGTGTGGAGCAGGGACAGTCAGTTTAATCACTAGCTATTACTATTAGGTCCACAAAGGTCCTTTTAAGGACTGGTATAGGTGTACAGTATATAGCGTGCTGGTACACTGCAGGGACTGAGGGACAGTCTGCAAATCACTAGCTACTAGGTCCACAAAGGTCCTTTTAAGGACTGGTATAGGTGTACTATTTGGTGTGCAGTATATAGGGGTGTAATGCACGTATAAAATACTTGCACATATAGAAAGCATAGTGCTCTCTATCTCAGTGCCGGTGTCAGTGCTCTCTATCTCGGTGTTGGTGTCAGTGCTCTCTATCTCGGTGCTGGTGTCAGTGCTCTCTATCACGGTGCTGGTGTGGTGTCAGTGCTCTCTATCTCGGTGCTGGGGTCAGTGCTCTCTATCACGGTGCTGGTGTGGTGTCAGTGCTCTCTATCTCGGGGTGGTGTCAGTGCTCTCTATCTCGGTGCTGGTGTCAGTGCTCTCTATCACGGTGCTGGTGTCAGTGCTCTCTATCATGGTGCTGGTGTCAGTGCTCTCTATCATGGTGCTGGTGTCAGTGCTCTCTATCTCAGTGCTGGTGTCAGTGCTCTCTATTACGGTGCTGGTGTCAGTGCTCTCTATCACGGTGTTGGTGATCATCTAATGCACCCCCTTCATAGCCTTCCCTGACCTTGCCTCTCCTCCATGGCCTTCATGCGCTCCCGAATTGTCAAAATTTCACAGATAAAAAAAGAATGCTTGTCGTTGTCGATCCCAGATTCACTTAATACTTTTGTTATGTCAGTGTCCATGTGGTGGGACTAGGTGTGCACAGCTAGTAAGAATTTTGTGGCTGAAAATATGACCTGTAGGTTTTTAAGGTTCGCCTGCCATTAAAGTCAATGGGGCCCGCCGCGAACTTTGCAGTTCGCGAAACGTCCCGTCGGAAGTTCGTCCATCACTATTCATTACCACAAAAATTGTGTAGTTCTTTACATTACTTTAGGGCATGGTGCCTTTTCTTCACCCTTGGATTCCATAATAATTTTATTAAATGTTTGTACTATGCATGGGCACAAGTTTGTGTCACAAATTTGTCAAAAGTAAGCTGGAATTTAATTGTCAGGTCAGTCCTGGCACACGTATCTATGCATTAAATCAGATGAGTGATGCAATAGTGCGTGTCCATGAATGCACGCTGCAATGTGTTAGCATGTGATTTTAACATCAGCTGCTTTTCTAGTAATATGCATTTTATAAAAATATTGCTTGTGACAGCAACATAGGAAACACCTGTCAGAACAGATCTTCCTTCCCTTCTTCCTATAGCAATACACTGGAATGTGCTGGGACATGTTAAGGTCCATTGCACTTTTGGTGCTTCAACTGACATAAATTGCAAACCGTATGCACAGCTGAAATTTCTTCACAATGTATAGCTTACAGGTGGTGTGGTGGAAAATGCAATGTTAAAATATATTTTATTTTTTCAGTGTGCAGGGGAAAAATGCAACAAAATGCACTACAGAATTGTTGATGGAAGGAAATCCAGGCCTCAGTCATACAGTTTACATACCCTGGCAAAATGTATGATTTGTTGGACATTTTTCAGAGAATATGAATGATAACGCAACATAAGTCCCCTCAAAGTCGAGGACATATCCTCGATGTTGAGGGGACTTACGTTGCGTTTCCGCAACGTCGTTACTAGGCACTATACGTGCCATAGTGCTACCCCCACCGGACTCTTTTGGGGGAGTTTCATCCCCATAGATGTCCGGAGGCGGCGGATATAGACATGCACAATACCGCGGGTTGGTGCTTTGGGCGCCATCTTTGTACACCCATTCACCTCTCTCATTCAGTCTTCCTCCCCTCAATGTATGTCCGCAGCCCGGCAGTGACGTCAGATGCCGCCGGACTGGGAGAGCCTGTTAAATGCGGCCATTAGACCGCCAATTGTTCTGCCATCTGCAAACAAGCCAGGGGGATGTAAGCCTTTGTTATTCCCCACTGTGCTACAGCGGACGTTTTTACACATTCTCATACAGGTATGCTAGATAGGTGCTTCTCATGTCTCCGATATGGAGGTCACTGTGCACTGATGATTTGAGCATATCTTAATATTTGGTTTTTCAATATTGTCAATTTTTATAAATAATATTGCAGGGACTGGCCCCTATCCATTTGTGAGCTGATTCAAGCTTGCTACATATTAAAGAGGAGGGCCGGTTTTAAAAAAAAAAATTTAAAAGTCAGCAACTGCAAACACTGTAGCTGCTGACTTTTAATAAGCACACTTACCTGTCCAGGGTGCCCGCGATTTCGGCCGCCCGAGGCTGACCCGTCCCTCGGTCTCGGGTCCCGGCGCCGCCTTGCGGCTTCACTGCCCGTTTCCTACTGTGCATGCGTGAGTCGCGCAGCGCTTTGTGAATGGGGCGCGCTGTGTTCTGGGACACACAGTTCCCAGAACACAGCGCGACCCATTACCCAGAAGACGCCGCACGGAGGAGAGAAGATACAAGATCTCAAGGTCTAACAGAGCATTTGCTGATTAAATCTCTCTATCAAATCCAGGTATCTCATATTTGGTACATATCTCTCTGGACTTTGTTTCTATTTTGCCCACATATGTTTAGACCTTCTATTTTCATAATTTAGGTCCTATATTTGGCAGCTCTTCTGTGAACTCCCGTTGGATTGCCCAGCATCAGATCCAGGACCTGGCTTTGGTTTTATTTCATTCTACCCATTGGATGGGGTTAAAAGATTGTGATGCAAGCTGCATAGCAGTGATTTTGCTTAGGTGAGATCACATTTGGACCTACACTGATTTAATAATTATGTATGATATAATACTAACATGTTTGATCTTTTTGATATTCAACTGTCTATACAACTTGAGGCATTTTAGTTATCTATCTTTAAGACTATTCTTTGAATGCATTTAATACTAGCTGTATCTACATTTGATTTATATCTACATTTTTTTACAGTTTATCTACTAGATATAACGACTACTCCTGAGGAAGCTCGTTTTGGAGCGAAACATGTTGAGTGGTATATTCTATGAGCATTTTTAAATACACATTTTTGGCTGTGTTTAATTTGTTAAACAATAATGTGGATACTTGATTTGAAAAAAAATTCTGGCTTTGTGATTATAATTTTTGTATCTATTGTGAAATAAAAACTTTTGTGCCTTTTATGATACCTTTTTGGGCTACTATCTCTATTATGACATATCAGCACCTTTAAAGTCCCAAGGGCTAGATCCCTTATCCCTGCCTTTGTTCTTCACCCAAAACTGATGTTCCTCTCCCTACATGTCCTGTTAGCAGAATAGCTGTGCTCCTCCTCTGGGTTCTCTCATCATATGGCACTGAAGATAGAGGAGGGGGGGATTCAATTCAGCGGGACACACAGAGCATCTTTCATCCAGTGCGGCACTGATGTTTCTGGATTCTGAGTCATGGGGAAAGCAAAAGAATTGTCAAAGAATCTGTGGGAAAAGGTAGTTGAACAGTATAAAACAGGAAAGGGATATAAAAAGATATCCAAGGAATTGAGAATGCCAATCAGCACTGTTCAAACTCTAATCAAGAAGTGGAAAATGAGGGGTTCTGTTGAAACCAAACCACGGTCAGGTAGGGAAACTAAAATTTCAGCCACAACTGCCAGGAAAATTGTTGGGGATGCAAAGAAAAACCCACAAATAACTTCAGGTGAAATACAGGACTCTCTGAAAACATGTGGTGTGGCTGTTTCAAGATGCACAATCAGGAGGAACTTGAAGAAAGACGGGCTGCATGGTCGAGTCGCCAGAAGAAAGCCATTACTATGCAAATGCCACAAAGTATCCCACTTATGATATGCCAAGCAGCACAGAGGCAAGCCTCAAACCTTCTGGCACAAAGTCATTTGGAGTGATGAGACCAAAATGTAGCTTTTTGTCCACAACCATAAACACTATATTTGGAGAGGAGTCAACAAGTCCTATGATGAAAGGTACACCATTCCTACTGTAAAACACGGAGGTGGATAACTGATGTTTTGGGGATGTGTGAGCTACAAAGGCACAGGAATTTTGGTCAAAATTGATCAAGATGAATGCAGTATGTTAGCAAAAAATACTGGAGGAACATTTGCATTCAGGATGCTGCCAGGAAGCTGCGCATGGGATGTACTTGGACATTCCAACATGATAATGATCCAAAACACAAGGCCAAGTTGACCTGTCATTGGCTACAGCAGAATAAAGTGAAGGTTCGGGAGTGGCCATCTCAGTCTCCTGGCCTCAATATCATTGAGCCACTCTGAGGAGATCTCGTGCAGTTCACACAAGACAGCCCAAGAATTTACAGGAACTGGAGGCTTTTTTCCAAGAGGAATGGGTCACTTCACCATCTGAGAAGATAAATAGCCTAATCCACAAATACCACAAAAGACTTCAAACTCTCATTGATGTTAAAGGGGACAATACATGGTATTAAGAACTGGGGTATGTAAACTTTTGATTAGGGTAATTTGGGTAGTTTCTATTATGATTTAAATGAATTCTGCCAGGTTGTGTAAACTTATGAGCACAACTGTATATATGCATGTGTTTACAGCACATGCATTATAAACAAGTTATTCAGAGGCGTAACTAGAAACTTCAGTGCCAGCGGTGGTGTTTAGGGGTTCGCAGTGGCGGTGTTGTGGGGGGATGGCAGCGGTTGTGTTGAGGGGGGTGGCAGCGGTGGTGTTCAGGGGAGTGGCAGTGGTGGTGTTGAGGGGGGTGACAGTGGTAGTGTTGAGAGGGGGTGGCAGTGGTTGTGTTGAGCGGTGGTGACAGCAGTAGTGTAGGGGGGTGGCAGCAGTGGTGTTGAGGGAGGTGGCAGCAGTGGTGTTGAGGGGGGGTGGCAGCAGTGGTGTTGAGGGAGGTGGCAGCGGTGGTGTTGGGGGGTGTCATCAGTGGCAGTGGTGGTGCCATCAACTCTTTCTGTTGTAGAGGTGATGGGGGAGTAGGGAGTAGGGATGAGATCTGCGGTGGTGGTGGGGTGGTATCAGCAAGAGGCAGAGGTGGTGGAGGTTGGGATTGATTGCACTGGCAATTTGTCTAAGGTCAATCAATCGATTCCCCCTCAGAATTCCGTTGTGCCTGCAGGGATGCCTTTGCCTCATGGGGACTCCTCCCCTTCACTCGATCTTTATCAGAGGCCCCCCTACATTCTCTCTGGATAGACGGGGCAGTTCAGAGTGTCAGCTCTGCCTTCTTTCCCCTCAGAGGTCAGTGGGCAAAAGCACCCTCCCACATGGTGCAACGAACAGACGGACGGGCCTCAGTAGCACAGCAAGAATTGAGAGGTGAGCCCCTCACACTGGCAGACGTGTGAGTGGGCCCCTCCCATGGGCAGGTGGGTGGGCCCCCCTGAAGTGGCGGAACTCCAGGGCCCAGTTGCAAGATGCAACTCCTCAGACCCTAATAATTCCGCCACTGGAGTTATTATGCATTTCGGTATGCAGTACCTTTGAATGCAATGAACCATGCACATGTGCTTGAATGCTCAGAAACATTAAAAACTTTTTGAAATTTTACAATACGCAACTGCATGTGTGTAAATTAATATAATTCTGATACATTATTTTTTTATGCGGCCAGAGCCGATCCGCCCTATTCTCTCACTACGCAAGCTGCGTAAGGCCCCGTCGCTGTGGGGGGCCTCCAAGACCCAGCATCCCCCCTGCAGGGGCAGGTTAGAAATTTTCCCCCAGGCCGCCTTCATTATCTTTAAAACGGCTGCTGGCCACGACGCTGGCTGTCTGTTATTTTTTATTTTTTGCTAGATGCTGGCCATGGCGGCCTCCGATTGGCTAGCTGGCTGCTGCTGCATTGCATTGTGGGAGTTATAGTCTGGGCACGCTAAAAGTAAGGACCTTATCAGCACAGCAAACCACAACTTCCACCTCCCAGGAGTCTCAGAGGCAGGTCATGTGGCACGTCAGGGGAGGGTACGAGCGCTGTCAAGAATGTCCCGTCCCATGTGACTTGCTGGGCTTGTGGGCTGGGGCTGGGCGCTGGCTCCAGAGCAAAAGAGAAGAGACTTGACATGACAGGACAGAATCATCACCCCCTCCCCCCCCCAAAGAGGTGCGAGGGCCTGGCTCTCCGCTGAAACACACAGCCCTCCCCAGCCTGTACTAAGGTGTGATGACCTCTGTTGTGATAAAACTTATTTACTGTATCCCCTTCAGTAGTAAATCATAAAGTTTGTCAGTGGCGGCTCAAGGGCAATCAACCAACCCCCCTCCACCCACCAGCGGATTCAGCCAGCAACCCCCACTGCCAGCAGACTATGCCAGCACCCCCTGCCAGCGGACTCATCCAGCAACCCCCCCCCCACTATCGGATTCAGCCACTACCGCCCTCACCAGTGTACTCATCCAGCAACCCCCCCCCCCCCCCCCCCGCTTTCTGGGGAGCCTGATGTAATATATATATCGTTGTACTTGTTCTTTGACTGTTTTGTTTAAAGGAGGGAGGATTGTATTGGGAGCACTGAAGTGTCAGGTGTGACTGTGTGGCAATGGCAAATGGTTTATATAGCTCACGGCATCACGGGTCAAGTAGAGGGCCCCTTAGCAGAATTTTGCTTAGGGCCCCAGGGAGGTCAGGATCGGCACTGTATGTGGCTCACAGCTGAAATGGTCCTATGTGATGTGAAGACTCTACTCTGGTACACACTAGAGCTGGTTTACTAAAAGAGTAAAGACAGATTAGTTTGCAAAGTTTAGGGTAAAGCTATGTTCCTTTTAATCAACCAATCATGTGCTGGCAAAACTCCATTGTTTTTAATTTATCCTATTCTGCCATTATTCAAATTGAATGCGGCCACCTCATTTACAAACAACATTTGTGCTGCATCAGCAACAGCATCTACTTCTTTAGTAAATCAGCTCCAGTGTGTACCTGGAGTGGAGCCCCCATAGAGGATCATTTCAGCTGTGAGCCACGTACAAAAACAAATGTATGAGAATTGTAGAATTGTCTGGGGTTGAGTGCAGGCTTGGATGATGTCAGAGAACAATTCACATGAGAAAACTTATGTGGGCATTATCATGTCAGATTAGGGAATATTCAGTAAATTGGAATTTTAATAATGAAAATCTTAGCCTTTCACCACATTTGTATGACTATGTGGTATGAGAGCTATGAGCTTCAGGACTCCTGTGAATGTTGCTCTTTTAATAGTGGTAATTCAGACCTTGAAATTAGGTCTGTTCATAATGCATATAAACCAACCAAATTCTTTCTTTAACGTTGAGGAACAGAATAGGAGAATGAAAGGAAGTACCTGATTGGACCCACTGGACAGTTTGATCCTACATATAAAGTTAATCAAATCATACTATATACTGCAACTCACTTCTCATTGGCTTACCTTTACATAGGCTAGCCCCCCTTCAGTACATCATGAAGGCTGCTGCTACACTCATCTACTTTATCAACCACTCAGTGTCTGATACCCCTCTCTGCCAATCCCTCCATTGGCTGCCACTCACCCAACAAATGACATTCAAAATACTAACAACAACCTACAAAGTCATCCACAACTCTGCCCCCAGCTACGTCACTAACCTAGTCTCAAGATACCAACCAAATCTTTTCCTTTGTTCCTCCCAAGACCTCCTGCTCTAGACTCTAGCTCCCTCGTCACCTCCTCCCATGCCCGCCTCCAAGACTTTACCCAAGCCTATCCCATCCTATGGAACTCCCTACCCCAATCTGTCCAATTGTCTCCTATTTGCTTTTAGACAATCCCTGAAAACCCTTCTCTTCAGAGAAGCCTATTGTGCCCCACCTAACAACTGTACATTTATTTTCTTTATCAGCTCATTCCCCACAGTTATTACCTTTTGTATCACTTGATCCTCCCTCCTGGATTGTAAGCTCAAATGAGCAGGGCCCTCTGATTCCTCCTGTATTGAATTGTATTGTAACTGTACTGTCTGCCATCATGTTGTAAAGCGCTGTGCAGGCTGTTGGCACTATATAAATCCTGAATAATAATAATAATAAATACATCACTTCCACTCTCACTTTTTTCTTTCCGCTCTGTCTCTCCTCATTTTTCTTTCCCTCCATCCACTCACTTTTACTTCCATAATTTTGTAATTAGTGTTAATGTCCCTCCTTCTGCACCCTTTATTTAACTTTCTTTAGCAACAGGCATCAAAATGTAATCTCTAATGTGCTATCAAAGATGGAATGTGTGGGAATGCACAAAAACGCACACGCAAATGTATCCATTCTGATGTCACATGGCCCTTACAGTACCCATCTGTGCCATTCTGATGTGGCCTGGCCCTTACATTACCACTCTGTGCCAGGGTGATGTGACTCCCATGGAAGGACCGTGACCAATGGGAGCACTGACAGCGCAGTGCTGGATGCGATCACTAGTTAGGTAAATCCGGAGAAAGGTTGATTGGCTCCTGTCTAAATTGGCACTAGTATGTGTAAGTATATGAATGTGACTTTAGATTGCAAGCTCCTTGAGGGTAAGGACTGTGAATGTGCGATATATATGTAAAGCACTGAGTAAAATGATAGTGCTATATATGTACCTGTAGTAAATAAATAAATCTCCCATAATGTGCTATAAGCTGTGCATACAAGTACATTATGACTTAACCTCCTTAGCGGTAATCCCGAGTCTGGCTCGGGTTGGAATTTTAATTACAATAGCGGTAACCCCGAGCCAGACTCGGGCTTGCACCGCTCGATGCAGGGGAGGACATGGGGAGAGTTACTTACCTTGTCCCCTGGATCCAGCGATGTCCTCCGCGCTGTGTGATCGAGCTGTCCTCCGCTCGATTCACAGTGCCGAATGCCGCCGAGCTCCGTTCCCTGCGACGTTACGACGCACGGGACCCGAGAACGGCGGCAAATTCAAAAATGTAAAAAGACACAAAACACACACAGCACTGTAATCTTACAGATTACAGTGCTGTAGTAAAAAATACACACCCCCTTTGTCCCTAGTGGTTTGTGCAATGCCCTGCATGCACTTTTATATTATAAATACTGTTTTTTACTGCTTGGAATTTGGAGATTGTCCATAGCAACCAAAACATGTCCCTTTTTCATTTTTTTTTGGATTTGATTACATTATTGAATAATTTTTATTATTCTTTATTATATTATAAACTTTATCATACCCGGGATGTCCGCTAGACTCTGGTTTGAAGAGATTTCAGAGCGTTATTCCTAAGAATTACAGGACTACAAAATAAAAGCCAGATTTCCATGCAAAATAATTGTACCGCTTTCAGCACCTTATTCCAGACTGAATCATACCGCCAGGGAGGTTAAAGATCATTTCTGGGACCCAACTGACAAAAAATGTTGGCAGAATGACGAGGTTTATTTCCAATTTAAAGTAGAACTACAGGAAAAACTTTTTTTTTTACATTTTGGATAAGTAATGAGTAATTGAGGGTTATAACCCCTGTCCGATTTTTGTTTGCCATCTGTATCCCATTGTGGAGATTTCCCTTTACTTCCTGTTCCATAGCCAAAGAGGAAATGAACAGAAATCTCAGCAAATTAAGGGAATTCCTTGGGGACCCCAAGGCCACCAGACCGAGTGTCCCCATTGAAAGATTACTTTTCTGAGGACAACCCAAAATTTGGGATTTTCTTTTGCTTTCACTTTCTGTGATAATGGTAAACAGGACAAATAGAAATGGTGAATCTTCTGGGGGGTATAGACAGCAATAAAATCGCTCTATTCCCTCTCCAGCCCATCCAAAACTTAGTTATACTTTTGTGTAACTGTGAGAATGTGGTATTCCATATATATCTATCTATCTATCTATCTATCTATCTATCTATCTATCTATCTATCTATCTATCTATCTCTCTATCTATCTATCTATCTCTCTCTCTATATCTATCTATCTATCTATCTATCTATCTATCTATCTATCTATCTATATATATATATATATATATATAGATATAGATATAGATCTATGGTGTTTGTTTAATAAACTGTGATAAGCCGAGATCATGATGATCACCGCTTATCTCAGAGCATTGCCGGTTTAATATATTGAGATGAGTACTGGAGAACTTATTCTCCTCTTCTCAACTCAGGTCACAGAACGACTGCATTCACTACAACAGAAACAGCCCGTTTAAAGAGGAAGTAAACCCTGATGAGTTTACTTCCTCTTTGATTCCCTGCAAAGGTAAAGCATAATGGACTACTATGCATCGCATAGAAGTCCATTATGTGTCACTTACCTGACACGGGAGCCAGCGACGTCACCGCTGTCCCCTTGTGTATGGAGCCTCCATCTTCTTGGTGGGTCTCGCTGCTCCTGCGCTGTCATTCGATGGAGCCGCAATGACGTCACTCCCACGCATGCACACGGGAGCCGCCACTTGCGGAATATCGCCGTTAAGTGCGGCGTGCTCAGTGCGCCTGTGTGCCGCTGTCTACGGCGCATGCGCCGTACACAGCGGTGCCTGTCTTTTGGCAAATTTCTTCTAAACCGTACAGGTTTAGGAGATATTTCTTGGACCTACAGGTAAGTCTTAATCTAGGCTTACCTGTAGGTCAAAGTGGTTTGTAAGGGTTTACAACCACTTTAATAAACAGTGATGCCACTTTATCACTGTGCTTCTCTTTCAATTTCTCCTTTCTTGCTTCTCCAGCCCAGAGGTGGAGTTAGCAGGAAGAAAGAGGAGATCTCTGCCAGAGAATAGCTTCTTCCTTCCTCCATCTGCCTGTGTGGCCAAAAATGAAAGTAAAAACTTTCTTAACTGCAGTGAAAAATACACCAACGGCAGGTTACAATTACATTAACTATACAATTACACACACACACACGCACACACACACACATATATATATATATATATATATATACATATATATATCTGTGTGTGTATATAGTTATATGTGTGTGTGTGTGTGTGCGTATGTATATATATATATATCTGTGTGTGTATATATTTATATCTGTTGTGTGTGTGTGCGTATATCTGTTGTGCGTGTGTGCGTATATATATATATATATATATATATATATATATATATATATATATATATATATATGTATATATATATATATATATATATATATATATATATATATATATTAGGGGTGCAACAGATCAAAAAACTCACGGATCAGTTAGTCCTCGGATCAGAGTCACAGATCGGATCATTTTTCGGATCAGCAAATAATAATTGAATTTGCAAAAACCTGTGAAAATTCCACCACCATATAGTCCCCACTGTAATATCCACGTCATCTCCCCCACTGTAATATTGGCTGAGCATGGCTGGGTATCGCCGAGTATGGCTGGGTATTACCAAGTATTGGCAGGGTATGGCAGAGTATTACCAAGTATTGGCAGGGTATGGCAGAGTATTACCGAGTATGGGCACGGTATGGCAGAGTATTGGCAGGGTATGGCAGAGTATTGGCAGGGTATGGCAAAGTATTGCAGAGTATTGGCACGGTATTGAACAGTATTGGCAGAGTATTGCAGAGTATTGGCAAAGTATGGAGGGATGACTATGACTGCAATTGTCACAGAGCAGCGCTGAGGGCACTACAGACCTAGCCCACAGCGCTGCTGCCATCCGACCTCTCCCCTCCACTGTACAGATCTGTACACAGAGGGGAGAGAGGAACCGGCGTCATTATGACGCCGGTTTGTTTATAAGTGATCGCTCCGTCATTTGACGGAGTGATCACATTGTAAATGGCTGACGGGTGCACCAAGATAGCCGCCGCTCCGGAGCTAGGCCGAACCCGCGGCCTTTCCTAAGGCCGAGACCTCAGAGCGCTCGCGGATCGCAGTATGTGCCGATCAGAACGGGGTGACCCGTTCAGATCATGGATCGGTGACGATCCGTTGCACCCCTAAAATATATACACACACAGATATACATATATATATATCCTCCGGGTCCTTCACATTTGTGTATTACAGTGTACACCAGGCAGTGTTGTGGCTACAGAAGTACAACCGATGCTGTGATTTTGACAGCTGCGCAGATGATGCATCGCTGATAACGTAAGGTGATGTGTACACACATGGCTGTAAAATTAAGAGCATCAGATGAGTCCAGTACACACTGCATTTGCATAAGTATATATATTAATATGCCTGTGTGAAAAACGCTATATATACTGTACACACACACACACACATATACATATATATATATATATATATATATATATATATATATTATTTGTATGTATTTATTTATTATTATTATTATTATTTTAATTGTTCATTTAATATTTTTATTGTTATGCTTTTTTTTTATTACTTTGAACTATTTAATATATATATTTATTGTTTTTATATGAATAGTGCATATCTGCATGACAAATACAGTACTATCATTTCAGAATATACCATTCACATAAATATGCACATGTGTTATGCTTATGTATTCATTAGAATGTTTTACCGTTATGGGGTGACTTTTTATTGGGTAGGGGGATTA